>NC_139157.1:2500-602500 GCF_964270905.1 Leucopleurus acutus | reverse complement strand
GTGTGTGTGTATACATATAAAATTCCCTCTCTCTCACACACACACATTTCTAAGTCTTTCTCTTTGTGCTGCCTTGTCAGAGTTCCTCGATTTGATCTTCCATCTACTAACTTTCTAAGCAAGTGTTCGAGTATTTTGCTGTTCATCCCATTTCCTGTCTTTGTCATGTTTACTACCATTATTTCACCCCTAATGATTCTACTCGATTCATTTTTATGACTTCATTCCACTTGTATCTTCCCTTGCCTCTTTGAGGGTATTTACTCTTTATTTTACTGCTTACTTCCTGGAGGGTCCTATGCTTTTTTTTTAAATAAATTTATTTATTTTATTTTTGGCTGCGTTGGGTCTTTGTTGCTGCATGCGGGCTTTCTCTGGTTGCGGCGAGCAGGGGCTACTCTTCGCTGAGGTGTGCGGGCTCCTCACTGCGGTGGCTTCTCTTGTTGTGAAGCATGGGCTCTAGGCATGTGGGCTTCAGTAGTTGTGGCACGCGGGCTCAGTAGTTGTGGCTCACGGGCTCTAGAGTGCAGGCTCAGGAGTTGTGGCACACAGGCTTAGTTGCTCTGTGGCATGTGGGATGTTCCCGGACCAGGGCTCGAACCCGTGTCCCCTGCGTTGGCAGACGGATTCTTACCCACTGCGCCACCAGGGAAGCCCTCCTATGCTTTTTAACTGTGAGCCTGTCTGTTCTGGCAATGTCCCACATGTACGTCTTGTTCAACTTGGCATCCGTTCCTAGTAGTTGTGCTGTGGGGAGTCCAGCTCTCTTGGCCTGTGACCTCATATTCCCTCAAGGGCATTGGCTACCCTTCAGGTGAAGCCGCTGGAGAGGAGCCAGGACCAGCCATAGACCACGCCCCCAGCAAGGAGGTGAAGAAAGGAGAGGGGCTGGGTCCAGCTTAGCCACCACCTGGGCTGCCTGTCCCCCAAGGAGCTTCCTGGGTGGACACGTGGCTTCTGAGCTCAGAAGCATCACGGCCAGGAGGTGCTCCTCCAGGCCCACGTGTCCCGCTCAGGAGGGCAGGTGGGGAGGGGAGAGGGGACTGACAGCCCCACAGCACCAAGCGTAAGCTGCCCAATTCCAAGGCAACGGAAACAGGCAGTGGTGTTCACTGGCCATTTGGGGAGGCGCCAAGGAGAACGGCCCTGCCCCCAGCCCCTCCCCAGCCACCCCAATACACGCAGCAGTGCTGTTTCCCACTGGTCTCTCACCGTCTTTTGTCCCTCACATCCATACTTTCCTTCTTATGCTTTTCAGTAGTTAAAAGTCATACTGAGTGCCATCTTCTCTGCAACAATACCAGAACCGTGCCCAGTGCAGTAAGGTCACCACATGCTGAGAGCAAACAAAAATGAAGACGAACTCAAATACACCTCTTCACACACCCCCACCTGTGCAGCGGAGTGGGGAGCAACCACCCGCTCCGTCTACCTGACTGTTCCTGAAACCCCAGCCCCTGGCGCACAGGCTTGAGTTGACACGAAATACGTGTAGGTGTGAAGGAGCTCCTCTGTATACACTCAGGGCAGGGTCTGCAAATAGTGTTCTATCTGCAGGTGATAGTCACAAGCAGGTCCTGCCCAAGAAAGGACCAGGACGGTTAGAGTCGGCAAAAAGCCATCGTGCTGGAGACTTGTTAACGTGTTACAGATTACATGGCGCATTAATTAGGGAATTTGGGTTGTGGGTTGCAGAAAAACAACTTAAGCCAGCCTGAGAAAGCGAAAGTAAAGGGATCTGAAGAAGAGTTAGCCCCCAACGAAGGTGGGTGCGCACACAATGTACCTGAGATGCTAATTCACCCCACGATAGGCTGTGTGCCTGGGGCAGAAGGAACCAGCGGGAGCCTGCAGCTCCATCACACATAACCGCAAACACCAGCAGGCAGTCCTCCCTCAGGCCCCGGCTCTGTGCCTTGACCACACCCAGGGCCTCGCTCCTCCGGCCCTGGTCCCTGCCCCAGCCGCCGCACCTGAGAACAGCACAGGTGGCTGCAGTGTGAGGGGATCCTCGGGCGTGAGCCAGTGCCCGGGCTGGACCACTCCACTCTATTTCCCTGCCCTAGTGTCCCCATTGGACACTTGCTGCTGCTCCTTACTTAGCGAGCTCCCAGGCATCGCTGGGCTGGAGCCAACCCCACCAGGTACGCAGCCAGGATGGCCCAGCCCAGTGGACGGGCGACTGGGCGCGCGGACTGGCCACCCACGTGCCGTCGGTCTTCCAGCTGACCGCCCAGCGCCACGCTGCCCGCTCCTGCGAGGCGGAGGTGACGCCCCCCAGGCCTGTCCCGGCACTGCCATTTCCACGCTTGTCTTAGCAGGGAAGACGCCCACCTCCAGGACGGCAGGAGCCCAGTGGGTTTTACTGTAGAACCGCGTCCTGAGTGTTTCCTCTTGCGGGGCCCCCAAGGTCACGGTTTGGTCGGAAGGGAGGGTCCAAGTGAGAGGGCTCCGGACACGGAGTTGGGACGGCGTGTCCACCTTGGCTTCCGGGCAGCAGCCCCGCTCGGAGGGGCCTCACTGGGCGGGAGTCCGGTGGCCACCACATGCCGAGAGCGGGGACGGGGTCCCTGCTGCTGTTGCTTGCTGACCCAGCTCCCGCCGGAGCCGACGGATCGGGACACACACGCAGCTGCAGGGATGACGGCAGCACCCGCAACACCCGGGAAGAAGCAGCGCGCGCCGGCGGTACTGCAGGAGCAGACCCGGAAGCGGACGCCCTGGCACACTCCCCGCCCCACACCTGCCCCCTGCTCACCTTTTCTTTGCTCTAGAAAAGTGGAATTTAAGGTCGTTTTTATTCAACTGGCTCTAGCTGACCACTGATCACTGCCTCAGCCTGAAGTGCTGGGACCAGTCACACGTCTGACATCTCTACAGCCCGTTTTGTCTACTTTTTGGGAAGCAGGGCCTCACTTCACTAGTGCAGCAGCCCTGAGATAGCACACACCTGTCATCCTACCAGTTAGGAAGTTGAGGGCACAACGATTTGCCCCAGGTCACGAGCAGCCGAGGGGAAACTCAGGTAATGACGATTCAAATAAAAGCACAGGGAGCCCCGCCCACCCAAGCGTCTGTCCAAGGATTGAGAGGCTCCTTCAAGACAGCGCCAGACGCACCTACAGATCAAACCTCTAGAGAACTAGAGGACGGCCGGGCTGACTCCACCCTCTGTCTGGCTGCCAGCGGGTGCGGAGAACACATCCTGTCCTCGGCTGTCGGAGGAGATGGCACACGGAGACAGTGAAACGCTCTGTATCCGTATTCGGAGACGCCTCCTATTGGACCCGCAGGAAAACCCGTAAGCACTCCTGTGACAGCGCAGCGACTTCCAACCGGAGGGGCGAGTGGTCTGCCGAGTGCGGGGAGAGTCAGCGGAAGGGCTGGTGGGGCCGGGGCTACAGGGAGCACACAGATGTGGAACCCAGCACGAATCCACACAGCGCCTGCAGCCGAGCTGCTGCTGAGTAGAGGGCCTGCAGACTGGGCTTGCCTGTTCTCCGCCCCGCTGCCCCAAAAGGGGCAGCTGTAATGACACAGGGCAAGGATTCCAGGCCAGCTTCCGAAGGATCCAGATTCCCCGGCGGCGGCAGCAGGGGAGAAAGGTGTATTGTGGGGGCAGAGGGGCCTGAGATAGGACCTGCTGTGTTTGCAGTCAAGTGACTTAAGAGTCTGCAGGCAAATTAGAGGAAAAACTGGCTTTGTAACGTCAATTAACACACTTGGTTTAAAGGCACGGTTGAGACAAGCTAAGAGCAGGGGCAAATTCCCGTCCTCCTGGTCAGCAGGAGACGGTCGCCCACCCGGGACGACCAGGCTCCAGCACAGGTTGGCTGAGGAGCTGCCATTAACAGCCCCGCAAGCAGGTGGCTGGGGAGGGGACGGTGACGAGGGGCTCCCTGCTGGGTAGCTGCCCCCGATGTGTATGGGGCCCAGCCAGAGGTGCCCGACGGCAGAGACAGGTGTGGTCACTGACATATTACCAGCAAAGCCCATCTCTTAGAGGCCGACTTCACTGCAGAAAGTACAGTTTTGCAACGATGTTCCCATGGGTTTCACCTCTAGACTTGAGGGTCCTCCTCCCAGGCCAGGGTCTCTTCCCTGAACACACGCCTGTGAGGACGACCCAGAAGGCTCTGCTCTGAGCCCTGGAGATTCCTCTTTCCTGGAAATCTCAAAACAGCCAAGAGCGTTCTGTTGTGTCCTTCGAAAAAGTTGATTTTTGCTTTTTTTCCCCAATACGGAATAATGCCTAATGTTAAACATGCTTTTGCAAACCAAGAACCCCACTCCCACCCCAGGAGCAGCAACCTCTCCTGTCCTCCGGAGGGTCCCGACCGGGGCGCCAGGCGGGCGGCCGGTGGTGCCAGACTTGCCCGAGGCCCGAGGCCCTTGAAGGCCTGAGACCAGCATGACGCGGAGAGGCCGGGAAGCAGCCCAGGCGCGCGAGCACCCACCAGCTTAAAGCCTCTTCCGTCACTGCACCTCATTCTCGTTTGGGGGCAAAAACAGCTTCCAGCTTCAGCCACTCACCAGAGCCACAGCCTCTGAGACCTGCATCCTGGGTGAGTCGGAGCCTCTCAAGCCCCTGGTGAAGCAAACATCATGTATGTAGACGCAGAAGTAGTGGAGGCATAGATACAACTGTGTGCTCAGGTAGGCCATCGGCCTGAGCAGCTCGCCCAGGGACCAGAATCCCCGCCACGCGGACGCGTGACAGGCAGCGTCACCCACAGAGAAGCTGGTACCATGCAGACCATGAGACGGGTGGGCACCACTGGAAACGCTCAGACACCGTGATGCTGTGGGAGACACAAGCCCCCAATCGCCGAACCCCGGCTTGGTGGGCCTGGGAATCTGCTGGTCACCAACCCCAGGGCTCACACCCAGGTCGAGGGAGCCCTCACAGCCGCAGCCTACACCTCCACTGCACCGGCCCCCCTGCTCTTGGCCTCCTGCAGCCCCAGCTTCTGTCCCCGAGCCTCCCAAATTCTCAAAACTCACAGTCAGCAAAGCTCCCCCGTCCCGTCGCCTCCTCTCACACAACCTCCATCTGCCCTCCGGGCACCTGCCCTCTGGACTCCACCTTAAGCCAACGGTCAAGGCAAACTCCCCAGCCGCGGGGCCACGTGTGCCCGGAGCCTCCTTCCCAGGGCAGCCTCTCACCGCTCCCCATGGCCCTTCCAGCCCCCCGGATGTCCAGACGCCAATCTATGGCTCACCTGTGCCGGACCCTCCCTCCTAACCCCGCTTCCCCACATGCACCACGCCCCACCCGTCATCCAGGGGGACCCCGCACGTGGCCATCTTCCTCACCTCATCCCCAAAGCCCCCAAACTCCCCCTGAGCCCTCTGCCCCCCACCTGCACACACAGCACTGCCCGCAGAGCCCTATGCCAGCTCACGTCCAGCTCTGCTGATTCCTGGCCCACACCCACCTCCCTCCATCACCCATCACCGTCTTCCAGTGTCATGACGTCAGGAAAGCCTTCCTGGGTCCCGGCTCCGCCCTGGGCACCATTTCCCCTCTGAGTTCCCTCTTAGGACTCCGGCATTTTGTACCTTGTAATTTGTTATTTACATACAAGTTACAACCCCGTGCAGGCAGAAGCTGGGCCTTACTCATCTTTCTAAGAGCAAAACAAACATCTGTCTAATCAAATTTAGCACCAAACCCAAAGCATTATTTTAAATTTCCTTTTAAGATGCACGCAAGCCAGTGGTCTGGGCCAGACAGGAGGTCAGAGCGGGCAGGACCCAGGCAGGAGTTGGGGCCAGGATTCTAGCCCAGCTTCCCGGGCCTGGTTCCACATCTGTCAGGTGTGAAGACTGGACTAAGTGGGCGTTTCCCAAGCTTGAGGGGTGAGTCACCTGGGATTTGGCTACAATGCAGATTCTGATGAAGAAACTCTGGGGTGGGGCCTGAGACTCTGCATTTCTAATGAGCGCCCAGGTGATGGGGGTACTCCTAGTACTGGGACCACACATTGAGTAGTGAGGAACCTTCTAGAACCTTCCAGAGCTAATGTCCCATGAGAGGCAAAAGAAAGTTGTGGCCAAGGCCTCGACTCCAGAGTTTGCATCCCAGCTCTTATGACCCGGTGACCTTGGGCAGGCCCCTTCGCACCCCTAAACCACAACGTCCTTACTGGAAACAGGGACTAACGCCCTTGGCTGCTGTAATAAATACAGAAATAACTCACATAGAGGCTGGCCCTGTACTTGGCTGGGAAAGGCCTCTACAGACCAGCTCTCACCTTGATTTTGGGAAATCCTCATCTCAGCAGCCTCCTTAGGGTCCCAGGGTGCAGACAAGGACGCCCTCCACCCCAGGGCCAGGTCTCAGGGGCCACCCGCCAGCTCACTGCCCCTCTGACCAACAGGGTGTCCGGAGTGTCCGTCCTTTCTCTAGCCCAGCTCCAAGCGCCTCCCTGCCCTCAGCATCTCTGTCCTGGGCAAGAGGCCATGAGCTGCAGGAACAGGACGTGGAGGAGAAAGTCTTCTGTTGTGTAAACACAGCCCTGGGTTTGAGGTGGATGAATTCAGCCAAAGAGCCAGCGCCATGGTCGGCGCCTTTTAGAGCAGGGCACAGAGTTTCTGCAAACCAGGCCTCTTTCCAGAGACGGCGCCTGACACCCACAGGAAAGAGAACGAAGGCTGTATTTCTGATGCAGCAACCACACACAACGAGACTACAATGCTGGGAACTCAGCTAAAGTGCTCACAAGGTCCCTCCTGCACATCCAGGCCTCTCCAGGTGCCTCTGCTGAAACAACGAGCAGGGTTTAAGCACCTAGGATTTCCCACCTGCTGTGTGCACACGCCCTGCACATCGTGCAGGTCGGGGAGCACAGACACCGCGCAACAGTGGCCCGGCTGGAACAGGCACTCGATAAGCAAGAGTCATTAAGGACTTAGTCTGCTCGGTGCTCCAGTAACACCAGTGAGTGCCTTCTGCTTACACTGGTGCTGGCGCGGTCCACACTGCTGGTCAGCTCCACTTGTGGAGACACGCAGAAGTGAGGGTGTGTTTCCGTGCAGCTGTGTGAGAGCACAGAGCACACCATTCCTGGTGAGCTAGAAGCCCACAGATTTCTGTCTGTGCCACCGGGACGTTGGTGATGTGGGATGCTGGAGGCCACGCCTCGCCCTGCAGGCAGTGGCTGTACTCAGGGCCACCAGGGCCAGCACAGCCTGTGCTGGGGCAGAGTCCCAGGTACCACAGAAAAGCTGAGGCTACGAGGAAGGGGAGGCTGGGGCTCTCCCCAGACTGAACGACCCAGATGCTGACAGGGAGGCCGCTCCCGGGAGCGCTGCAGGCTGGAAAGGCCTTCATTCCTGAGAGAAGAGGTGCCTCCCAGGCGCCACGCCGGGAGAAGCCCTGCTCTTGGCTGTGGCCCCTGTTTTCCACTGACCGTACGTTTCCCAAGCATTTCCCACCCACACGCCCTCCGAGGATATTTCTGTCAAATGAACCTAATACTTCCTCCAGTTAACAATCCAGAACGAGGTGCCCCCGCCCTTCTGAGAGCCCACACTCCCCAGCTGCAGCCCGGGGCTTTCCAGGGTGCAGGACCCCGATGGCAGGCAGGGCTGGGCTGCTTCCACAAGATGCAGGAGGCTGCTTCCCATCAACGAGTGGGGTCCGGGAAGCCTGGAGCCGTGGGAACCGGCTGCCGGGAGGTGCCCCAGCCCCACTCAACAGAGCCCACAGGCCCTGCTGGGCATATCTCACTGCAGCCCTCGGCCCTGCCCTGTGCCCCCTCCTCGTAACCCCCATGGGGCCCCCCAGCTGGGGCTTTCGGTCTGACAGCACCATGCAGGTGTGTGGTTGACGCTTTCGATCACAGACGACGGAACTGACCTTCCGACGGTGGGCACGACTAGGCAGTTTAACGCACGTGTAGATTTGAGTAACCGCGTAATCAGGATCCCGACTCCCAGTGGAACCCCCTGCAGCCACGCTCCGCCTCCCCCAAAGCCCTGCCCACTGGCCTTCCCCTCTAGTCTGGTCTCGTGTCTACTTTCGTCACAAATGGAAGGACGTGGTAGGTAACCTCCAAGTCTGGATTCTTTCACTCAGCAGAACGCCTCTGCGTGGCATCCACATTGCTGCACGTGTCGGCACCGTCGGCTGAAAAAAAAACACAGCGTGAGAGTTGCGAGTTAAGTTTTATTTGGGGCAAAATGAGGACTATAGCCTGGGAGACAGCATCTCCAGTAGCTCTGAGCAACTGCTCCAAAGGGGGGGGGAGGGGTCAGTGTATATGTGCTTTTGGTGAAGAGGGGGTCCATGCAATCAAACACACATTTCTGCAGAAGGTCACTGCTAGTCACAAGGCATAGATGTCACCATTAACGATTTTAGTGCTTTTCTACACATGAGGAGATGCAAGAATTGAGCTCATAAAATCTTCTCCTGAAAGTATCTAACTATCTGAAGGCCTGTTCAGCCAGTTTTTCCCAGAGCACAAGTGCCTCACTCTTGCTGTCCACCCTGAGCTCCTTTCAGGGGGTGTTGAAAGTCAGCGGTGGCGGCAGCTTGCGACCAAATCCTTGTAGAAGCAGAGGGCAAGTGACAATTTGTTGGCAGCGTCCACTGTTCCTCACTGCTGAGTGGTGTTCATGGTGTGGATGGATCACAGTTTATCTCTTTACCCAAGGAAGAACATTTGAGTTGTTTCCAGTTTTTGTCAATTATGAATACAACTGCTGCAAACATTCACGTACAGGGGTGACCATAAGTTTTCATTTCTCCACAGTAAATACCGATTGCTGAATCATGTGGAATGGCCGCGTTAAACTCTAAGAAACCACCATTGTGTGTTCCAAAGCGGCTGATCCATTCTGCATTCCCACCAGAGACGCATGAACGATCCAGACCCACGTCCTCATCTGCACTTGGTGTTGCCAGTATTTTTTACTTCAGCCATTTAGATGTGTGATGGGATCTTTGCTGAATTCGTAACTTGCAAATATTTTCTGCCACTTTGTAGCTTGTCTTTTCATTCTCTTCACAGAACAAAAGTTTTTCATTTCAATAAAGTCCAATCCAATGTTTCTAAAGGATTGTGCTTTTGGTGTCATGTTTGTTCAAAAGGCTATTCTCCATTGAATTGCCTTTGAACCTCTGCCAAAGTCTCTTGGCCTTGCCTGTGTGGGTCTATTTCTGGACCATCTATTCTGTTCTGTTGATCTATATATCTATCTTTGCCAATCTCATACTAAGTTACAATAGCTTTTAAAATTGGATAGTATGATTCCTTCAACTTTATTATACTTTTTCAAAATCATTTGTCTATTCTAGTTTTCCTGTTCCATATAAATGTTAAAATTGGCTTCTCTATATCTACATGCAAAATATGTCTGGGATTTATAGTGGAATTGCATTAACCATGTAGTTAATTTGTGGAGAATTGACATGCTTACTACATTGAGTTTTCCAATTGATAAATATAGTATGTGTCTTCATTTATTTAGTCCTTTGATTTCAATAACATTTTGTAGTTTTCAATATGCAGATCCTATACATATTTTGTTAGATCTGTGACTAAATATTTCACGTTTTGGTGATCTTATAAGTGGTATTCTTATTTTAATTTCAGTTGTCATTATTGATTTCTACTCTAGATTAGGATTTATATATATATATATACATATATATACATTGACCTTGTGTCTTATAAGCTTGCTAAACTCACATATTAGTTCTAAGAGATGTTTTTCTGTGTATTTCTTGGGGTTTTATACGTAGACAGTCACATTGTCTATGAATAGGAATAGTTTTATTTCTTCTTTTCCAATCTGCATGCCTGTTCCTGCCCTGGCTAGTGCTTCCAATACAATGTTGAATAGGAGAAAGGAGAGTGGACGTCCTCATCTTCATCCCAGTCTTGGGGTAAAAGCATTAATTAGTCTTTCACCATTAAGTATAAAGTTAACTGTAGGTTTGGTTTTTTGTTTTTGTTTTTTTGTATCTACCCTTTATCAGGATGAGGAAATCCCCTACTGATCCTGGCTTACTGAGAGTTTATCATGAATGGATGCTAAATGTGGTTAAAAGCTTTTAATGTATCAGTTGATATGATTATGCAGTTTTTCTTCTTTAGACTGTTAATATAATGGATTATGTTGATTGATTTCTGACTATTGAACCATCCTTGCATTCCAACAATAAGCTTCACTTGGTTGCAATATATCTATATCTAAATATGGATTCATTCACTAACTTTTTTTAAGGATTTTTGAACCCATATTCATAAAGGATATCGACCTGTAGTTTTCGTATACTGTAATTGTCTGGTTTTGGTATCAGCATAATGTTGGCCTCGTAAAAGGGGTTGAGCGATTTTTCTTCCTCTTCTGTTTTCTGGAAGTTATTTTTGTAGGATTGATGTTTTTTTTTCTTTAAGTTTTTGGTAGGATTTGACAATGAAATCATCTGGGTCTGGAGTTCATAGCATTCTGCTTATCCATTTAAGGTTTGCAGGTTCTGTACTGACACCTCCTCTTTCGTTCCTGATATCACTATTGTGTCTTCTCTCTTTTTCTCTTTGTCTTTGCCTTTGTTCTTGTCAGTATTGCAAGATTTTGATCAGTTAATCATCTCAAAGGACCAGTTTATGGGATCATTGGTTCTTCTAAATTGTCGTTATGTTTTCAATTTTATTTCTGCTCTTATATTAGTTTCTTACATTTCTTTTGCTCTTTTTTTCAAATTTGTTAGATTTGAAGCTGAACAATAATCTTTTGTTTCGAGTTCTTTTTTCTAATACAAACATTGAATGCTCTGCTTTCCCCTCTAAGAATTGACTGCAACCACAAATTTTGATATACTGTATTTTCACTTTCATACAGTTTTCTAATATTTCCTAATTTCTCAATATTTTGTAATTTCTCTTGAGACTTCCTCTTCAACCCAAGGATTACTTAGGAGTGTTTTGTTTGATTTTAAAGTATTTTGAGATTTTCATGTTCTCTCTTTTTTATTGACTTCTAGTTTAATTCCATTAAGGTCAGAGAACATACTTCGTATCATTTCAATTCTGTTCAATGTCTTAAGGTTCGTTTTTTGACCCAGAATATAGTCTGTCTTGGTTGATGATTCATGTGCACTTGAATATAATGTGTTTTCTATTGTTCAGTTATGCTACATAAATGTCAATTTGATACTGTTGGTTGATGTTGCCGTTCAGGTCTTCTGTATCTTTGCAAAGTTTTTGTCCACTAGTTCTATCAATTATTGAAAGGAGAGTGCTGAGGTCTTCAATTATAATTGTATATTTGTGTATTTCCCTTTCAGCTCTGTCATTTTTACTTCATGTATTTTGAAACTCTGAAGTTAGGTGCATACACTTTTAGGATTGTTACGTCTTCTTGGTGAATTGGCCCTTTTATTATTATGTAATATTCCTCTTTATCTCTGGAGATTTTCTTTGCTCTGAAGTCTACTTTGTCTAATATTGGTATAGCCACTCCTTCTTTTAATTAATGTTTGCACTGTATATGTTTCTATCCTTTTACTTTTAACCTCCCTATGTCATTATATTTGAAGGGAGCTTCTTGTAGATGACATATAGTTGGGTCACGTTTTTCAACCTTTCTAACAATCTGCCTTTTAACTGCTGTGTTTAGATTATTAACATTTAATGTAACTATTAGGTTTGGACTTAGAGCTACCAGTTTCTAATTTGTCTTCTGTTTGTTCCCTATGTTTTACACCCTTTCACTTCCCCTTTCCTGCGTTCTTGTGGGTTATTTGAACTTTTTATAACTCCATTTTATCTATTGTGTGCTAACTATATCTCTTTGACTAGTGTTATTAGTAGTTGCTCTAGGGATTACAATGTGCATACTTAACTTTTCACAGTCTAATTAGAATCAGTAGTTTGCCATTTTGGGTGGAGAGTAGAAACCCTGCCTCATATAGGGCCCTTTACTCTCCCTTTTCTTTTTTTAAAATCATTTTTATTTTTTAGCCACTCTGCACAGCATGTGGGATCTTAGTTCCCCAGTCAGGACTCGAACCCACACCCACTGGATTAGAAGCATGGACTCTTAACCACTGGACTACTAGGTAAGTCCTTGCTCTCCCTTCTTTATGTTGTATTTCACTTGGGTGCACCAAAAACCCCGTGAGATGGTGTTATGAGTTTTGTTTTCATAAACATACTTTAAAGAGCTCCAGAGGAGAAGAAGAATCTAGTATATTTGCTCAGGTACTTACCACCTCTGCTGCTCTTCTTTATGAACTGGAGTTCCATTTTCCTCCTGGTGCCATTTCCCTTATGTCCAAAGCACTTACTTTAGCAATTCTTTTGAAGTAGGTCTGATGGCAAAGTTCTCTTAGTTTTCCTTTATTGGAATATGCCTGTATTTTTACCTTCATTACTGAGGGACACAGAATTCTGTGTTGATAGTTTTTTTTTTCTCTCAGCGCTTGAAAAATATTATGCTGCTTCCTTCTGGACCTCAAAGTTCCTGATAAAAAAACCACTGTTACTCTTACTGCTTTTCCCTGTAGGTAAGGTGTAGCTTTTATCTGGCTGTCTTCAAGGTTTTTTCTTTATCTTTAGTTTTCAGAAGTTTGATTATAATGTGTCTTGGCATGGATTTCTTTGAGTTTATCCTGTTTGGAGTTACTCTTCCTCTTGAATGTGTGGATCTGGGGGAGTTTTCTTGCCAAATTTGGGGAATTTTCAGTCATTATTTGTATGGTTGGCAGCATTCTAACTTGGCCCCCTGATTCCTGCTCCCTGTTCTATACTCACCTTCTCACAGTTATTCAATCAAACATTAATCTAGGTGCTGGTGTGTAGGGATTTTGAGCTATAGTTAAAGTTGAAATCAACTGACTTTAAGAAAGGAAGATTGGGACTTCCCTGGTGGCGCAGTGGTTAAGAATGCGCCTGCCAATGCAGGGGATATGGGTTCGAGCCCTTGTCCGGGAAGATGCCACAGGCCGTGGATCAACTAAGCCGATGTGCCACAACTACTGAGCCTGCGCTCTAGAGCCCTCGAGCCACAACTACTGAGCCCGTGAGCCACAACCACTGAAGCCCACAGGCCTAGAGCCCATGCTCTGCAACAAGAGAGAAGCCACCACAATGAGAAGCCCGCACACCACAACGAAGAGCAGCCCCCACTCGTTGCAACTAGAGAAAGCCCGCACGCAGCAACAAAAGACCAAACGCAGCCAAAAAAAAAAAGAAAGAAAAAGAAAAAGACAGGAAGATTATCCTGAATGAGGCTGACCTAATCAAGAAAGCCATTAAAAAGAAACTGGGCTTTTCCTGGAAACACTGGAATCATAATTGGGCTTTGATACAAGGGTGATCCTCTGTTGCTAACTCTGCGATGGGGAGGGGCAGGAACACAGGCAGCCTCCAGTAACTGAGAGCAGACCCCAGCAGACACCCCACAAGGAAGGTGGGACCTCGATTTCAGCCAGGTGAGACCCTGAGTAGAGGACCCAACCAGGTGAGCCCAACTTCTCACCCACACAGAACAGGACAATAAGTGGTGTTGTTTTAGGCCATTAGGTTTGTGGTAATCCATCACCTGGCAATAGAAAATACTTGTCCAAACATTTCCTTCCCTGGGCTCCTTCCGCTCCTGCTGGGACCCCATGACACAAATGCTAGACCTTTGGTCATGTCCCACAGGTCTCTGGGGCTCACTCCTTTTTTAAAAATCTTTTTTCTCTCTGCTGCTCAGCTTGGATAACTGTATCTCTCTTCAAGTCCACCAACTCTCTCCTCTGTCAGCTCTGTTGTTGGCCACATCCTGAGAGGTGTGCGCCTGTTCATCTCAGCTCGCGTATTTTCAGTTCTAAATTGCCCGCGTGGTTCTCCTTCATGCCTTCTGTCTCTTTGCTGAGGCTCCCCGCCTTCCATCCGTGAGTGCTCGCTTGTCAGGATGTTCGCATAGCGGCTGCTTTAGAGTCTTTCCCAGGCGATTCCGGCATCTCCGTCCTCTTAGCACTGAGATCTGTTGATTTGTTCTTTCCCATGATAGTTGTGATTATCCTGATTCTCCACGTGCCAAGTAACATTTTATTATATCCTAAACCTCCTGAGTATTGTGTCATGAGACTTTGAATCTTCTTTAAATACTCTGGAGAATGTTATTTTTGAGTTAGCCGGAGGTTGAACTGGCTGGCTGGATTCAAGCTACAAGCTCCAACCTGCCTTCTGTGGGCTGTGGTTCTAATGTCAGTTCAATTTTCAAGCTTCTGCAGGTCTGTTGCATGTGTGCCCCACACACAGGCCAGTCTGGGGCCAAGTGCCCAAAGGACAGACAGGACGGAGCAGTGGCATTCGCGTGCCCTCCTGTCACCTCAGCCCTCAAGACAGAAAGGAAGCTCCCATTCTCTAGAGCACCAGGTGTGGAAGCTCCTTCTGCTGTTGCTGCCACAGCAGCTACCGAGGGACAGCCTGGGGCCAAGGAACAGAAAACATGAGGACAAGGGAAAAACAGGGTTTCGCCACACTGAGTGGACATTAGGAGTCGCGTCTCCTGCTCCATGAGCCAGGATTAGAGGCTTCTGGGTTCTTTCCGTCTGTCCCGTGTCCACTATTCAGCTTGAGGCTACAGTCAGTAAAGATGGGGACAACAGAAAGGAACAAAGGTAAGCTCACTGCCAGTTGCGTGACTTACTTCGCAGAGCCCCTCGCTGCTGCTCCAAGCCCCTGTCAAGGTCAAGGTAGCTGCAATGAGCAGCAGTGGCAGGGCGGGTGCAATTACTCCATTTTACCCAGAACCAGACCACCAGAGACAGTTTTGAAAATTGGATTTTGGTGCAATTATTTTCTCATTGACTTGCATGGAAACTGCCTTTATTTTCAGTTCTGGTTGGCTTATAAGTGGGGAGACTCCAAAGGTTTTAGATTTAGTTTCTCTGTCTCTTGGGCTCTCCGTAAAGCAGTAAACAGACATCCACATGTGCTGGAAGAACAATTCTTTCTTTAATAAAACCCTCATAAATCCTTTTGCAAACAGAAGTCCACTTAATGTGAATAATTACAGCCTAATCCATTTTGCACATTAGGTACCTAAATAAAATAAGACTTAGATGAATAGTCATCCTCTAGACTAAATAAGTCTTTCTGGCTGAGACAAAGTCAATTTCATACGCATTTTTTTAGTTTGTGCACGGATATCCTGCAGAGTAAAGGATCAACCCAATAGTCTAATGCACAGGTCAGCAAACTATGGCATGTGAGCCAAATGTGGCCAGCAGCCTGTTTTTGTACGTAAAATATTATTGGAACACACACAATTGTCTATTTCACCTACAACAGAGACTATATGGCTTGCAAACCTAAAATATTTCCTTTCTGGCCCTTTACAGATAAAAATTTACCAACTCCTGGTCTATAGACTGTAAAAACTGTAAACAGAATTCTATACAGGATATAAATAACCTGACCTGCTAGCACCTGCCTCCTATTTCTGCACCCAAGGCAGACATTCCTAATCAGTCCCTGCTCCCCCTGCTGCTGAGCGATAGCCTCCCTCAGAATCCTTCTACACTCCAGGTAGCTCCAACCAAGTTATTTAAAATTAGCATATCAGACGAAAACCATCTGCCATGTCTATTATAGGCTATGGTTGGAAGAAGACAGCTAAGTAACAGAAAAATCTAAATGTGACTTGCACACCTAAAGGCAGAGGCAGATCAGATTTTGGAGCGCCTGAAACATATAACCTGGGAGCCCCCTCGTTAGGAACATTCAAAATCATGAATATAAAATTCCTGCAGGGCCTTAGAAGGGCCTGTGCAAGTAAGGGGCTGCGAAGTTTAAACTTCACTGGCTTTGTGGTAAATCCGTCTTGTTAGGCTCTGAATGTCCCAAACGCTTGGCACCACCCCAAAACTCCTACACCGACTTTGGGGTATGTGGTCCCCAGCCTAACGCGTTGCTCTTAGCATTTCCTGGTTGGCTCTGATGCACGTGTAGGAAGAAGAAACTCCGACGTGAAGCAAGCAGGAGTAACACACGACCCGGTCTGTTGAATATGGCATCTGGTAACATGGTCATCTTAATGCAGGCTTCCAGCTAAAATGAGTGTAGCTGTGTATGTGGGCAGGACCCAGGCTGCACTCAGGCACGCACTCTGGCTGCCCAGAGACCACAGTGACACTGAGACTGGCAGAGAAGACCGTCTCTTGAGTCAAAACCTTAGCCCCCTTGAAGGCGGAACTGAGTTCTCAGCTGACAAGGCTTCTGGAGGCCAGGAGCACCCAGGACCCAGCCAGAGGGCCTGGGAGCCACCCTTCTGGGAAACTGGCAGTACAGGTGCCCGAACTTACCCTCTGTGCCCAGTCAGAAGAAGAGCAGACCCTACAACCAGCCAGAAGGAGAGCCTAGGGTTGACTCAGCACCTAAACATACAACTGTCAACTGATGGATTAACTATGGTCTCAGCTTTGCCTCCGACTCATTTTGTGAATGAGTAAATCCGTTTATCACCCTGAACCTCAGTTTCCCCAAATGTAAACTGAGAATAATAAAAATATCTTGCCTCTGGGTTTGTTCCAAGGATAAAATAAAATTGTGGACATGAGGATCCATGATGACTATTCAGATGTGAACAAGGAAGATTACAAAGATGCCTCTGTGATGCTGCTTCTCAGCTGTTGCCTGAAACTTTTATAACCTTGAGGTGAAAAAAGCCTTCCTTGGCACACCAACTGAGAATTCACAGATAAAAAGATGCCAGATCTGTAGGCAGTGACCTTTGTTGAAAGAGAAAACAAAAAAGGGAAGATATTCACTATTTGCAACTTAGATGATGTGGTAGCCAACCTCAGGGCTGGCCCCAGTTACCGACCCTTGGGGTTCACCCCGTGTAGCCCCCTCCCACGCTGGGTAGGGCTGACCTAAGTAATGGGCAGGACACTTGGGAAATGGTGGAGTAGACTTCCAAGGCTAGGTCACAAAGCTCCGTTGAAAGCGCCCACCGTGGAGGCCGCCGCCAAGTAGACAGAACCCTCAAGAGGACGGGAATGAAGGCCCCCAGCCCGCGGCATGTGAGCATGCCACCCTGGCCACAGACTCTGCAGGCCCAGTCACAGAAACAAGACTGAGGGATATGAAAAGGGAGTAACAGATATAAGACCTACAAATTAATAAAAAAGCAGCAGAGTGACAGAAAAATGAACAAAAGACATAAACCGTCACTGAAAATGGATAAACAAACAGCTATAACCATAGAAAAGATGCCATAAACTCACAAACAGTAAATTAGGTGCAATGTGACATGCCATCAGAGCTGGCTGGCAGACGGCTGAAGGTACATCACTGTCCCGAGGAAGCAGGCCCCGCCTCCAGGCCTTGGCCGTCTGACTCGCTTTGGACCCGCCTCCAGGCCTTGGCCGTCTGACGCGCTTTGGCCCCGCCTCCAGGCCTTGGCCATCTGACTCGCTTTGGCCCCGCCTCCAGGCCTTGGCCGTCTGACCGCTTTGGCCCCGCCTCCAGGCCTTGGCCATCTGACGCGCTTTGGCCAACAGGATGCCGGCAAGCCAAGGTGTGCTGAGCGTGAGTTTTGCCTTCTGGAGGGTGAGAAGCTTTGTGGAGCATAGCCAAACCCCTCTGGTGAGACTCCTGGGACGCCCCCCACCCCGCCCAGCCAGTGGCACTGTGTGAGGTCCCCAGGTGAGGCCACCAGAACTGCCCCGCTGAGCCCAGCCCAAACGGCTCAGAAATAAAATGGTTGTCATTTTAGGCCACTAAGCTTTTGGGTGGACTGTTACGCAGCAAGAGACTGATAGAGTGAGACAACTTTTCACCAATATATTAACATTCATTCATTAAGTTAACTAATTCATTAATTTCATTCATTCATTCATTAAGGTTATTAAAAATCGATATTTTGTGGTGTTGAAGTGCTTAAATAAACTGGAACTGTCACCAGTGGGAGTTTAAGTTGGTGCAAATCTGTTTTGAGGACCCATTTAACAGCAGCTATACAAATGTTAAAGGTCACTGCCCTTGACCTGGCAGCTCCACTTCTAGAGAGTCAGACCCACGGGAGCCCGGGGCGCTTCAATTTACAGCAGAGACCCTGAGGCCCAGAGCGGTGATGAGGGCTGCCTGAGGGCACACAGATGCTGCCCAGGCCTATGTCATTCTGGACGCTTGCGGGAAGACCTTCTTCTGCTCATTACATTTGGGACAAGAGGGAGAAAAACCAGTTTGTTCAGGAAGGTAAAACACAGTTCTCTGCAGGTGACCACCCCTCCCGGAGCCCACACCGGGCCCAGGCACTGCCCCCCAAGGAGCTGCTCCACTTCCCCAACTCCCCATTCTTAGGGAGAACGGGTTACTGCATTAGGGGTTCACTTCACATTTGGGGGCAGCACGTCGCACCTCTTCAGCGTTCTCAACGCTGTTCTGAGCAGGACCTTGCAGGAGGGCCCGGGTACCCCGAGCACGCCCGAGCCCACTGGGCTTCTACACACCTCGTCGCCCCCACCCCTGTCCTCCTGGTCCTGCCTCATCCCCTATGGTCCCCCTGCCCGTGCCCCTCATCCCCCTTTGCCCCTCCTCGTCCACCTTGGCCCCTCTTGTCCTTCCTGGAAGCTGGAGGAAGAACAGGCGTCCTCACTGGCGGGGGATGGAATGGACACTCGGGTCCAGCCACGTGCGGGGCGGCCCTCGACTCCCAAGGTCTCGGCTTTCGCTGCCCCGATCTCAAAGGTGGCTGATGGTGGGGAACGGGGTTCGGGAGAGCACAGAACCCTCCCTCCTCTCTGTGCGGTGTGCTGTCCGGCCCGCCCACCACCGCAGTCTGGGCGGCGTCCAGCAGACGCGGCAGAGAGCGCACGCTGTGGGGCGGGGCCGCGCACGCGCACGCGCACAGTGGCCCGCGCCCAAACCGACGCTCACTCTCAGGCTGTCCGCACTCTCCCGCTGGACCTGCACAGGCTCAGTGCTCTGGGCTCCTCGGGCTCCCTTAGCCGCGGGGCCACCAAACAAGCTCTCCGTGGACGCCGTCCTGCGCAGCGTGCCCTGGCTGAGCACGTGTCCCCTGCCCTTCCTGACGTGCCCCCCACGACGACGACGTCCCCCCAAGACGACGTACCCTCACGATGACGTCCACCCCCCACGACGACGTCCCCTCACGACGACGTCCACCCCTCACGACTACGTCTCCCCCCACGACGACATCCCCTCACGACGACATCCCTTCATGACGACGTCCCCCCCCACGACGACGACAGCCCCCGCAAAAACGACACGTCCCCCCCCTACTCCCCCACCCATGCACACTGGACAGCAACAACCGTAAGGACACGCTCTGTCCTTCCTGCGCCCAGGGCCCCTGGGAAGCGCCTGGGGGACTTGGAATAATCCGTGCAGCCGTAACCAAACCAAAGCCTGAGCTCCGAGTCCCACCAGCAAAGCCCCGAAGGTCCTCCTGGTAGCGACGCCTGGCGCCGCGCCAGCGGCTGGGATGCGCCCGCGGCAGGCGGGTCACCTCCTGCAGGCTGGGGGCCAGGTTGGAATCGGGCTGCAGCGAGCAGGTCCTGCCCTGGAGGGACTTGGTCCTCCGTCACACTTAGATTCCTCCTCTTGAGGCGACGCTGAGACCTCGGGCCCCAGCGGCCTCTTCCCTCGCGCTGTAAGAGGAAGTGAGGACAGACCCCTTGGAGCTCGGCAGCCCCTTTACCTGTCCAGGCGGGGTCTGAGGCCCTCCACCCCCGCCTTCCTGCTTCCAGCTTCGCACAGGGCCCAGAGCCAGTGCGCCCCAAACACGACCCGACGAGGCTGGACGAGTCTCCTCCGCCCCGGAGCGTCAAGACAGCAGCGGGCCCAGGAGGAGCCCGGACAGGCAGGTTGGACGCAGGGACGTGTGCGTGGAGGCTGCACGGCTGTGGACGCTCTGGCTTCATACCCAGTCCAGGAACCCAGAGGCCCCAGAGCTCATGATGAGGGCGAGCCTCAGCAGGAAAGAAGGCAACACTTGCAAGCCCCTGAGGGAGGTGTTTCCCTCCACCAGAGACCTCCGAACATGAGGGGGCGGCCACCTGCCCTCAGAGAGCTGGAAGGGGGAAGAGCGCTGCTGGGCTTCCCTCTGCCCTCGGGACACAAGGAGGCCTGAGGTCCCCACCGTGGCTCCACGTGGCTCCCCTCCCGTCTGTGCTGGGCAGGGAGGGGGCCTGCATTCTCCATCTCCCGAGCATCTTCTAAATCCTTCTTCTCTTTCAAGCCCCAGAGGAGGATTCCCCCCAGCCCCGCCAATAAAACCTTGTCCGGCAGGAGCCCACCCGACCCTCAGCCCTGTCTCCCTCTGCCTCGGGTGGGCTCACTGCTCATATGATGCTTGGCCCCTCCCCACCGGCTTATTCAGGACGGAGTATCTGCCTGCACAGCCCCCTCTCCAGGCTGCAGACTCCAAAAGGGTGGAGACTTCATCTGTCTCAGCTGGTTTTGTCTCCAGCTCTGTACTAGACACTCCTGTAAGTTAACTGACCCATCCACTTACTTGCCTCCTTTCGGCAGTCTGGCTGCACTGTCCACGTGGAAGGGATGTTATCCACCCTCTGAGCTGCCATCAAGGTGCTCCACCACCTGGGTACCCAGCGCAGTCCCCAGCTAACAGCATCGACTCACCTGGGAGTCTGTTAGAAGCGCAGAACCAGGGCCTCCCTAACGTGCTCTCAGTATCTAAGTAACAAGATCCCCGGGTGATGTATGTGCCCCTTAACTGCTGAGAAGCGAGGTCTGCAGGGTGCTCACCCAGCACACGTTAGGGGAGGACATCGATTTACTCTGTCCACGGGCATCGGTGCTTACACAAGGCGTGGTGTTCAGTGACTCTCAGTGGAAGGGCTGGGGAACCACGCTCCAGGCATGACATCGATAGTTCCCTGCACGGTGCCAAGTCCAAATGCTACTGGATTCTGAGGAGGGAAGACTAAGCTCATTGCTGAAACTGGAATTCCACGTTGCGTAGAACCAGGGGAAAGGACACAATCTCTCCCTGTTGTTACAGCATCGGCTCCAGCCTCTATCACTTGGCACCTGTGATGCGTGTGCCCTTCACACCTCATGACTGTGTATCTCAAGGAGGGAGGCGGGTGTCCTTGGCCATCGCTCTTAGGATCACTCCTGCTCCACAGTCCCTGCTGTGCCTGCAATTCCTCCCAGCCCTAAATCTTCTCATCCCGGATGATGCTGGGTTTAACCACAAGTCCTCAAGTGTCCAGCACGCATGCTGAACTGGTACTCTCACTTGAGTCTCATTTTAGAACAAGCTCCTTGTTTTGAATTCTCCTGAAATTTATTGGACTGTTTTCTAGTTTTGTTAAATAATACTGCTAATAGCCAGGCCCGTGGGTGAGAAATCATAACACAGGATAATAAATCCTCCACGGAGAGAGGGAGTCTCAGGAAGACAGAGGACACCCACCGGGGCGCTCTCACCCCTGCGACACTTGATTCTAGGCGATGCTTCTTACTCCCTCTGACCTGACTGAAGACCTGTCTTTGAGGACAGTAGGACGCTAGCAGGCCGTGAAAACGCGCAAGTTCAGCCCCAAGCCCTTCCTGCATCCTAAAAATACAGCCGATTCCTGCAGCAGCTATTTTGGAAAAGGGACAACAAACTGCTTCCTCAAGATGAAAAGGCCCCATGGCCATAAACAGGATCTCAGACCCAGACTCTTGTCAGACGGAGGGTCAAGGCCCAACTCCACACACAGACCCTGGGAGCTGCCATCTTTCCGGGGCCAAGGGTGGGGGGGAGGAGTGTGCCTCTGTTTTTCTTAGTTTTATTTTGTTTTTAAATATAAACTAACTCAGAAAAGGTGGGGCATGAAGAAATATGTGGAGACGGGGAGAGGAGGAATTGGCGAGACTTTACGAGCGGAGTCCTGGCTCGGGTGCCTGTCTGGACGAGTTGCAAAAGCTCCTTTCTCCCCATCCACAAACACTGTCAGCCTTGCCCTCGCAGCCTGGCGCCTGGTCTCTTCTGATCTAGAAAGCCCACTCACTTTGAAACTGGGGCTCAGGGACCCCGAGCAAGTCGGCGTCAGATGTGTGTTCTTCACACGAGATCTCTCCTGAGATCTCCCTGTGTTTCCACCAGACGCGACCCCCTGAAGAGGGAGCTTGACTGAGCCAAAGGTCAGGCCTGTTTCTTTTCACAGAGAAAGCCCTCTTCTGACATTGCTCCAGGGCCTCTGGGATACTGGCGTGCCTTCACGTGGCTTCTGAGAGAGGTGAAGACAGAGCAGATGCGGCTGCCCCGTCTCTGCCTCAGCTTCACAAACCATAGAATGAGCGCGCACGTGGGGAGCGGGCTGAGACCTATGGGGTCACACCCGTACGTCCTAGCATTCTCTTGGGTCCTGCCCAATGAAAGAGTTGTTTCACTTTTCCGTGTTTCTGTCTTGCCATCAGTAGAGAAAAAACAGTGATCACGGCTCCCAAATTTCCTCATGCACACAGAGAGCTACTGTCACCTCCCAGCCAAGCAGCAGGTCAGCGTCTGCTCTCTTGTGCAGATTCTCCATCTCCAAAACAAGTCCCGGGCCCCCCCTCAGAGGACCCGCCCTCTCTTCCTCCAGGAAGTCTGGGAAGACCTAGTCTATTTCAAGAACTCCTCTGGGGTCCACCTGCTCCTGACCAACCCTGGGGGCTGAGAAGTTCTGTCTGCTCACAGAACTGTTTGGTTCCGTGGGCATAGCTCTCCAGCAGTTTATGATGCATGCAGCAATTTGCACTTGGTGTGCTTAGCCTAAGGCAATAGTCCCCCTAAAGAAAAAGGCTACGTAGAAAGATGTCCAGTCCAGCACTACAATAGACAGTGACCCTTTAAAAAGAAAAGAAAAAAATCCTAAATGTTACACAGCAGTTTGGCAAGGCCCATTATCATTGTGAAAATACTGGGAATCAAAATTGAATTTTCTGGAGATGAAAACAAACAGGTCAATCTAAAAAAACTGAAATGAGGATAGTATTGGCCCTAAACGCTAGCTTGGCCAGGTGATCACGATTAACATCATTGGTGGAAGCTGTTAATAGGGTGTGATGAGAAGGTGCTTCTCTGTGGCATTCTTCCCCAGAACTCGTGACCCCAGTACAACCATGAGAAAAACATCAAACACACATTTAGGAACGTTCTACAAAACCCCCGACCAGTGCTCCTCAAAACTGTCCAAGTCATAAAAAAAAAAAAAGACTGAGGAACTGCCACAGCTCAAAGGAGCTGAAGGAGCCACGACAGGGCACCGTGGTTCCTGGATGGGATCCGGGGAAGGCAAAAGGACTTGAAGGGAAAAAAAGTGAAATCCAAATAGTCTGGAGTGGAGTTAATGTGCCAGGCTATTTCCTTAATGTTGACAAATGTACTGTAGTCATCATGTAAAATGTCAAGAACAGGGGAAGCTGAGTGACGGGTGCAGGAAACCTTATACTATCTTTGCAACTTTTCTGTAAATCTAAAATTATTCCAAAATCCTGTTTATTTTTTTAATGGTGTTGGCTTTATCAACAGCAATACTAGGTACCTAAAGAAGCAAACTACCTATGAAGTATGAGGCTAAAATGAAGACACTTGCAGGCATGCAAGGACTGAAATAATGATCTTCCCAAGCACTCTTTCTTGGTGCTACCAGGAGAGCAAAGTGAAGGACTAAATCAAGGAGGAGCCAGGCATGGAATCCAGGAAGTGGCCCGCAGCCAGGCGGGGGAAGTGCTGAGTCAGAGCCCTGCGCCAGGCCTGCGGGTTCTAGGCAGAGCAGGGAGGGGGCAGGGCCAATAGGTGTGTGTTTGCTTTGTGGAAGACTTGCTGCCGGGCCTTTGAAAGATTTACAGGAACATTTGGAAAAACAGAATGTTCAGTACATAGAAATCTAAAGAAATAAAATTGTAGCTCAATTAGTAAACCCAGGAAAAACCAAAGGTTTACAAGAAATGTGATAATAATATACTACCTGGCTCAGCAGTAAAATACGTAAGCTGGTTATTGAAACTTGTGATGTAATTATAGTGAGAATCCGGGGAAAGGATCATGTTAGTGTGAGAGAGGTCAATCTTCCACCAGCCTAAGTGGAAATGGACATTAACTGGGTAAAGTTTGTAAATAGCATATTATTTAAAAATGGTTGTTTCTGGGGAGCAGAACTAGGGCGTGTGGAGAAGAGCAAAGGGCTGTGTTTTTACAGAAGTCTTCTAATACTTTTTAGAGAAATTGTATGTATGTACTTAATAATATTTTAAATTTAAAAAATGAAAATGTTTGGGTTATAATGTTGAAAGAGAAAAGCAAAACACTTTGCATATGTAGATTATCAGAATTAGGGCTGGTGTCGAGTGGCGACACTGTTAACAGCCTATCCATTCAGGTTGCTGGCGCCCCGTTCTGATGGCTGGGGACTGTTCTGATGGTTGGTACCTATTCTGATGACCTGTGCCCCTTTAAATGGGATTTTTAATAACCTGTTCAGACCAAAACTATGGAAAACATAGCCTTTTTAAACTTAATTCTAAAAATAAAATGTTTGAGGGCTTCCCTGGTGGTGCAGGGGTTAAGAATCCGCCTGCCAATGCAGGGGACATGGGTTCGAGCCCTGGTCCAGGAAGACCCCACATGCGGCGGAGCAACTAAGCCCGCGAGCCACAACTACTGAGCCCACGTGCCTAGAGCCCGTGCTCCGCAACAAGAGAAGCCACGGCAATGAGAAGCCTGTGCACCACAATGAAGAGCAGCCCCCGCTTGCCGCAACTAGAGAAAGCCCACGTACAGCAACGAAGACCCAACGCAGCCAAACATAAATAAGTTAAATATTTTTTAAAAAAAATAAATAAAAATAAAATGTTTGAGGAATACAGTAGGTTTTCACCTGTATGTATATGTGCAGATGCACATGGCATTGAGGAGATACAACAATCAGAAATGACTTTTGCGGACTTCCCTGGTGGTCCAGTGGTTCGGGCTCCGCGCTCCCAACGCACAGCACCTGCGTTCAATCCCTGATCCGGGAACTAGATCCCACGTGCGTGCCGCAACTAAGAGTCTGCATGTCGCAGCTAAGAAGTTCGAGTGCCACAACGAAGATCCCCACGTGCTGCAGCTCAGAGCTGGAGCAGACTAAATAAGTAAATAAATAAATAAATAAAATATTAAAAAAACTAAAGTTTTTTAAAAAAAGATTTTTTACAGGTAACGATTACAAGTCGTTAATTGTTTTATGCCAATATATATCCTACCAAACAGAACGGTTTCATAAGTAATTGATTTTACAGTAGTTGCCATTGTTATTCATTTATTTTTATTGAAAATGTATTTTCTGTAGTGGAGGAAATTCCCCGAACCCCTGACTATAAGCCCAGCGGCCTCAGTAGCCCCCCCGTCTCCTGCCAACACCTCCTCCCCTTGCCCCTTCGCGGGGACGGTGAGCCCCTCGCCCCGGGGGACGCGCCATCCCCACAGCGCAGCCCGCGGAAGTGGGCGCCCCTGCCGGCCTGGTCCCGGTGGAGTCCCCAGTCAGTGCCCGGCACCGCTCCGGCCCACACGCCCGTTCCTGGGCAAGCTCAGCTGGGAACACGCCAGGCTTTCCTCTCCGGTCCTTAGATGGCCAACCAAGGCCAGCCCTCTCGTGGCCCTGCCTTTCCGGTCTCGTCCTTACCGCACAGCCCCTGCGAGGAGCGGGCCGCCGGCTTCCTCTCCTTCCCGCCGTCCTACTTGTTCTCAATCGGTTGTCTTCCGGCTTCGGCCCCGTGGCTCCATCCACATGGCTCCCCGAGCCTGGTCCACGGCACCTGCGGTCGGGCCTCGGTCCTGGGCCCCTGCTCTGGACCGCGGCCGCAGCCCCTGGACCCTGCCTTCCCACTCCCTGCTCCAGACGCGCCCGTTCCCCTCGCCCACAGCAGCCCCTCCACTGAGGACCCACCCTGCGTGCACCTGCCCCACCCAGACTGGACCTCCTCCGGGGCCCCGTGTGCTCACACCGAGCCCGCCAGCCGCTCCACCCAGTCTCCCGACAGCAGCTCCTTCTGCCCTTGCCAGCCGCCCACACACCCAACACGCCAGAGAACCCCATGGCCTGGCCACGTCTGGCTGGTACTGGCCCGTCTACTTCGTGTCTTCCTCTCTGGAAGGCCAGCCGCAGGTGGATTGAGACTGCTGTTCACTGATGCGTCCGCAGTGCTGAGGAGTAGCGCCCGGGATAGAGCACCCAGCGAGGGTCCCGTGAGCGCTTGTGGGGGGCGGCGGGGGCGGAAATCAGAGCCCTCTTTTTGCCCAGCTCTTTTTAAACTTCTGGTCCCTCAGGAAGCGTCCGAGGCCCCCAGGACCCGCCCATGGTTACTGTAGGTCCTTTTTGTCTGTTTCCATTTTTCTTAGAAGCCACCTTCCCTGTCGTCTTGAGAAAGGCACAATTAGTCACATTTGTACCACTCGTTCTGCAGTCGCTGAGCCCTGATAACACTTTTGAAAACAGGCGCGTCTCCTCGGGAAGGGGGAGGGGCACCGTGTCAGAGCAGGCGGTCCCAGTCTCTTCTTAGAGCCCCATCTTGTCTCCTCCTCCGTCTTGGAGGTCTGGGCAGCCTGCCGCATGCTGACCCACAGGAGGAAAAGCCCTCACGGGGACAGGGAAACCCGGCTCCCCTCCCTTCTTAGAAGTCAAAGCTACCTGCGGGTGCAGTGTGACAGGCTCATTCCACGGTGGGGCGACTTCCCTGCCCACCCACCCGAAACCTCCGGGGTGGAGATTCCGCTTCTACCCCGAAACCCGCCGCAGCGAACCGAACACTCTTGGCAGCATCGGGGCCCCCTGGAAAAGTACCCCCAGCCGGTGAGCCTGAAACTGTGGGGTGGTGCTTGCAGTTCTTTAAAAGTGCAAAACAGGGCTTCCCTGGTGGCGCAGTGGTTGAGAGTCCGCCTGCCGATGCAGGGGACACGGGTTCGTGCCCCGGTCCGGGAAGATCCCACATGCCGTGGAGCGGCTGGGCCCATGAGCAGCGGCCGCTGAGCCTGCACGTCTGGAGCCTGTGCTCCGCAACGGGAGAGACCACAATAGTGAGAGGCCCGCGTACCGCAAAAAAAAAAAAAAAAAAAAAAGTGCAAAACAGCCCCAAACTGGGGCTCGTGAGACGTTCCTAGAAGCCGGTTGCGTCATTTAGGAAACAAACTGTGGAAGGTGCAGCTCTGAGGACCACGACCTCTCCCCTCTCTGCTGAGGCTGGAGGGTCCCTGTGGCCTGGGTCCAGGCCCAGCCCAGCAGCAGGGCGGGGGTCTGTCCAGGCAGCACCAGGTGGCTGAGGCCTCTGCAGGGTTAGGGCAAAGGTTGGCTCCAGAATCCCAAGTTCCCAACAGGACGACGGCGTCGTGGGAAATGCAGGCTGGATGGGCTCACGTGTACACACGTGGGCACCTGGGATGTCAGCTTACAGGGAGTTTGCAGTTTAGGTCACTCTCCCTGGGGGAAGGAAAGGGCGCCGCTGGTCAAGGGTGAGGTGGGGCCGGGCTGCAGGCCCCCCTGGACGCTGACGCCTTTGAGGAGCAGCGGCTGGGACCCAGCGTGGAGCCCAGATCCACGACTCCGGCCCCTACCAGGCTGAACGCTCTTCCGCAAATTCAAAACCAATTTTGAGGCCAGCGTTTTTCAAATTTCCTACCCAGATATTCCCAAGCATCTAAACACATGCCATGTAGTCAAAATATCTGGGTGTTTTTTGAAAACATTAACATCTTCCTCTGAATATCAGGATGCAGCCAAGATGCAGTAGGAGTACATCCATCTACTCGGCAGCAAGAGGCCTTCCCTGGGTTTGTGTGAGAGGGGTGAGCCAGGGCAGCAGCTGTCGGACAAGAAGGAAACTCTGCAATAAACACATCGCAGACTCCAGAATGTTCCATGACATCATCTGCGTAATCCCTGGTGTGCGGTGAAGCCAGCCCAGCTCAGCTGTGACCGAGGCCAGCGGGTGGGGCAGTGACAACACGGGTCCACTGCTGGGAGGAGGGACTCAGCCAGCCTCCACTGCCGCCGCCCCGGGGTTCGCCGTTGGGCCACGTGAAGATGGAGCAGCGGTGACTGGGGTGGAGATGAGGGACCACCGGACACGGGTGCCCCTCACAGAGGCAGACGCGCTTTGCTGGCGCGCTGATCGCCTGTGAGCAGGTAAAGGGGGGTAAGACGGACAGACGGCAGCCCCGGGCGGCACCAGCGCCACCTCGGCAGGCACAACCCCAGAGCCAGAGACGGGCAGCTCATCAAAATGTCCTTCACGTCTGCCATGTGCCAATTTGTCCATGTCTGATAGGGCCGGAATTGTGGAATTAGAAAAGCCTGGATTTTCTTTATTAATGTAGATTTGATTTACAATATTATATGTTTCAGGTGTACAACATGGTGATTCACAATTTTAAAGGTCATACTCCATTTGTAGCTATTATAGAATATTGGCTATATTTCCTGCGCTGTGCAGTATATCCTGGTAGCTTATTTATTTTATACATAATAATTTGTACCTCTTAATCCTCTACCCCTATCTTGCCCCTTCCACCCACTGGTAACTACTAATTTGTTCTCTATATCCATGAATCTACTTTTGGTTTTGTTTTATTCACTAGTTTGTTGTGGGTTTTTTATTCCACATACAGGTGATATCATATGGTATTTGTCTTTCTCTATCTGACTTATTTCACTTAGCATAATACCCTCCACGTTCTTCCATGTTGCTGCAAATGGCAAAATTTCATTCTTTTTTACGGCTGAGTCGTACTCTGTGTGTGTGTGTGTGTGTGTGTGTGTGTGTGTGTGTGTGGTGTGTGTGTGTGTATCACATCTTCTTTATCCATTCCTCTGTTGATGGACATGTAGGTTGCTTCCATATCTTGGCAATTATAAATAATGCTGCTATGAACATTAAGGTGCATGTATCTTTTCAAAATAGAGTTTTCATTTTTTTCAGATATAGACCCAGGAGTGGAATTGCTGGGTCATGTGGTAGTTCTATTTTTAGTTTTCTGAGAAACTTCCATACTGTTTTGCATAATGGCTGCACCAATTTTCCTTCCCACCAACAGTTTATGCGGGTCCCCTTTTCTCTACATCGTCTCCAACATTTGTTTTCTGTGGTGCTTTGATGATACCCATCCTGACAGGTGTGAGGTGATACATCATTGTGGTTTTGATTTGCACTTCCCTGATGATTAGTGCCTGCTGGCCACCTGTGTGTCTTCTTTGGGAAAGTGTCTATTCAGCCCTTCTGCCTGTTTTTAATTGGGCTGTTGGGTTTTGATGTTGAGTTGTATAAGCTGTTTATATAAGCTGCATATTAACTCCTATTTGGTTGTATCATTTGAAAATATTTTCTCCCATTCAGGAGGTTGTCTTTTCATTTTGTGAGTGGTTTTCTTTGCTATGCAAAAGCTTTCAGGTCTAATCAGGTCCCATCTGTTTATTTTTGCTTTTGTTTCCTTTGCCTTAGTGGATTTTTTTTAAAGAAAAGAAACATTTGTATATTTTTCTAAAAAAATTATGAGTAGTAAATTCCCCTGAGGAAATGCCGCTTCCCTGCTAGTGCAAGAGCAGGGCTCTGGGTAGCGGGAAATAGATGTTGTATAACCCAGCCTTGCCCTGGGGAATGGATTGCCTAATTGCCTCCTGAAAGGTTTAAGTGTGGAGGATTCATGGGGAGCCTGGAGAAAATGACACCGGCTCTTTGGTGATTGAGTTTTGGGAGCTGGGAGGCTGTGTGCATCCCTGAGGGCTGGGCCCAGAGACAGAGGCACAAAGCCCGGCGGCACAGACAACAAGTGGGTACTTAGAAATCCTGTGGAAGCACAGAGAGCCATTTGGAAGAGGAGCACTTTGGGGTTTTGTCTGTTTTTGTTTCTGTGGCTTTTTGTCGCTGGGCCAGAAGGACAAGGGGTTCTGCCTCCCCTCCCGACCCTGAGATCCTGGGGCAGCCTCGAGCCCTGGCCGGAAGGGCCAGCGAAGCCCAGCACGAGTGTCCCAGCCTTGCCCTTCAGCTGAGCTGAAACAGAAGTTGGCTTCGCCCTGCGCGTCAGGTAGATTTGGGTGGTCTTCATTTTCGAGGTGAGAAATGGGGACTTTCTTCACTTATGTGAATTATTTAGATGAGAACTTACTTTATATGGCTAGGCCGGCCTCAGTTGGTCCCATGCACTGGGGAGGCCGGGTGCAGAAGAAGCCCCCCCAGCTTCAGAAAATGCTCCATGGGGATCAGTCCCTGTCACCCTGGTCCTTGGAGCCAGTGTTGTCCACTCCGTGCCTGCTGTTTGCTACGATGGGCCTTAGGTTCTGTCCTTGGCCTGTTCCTCTGGGCCAAGCCTCAGGCAGTTCCGCTGAGAGAGGCCCGGCAGGGATATTAGTGAGGAAAGGGTGCTGGGCCTGCCGCCCTCGTGAAGCAGAGGCAGCCACATGTTCCCTGGAAGCACCAGTTTATGTCTTCGGGCCAAGGGTGTCCCCTCTTTACAAAGCACCTTCTTCCCTCCCAGGCCGGCAGGCCGTCTGGACGTGAGAAGAGCCGATCCACCCTGCCGGTGCCCCCGGCTGCTCCTCCTTCCTGGGTGCAGCCCAGCCCGTTCCCCTGTCCCTCAGGACGATGCAGTCGATCCCCCCAGTGGTGCCCAGGGAGCCTCAGCCAGGTCCCCGGTTCAGGGGTCAGAAGCTGGCGTGGGGCTCAAGGTGGATGCTGGCAAGGGTGGAGCCAGTTTCCATGGCGTTTCCTGAGCCACACCTGCAGCGCACCAAGCCCCGCCCTCAGGGAGGCCACTTCTGCAGGACCAAACTCCGCCGAGCTGCCCCCAGCCTGCCCCCGGCCCCTCCCGCTGTGCCTGGGTGAGCGCCCAGCTCGCCGTCCCCTCCCTCCTGGCCCCGCTCTGCCCGGCCTCAGAGCGCTGCGCTCTGGCTGGCCTGGCGGGAGCTGGGCACTGACTCCACTTGTGACTCCATCCTGGCGTGTTCTCTCTGTGGACTGCTTCACCATTAAGAAAGGGAAGAGCTTCAGCCCTGTGGCACAAATTCCTGACACATTCGACGTCCTAATTATCCAGGATGAATCAGCAGCTCTGCCCGGCAGGGCGCTGGGAAGGCTGGGCTGCCAGCCCACCGCTGGAGGACTTCAGGGAGAGCTACCTCTGTACCTGGGGAGGCCCCAAGTTGACCCCATCCTAGAGATTCCTTCTGTCCATCTTATTTGTGTCACTGGGGGCTAGAGGGGAGAGCGAAGCTGGCCGTGAGATTTTCATAAGAGGCTCGGGTTCCAGAAATGACTGCCGTTCCCTGAAAGTGAGGCCTTTGATGTGGTTTCCACTGTAACCTTGAATCCCCTGGGACTGCCCTCGTGCAGGAGTGCATCTCTGAGAAACTAGCCTGCCCACAGCCCCTGTGACTGCCTTGGTCTTTGCTGCTCCCCCTTTCCTGCCCCCGCGTCCTCCAGTGGTGGGGGTCCCCAGTTTACTTGCGAATCCACAACCAAAGCCCAGAAAGAAGAAGGTTGGGGAGCCCTGCCGAGGAGTGACGCACAGGTGTGCCAGGTGCGCTGCTCGAGAGAGCGGCACCTCTTCCTAAGTCAAGAGCAGCAGGTGGAGAGGCCGGTCCACGTTCAGAGGCTCTGTGGGTGCCCACTGCTTGCCTCCCTCTGCACCCTGCTTGCCCGTATCAAAGGGGGTGCTGTGATCAACTCCCCCCCATCCCTTTGAAGCCCCACTAATCTCCCTTTTCACCCCACAAGCCCGTGTGCTGGCGTCGGTACCCCTGTGGGGTGTTGGCCACCAGGGACACGAGGGGCCCCAGCTGGTCTTGCCTTGTTCCCATCACCCTTGTCCGTCCTGTGCAGTCGGACTTTCTCCATCCCCTCCATCCCCCTTGTGTTGTCCCCAGGGCCCCCCCTCTGACCTCCTGTGTCCTCACAGCCCCAGGCTCCTGCAATTTTCTGCCGTGTGCCCACAGGTTAGAGATGCCCACACTTCCTGGGCAGGGCATGGCGTGCAAGCCAGACCTCTAAGGAGGGAGGTGATCCTGCCCAGGCTTCCTAAGGGCTGGTGCCTGGCGCCCTGTGTACATTCTGGACCGCAGCCCACCCTGAGCATGCAAAGCAGCCCTGGTGGGGGCCGCGTGGGAGAGGGTGAGAGCCTGGTCTCCCCTCCTCGCTGCTGGGCAGATCCTTTTGGGACCACCGAGCCAGGAGCATCCCTCCGCTAGTGAAGCAGGACCTTCTTGGCCGTGCTGTCCCTCCACTGGGGGAGGGAGAAGCAGACTCTTCTAATCCGCCCCCAGGGCTCCTGAAGACCCGCTCGTGCCTCTAACAAGGAGCTGCCACTGTGGTCCGCACGGCCCAGGCCTCAGAGCCAACCAGCGCCAGGCCGACCTAGAGCCCAGCTCGAGCCCCTGTGAGTGTGGAAACCATGAAGGTCCCACAGGCGAACACATGGCTCGGGTGGAGGGGGAGGCACCGAGCCTCTTTTGGTCCATGTCCAATCTTGTAAGTTAAGGAAACTGGACGAGTCACAGCCCTTTTCGTAAGTTCTCAGTCATAGACATCTTTACCTGTTCCTCCAAAGCCATGTTCTGGAGCCCAGTACAGGGAAGCCGTGGACGTGACCTCACTCACCCTCACGGAACAGGGAGAACTGACCAGAGAGATGCCCCCAGAGGACCCGGAGCTGCGACCCCGTGTCGGAGGACCAGGCCAGGTTCTCGCTAAGCCCCGTCTCCCTGTCCTGCTGGGACTTCCAGAGAAGCCAGCTTCACCTGCGGGGCCCTGGCTGACCTCACGCTCCTTCTAAACCTGGGCGTGAGGAGGCCTGAGGACCCTGGGGTGCTGCGGACACGGGACTTCTTTCCTGTTTGCTTGTCTCCTGTGACCAGCATCGCTCGTCCTTCTGACTCTCCCACACCAGGCCCCGCGGCTATGCTTCTGCGTCCACAGAGACAAGCTGTCACGTGATCAGGAAGAGAGGGGACAGAGGGGACAGCTCTGCAACTTTATACGAGTCCTGCTGAGGCGGAACTCCGTGGCGAGGTGGGCGGCTATTTCGGGAATCGAAGGGCTTATGACCACAACTGCTGCATTCAGACGGGTAATTCAGTGGGTGAGGGGCTGGCTGACAGACTTACTACAATAGGGGACCCATTTCTAATCAAGACAGAGGACCAGGGACACGATGTCTGGCCATTTAGGGTATAAAAGCCTATTTCAGGGAAGTAATTATAGGCTTGGGATAGAATCTTAAACCCGAAGAATAAGAAATCAACTTATAGCCAAGATAAAGTGAGGGCTAATTGGGTACCACCTTCTAAGAACTTGGGTATTCATTTCAGAAGAAGAATCTTCCCAGGAGTGTCCCTACAGGAGGCCCAGCCATCCATCCGGGTCAACGGGTTGCTGTCATGAACCAGGGGGAGGCTGAGCACCACGAGGGCAGGTGTCGCGGGAGGGAACAGAGGGGACGCCTCCGAGGCCCTGAGCCGTGTGAGCCCTGAAGGGGGCCGGCCTAGTGGGGTGTTTGCGCAGGTGATGCTGGACACACGCCGCTGGGTTGGATCGAGGTCCTGAGCCGTGTGAGCCCTGAAGGGGGCCGGCCTAGTGGGGTGTTTGCGCAGGTGATGCTGGACACACGCCGCTGGGTTGGGTGTAGGCGCATCTCCCACCTCGTGGGGTCTTGTCCCCTTAGCTGATCCCAAGAGCAAGCAGTGGTGTGGGAAGAATTTTCCAGGGGTGCCCTCTGCTCGGGGCCGCAGCTGCCCCACTGCCTCTCACAGCCAAGCCCCGCTGGGCCCCCGGGCGCGTGTCCTCAGGGAAGAGGTGCAGGGCCCCCGCACAGCTTTTCAGGGCTGCCTGGAGCCTGTCAGCAGGGGCCTGCCCTCTCCTGGGCGGTCAGAAAAGGGCTGAGCGATGCCAACAGGACGTGCGCTGGGCCTGTGCTGGGGAAGGGGCCTCTTTGGACTTCAAGGGTCCCCAACAAGAGCTTCACACTTGGGACAGAGGAGAGGCAGCCCTAATCCATGTCGAGAGAGGAGGGATGCGGGTGGGAAGAGAAGATAAAAGCTGGAGAAGGTGCCATGTGGACGGAGAGGAGGCCCTGATTCCGGCCACCGTGGCTCCCAGGACGGGCCTAGTCATCCCGACGGAGCTGGCTGGTCGTTCAGACTGAAGTCAAATCAGTTCACACATGGAAAGGCTCAAGCAGGTCAGTAATTTGACTTAGGCCTTCATCATCTCCCTCCTAAGCCAGCGCAAGCCTCCTAACTGTCCCTGTTTCCATCCTTCCCGGTCTGCCAGGGCCCACCTGGGCCAGCTGGGCCCTGCCATCTTGAGGCCCGCAGGCCTCCCATTGCCACTTCAGACTTGACCCAACTTCTGATTTACGCAGCAGCTGCTCTCAGAGGTGCCGTGCACCAGAGCCCCCGGGAGACGCGTGAAAGCACAGACGCGAGTCCCCGCCTCCTTCCACAGCTGCCAGGTCAGAATCTGTCCGTGTCCCACCTCCTGTTGCCACTGTAACAAGTTGTCACACTTAGCGGCTCAGCACGGCACCACTCACCACCTCACAGGTCTGTAGGTCAGACATCAGAAGGGGGTCTCCCCTGGGCTGGGAATCAAGGTGGCCACAGGGCTGGCTCCTTGTGGAGGCTGTACGGGGGAATCTGGGCTTTTTCCAGCTTCCAGAGGCCTCTCTGTCTACAAAGACCGTCTGTACTGAGTCAGATTCTCCGTTAGTCCCACGCTCCCCACTGGATGACAGGTTACTTGCCTCTGCCTCTCGTAGGCTTCGCTGGTCGTTCAGCTGCTTGGGAGCTACGCTGAAGGAACCTTTGCATCGAGGCCCAGACCAGACCAAAGATCTACCCAGTGGCATTGCTGGGTGACCACAGACCTGGACACCTCGTGCAGGCTCACCTGGCCGTCCCCAAAGCCATCTTACCAGACGTCCACGTCCTTGCACAGGCTGGAAAGCAGGACACCCATGCGGCCCCTGTGAGCGAGTGAAAGGAGCTGATTACAGCCACCGGGCAGAAGCTTCAGGGCCCCGACGGCCTGCTGAAGGCTGTCCCTCGAGCCGTCCTCCCGGGCCACAGATGAATGTCCCCAGACATCCGTGTCCTGACCCCTGGAACCCGGGAATGTGGAATTCAGGGTGCTGGTCCAATGACCCTGAGGTGGACAGAGTCCTGGGCTCTCCGGTGGCCCAGTGTGATCACAGGGTCCTTAAAAGTGGAAGAGGCAGCAGCAGAGGAGGTCAGCGATGTGAGGGGGAAGGACTCAGTCCTGCAGTGCTGGCTTCGGAGGCGCAGGAAGGCCCACGAGCTGAGGAAAGCGGGCGCCTCGAGAAGCTGGAAACGGCCCTTCGATGGATACGAATCCTCCCCTGGAGCCTCCAGAAAGTGGGTAAAGCGAACCCCAGGAGGGGCAGCATCGGGCCCCTCAAAGAGGAGGGGAAACGGCTTAAAAGATAAAAAGGCTTCACACTGACTGAGGTTTTGAGACATACAGATCAGAGTCTGTGAAAAGTGTGCTTACATTTTTTCACATGTGAAATGGACTAATTGTCAGTGACGGTAGTCTGCATTTGTATCTGTATCTGGCATTTGCAACACACATTAACCTCTAAGAACGCGGAGGTTACACATGGGGCTTTGCTGGGCAAGGGCAAGGCATTCACTCAAGGTTGCCCGGCTACCGGTGGTCTGGCAAGAGGGATGCAGCTTCCAGCACAGCACAGACAGACAGACAGACGCTGGAAGGGCAGACAGATGCTGGAAGGGCAGGCGGACGCTGGAAGGGCAGGCGCATGCCAGAAGGGCGGGGACGCCGCAGGGCTGTCTTGATTACAAAGGCAAAGGATTGTTTTCAAAATTAAACTCGTGCTCCACGTCTTCGCAACAAAAGCAGTGAGGACGTGAGTGATTCCCCGAAACTGTTTTGTAGAGCTTTACCTGAGTGGATGCCCAGAAAAGCCCGTAACAGAATGACTGTTTGGGAATAGCCTCCGGAAATCCTACTGGAGGGGGATGGGGCGTGTAACTAGAACACGAGTCTCCCAGAAGCCTGTCCTCCCGCTAACCCTGCTCTAGCCCAGTGCGTCACGCCAGCAGGGCCCACGCTCTGGACCTCCTCTCCTCACGGCCGCAAAGGCCTCCGCGGTGACGGGCCGGCTGTGCTGCCTGCTTCGTCACCTGCTCTTTAATTGGGAAGCCCAGTGTCCAGGCCCACGGCACTGCCCCCACCGTCCACTCCCCCACCTCGCCAACCCTGCTCCCTTGGTGCAAGCTCCTAATTGATTAAACGGATGATTGATTATCGGGCCCGAGCCATGTGTTCTCCAGACACCCGTTTGCTTGGAATGGATGGAGCGCGGCCCACATCCATCACCGCCCGCTGCCCGCAGACTCGGAGCCAGGGACTGCTGTGGGCCCCGCCGCCGTAATTGCCGCCAGCTTCCCCTGAAGCAGGTGCACACCCGCCATCAGTTTTGCTGTCTTGATGTGAGCGTCCTGCCAGCAGGCCACTGTCAGATGCTGCTGACGCAGGACTCGCTGCTCCCAGCCTCCCAAAGCAGCCACCCTGTTCGGGATGCCCGGTGACGGTTCCATCAGGGAGCGGGGAGTGAGGAATTCAGGTGCCTCTGTTCGTGGGGCTGCTGGGGGACATGTGATCCGCTACTTTCTTGCTGTCTGGTGAGATGGAGTGGTGACTCCAGCTGGGTCCTGGGAGCAGGAGGATCAGTTTCCCCCCCCCTAAACTGTGGCCCTCAGGCTAAGATGCTATTGCCCAGGCAGCCCTTGAAAGCCGGGGTTTCACTTCACCCCCATCTGGACATGAGAAAGTAGGGGGGAAACGGGAATCCACTCAGTCAATCCAGCCACACGAGGCCCTTTATTTTGTGCAGCCTGGGAGGCAGGCATAGCGTCAAACGGGAGGTGGGGTCAGTGCATGACTGTCACACACAGTCCTGAGACTCCACGTCTGGAGGCTGACGAGGTCCTTTCTGCAGGGGTGCGTCCATGGCCTGTGCTTCTGGCATCTTTCTTGCTTCACCCATGAATTTCCACGAACTTTGTGCTTCTTTAAAGTGAAGCAATGATTGTAAGGCAAATATAAAGCTACGGGGTGCAAAAGCATCTCTGTTTCTACAATTTTCTCCTCGATCTTTTAATGGTGGCTGGTCTCCCTCAGGGCCACGTTGGAAGCAATATTTGTGCTACTCAACTTTACAAGTCTTTCGAAAGCAATAGGCCCAATTTTCATAAAACATCAATTCCCTCTCTTTTCACTCAGCCTCCATCATTTTGCTTCCCAGTAAGTAAATCTCATCAGTGCAGTAAAGCGGTCCTAGACAGGTTTGGGACCAAGCACACTGCTTCCAGCTGCATACAAGCAGCTCGAGACGGCCACAGCCTCCGCAGACCAGCTGGAGGTCCTGCCACAGGAAGGCCAGCCTGGGACGAGGCCAGGCCTGCCCTGGCGTTGCTCAGCGGGCACCCAGGAAGAGCGGCACCCAACTGGGTCACGAACTCAGGCTGAGAAGCGCAAGTTACATCCACTGCGTGGAGATCGGCAGTCAAAGTCGAGTCCCAAGATGACGCCGTTTCTCTAAGACTGAAAAATAAACCAGAAGCCCTAGCTTTCCAGAGCCCTTGAAGAGAATTACACATTCTGGACATTTACTTTATTTGCGTTTTTTTTTTTTAAGCTGAAGACATTTTCAACTTAAAAATTTGTATAATAATGTATTGTGCAATGTACACATCGTACATTATTGTATATAATTAAAAGCTTGAAATAATAAAGCCATCCACGTGTAACTCCCACGTGGATGTAGCATCTTGTCGGTAACTCCCAGATGCTGACGGCGGTCCTGAGGGGTGCACCTCGGGATGCTTCCACCGGGAGGGCGTGCTTGGAGCACGTTGCCACCCTCACCGCCCACACACCCCTCTGGGTCCCGCCAACTGGCAGACCAAACCTAGCAGCCTTTTTAAAAAGTTCTCCTGTCTACAGCACGTTCCACGTCAGATGCTGAGTTGAGTATCCGTCAACGTCCAAAGAAGAAGCGTCTTCAGGAAGCAGAAGTCCTCTGGTCTTAAGTGAGGACCGCTATGCCATCCCCCAGCTGCCACCTGTCCTTCCAGGCCCAGAACAACTATTTGAGCCACAGCCAGATCCTCTCCAGGTTCCTGCCCCCAGGCCCCCAGGCCGAGGTTCCAGCTGGACCCTGTGCTGAGGGACAAGTGAGGGTGTGCTGTTCAGGGGGGCCCCCAGGGGCAGGCTGTGTGGACTCAGACCCACTCTCCCGGGGTCACATTCCCGCCCTCCTCCAGGAGCGGTTTTTGTGTTTGGACAGGGATTTTCCAGAAAGAACCTAAGCCGGGGACCATCCTGCTGGTCGCCCTCCCAGCATCCCAGCTCAGGTGGAGGTGAGATTCGCTGGTTAGAGCGGGGAGCATTCCCATCAGGCAGGGACGCCTCCCGTCCCCTCGCAGCAAGAGGACGGTCTCGAGAGGAGCAGGCGGCCGTCGGCCTGGCCAGGAAGGGCCGGGAGTCGCCAGCGTGGGTCTCATTAGCCCCCCGTGGGGAGCCGGCCTCCTACCGCCTGACCCCTGCCTCTGGCTCGTTCTTCCACAGACTAATTCCCCAAACTGACAGATTTCAGAGCCTGGTGTGCCCAGGGTCACTCAGTCACACTGCGCTCTGGTCAGTGTCAACGCGGGCTTTACCGGAGCAGGGGTTGCGGTGGGAGAAGAGGGTCCACAGGCCCAGCACGTGCGAGCTCAGCCCGAGCGGGCGGCGTGGGGAGGACGCTCTCCTCGCTGGGGACACGGCCGCGCCGCAGTGATGCGACGGCGCTGAGCTCGGCAAGATTCCCGAGCACGCGGGAAGTCTCCCGGGAGAAGCGGTTTCCAAATGAGGGCGCTGTGCCTGGAATAGTGCCTCGTCTGTGTGTAACACACACTCTGCAGAAACATCCTTTATGTCCAGGCACCTGTCACCTGAGGCTCCCAAGCTGTCGTGTAGCCGGCGGGCGAAAACCTTCGTCTCCTTGTCTTCAGTGGAGACCGGCCACACGGGGCTGAGTCGCCACCAGCCCAGGTGGGCTGAGGGCACCGTCCGTTCCCCTTCCTCAGCGCCCCACCCCACCACCTGTCCCGTCGGAGGACTCGTGGCTGGGCCCCCGGGGCTGATGACGGGGGTGGCAGGTCAGTACCAGCAGCACATCAGTTAAAGGCATTACACTGAGGGCTTCTGAGGGAGCTCAAGGCTCTGCTCAGCTGGGATCTGAGACACGGACCCACAGATACCCTGGCAGGTGCCCAGAGGTAAGGACCCCAATGGGCAGCAGCTCCGGAGGGACCCTGGAAACCCGTCCTGGGGAAGGTGACCAAGGGTCCTCTGAGCCAGCGGCCCCTGCTCCTGCCGGAGAAGCAAAACCACAGAAAAACCAGGACAGGCTGGTCACCGGGCCAGCAGGACCCGGAAGCCCGGCCTCACGTGTGGAAGGCAGCATGTGGTCACCTGGTCCCTGTCCTCTCGTTTGTCTAATCGAGCAGCCCCCCGTCTGGCCTCATCACACAGGCTCCAAGGCTGGGGTGCAGGCCTGGGCACCGGGCTTTTGGACGTTCCTCAGGGTTCCAGGCTGCAGCCGGGCTGAGCGTCCCTGGCCGAGCAGACCGCGCGTCCGCACAGCCTGGCACGTCGCGTGCGCCCGAGAAATGACAGCCGCTGCGGGTGGGGTGATTTTAGACTTGGGCGCATCCGGGTACCGGGCACCATACTGAGTCCTTTAGTACAGAGGCCTCAGTGCAAGCCTGAAAGCACTACTATTGTCCCTAATCACAATGCAAACCCTGAGGCCCAGGAGTGCAGGGACTCGCGGGAGGCCGCTCAGTGGTCCAGCCAGATCCGAGCTCCAGTTCCCCTTGACCCTGAGCCCATGCTCCCCACGCCGCGGCTGTAGCGTCTCCCCAAATACCTGTGAGGCTTGACCCTCCGGTCACAAACTTCTCTTCAGTCATTTCCTTCTGCACTAAATCATATTTTGGCCTGACCTCGGTCTATTTTTTTTATGAACCTAACAATTATAACTGTGTTCCGTGAGTATCGCACATATAATTTGGTACCTGTGCATCTCTATACATACATACACACGTATTCGTATTTCTGGCGTGGTCATAAAATGTGCTTCTCCAGGCAACAGGAAGATCGGGTTGGCACAAAGATGTCTTAATGCTGCTTTTTAGGACCCCTAATTGAGTGTGCTGCCTGCATATCCACTTGCAAGGCATCCTGACTCCGGAACGCGAGCCCACAAATGCTGCGGCACCAGCCGTCGTAAGCCTGAGTCTGCTCCGCCAGAAGGGCGGCATTCGATGTCCTCTCCCTTTACATATTTTCATTTTTGTAACAGCATTCCTCGGCTCAAAGCTGCCGTAGGTGGGTGAGGAAGGAGCGATGAGGGGCTGGCCTGGAGAAGAATGGGAAGACTCGTGCCACCTGCGGGACCTGGGGCTCGGAGCCCCAACTCAGGCAGAGATGTGAAGCAGTCTTGTTGGCTGGGACTGCCACTCCCGAGACAGGACTGGAACACGACGGGAGCCCCACTGGCCCCTCTGTCCCTTCTGGAGGGATCCACACACACGCACGACAGGCGCCCCGTTTCCACAAATAAGGGCCAAACCACCAGCAGCCCAGTGGTGGCCCCCCAAGAGGTGCTCCTGTCTCCTCGTGGGAGCCCAGCTCCGCCGGGCACATGGAGCAAGGGGCCTGCACACACGTCGGGTCTCGCTCGGAAGTTTCTCCCTCCTGTTGGGAGATGACCCCCGAGGTTCCACACTTCCACACGGCTTTCCAAGACGGCCACATCCCAAGCTCTGGGACCTGTGTGCCATGTTCCCTGGAAAGGGGGGATTTACGTTGCTAATCAGCTGACCTGAGATGAAGAAAACCGGAGACCCCTGATGCTGCTGGCTCCGAAGACGGAGGAAGGGGCCAGGAGCCCAGGAACACGGTGCCCCCAGAAGCTGGATGCGGGGCCCGGGAGGAATATGGACTCTCCTCAGAGCCTCCGGGGGAACCAGCCCTCTGACTCCTTGGTTTTAGCCCGGTGAGACCCACGTTAGATTCTACCCCAGAGGACGGTAGGTGCATGAATTTGTGCTCATCTGTCAGAGCAGCAACGGCTCACTAGTGCAGTCCCACTCCAAGGAGAAGTTCAGAATCTGAGGGAGGAATTGTAAAGGAGGGTTTGTGAACGAGAAGCGCGACGAGTGGGTTTCCAGCGGTCACTTCCAGAGTTTCATCTCCTTGTGCCGACTGCACGGAGTGATTTGGAGTGAGGTCAGCCTTGAGGGCAGTGCCGTGCCCTTCTGACCCGTGGGGTCAGAGTCACCAGGGGAGACCCCGGGGCCCTCTCCTGGCACCAGCGACCCCAAAGGGGTCAAGATAACGAGGTTTGCAAACTTGACCCTGAGAGACTGGGCCAGCCTCTGGGTTCTGCTGCTCACAGGATGGTGGAAGGGGTCACATGGGACGCCCTGTGCCTCCCAGACACCCCGCTGTGTGTTACCGGAAGCACCGTCCCGCGGCGGGGACCAGGGGCGCAGCCCCTCGTGGGCCGGGAATCGCGGCTGTCTTCCTGCTCCGGCTCCACAGGCGGCCTTCACGGGGCTGTGAAGAGCTTCTGGAAGCCCGGGTGTGAGGGACCAGGCAGGTCACGTGGAACTCGGGCTCCCACCTCCCTTCTCGCTGTCTGTCCATGTTCATGACTGGGCAGGACCTTCCGCAGGCCTGGGGTCAGCCACCCAGCCCAGACCCTCAGCCTGGGCATCACACAGAGCCTCTCTTGACCAGAACATCGCAGACACACACGCTCACAGGGGCACGCACACGCATGCACACCAAGATGTGCTCACACACGTGTATGCACGCACGCGTGCCCACCCTCACCCTGCGGGCTTGCTGGCTGGGCTCCGGAGCAGGGCCTGGCCCACGGGGATGGGCCAGAAGACGCTTGGGCACTCCAGCCAGTCCCGTGTTTGCACTACCCTCTGCTGCTAACCCACTTGCTGTAAACTCCAGACTTGGTTCCGTAGAAGGAAGGAGAAGCCTGAGCTCACGCCAGCTGCTGTGGAGGACGAACAGGAAGCTCTGTGCCCTCACTTCCCCAGACGGACGGCTGAGGATGGCATTTACCACCGGGGAGAGCCTGGGACCCCCCTGGACGTGCCTGCCCCCCGGAGCAACACGCCAGCCCCTGGGGCAGGCCTCACTCGCAGGCAGCCCCGCTGGGGGGCTCCGGGTGTCTGCACGGCGGTCCCCAGGCAGCTGGCAGCCTCCTCGCCTCCCCCGAGCACGGCCCAAATCTACCCGAAGGCACCAGGCTGCACCCCGGCCTCTTCCTTCCTCACTGGGAACCTGAACGCAGAGGCCGTGTGTGCTGAGCTCCTGCGGAAAGCGCCTGGCACACACGGCCTGAGGCGAGGTGGCAGCGTGATGCCTCCCCAAGCCCCCAGCCCCTAGGAAGCCACCACCTCTGAGGTGGCCCAGAGGCGGACGGCAGGGACCCGGGAGCTCCCGCCACCGAGGGCTGAGCCCGCAGGCCTGGGCTGCACAGTGGCTGGCACCGCAGTCGAGCAGGCACCTTGTCTCCAAGGCTGGTCCACACCGACCACAAAAACTCATCTCCTCGGCACTGGAGTCCTCAGGGAAGTGCCGCTGAGCGTCTGTGTGGGAGGCCCCCTCCTCTCAGGACCCGCCTGACAACCGTGGCGAGGCTGTGACCCAGTTCTCGGGGGCAGGGGCGGGCGCACAGCCATCCAGTGTCTGCTCCATCGCACGAATGGTGGGCTCTGATGTGTGGACCCACCTTGCAGATGAGGAAGACGGGGCTTTGGGCACATGCACAGGAGACGGGCCCCGCCCCCGCTGACTGCAGCTCAGACCCCTCTGCACCGTGGTTTGCCGCCCTTGCTGCCTGGGAAGCAAAGCGTCATCCTGAGGATGAACCCGAATGCACCAGTGCTGGGCAAAGCCCAGAGCACAGCACACTTGCAACCCTCACGGCTGTCAGTGTTACCGCTGCTACAGCGTCCCCGCAGGGGACCCGCCAGGGGCTGGACCCTGCCCGCCACAGAGGCCACTTTGCAGGAAGAGAGCTGGCGTCAAGGGCTGGGCCCCTCCCCTCCTGGGTCTCCACCCTCCTCTAGGAGAGAGGGACCCGCCAAACTGTTCCTGCTGCACTTGGAGGAGCTGTGGCGCCTACCCACAGCCACTCCGTCCCTGGCCCTTCCCTGCGGCTCCACCGGCCTGGACGGCTCCTCTCAGCACCCTGATTAGAGCAGCAGGATCACTTAGCACCCCAATTAGAACCCCAAAGAGTTTATTCATCACAAAGGCGACCCATCACCTAACGATAGAATCACACACGTGTAGCACTAAAATAACCTGTGTTATTCATGGTTTTCTTGGCAAGGACCTACCTGTGTTTGAGGGAAGTCGTATTAACCTGGATCCCAGTACTTCAGACTCTGTCCTCACCTGAGAAGGATGTAGCAGAGAGACCCGCTCTGTGCCCGCCCCTGCCCCGAGTCAGCCGTATTCGTTTCTCAGGGGAGATGTGGTGCTTTGCTCTAGTCCTGTGAGCTGCCCGGGAAGATGGAATGTCTGACCCCAGGTCGCCCCTGGGGCAGTGGCTCACGAGTCAGGAGAAGAGTGGCCTCCAAACACGCCAGTTACCTCTGCTTTCCTAGAGACGGGACATCAGCTTACCCGGGGCAGAACTAAATGCCCACAGCCTTCTTCCCGCGCCACTGAAGCGCACGAGGGAAGGAACATAGACAGGGTGAGAGGCAGGAACGAAAACCAAACTCCAAGATCAGACTCGACAGGTGGGTGGTGCCCGTGAGGCCCCAAAGAGCAACGCTCTGGGCTGTCAGCCAGCTCTGGGCACGGGGGAGACACTGAGGCAGGTGGAGAAGGGGCCCCACTCAGGCCGCACAACAGGGCAAGGGGAAGTGGGCTGAACCCAGAGCAGGCAAGTTTCCCCTTGTCAAGGGTCAGACCCTGAGGCCCAGCTGCCCTGACTGGAGGAGCGTCACAAGAACTCTCATCTCCTGGTATCACAGGACTTGTCTCCCAGACCAGCTACAAGTCTCAGCTAAGTTGACAGTACTTACTGATAGAACTAGGGTGGCAGGTGCCCAGCAGCAGACATCCTGCAATTCAGGTGAGGTGTTTGGAAGTCACATATGAGCTCCAGGCTGTAAGCACCAAGTTCCGCAGATGCCAGAAGCAGTGAGAATTGCCATTGGGGACCTCCATCCACCCATCCCTCCACATGCACAGAGCTGACTTTGAGCCACTCTGAGACTTAAGACAGAGATCAGCAGAGGATAAAGAAGAACAAAACCCAGGACCTGCTCCTGAAGCCATCACGTGGGGGAGGTGAGGCCCCATCACGTGGGGGAGGAGAGGCCAAGAGGCCCCACCACGTGGGGGAGGAGAGGCCAAGAGGTGTAGATCTACAGTGTTGTGTGGACTCTGTCCCTCAGTGGGACATGGAGGTGTAGACACCCCTGCTGTCCTGTGGGCTCAGCACTCAGGTGAGCCCATTGTGGCTCTCAGTGGGTGTCTGGGCCCACACCCTGGGCTCCGATGGCCTCTGCTGCCTTTGTTTAGATGGTAGAGTTTATGTTCTTTAGGACCCATGATTTCCAACCCACATGCCTGGGTCTCTCGTCTGCTAAGGACCTGCATCGACAGGTTTGGTCTCCCCGTGATAACACCTGGGCTGTCATAATGGGGAGCGAGACGGAGGCGCGGGAAGCACGGCTTCAAACCTGTTGGCCCACCCCTGGGATAGGCCCTTCCCAGCCTCCTCCAGGGGAAGGCGCTCCCGTCCCCTCCCCGTCTGTCTGCTGCTTTCCTTCCCCTCCTCTACAGACACCTGGCAAACATGGACTGAGGGGAATTTAGTGAGGAGGCAAGGAGGCGAGGTCTCGGAGTCCCCTCTGGATGGACCACGTTGCTTCAGCGGATAAAGGCCCGGCCGCATGCAGATCCGATCCAGGTGGATCAGTGGGCCTCTAGCCACCACCGGGCAAGGTCTTGGCCTTACAGCCGCTTCCCCAGCAGGCATTGACTTAACTCTCTTCCTTACTGGTTTTGCCCTAAGCGTTCACTGCCAGATTTCCCAATTTTTCTCTAAAAACTAACGAAGTACTTTATTATTTTCCCCAAGGGAAAAAAGTTTGAAAGTAGCAAAATGATTGTAACTGAGCAATTATATTGTGTCGGAGACTGATGACTAATTGACAAGTACTTTCACAGATTCAGCTTAACAAGACGGCAGGAAGATTGCTGAAATACTTCCCTTCTTCTCTCTTCTCTTTTTCAGCCGTATTTGTGGGGAGTCCTGGGAGCTAGGAGCTGCACAAGGGCCTGAAGGGAGGTCATGGCTTCCCCACGTCCCAGGCCTTGGAAGTGCTGTCTTGCTTCCCGTGTCCCCTCCCAGGGACAGTCTCACTGCAGCATCGCATCCCCCAAGACCAGTTTTCAATTCGCTAAATAATTTACCCCCAGCCTCCCTCGGCCTCCCTCCGTCGGAAACACACCAGCTGACTTGGGGAATCAAACAGTCCTTTCTTCTCTCCCTGAGGATGTGAAGCTCCGTAATCTTTCACTGGCCAGCTCTGTCCCCTTATGAAATATTCATTGCCTGGAAGTGTCCCTCCGGAGAGTGGCCCGGCCTCCTTCACCCCCCAGATGAGAGAGCGGGCGGGGCGGTGGGGAGGCGGGAGGGCTGTGTTTGTTTGGGGTCCGGTGCCCTGTTCAGCCAGTGCGGCCGGGCTCTTCGGAGGCTGCCCCCTCCCCCGACTCCTCAACTGCCTCTGCGCACAGGCAGCCAGATGAGTCATGGTTACCATGAATATTTTAAGGAGGTCTTTTCGGCGTTTCTGGATGGGTCGCAGCTGTAATGCAATCCACACCATCACCACCATTGCTTCCAGGGAACCAGGGAGAGATGGCAGCTGGGGAGCCCGGGCCAGGGGAGGGGAGGGCCGGGCGGCTCGGGTGCGGGGCGGGCTGCAGGCCTGAGAGCTGCCCAGCGCTGGAGGGGTGGGAGCAGATGACCAGCCTCCCCGTGGTGTCACGCCGGCCCCTCCCGGTGAGCCCAGGAGGTCAACTATGAATGTTTCAGAAATGCATGTGTAAAAGAGAGAAAGAAAGCAGAACCAGTGTTAAAACTCACTTCTTCTGAAGCTCAGAGACCTCAGTTCAAGGAATCTCCACCTACCCCGAGTTCCGCCTCCCTCTTCCTGGCACGTCTCAGTTTCTATTCCAACCGGAAGAGAAAACGCTGCCCCATAACCACCACGGGAAGGTCTGGCTCCTCGGTTCCCACTTGATTCGCACCCGGATGAGATCCGACGCGGCAGAGGCCGGAGGCCCGCTAGCCCCGAGCTGCCGCGGGCGGGGGCCTCCACCCAGGCGCCAACCTTCTCCCCGAGCTCAACCCGGAGCCGCGTGCGGACGGAGCCCAGCCGGCACTGCCCAGTCTCCTGCCATGTGGGAGCACCTGGCAACGTCCACGAAGCTCCCTCAAGCCTGAGCACTTGATGAGCCTCTGGAACGTGGCGGTTAAATCGTGAAGAGCCTTGCGAGCGTGAAGACCACCCTTGTCCACGCAGCCGTCTGTCCATCCGGAAGCCAGGCGGAGCCAGTGCTGCCTGTGCGTCTCTCTGGGCCTCCGCAACAGGACCGCGGTCTGCGGCCGACTCACACTTCTGAAGGCCTCGGACGGCGGTCCAGGGCCTGCCCCGAAGGCTCCCGGGGCCCACCTCCCGCCTGCAGAGCGCCGGCTGCCCCCTGGGGGCCTCCACGTCACCTTCCTCTGCGTCCAAATTTCCCCTTCCGATAAGGACAACGGTCCCGGGCAAGGGTCCACCCAAGTCCGGTGGGGACACTGTTTCCAAATAAGGTCCCATTCTGAAGGACCGGATCAAGACGTCAGTGTATGAATTGAGGGGGACACAACTCCGCCCACAACAGACCCCGTGTTTGCCCACAGGCTGCTGGACGATGTGCCTTCCGCAGCCAGGGGATGGGGCTGGGGTCCCCTCACGGCACCCCAGGGACCCCACGGCCCCTCAAACGTAGGCAGCACCCACGCCTTCTCAGCACACAAATGCGCGAGCTGCTTACGGATATGGAGTGGGGTCAGCTCCTGTCTGACGCCAGCAGTCCCCGCCGCGAGGGGCTGGGCTCCATCAGCCCCAGCCTGGGCCGAGAGCAGCCGCTGGGAGGTGGTCCAGCGCATCTTCACGAATTCTCGGCCCCGCCCCACGGGAGAGCGCGGAAGGCGCCGGGTCGCTGCGCATGGGCCCCACGCTTGCCCGTGAGCGGCCCCAGCACCGCCCAGCCCCACTGGAGGCAGCTCTCCTCCACTGATCCCTGCGCTGTCTTCCGAGTTTGTCTCAGAGCCACAGGGCAGCGACCAGGAGACACGGGGATGGTCGCGAGGGTCCCCTCTCAGGAGGCACAGCGGCCGGTCCCGGCAGAGGGCACCGCGCCCACTCTCTCAGGGAGTGATGGCCACTCCCCCCAGTGCTGGGGACCCGCCGGGGCTGCTTTCTTGTGTGGAGACGCAGCCCATCGACAAGCAGCGACGCTCCTGGCAGCCGACAACGTGGGGAGGGAGGTGTGGCTAGGGTGTCAGGGCCTCTCCGACCGGTGACGTGGGGGGAGTGAATGACGGGGGAGGCCAGCCCAGGGTCCAGGGAAGCAGCCGCTGCCAGGGCCCAGGTGTAAGGACAGGGAACCAGAGGAGGCTGGAGAGGCTGCGGTTTGGCCCTGGGGGACCACAGCGTTTCCAGGTGACAGCCTGCGCTGGAGAAGGCCCTCCAGCTGCTCTGTGAAAGCTGGATGGAGCGGGTGGGGAGAGGGGCGCAGGAGCAGAGCGACAGCAGGAGACCTCTGCGGTGATCCGGGGCGCTCGCGGCTGGCCTGGTCCAGACGACGATCCTGGTCGAGGTGGAGGAGAAATCGCATTCTGGTCGCGCTCCCGTGGCCGGTTTTTGCTGCTGGGCTGGACGTTTGTGCAGGAGACGAGAAGCACCGAGGGTCCCCCCAAGCTCGCGGTTCAAGCAGCCCCGGCTGAGGCTTGAGGGAGGTCGTAGGATGTAGGGGAAGCAGACTGGGGACGTGGGAGCCGGGACTCCTTTGACCTGGACCATCTTAGTGCGGGCAGCTCATCAGGCATCCAAGTGCAGGTGCTGCGTGGGCTGGGGGGGGCATCCTGGGCTGGGGAGGCAACCCTGGTGCTCATCAGACTGGGCGGCTCTGAGGGCCGAGGAGCTGAACGAGACACCCCGGCAACGAGCCCCAATGCTGAAGAGAAGGCGGCTCAGACGGAAGCAGCGAGGCTGCGCTGGGGGAGACGAGACCCGGGTGGGGGGCTGTGAGCGGGCGGGGGCGCCAGGCCTGACCCACGTGGTGCCTGATGGGCCTGGAGAGGAGGGGTGCCGGCCGGCTGGGGCCTGCGCCAGGAGTCTCTGCACCAAGAAATGTTGGCCAAGATGCTTCTGTCTGGAGGAGCCTTGCTCTCCTCCGCTTTGTGCTCAAGTGTCCGTCTCTACTGCTTTTGCACGCAGGAAACAGCAGTTGCTGAAAACGGCCCGGCCCAGCAGTCTTGCTAATTAATCCCACCCACTCTCCCCATCTTGAAGGCCTGGGCCTCCCCTCCCCACAAACCCAGCCCACGCTGCTGGGCCGGCCCAGCGGTGAACACACACACCCCCGCTTAAAGGGGCTTTGCCACCAGGACCCCGCGTGACAGTGACGGGTCTCTGCCTCCAGAGCCTGGGTCACAGGGGAGACAAGCCTGACCTAAGCAAGCCCAGAGAGGGAGCGAGTCCTGGGCAGGCCTGTGAGGAGTTGATTCAGGGTCGGATTCGCGTGCGAAACAGCAGATGCTGTCTGGGCATCATGCCAACCCCTGACTAGTCTGGACGAGGCCGAGAGTGCAAACCTCAGGGTCCTTGGGTCCGGGGGCAGGGAAGCTACTGTCCACGGTCTCGGGAACAGACAGGTCGCAGGAGCATGGGAGGCTGGCAGCTGCCCCCTTGGTCCAGATGCCACCCAAATTCTGTTTGCATCTCTGGGAGTCGCGGGACGCCACACGGCCACTTGGCCTGGCAGGCGCTCCCACCCCCTCCCGGCGTCCTGCCCATCGCTGAGCAGCTGCGGCCTCCGGGGACAGAACCAGCACACTCACCGCCGTGTGCGTAGTTTTAACCTGCTGCTCCACAGCACAAAATTACTCTCAGCAACAATCATGAGATGAAACAAACAATAACAGTGGCCAGAAAAGAAACGAGGACAGAAATCTTCTGTTATTAAACTGCATATATAGAATCACACCAGTAAAGTTTAAAAAACTAAAATTAAAAGCTGATAAAAAGTAAAACAGATATTACATTGCTAAGAAAGGAAAAGTCATAGATGAACACTTCTTGATTATGTACTGCACACTGGCAGTACACCCTGGGCTCGCTGTTTTAACCCCCGGGGCCACATTCCAGTGGTATTGGAGTGTCGGGCGCCCCTGCTCCGTGGTTTCTGTCGCCGTTCATCCCGAATGTAGAATTTTGAATTTAGAACTACTGGCTCACGGTGGTAATAAAAGCAAGCCAAGCTTTCGCTGGCTGAATTGTTTCTAAATTCTCTCAAGACAGGCCCCCGCCCTTGCGCCGAGGCCCCAGAGCTTCGCCGCACAAGACGGCCAGCCCTGGGCAGACCTGCCAGATGCCAGCACCGCTGGTCAAGGATGAACACTTCTCACAAAAACCAGGGCTTTGGACAGGCTGCCAACTTACACTAAAGCACGTCTGTTCTCGAGGGTGACCCGGTCCTGTCGGGCCCAAGGCACTGCCCATAGCCCAGTCCATCCGGCCAAGTGCACATCGTCTCCAGGTGGGTCCCGAGCTCCATGACTGGTCAGTGCAGTGAGAGAGGCACCTATAGGTGGCCACGGGCAGGGGACACCTGGGTCATAGGTGGCCATGGGCATGGGGAACCTGGCCTTGTTGTCCAGAGGTTGTGGGCCTGACTGCAAAGGAACCTGCTTGTCAAGAATCCGGTTCTTCCTGGTCACAAAGGCTCTGAGGCAGCTGAGGGCTCTCCTTGCTGTTGGTGTTGATGCCGATGCCGCCTAGAACGAACCTGCCTGTGGAAGCAGCCTGGCCTGTGGACTCAGGAGGGATGAGAACCCAGGCCGATGGTTTCTAGTGGTGTTTCTGAGAGGGCTGAGGGTCCCCGCAGGGCCTCCCAAGGGGAACTGCCGTTCAAAACAGGAGGTTTAATGAAATGGTTTTTTCTCTCCCCAGCCAGGCAGCGGGTGCAGCCTGGGGGCTCCTGGGAGGTGAGGGAGGGCTAGGCCTTGCCCCGGCTGTAAACAGCTATTACACTGATCAAAGGAGCTATGTGCACCTAATTACAGAGCTTAAAAATGAAGGAAGTGCAAGGCTTTTGCCCACGACGGGGATAAACTCGGAGTTAAGGTAATCCGTCGTGACAACGGGGGGGGCTCCCATGGTCATGTCCTCAGGCTTCCTGTGCCTACCCGGCCACACTTGTCAGCAGGGTAGGACCAGGCAGTGGACGCTCCAGCCTTGGACGGCCAAGTGTTTGCTGCACGAACAGCCACATCACGTGAGAGGAAGTGAGATTTTTCAAGATTCCAGTGAAGGGGACAAACCTTCACGCTTCATTGATGGAGATGCCGCGTTTGGACCGAAGGTGAAAACAGCCGGAGCCCACGTCCAGGTAATGAGGGAACAGCTGGGACGGACAGACTCCCTGTCTCCAGACGGCCCTGTCCAGGCAGGACCTCCCCCTAGGCTGCCTTCCAAGCCCACCTCCTAAGGGGCACCACGGGGCTGAGGGATAGCAGAGCCTCACACTGGCCTCGGCGGGGCCAGGAGAGCGCCCCCAGACCCTCTGCTGCAGAGAGAGAGGGGACGGGGGCCCGACACCCCCCCACCGGGCCCACCAGCACGTTGACGACTTGTCCACTCCCAAGAGTTGCCTCTGGTCGGGGGCTGTAGGCCCGTCCAGTCCCCAGACCTCACCTTGGCCCAAGGACTCTCAGTCAGCCCGGGGCCCGGTCCTCCCGGCTGCCTCCCCATGCTTCACAGGCATTGCCCCGGCGGTTCCCTGCCTGGATCCCACCTGCCGTCCGCCTCCCGAAGGCCTGCACTGGCCACGCCGCATCTCTGCGCCCTGCAGCCTGTGCGGGGGCATGTCGAAGGAGCTGGGAGCAGCCGTGCCTGTCTGCGTAGAGGACCCGGCCCCAGGCAAGGACAGCAACAGTGGCCCCAGCACTGGGGTCCTGAGACCATGACGAGGCGGAGCTGTAGCAGCGTATCAGCCAAGGTTCTCCGAAGGAACACAGTGTGAGAGACAGAGAGAGAGTTATTTTAAAGAACGGACCCACATAGTCCTCGGGGCTGACCAGTGTGAAGGCGGCAGGGCAGCCCAGCAGCCTGGACCCTCAGGCAGGACTTCTATGTCACAGGCTTGAGGTAGAATCACTTCTTTCCTGGAAAAACTCAATTATTTCCTCTACTGTCTTCAGCTGCTTGGGTGAGGCCCACCCCCATCAGGGAGGGTCGTCTGCTGGACTCAACGTCCACCGATTCTAATGTTGATCTCACCCAAAAATAACTTCACAGCCATTAGACTGGAGTTTGACCAAACACTGGGCACCATGGCCCAGCCGGGTGGACTCGTAAACTAACCACCCCTGGGACCGTAAGTCGCTCACTCAGTGGCTGGCCCTCGCCGGGAGCCCGTCCGGGAGCCGCACGATCTGCCCAGCCCCGCCGACACCACAGGGCTCGCTCCTCCTCAGGGGTCCCCGACCACCGCTGGCTTCGTTTCGTATCAGCACTTCCTCGGTAGCATCGGGGTTTACGGTCCTCTCAGATCTGTGGCTCTCTGTACCATCCCCTTGCCGGACATGCTGCTCTGCAGGGGCTCAGAGAGCAGTGAGTGTCCCGGGCCCCAGCCGAGCGGCACCCCCAGGCCACACCCACAACTGGCTTCTCTTAGGCACTGTCTGGGGCTGACCCTGACCTGACTGGAGTCTCCTCACTCAGCAAGCACCCGCCGGGAAGCCGCGCCTTCGCAGGGTGCGGAGGAGAGAAGGACAGGGGCCCAGACCCAGGGTTGCAGTTGCTGTGTGGCCGCCAGCTGGTCCCCGGGCCTCTCTGGACCTGTTGCTTCTTCTCTGCTGAGGGCAGCAAGATTGCGGGGAGGGCAGTGTCGCTAAGGTCCCTACAGCCCAGAATCGCGTGGTTCTCAGCCTTTGTTCTTGGAAGGAATCCTTTGGATGAGTGGGGACAGCTGCAGTCTAGACACGAGGGTACAGCGCCTCCTTCTGTGCCCATTGGGCTGCCTCAGGCCAAAGGGCGCCTTCCAGGGAAAGGGCGCGTGTTCAGCGGTGACTGGCACGGGTAGGACGCCGCCACGGTGGTGGCTGGCCGCTGAGCGCCCGGCACGTCACCTGCCGGCAGAGAGTCCTACCCGCGCAGAAACCCAGAAGCTGGGGTGGGTGTGCCCGTCCCGGAGGACCTCCCCAGCAGGAGCGGTTGGCGTCAGGCCCGGAGGAGCTGGTGGGCTCTTCTCATCACGCGCGTAAGGAGAGCCCTTCCGTCAAGCAGCGGCGGCGGAGATGGATGGAGCAGAGGGCCTGGACGCGCCAGCTGTCCTCACTCTTCCTCTCAGGGTCCAGCAACTCTTCCCAACCGCTAACCCCAAGCCCAGCGCCAGATGTTTGGCTGCAAACCGCACAGAAGCATAGCCTCCTCGGGTCTCCTCGGGCGTCCCCTTGATCCATGGCAGCCGGACACGCTCGGCTTCTCAGACCAACAGCTTGTGGCACCCTCTGACCCCCATTTCCCTCTAGACTGGTTCCCTCAGCTCTGCCACAGTCCCCACAGCAAACGCCTCATCCAAGGACACTGATTAGTGACCTGCTCCTCTCACGGAACCCACACCGAGGCACCAACACGCCATTATTGATTTTCGAGATTGGATGGCACTGTGCCAGGTGCTGGGTACGCACAACCCGGCTAGATGATGTATTTATCCTTATTATGTCATATAATAAATTGTCATTTATTATGTTCATGGTCCAAAGCATCTGCCGTTATTATTTCTACGAAGCACTCCTTTGGATATTACTGTAATTGTCTTTAAAAAGTTACTCAGATACAAAGCGTTGGTAAAGAGGTAGAGAAGCTGAAACTCTCACTCACCACCGTGAGAGTGTACATTGGTACAACCCTGTGGAACCACTTGGTAGTATCCGTGAAAACAAAACCTTCAGTAGGTGCCTGATCCAGCAATTCTGCCCTGAGGTATAGACCCATCAGACAGCATGTTCGCGGGAGTGCTTTTTAATAGCCCAAAGCTGGGAACCACACAAACGCTCATCATTAGTAGAGGGATAACTTGTGGTTTCTCTTCAGCAGTAAGAACCTCCAATGGCAGGCACGAACAAGCATAAATCTCACGTACTGTGAAGGAAAGAAACCAGACACACAAAATATGTATTGTCTGATTCTAGTCATACAAAGTTCAAAATCAGGAAAAGCTAATCTAAAGGTTAGCAGTCAGGCTATTCAAGGCTGAGGTGGAAGGACACAGTGACAGAGTGGAGAAGCGACAGGCTGCTGGGAAGCGGCCGCTGATGACTATCCCACTGTGCTCACTGGAGAACTTCACTGGGTTTTGCACCTAAGATGTGTGTATTTTTCTCCTCAAAACAAGTGTTTTACCCCTCAGAGTTACTCTGCTTTATCCTTATTTCATTTTATTTCTGTATTTCTCTTCATGTCCTAAAAATATATGAGCTACACGTGCCTTATCATCCTTCTAATAGTGTTCAGTCATAGTGGGCAAGTACATCTGTGCAATTCTCTTTGTATCTTTCAGGCCAAAGGACATTGTGCTCTCAGGTTCTTCATAGAGGTCTTCTGATGATGGTGGTGATGATGGTGATGGTGGTGATGATGGTGATGGTAGTGATGGTGATGGTGGTGATGATGGTGATGATGGTGATGATGGTGGTTGTGATGATGGTGATGATGGTGCTGGTGATGATGGTGGTGATGATGGTGGTGATGGTGATGGTGGTGATGATGGTGATGGTGGTGATGATGGTGATGATGGTGATGGTGGTGATGATGGTGGTGATGGTGATGATGGTGGTGATGATGGTGGTGATGGTGATGATGGTGGTGATGATGGTGATGGTGGTAATGGTGATGATGGTGATGGTGGTGATGATGGTGATGGTGGTGATGATGGTGGTGATGGTGATGGTGGTGATGGTGGTGATGGTGGTGATGATGGTGATGATGATGGTGATGGTGGTGATGGTGGTGGTGGTAATGATATTTATCTCAGAACATGTGACACAAACAAATGGATGATATTAATGCTTGAATTATTAGATAAAAGATATAATTAAAATCAAAATATTAGTATTTTATGCCATGTTCCCAGTCCCAGACGGATTTCTGGGGTACGATTCACATAAGCGACCCACGGTGGACCGTGGCGTTCTCTTGGACACCGCAGCACGCCCCCTTCCTGCTCCCAGCGCCTGTCTGTCAGCATCGACTGAGGATCAGAAAGGGCTTTAGATCCTGCCACCCTCTTGTAAGTACGTGAGGGCTCGTCCCTGGGGGTGGCTCTGTCAGATACAAACATGCACCCACTTCAACAGCCAAGGAACGCCCCCCTCATTTCCATCTCCCACTTGGTTATCCAGAGGGCTGAGGAAGAAAGGAGAGGACAAGACCAGAGCGACAGCCCCAAAAGCCCCACTGCTGCCAGCACCTCCCAGCAAAGCAACAGGCCCCATCGTGCGACTGGGCTCATTTACATGAGGAAGTGCTGCAGGTATGTCTGCAGTAAACAGAGGGGAGTAATCAGGGCCAGACAGCAAGGCCGTGGCTGTGGTGCCCGCCTGCTGGAGCCACGTGAGGGGCCGCTGACCCCAAGCCTGCAGATGGGGGTCTGCCGCCACCCTCCTGAGCCTGGGCGTTCTCATGGCTCTGGTGAGCTTCTCCACCAGTGTTTTTTGTCTTTGTCTGTGGCAGAGACGCCACCAGTAGCTAGAGCGTATGGCAAACAGGAGGGGACTTTTTCTCACTTCCAGAACTTACTGCAGCCGGGACAGTGGGCAACTCACCCCTTCTCTCCAGGTCTTCGTCTTCCTCTCTCAACCAGAAAAGTTAAATAATTAATGACTTTTTCTCCAATAATCATGGAGTATCTCGGGGATGTTTATGGTGTATCTATGCTTTTCAGAAGTTTAGGAAAGGTAATTGCTGTTACTCTCCTGCAGCAAATAAGGGGAAATAAGTGTATCACCCCCTTTAAAATAGACCCCAGTCAGTCGTCAGGGCACCTTCTCCAGGAAGCCTTTGCCGATGCCCATTCCTCCCTCCCTGGAGGCTGAGTCCACGCCTCCCCCTCGCTCAGGGGGACACGACGCGACGCAGAAACCAGACTCAGCCCCCCACGTGCTCTGTCCACGTGCTCACGGCCCACGGTGCTGCTCTCGGGAGAATGCTGCATTTGTGCACAAACAATGAATGACTCGGGGAATCTCAGGGCCCCAGGAACACCAACCACGCATGGGGAACTCAGACCACACGACGGCTCCGTAGTCTCAGGCATCTTATCATCTTGTTGTCACCAGCAGGCAGGCAGGCTCGGCCCAGGGAGCAGCGGACCCGGCGGCTTCCCCCACCAGCTCAGTGCCCTCCGGGCCCCAGCTCAGCAGTGAGCCCGGGAGCCTGGGCCACCGACTGACCTCACCCACCCAGAGCCTCATTTTCCTGGGAAAACGGCAGCAGCCACCTGAGCGTCTGGGGAGACATGAAGAGCTCGGGGAGGCACCGAGTCAGGAGCCTGAGGACCCAATGCCAGCTCGCTGCTAAGTCAGAACCCAGGACGCGGTGAGCAGCTGCGCTCACCATGGACACGGGCGCGCCAGGCACCGAAGCCACTGTCACGGCCGTGTTAACTCCTCACAGCACAGCAGCGCGCCATGCCCGCCTGAGAGCCGGGGGCCTCGCCAAGCGCTCAGACCATGAACTGACCTGAACTCCAAGGCTGGGCCCCCGGCGGGCCCCGGTCAGGCACAGGAACAGGGACGAGCGTCTGTCGGAAGGCGCGAGACGTCGTCACCACAACAGAGGGCAGGTGACTGGCAGCCCTGCCTCCTGTGGGACGTGGTGGCCACACGCAGCCTCACGGGACGCAGAGAGGATGGCGCTGGGGCCCCTCTCTTCCTGCGGGAATGTCTGAGGACAGTCCCTCAGCGCTCGGTGTCTGCTGTCTGGGTCTGGACAGCATCCCCAGAAAGAAGGGCCTCCCGTGACAAGCGCTTCCTGTCTGTCCTAGGCAGCTCCCGGGTCTGCACAGGCGGGAGGCACACGCCAGCGCCCGCTCCCCACGTGCCCCCCTTACTGTGTTTTCTCGCCTCGGCAGCGCCCGAGCTCGAGGCCTGTGTGTGATCTATCTTCACGGGCCTCATGCGGCCCTCGGCACATGGCAGGTGTTGGGTGAGTGAGGACACAGCTGAGTGGCTGGAGGGGGACTCAGGATCTGACCTTTACATTAGGACCGACACACACATGGCCCTAACTCCAAATCCCCTCCACAGCGAAGGTCTTGACATTGTTTCCCCGAAGCCACAATCTCCTCCTCCTTCCTCAAGGGCCGGCACGGCGAGGAAGCTCCCTGCGGCGACTCGGGACGCCCGTTCTCACAGCGGTCAGAGGGGGTTAGAGGAACGGAGAGCCGCTGACAGTCACACGGGCAGCAGCCCATCCCCTTGGCCGTGCAGCCCCGTGGGGCACCGACCAGCTTCGCCCTCCCGGCGCCTGCAGCTCCCTGCTCTGCACGGATCTTCACCGCCTCAACCCCATCAGTTTCCAAGGCGCCCCCCCAGGACCAGGTCCACCCTCCATCTCGCCGGCCTCGCTCCTCTCTTCCCTGCCCACTCTCACGTTCCTAAGAGCCCCTCCCATCTCCTTCCTGAGGCCCTGAACCGTCCTCCCTTCAAAGCCCAGCACAGCCGGGCTTGGCTCTGCACTCAGCATAGGTGGAGACCTTTGGGGTTGGTAATGAGGCCGCCTGTCCAGCTGTGGTCACAGGGCTACCGGAAGCCACTGTGCCATCAGCTGCCTCCCGGATCATGCCTGGAAGGGCCTGAGCACAGTCTCTGGGGACCCGTCTCCCCGATCTTGCAGTGACGCGCAGGGGAAGCACCCCCTCCCGGGAATCCTCACTGGAGGCTTGGTTGTGGCCATTCAGATGTGCCAGCCCAGCTCCCACTAGGAGAGGCAGCACCGCTGCAGCTGGGACACCGAGTCCTGCCCCATCAGTCCTGCCCGGCCACACCCCGGGGGCAGGCTGCTTCTGAGCTGCACCTGTGGCCACAGGCCCCACACGTCAAGTGGACCCCAGCAGGGCAGAGACCCCCCTCCTGCCCCCCGCACGAGCTGCCTGTCCTCCACGGCCGGGTGGGGGCTACGCCAGCCAGCTCAGGGTGCCCTCCTCCACCCCCTGGGGAGCTGGGAGCATCAAAGTCCCCAGGTGGGAATTGCAGACACAGGGGACCGCGGAGCACCCAAGGGTCTCGAGGACTTCGCAGGGAGAAGGACTCATGAGCCAGAGGGAGGCCCAGCGAGGCTGCTGCCCAGAACGCAGCCCACGACGTACTCACGGGGACCTCGGGCTGAACCCAACCACGTGCCTGAGTGTGAAGGCCCAGCTTTATCATAAGCCGCCCGGCCTCTCCTGCGTTAATGCTGATGAAAACCCAAACCAGCTCGCCCCGGGAGCCAGGCCAGCACCCGAGCACACCGCCCGCCCCACGCGGGGCAGGACAGCAGCCACTCCACCGACCGGCAGTTCCAGGCAGGCAGCCTCGTTTACAAAGGATGCAGACGACCTGAGCTCCTCCCAGCCAGAGAACACACCCGGACGCACCCAGGTAACGGTGAGACCTGCACCCCAGGTGGGGCGAGCAGGAAACCTGACCCTCCAGCCCAGCCCTGAAAGTGAGTCAGGACCCCTGGCTGGTTTCCTGGCCTCTGTGACCAAACGCTCGGGTCCACGTTCCAGAAAATTCCCGCGTGTTTGCACATATGTCGTATGTAGACAGGTTCCAGAAGCAGTGGTGGGAGCCCGCTGACCTCCAGGACTTGGTCTGTCTGGAGAGGCTGGGAACCCCCAGGTAAGCAGGAAGCACACTTACTTCGGTGGGGGGGGCGGGGGCACACAGAATCAGGAGCAGCGGCCACGACACCGGCGGGGGGTTTCCAGGAAGACTGGAGACTGCTGGGTGGGGGCCGGCCAGGGTGACCTTGGGGCAGAGAGATGCAAGTCATCCCCGCCCGCCACCAGGCCCAGAGAGACGCGCGGATGCTGTTGAGTGAGCTCTGAAGAAGCAGACCGACCACAAAACATGTTTGGCCCCAAAGGCAAAGTTCCAAAGTTGACTCAGGGCTGAGAATACAGATTAAAAAGAGAAACCATACCTGGAACCTACTAAGATTTAGAAAACAATAATTTTACTCTCTTCTCCTATTTTAACTTGAGAGCCACAGATTTAGCTCTGCAGATCTCAGCACCCTGTGAACCGTGAGGGCTAAGTCCTAACTCTCCGTCCTCGGTGCACCCCTTCTCAGTCTACCACGTGTGCCCACAGCCTTGGGGTCCCCCCTGTTCCCGCAAACTGACCACATTCTCTGAAGATCCGCCTCAGTACACAACCGCCCTGAGCAGACTGCAGCACAAGAATAACTGCTCCGATTTTCTCATTAGAGAACAAGAGAGAAGGACGCACAAAGCCAGTCACTGGGCTGTTCCGCACGCCTTGTGCAACTTCAGCGGACTCTCGTGCAGAAGGCCCCAACTCGGGGCCTTCTGCTAATTCTGCTCAGCACGAGGGAAAGTCATTTCTCACCTGTTAATTCTTTGTCACTCACATTCTATTTCTTCGTACCCCTCCCCCGCCCCCCCAACATTACAAACTTGCCTTTTTCTTACAGGCAAAGATTTAAAAAATACTACTTTGTGACTTCTGTAAAGATCTCTCTTGCCTGGAAAATATCTTCTCAGCAACTTTGCAAACCTGCGTGAGGCCGTCCTGCTTCAGCAGGACAAACTCCACGACATGTGCCTCACTGCGCCCACCCTACAGGGCCAGCTTCCACACTGGTGTCACCACTTGTTCCAAACACACAAGCCCACTGCTCACAAAAGGGTCTGTAGGTCACACACAAGGGCATGAAGTAATTAAAGAACAAGGCTCTGGGTGGCCTGACCCTGGGGGGATGGGGAGTCATCCACAAACTGTGAGTGTAAAGAAAGAGGAAGTCATGTCCAATGACACTGACTTCAGACATTTTCTCACCATAAGTCCCAGAGAGCTGTATCCCACCCCTCCTCCCAACCCTGGCACCGGGAGACCCAGCGCAGGTGTTTCGGGCAGCTGCTCCAGGTGCTGGCCCACGACGGGTTCACGCGTCAGTTGTGGAGCAGGGCAGGGAGCTGCAGAGCCAGGCTGACAGGGCATGTGTGCCTTTACCTGAACTCAGCAACTGTGGGGACTGCAGTCTCCGGGATTTTAATATCAGTTATGATGTCAGTGGCCATTGTGGACCGTGAACCGGCGTACAGGGCGGGGGGTCAACATCACAGAGCCAGCTGACCTGGGCAAGTCCTGGCCAGACATTTGCCACACCCAGGCCCTGGTGAAGAGAGATGGTGTTAACACAGAGCCACATGTAGACTCGTTCCTTGTAAGTGCCTGATGTGTGTATACCTGTGCTTCAGTTATTGAGTGATCTGTACACAACTTGTTAGTAGATGATTTGGTTGTTCTCAACTGCACTTACAGAACTCTTTCACATAAGAAGCCTCTTCACGTCCCTCTTTAGGGCCTCGGCCCCACTGTGGTCAGGAATCTCTCTAGGATGTCCTCACAGACAACACAGAGTGGGAAGCGTCTCTCTGCTGGCCCGTGTTCTGCAGAGAGAACAAACCAGGAATGAAGAGGAGAAGAAAGAGGAGGAAAAGAAACACTAATCAAAGAAATGAGAGTTGAAAACCTCTCAAATTTAGCAAGAGACATAAACCTACAGATTCTGAAGATGAGCAAACCCAAACAGGATAAATTTAAAATCCGTATCAAAACACCTCATAATTACACTTCTGAAAACTAAAGACACAGAAGAAAAAAAAAAAGTCCTGATGTCTGCCAGAGAAAAACTGACCTACCTTTAGGGGAAAAAAGTTGGAATAATAGCGTATTTCTCATCTGAAATCATGGAGGCTGGAAGGAAGTGGCCCAATATTTTATGTGTTAAAAGAAAATAACTGGGCTTCCCTGGTGGCACAATGGTTGAGAGTCCACCTGCCGATGCAGGGGACGCGGGTTCGTGCCCCGGTCCAGGAAGATCTCACATGCCGCGGAGCGGCTGGGCCCGTGAGCCATGGCTGCTGAGCCTGCGCGTCCGGAGCCTGTGCTCCGCAACGGGAGAGGCCACAACAGTGAGAGGCCCATGTGCCGCAAAAAAAAAAAAAAGAAAGAAAGAAAATAACTGTCAGTTCAGAATCCTATATAATTCAGAAAATGTCCTTTAAGAATGAAGGGGAAATCAAGGCATTCTCAGATGAAGAAAAAATAAGAGAAGTAGACCTATCCTAAAATAATGACTAAAGTAATTTCTCTAAACAGAATGGAAATGATGAAAGAAGGAATTTGAGAACATCAGCAAGAAAGGAAGAACACAGTAAGTAAAAATACAGTAAAGTTTATACAATAGGCTCTTCTTGAGTTTTCTAAATTATGTTTGACAATTACAGCAAAAGTATACCACTCTCTGATATTGTTCTAAATGTACATAAAAAAGATATTTAAAACACTGTATTATAAATAGGACAGACTAAAGAGACATAAGAGGAGGAAAGGTTTCTAATCTTCACTCAAACTGGTAAAAGTACAACATGTGACATGTTAGTTATATATACTGTAATACCAAGAACAACCACTTAAAAAGCTGTACAAAGAGATAGACTAATGAACACTAAAGATAAATCAGAATGGAATTCTAAAAATGTTCAAGTGAACCACAGGAAGGCAAGAGAAAGAAAACATACAAATGAAAAGCAGAGAGAATAAAGAGGAAATAAAAAATAAAATGTCAGACTTAAGTCCTAATATATCAATAATTACATTAAATGTAAATGGTTTAAATATACCAATTAAAAGACAGAGATTGGCAGAGTGGACTAAAAACTATGACCCAACTCTTTGCTATTTAAAAGAGGCACTCTTGAAAAAATAACAGTACAGGAAGACTGAAAACAAAAAGATGGAAAAATATATATCATGCAAACATTAATCAAAGGAAAGCAGGAGTGCTTATATTAATATAAGGTAGATTTCAGAGCAAAGAACATTACCAGAGACAGAGAGGGACATTATATAATAATAAAAAGTCAGTCCACCATAGCAATCCTAAATATGCATGAACCAAACTACAGAACTACAAAATACATGAAGCAAAAACTGATAACCAAAAGATGAAATGAACAAATCCATAATCATAGTTGGAAACTTTAACATCAACAATAGATAAAACAACTAGGCATATAATCAGTAAAATTAGAGAACTCAGTGATACAATCAACCAACAGGATTCAACAGATAATTATAGAGCACTCCACCCAACAACAGCAGAAGATACACACTTTTCATGTGCCTATGGAATATACACTAGGATTCGCCATATCCTGAGTCATAAAAAAATACCTCAACAAATTGGAAATAAACGAAGGTATAAAGAGTGTGTTTTCAAACATAGTGGAATCAAACTAGAAATCAATAATAGAAAGAAAACTGCCAAACACTAATTGGAAACTAAGCAACATACTACTAACTAATCCATGAGTTAAAGAGGAATTCATGTAAAAGTCAAAAATTACATTGAACTAAAATGAAAATGCAACATGTGCTTAATCTGTGGGGCACAGCTAAGGCAACATTGAGAGGGAAATTTATATCACTAAATCCATACAATTCATACATTAGAAAAGAGGAAATGTCTCAAATCAATAGTCTAAGCTCCCAGCTCAAGAACCTAGAAAAAGAAGAGCAAAATAAGCCCAAAGTAAGCAAAGGGAAGGAAATAAGCAGAAAGTAATAAAATTGAAAACAGAAAAACAATAGAGAAAATCAACAAAATTGAAAGTTGCTTTTATAGAAAGAGCAATAAAATTGGCAAACTGCTAGCAAGACTGAAACAGAAAGAAATGTAGAAGACACAAATTATCAATATCTGTAATAAAATATCAGAGAGGATATCACTACAAACCCTGAAGACATCAAAAAAATAACAAGAGAATACTATGAACAACCCTACACATATAAATTTGCTAATTTAGACAAAATAGACTAGTTCCTCCAAAACCACAATCTACCAAAACTCACCCAAGATGAAATAGATAATTTGAGTAACCCTTTAATTCTCAAGGATATTGAGTTTGTAATTTTAAAAGTCCCAGAGGAAGATATTTCTAGGCCCAGATGCTTTCACTGAAAAATTCCACCAAATGTTTAAAGAAGAATTAACACCAATCCTATACAATCTCTTCCAGAAATTAAAAGAGGAAGGAACACTGTAATTGATTTAATGAAACCAGTGTTACCCTGATACCAAAACCAGTCAAAGGCAGGCCAAAAAGCAGACAAACCAATATCCCTCATGACTATAAATGCAAAAATCCTTAACAAATATTAGCTAATAAAGTTAGCTCTATAATATACAAAAAGAATTGTATACCATAACCAAGCGTGGTTTATATACACTTGAAATGCAAGGCTGGTTCAATATTTAAAATCAATCATGTAACCCACCACATTAACAGACTAAAGAAGAAAAACTGCATGACCATAGAAGCTGATGCAGAAAATTCGTTTGACAAAATTCAACACTCACTTAAAATTTTTTTTATATCTCATAAAAATAGGAATAGAGTGGAACTTCCTGAACTAGATAAAGAGTGTCTATGAAATCCTACAGCAAACATCATATTTAATGGTGAGAAACTGATACTTTCTGCTAAGATTGGTGACAAGGCAAAGATGTCTGTTCTTACCACTCTTATTCAACATAGTGCTGGAGGTCCAACCAGCGCAATAAGGTAAGAAAAGGAGATAAAAGGCATACAGTTAGGAAGAGAGAAAATGAAATTGCAGATGACATGATCGTCTATGCAGAAAATTCCAAGGACTCTACAAAAAAAAAAAAAAAAAAGTTCAACAAAGAATTTCAACAAAGTTGCAGGATATAAAACGAACATATGAAAATCAATTGTATTTCTTCTTGCTACTTATGAACACATGGACACAAATGTCAAATACAATAGCATTTACTGTTGTTCAAAAAACATGAAATTCTTAGGTATAAGTCTAATAAAACAGAGGATCTGTATGTAGAACAGAACAAAACACTAATGAAAGAAATCAGAGAATATCTAAAGATGCAAACACCCAGTCCCTGGCACTCTTGCACATGTGCTCCAGAAGGCCTGCAGGAAATGTTTAGAACAGCATCGATGGGACAGCAAAAGTACCAAAACAGCCAATGTCTACAGCCAGTAGAATGGGTTCATGAACTGTGGTATATGCAGAGCTGGTAAGCAAACTACAGTGATATGCGTCATGGCTGTTCATCTCAGAAACTTCATGTTAAGTAAAAGAAACAAGTCCCATAAGGACACTCAGAGTGAGAGTCCACTTATATAAAGCCCAGACACTGGCAGTACTAAACAATGTGTTGTGTGGAGATGCATAGATACATACACATGTTGTAAAACTATAAAGAAAGTCAAGGCAACCTTTATAAAAATTCAGGATCATGATTACCTCTAGGAGAAAGGAAGTGTGAGGCGATTGGTTAGGGGCACACGGAGGTTTCAAACAGATTAATGAGGTTCTCGTTCTAAATTTAGGTGGAGGATACCCAGGTGTTCATTTTACTAGTATTCTTTAAAATATATATTGCAAAGACTTTTGTATACTTTTTCGGTTTTCTATCACTCTTAGAAACATCTTTTATGCATGTGACTTTACACAGTGTATTTCATGCAACAGAGTATATCAAAAACATTCTTTTTCTTCTTGGTAAGTGTTTTTGTGAGTACACATAGCATAACGTGTACCATCTTCACCATTTTTAAATGTACATTTCAGTGGTATTAAATATATTCACATTTTTGTGCAAGGATCACCACCATATATCCCCATAACTCTGAAAAAGAGTTTTCACTCTGAAAAAAAGTTTTTCATCTTGTAAAACTGTAAGTCTATACTCATTAAACAGTAACTCCCCATTCTCCCCTCCTCTGGCCCCTGGCAACCACCATTCTACTTTCTGTCTCTATGATTTTGACTACTCTAAGTATCTCATAGGCGTAGAGTCATATAGCATTTGTCCTCCTGTGAATGGCTTATTTCATTTTGAATAATGTCCTCAAGCTTCACTCATGTTGTAGCATATTGCAACATTTCCTTCTTTTTAAGGCTGAATAATCTGCCGTTGTATGTATAGAACACATTTTGCTTACTCATTCATCCATTGATGGACACTTGATTGTTTCTATGCTGCTGTAAGTAACACTGCTATGAATATGGATGTGCAAATATCTCTTCAAGACCATGCTTCCAATTCTTCTGAGTATATACCCAAAAGTGGAATTGCTGGATCATATAATAATTCTACTTTTAATTTTTTTGAGAAACCGCCATACTGTTCTCCACAGTGACTGTACCATTTTATATTCCCACCAGCCATGTACCAGTGTTCCAATTTCTCCACATCCTTGCCAACACTTGTATTTCCTTTCGTGTATATACTAGAGTTATTTTCTTTGTGGTTGCCACAGAGATTTCATTTAACAACCTAAAGTTATATACATTGTGTGCCCCAAAACATAAAGTAATCATTCTTTTAAATGCATTAGGCTCTTAAATTATGTAAAAAATAAGATTTGGAGTTACAAACAAAAGTTATAGTAATATTAGCTTTTACACTAATAACTGGTTTTCTTAAATGTATTAGTCTCTTACATCATTGTAGAAAGCAAAAAGTGCAATTACAAGCCATTGTTTCAATAATATTAGCTTTTAGAATTGCCCATATATTTACCTCTATTAAGATCTTTATTTCTCCATATGGCTTTGAGGTCTGGTCTAGCATCCTTTTGTGTCACCCTGCAGGACTCCCTTGAGCATTTCTTGCACAGCAGGTGTAGTGGTAACAAGCTCCCTCAGCTTTTGTTTATCTGAGAATGTCTTAATTTCTTCCTCACTTTTGAAGGACAGTTTTGCCAGATACAGGATTCTTGGCTGACAGGTTTCTTTTTCTTTCAGCACTTTGAATATATCTGCCCATCATATCTGGTCTCCAAAGGTTTGATGAAAAATATGATGATTACCTTATTGAGGATCCCTTGTGTGTGATGATTCACTTCTCTCTTGCTGTTCCCTAGATTCTGGCTTTGTCTTTGTCTTTTGAAAGTTTCATTAAAAGATGTCTCGGTGTGGGTCTCTTTGAGTTCATCTTACTTGAAATTCATTGACCTTCTTGGATGCTTATATTCATGTCTTTCATCAAATTTGGGAAGTTAGCCATTATTTCTCTCTGCCCCTTTCTCTCTCCCACAAGTCCCTTAGGCCTGTTAGCTTTTCTTCAATCTTTTTTCTTTCTGTTCCTCTCTTTATTGATACTCCCATTTTGTTAACACATTGTTTTCTTGACTTTATCCACATCTTTTTTTAGTTCTTTGAGCATATTTAACAGTTGTTTTAAAGTCATTGTCTAATATATCTGCTATTAGGTCTTTTTCAGAGACAGTTTCTCCTGAACTTTTTTCTTTGAATGGGCCATACTTTTCTTTGTATGTCTTTTGTTTTTTAACTGAACAATGGACATTTCAATTTAACAATGTGGTAACTCTAGGGCTTCCCTGGTGGCACAGTGTTTAAGAATCCACCTGCCAATGCAGGGGACACAGGTTCGAGCCCTGGTCCAGGAAGATCCCGCATGCCGCAGAGCAACTAAGCCCATGCACCACAACTACCGAGCCTGTGCTCTAGAGCCCATGAGCCACAACTACTGAGTCCACACAGCACAACTACTGAAGTCCACATGCCTAGAGCCTGTGCTCTGCAACAAGAGAAGCCACCGCAATGAGAAGCCTGCACACAGCAAGGAAGAGTAGACCCCACTCACTGCAACTGGAGAAAGCCTGCACGCAGCAACGAAAACCCAACACAGCCAAAAATAATAATAATAACAATGTGGTAACTCTGGAAATCAGGCTTCCCCCTTTCCCCAAAGTTTGCTAGATTTTGTTACTGTTTTTGTTTATGGGTTTTGCTTCTCCGATTGTCGTATGCTGTCTCTGTGCTAAGGGCCAGCCTAAGGCATAAACTTAATGCCTTCTTACGTTTCTTCTGAAACTTCCCCAGGTATTTATGGGCACTTTCTACTTTTCCCTGTATATGCAGTCATTTTTTAATGTCCTAGTCTCTAATGTCAGGCTCCCAAAAGAGGGGAAAGCAAAAAATAAAGGGGGAAGACAGGAGTGGGCCTTTTAAATCCCCTGGCAGTCACTTCAGCCTGAGGGGGAGGGGTTGCAATAATGGGGGAGGTGCTACGCCCATAGATGTGCTCCTCCTTGTCTGCACCTCTGTGACCAGATGCAGCAATCAGTGATCAGAGTACAAATCCCAGTATTTGTAGGACAGGGTCCTCTTGGCCCACCCTGGCTCCCACAGTCTGTGTGCACAGCTGTCTGCCAGGGGCTGGGGGTGGCTGCTAGGTGTCTGCTCCTGTGGTAAGAGCTGACATTGACCAAAATGGACCACAATTTATGATCCAAGCTTTCAACAGACCCCAGAGTTCCAAGACGGTTACATCAGACAGACTCTGCCAGTGCCACTGTTATCTGGGTGGGAAGACAGAAGATTTCTGCTGTCCTACCCTGCCATCTTCCCAGAATCCTCTGAAAAGACAGTCTTTTAGTGAAATAACACTGCATTTACTCATATGTACAACTAGTATTCTTAGAAACATCTTTTGCACCTGTTCTTTTACAGAGGACGTTAAATACAGCACATGTAGTGAACACATTCTTTCACTGAAATAACACCATCCAGGTGCAATAAAATCCTACCACCCTTAGCAAAATATTCTTGTTGCTGTGGTTCAGTGGGTATAACATCTCTGTCACGCAAGAGGAATACGTTCCAGGGATCTGCTCTAAACATAGTACCTAAGTTAATAATGTAGTTTGTGCACTTTAAAATATGTTAAGAGGAGAAATCTCATGTTAAGTGTTCTTACCACACACACAGAAAAAACCCACAAGGAAAGTTTTAGTAAAAGAAATAGTGCAGCACACAGTGGAGCAATGCCTCAAAATTCTGAGGGAAATAAAGTGTGAAGTTTAATGCCATAGGCTTAGCCCCAGCAAGGTCATACATTCTCAAGTCTGTGTTAATTCAAGGCATTCAGTAGATTTTCAGTAGACTGAAAAATCTACTTAATGGTGAAATTTAGTTAAACAAGAAAAAATCAAAATTAATAACTCAAAAATGCAATCTTTGAAAAAGTCACTAGATGAAATAAAACTCTAATTTGAATGCAGTCAAAGAGAATATTTGATATTTGGAAGATATCATTGAAGCATTCACCCAAAACTCAACATTGAGTGACAGTCTTTTATATAAAAGAACAATTCAAAGATAAGGATAAATTTTAACGTCTCATAGACATTCTAAAAGGAAAAAAGGAATAAGAGTAACAGAGAGACAGCATTTGAAAAGACTCTTCTAGAACAGAAGAAAGATATTTGTCCTGGGAACAAATGTGCACTTCATACACTGAGCAGGGTAATTAGTGATAATATACAGTGATACAATATAAGGTAACTATGACATCACAGGCAGAAAGAACACTTAAAACCTTCCAAAGAGAAAGGCATATTACCACAGAGGAACTACCTCTACCAGACTTCTCATCAGCCAGAGCAAATGAGAAAGGGGAATGGAATAACATCTAGAACGTGCTTAGAGAAAATATCTGTCGGCTAAAAGATTTATACTATCGCTTAAGAACCAGGGACAAATAAAGGCATTTTAGACCTTCAAAGACAAGGAACTGAGCAACCACAGATCCTCACTAAAAAGAAGTTAAAGGAGTTCTTCGGCCAAATGATAACTAAACTTCGAGGGAACACACAGGATATAAGAAACAACCAAGTGCAGGAGATTGATTTTTAAGTCATTTATTTAAGCTTTTAAAAAATATTTTATAAAATAGCTTTTATGCTTCAAAAAAAATACCCAAATAATAACAATTTGGAAGGAGGGCTCAATGATAATTACAACTTGTTATTTGGGAGAAAAGGAGAGACATACTGAATAAATTTCTATAAAAACTTCATCAGAAAGATAATGGCTCAAAGGAACTAGTTACGATTTTGATTTAAGAAGATAGAAAGAGAATAGAGTGAACCTAAGGAAAGTAGAAGGAAGGAAATATTAAAGAACATAAAGTAATAAAATTGAAAATAAGTGATCGGTAAGACAAGAAAGGCATTAAGTTGTTCTTCGCAGACTATAGATAAGAGCCTAGCAAGATGAGGCCAAGAGAAAAGAGACACAGATTACATACTTGGAATGAAAAGGGGAGGATAATTACAATAGAGAAGACACTTTTCAAATTACAGAGAATCCTATGAACAACTGCACACTGATAAATTTTAAAACCTCTATAAAATTAATAGTAATTTTAGCAATATAGATTGTCAAAAATTAAACCAAGATGAAGTCAAAAGCTAAATGAACCTTAATCATTAAACAAAATAAAAACTCATTCAAAAGTCTACCTTTGCCAGAAGTTTCCAAGACACTTATCATTCCCCTGTTTTCAACTGGAAAATGTACTACATGAATGGAAGCTGAGGAAGGGGCCGTGACCTTCCTGTAGATGAGCCCGACCCATAACACACGTGCAAAGACCCTCAGTGGCCCTGTCCTGCCTATCAACACCGACCCCGCATGCACCGTCCGATGCAGGCTGATCTGAACACCAGACAGGAGTGTGGGAATCCTTTTGTTCACAGCCTTCACACTCTCCTGGGGCCACGTCACACAGGCTGGTCACGGTGCTGATTACCTAACTGCATTTCTGCAAACTTGGAGAAAGCCTCAGTCAGGTTTTGCTGCCGTGGTGGTAACTGCTCTGTGCTCCTGGCATCCACGCCCCCGAAGGCAAAGCACAGAGCAGATGCCAGCTCCCGCGGGAAAGGTTTGGGCTGCCGATGTGGACTCACGCTAGGGTAGAGCCTGGATGACCAGCCACCACCTCAGAGAAAGTGCCAGTGGCAGCGGGTTAGAACCCAGAAGCTCGCTCAGCCTGCTGTGGGGCCGCAGGCACGCGGACGGCTGGCGGAGCCAACACACTGCTGAGCGCACATCTGGCGGATGGGAACGTCCTTTACAGACTTCTAAACTCTCCCTGGTGCACTGGAGTCTAATATCACGCTCACCCAATGTGACCTCCGAGACAGATGACAATGGTACCAACGAAAGGACGGAACAACCCAAGACCCAGCTCACAAGGAGCCACACAGACCCCAAGGGTGGCTGGGCAAGCCAAGCTGCCCGGCAGGGGTTACAAGCGCGGCCATCGCCTTCCTGAAGCCCCGGGGGAGCCACGGCCATCGCCTTCCTGACGCCCCGGGGGAGCCACGGCCATCGCCTTCCTGACGCCCCGCGGGAGCGGCTGGGGAGGGGCCTGGGGTGTGTGCTTAGCCCTCCCGCGAGGCCCCGGGCAGTGACCTCCTCTACCTCCTTTCCTGGCTTCAGCCCAGGCCGCTCTACGCCCCGGTCTTCAGCCACCCCCGCCCCCGCTCACCTCACCCTGCCCTCTTCCGAGCTACGGACAAGGAAGACGCCTGGTCCTGGAGGCATCCTTTACCTCTTCCCACCCTGGGCTCTGCAGCTTCTCTCCCCGCACCTTCAAAGCCCTCTTTGACCCGCGCGCGGTCTCCTTCGCCAGCATCCCTCTAAAAGACGTTACAGCATTGCCGAATCTCCTCCTGCAGCGCCCGGAAGGGCGGCCTCCCCCTGAGCCTCCCGAAGCCAGGAGGCCCCCAATTCAGAAGAGCCCTGTCCTACTTGTGAAGACGGATGAAGCACCTGCAGGCAGGCATCCTCCAACAGAACAAGGGCAAAACCGTCTCTCAAAACCGTCTCTTAGGCCAAAGAAAGAGATCGGGGAGATGGTTTAAACTATGGCTCTTTCCACCAGCTTAGGGCAAGACAAAATCGACTTTAAGCTCCACTTGGCTCAGCTATGCAGACTTGCTTCATCCCAGATGGTAGCCACTAGCCATAGATGGGTTCACATCTGAATTCATTAAAATGAAATAAGATTTTAGAAACCAGTTCCTCATCCTCACCAGCCACAGTTCAAATGCCCAGTGTCACATGTGACCAGTGGCTACTGCGTTGGACAGTCTAGAGATTTCTCCCCGACAAAGCCAGCCTCAGGCAGGAGCTGGGGGAGAACACAAGGCTGGGCGCCCGGTGCCTCCTTTGCCCTTACAGGCGCGCACAGAAGCGCTCGGCTCTCACGCCCGAACCCTCCCCCACCGCTTGGGAAGCGGTGGTGTAAGTTCACGTCGTCCCACGAAGCGTGAATTCGGTGACTCGGTGTCCGGTCGCGCTCAGGCCAGCTCCTCCCCACCCGCGGAGGGGTTGTTCTCAGGCGCGGGCAGGGGTCACTCAGCTTAAGGCAGTAGCGGCAGGGAGCCCACGGGAAACCCCCTGGGGAAATGAGAGGGCCGCAGGCAGAATCCGCCTCGGTGAGGGTGGGCGGCAGGCCCGCCCGCTTTTACTTCGGATTCAGAGATGACAACGCGAAGAAACGCCCCAGGATGAGTAGGTCACACTCTTGGGTATAATCTTTTGCATTTTAAAATGCCATTAAAGGGCCTCCCTGGTGGCGCAGTGGTTGAGAGTCCGCCTGCCGATGCAGGGGACACGGGTTCGTGCCCCGGTCCGGGAAGATCCCACGTGCCGCGGAGCGGCTGGGCCCATGAGCCATGGCCCCTGGGCCTGCGTGTCCGGAGCCTGTGCTCCGCAACAGGAGGGGCCACAACAGTGAGAGGCCCGCGTACCGCAAAAAAATTAATTAATTAAATAAATAAGTAAAATAAAATGCCTCAAAGTTTTAACAATCACCATCTTTTTATTGACAAATTCTCCCTTAGCACCAATCAAGTAGCAAGAGAAGGAACTGTTTCAGTTTAACTCTCATTTTTAAAGATTTACTTCTTGCACGATGGTTAGATTTCACAACTCGCAAAATCCAACCGCTGGAAGCTGCCTGGTGTCCCACAGATCACAAAATGAAGATACAGACAATTTAGCCCTGAACTCACGTAAGTCTCCGTGTGTGAGCAGGTGTGTGTGAGCAGGTGTGTGTGAGCACCTGTGTGTGAGCAGGTGTGAGCGGGCTGGGAGTGAGGAGACATGCGTGTGCTCTGTCTAATTGGAGACCTAATTGTGCCAGGTGGGTCCTCTTTCCTCCCCCTCTGCTGGCTGCAGTAACACGCTTTTCTTCTTCCACCCTGAGGTCTGGGTGTGTACTGTCCCTGTGGACAGCCGTGCGGCTGGGGCCAGAGCCGGGAGGCAGTTGAAGGGCCACAGCTATGCTGCTCGCATGGCCTCGGGGCCAGAGCCAGGAGGCAGTTGAAGGGCCGCAGCGATGCCGCTCTCATGGCCTCAGGGCCAGAGCCGGGAGGCAGTTGAAGGGCTGCAGCGATGCTGCTCGCATGGCCTCTGCACGAGTGGCTAATGGTACTTGCTGTGGCTTTTATGATTGGGGGATAAGCTGATGGGACGGCATGTCTCCGCATCCTGCCTTCCGCTCCCAGGTCGAGAGGAAAACCCGTCCCCCATCCCGGGGCTGCCCAGGGAGCCCTGAGCCGAGTGGCCTCACGGGGCACAGTGCAAGGAGCAGAGGGCAGGCTGCCTGAGGGGCGCTGAGGCCCGGGCTGGGCTCACGGGGGGTTGGGGACACTCACAGACTGGGGAGGCGGCGGGCACCCAGCGCGAGCGCATCCTGCGAGCATGTGCTCCGTGGCAGAGGCCACGTGTCATGCAGCACAGCCCTGTGAGCTGGCTCTGGGACCGCTGGTGGCAGCAGCCTGATTCTACAACAAGGAAAGTGAATCGTGATGTTGAGAAGATCCTCATCTCAGGCTGTAAACATCCGGCAGTGGAGTCAGAATTGGTGACCCGGCAGCTCTGAGACACAAACTCATCTGGGATTTTTAAAATTTCAACCAGAGAAAGTCACTGCCTATTTATTTGGCTTTTTTGTGTGGCTGAGCTCTCAGCTAACGAGACAGGTTGGCAAGTCCCCCTTCTTGGGAGCAGCGGCTCTCCTGGGAGAGCTTGGAATTGGGAGATGGACTCAGATAACCCCTAATGCATCCCGCTCCCTAAGCCTCCCCTTGATTCCCTCCGGGGTCAGGAGACTAGCGTTCCTGACCTACATATTTTCAGGTAGACTCTATAGAGGGAGCTCCCGGCTTCCTTCCCAGACCCCGTTCTCCAGTTTCACCTGCCGGCCTCCCTCTCTTGTGTCGGGGCAGGGAGGGTTCAGCTTTCCCCGTGTGCGCCCTTCCCCCGGGGATGTCTGGTCCACACGCCAGTCCCTGGTGGCAGATCTGGTCCTCTGGTCCTTCTGTAACAGGAGCTCAGTTGTTACCGACATCGGAATCAGACAGATCACTTTTTCCAGAGAATCTTGGGCCACAATGAAAACAAAGCAAAATAAACCCACATCATCCTCCATCTGGGTTTCCTTTGGCTTTTGTTCATGGTAGGAATGTGGAAACACTGAAATTCAGTCTCTCCCCTGGAGATGCGGGATTTCGTTAACGTTTGGGGAAAACTGAGAGAGGGGCCCGCGCTAGCGACCTGACCACTCCAGGCATCGGGTCCCCAGAGGGCAGGCGACGGCTGGTCCCTGTGATGCAGGGAAGGGGCTGAGCTCCTGCACACACCTCGCGGGGTCGTGGGTGTGAAGAGCCTGGACCCTGGGGGAGAGTCCTGACCTTGTGCGCCCTCAGAGACTCCATGGATCGGATGGCCCTTCGAATCCTGTGTGAGAGCCACTCCTCACTGCGGGGCCTGCGGCGTCCTGGCCTCAGGGTTCGGTCACTGTGCAGGTCTGTGTTAGCGCCTAAGGGTAGATTTGCGCCCGAGCAGGCAGATGCCAAGTGTGTGACCCACTCACCAAGGACGCCAAGGTGTCCTGGGTGCCCGGTGTGGGCGGGGGAACAGGGACAATTCTGCCCAGGGATGCAGGACACGGAGCAGAGCTGTATCCTCCTAGCTGCTGGCTCAGTACCTGCCCTGCCGTTACTTTGTTTCAGGCTTGTATCATCTTCACTCTGCCAGGAGGCTCCGTGCTAAAGAAAGTGATTTTAGCTGAAATGTCCTTGCTCTCGTGAAATCTTGGAGCCTGTGATCTTAGGGAAGGAGCTCGGGGCAGGATGTTTAGAACAGACTCTGGGTCCACGAGGACCATGGAGGACCTAGTGCTCGGGTTCTAGAGCCAGATCATCTGGCTTTGAATCCCAGATCTGCTGCACACAAGCTGGGTGACTGAGCATTTATGTAGCCTTTTCGAGCCTTGGTTACTCCTCTCCAGATGGATGTATCGGTTCCTCCTTCGTGGAGTTGCTGTGAAGACTGAACGAGCGCCGTCTGCAAAGGGCCTGGAAGAGCACGTGCTCCCTAAGGCCGAGCCGGTGCCGGTAGAGGCTCCCTTAGGATTTCCGTCCTTTGAAGCAAGACGCTGTGAGGCCCTTCCTCTTAGGGAACTAGCTGTGGGCGGCGTGTGGGCAGGGAAGGGGGGCCGTGTGGGAACCCCTCTGGCTGGGGAGGCTCAGGGCAGGTGGCGTTCCTGTAGGCTGACGGGGACACCTTATCACGGCTCCCTCGGGCTTCCTGAGCAGGGTCCTGGGGGACATGAGGGTGAACCTCCAGAGGCCTAAAATTTTCCACAGGCTCCAGCAGCGATCTGGAGAGGTGGAAAACTGTGATCCCAGCTGTGTTGTTTCAGCTCGAGGGCTTTTTGGTGGGACAACCAGGGCCCCGGCACTCCTGAACAGGACACACAGGACCGCTGAGCCCAGGGGCGAGCGTCAGACGCCTGTTAGCACTCTCGGGCCCGGGCAGCGGGCGGCTGGCAGCACAGCTTGTCCGCTCGCCTTTCTGAGGACGCCAGCTTGCCGGCACCGCAGTTTTGCAGTCGCACAACCAGCAGCCCCGGGGGATGCTGTGGCGGACACTTCCTGGTACTTGCTGGACACTGGACGGCCCTGTGCTGAGGGCGGGCACTCTGGAAACAGGCAACCCCGCCCGGGCAGGAGGGCCCTCGGGGATGTGCTGCGGATAGGAGTCACAGGCTCTCGGGGGCATCTCCTCCCCTGTGGCCCTCCAGCCCGCCCACGACTGTGTCCTCTGTCCCCCACCTCAGGGGCTTCTGACAGTGCTAACGTTTTAAAATCAATGTGGAATTTACTTTGCAAGGCTAAGACAAGACACAAACCCAATCTCTCTTCGTACGAGCCACCGCCGCCCCGCAGACACCGAGCCTGCATCACCCCCGAGCTCATGTGAGCTGTGACCTTCGACCTCACAGCAAGTCAACAATACTGCCTCTACTGCTGTTGAGGCCTGCGGCTCGGCGCCTGTGTGCCCAAAGTCTCCAGGCCAATGAACAGAACAGGTGAGCTGGTCCTGCGGCATGGCTCTGCCCGCACGGCTGCCCACACGGCTCCATGTTGGGAAAGGGCCCGACCAAGAGCATCTCGACTGAAAGAAGGGTGAGCTTGATGAGTCGGTGCACACACCGGAGTGGAGAGCCTGGTGCCAGGCTGCACCTAGCACGCCACAAACGGGCCCCTCTCTGCAGCCAGACTGTTGGGCGTCAGCGTGGTCCCAGCTCCTACCTCTCCCCCCGACCGTTCACACGCCCCCTCCAGAATCCTCTGCCCTACCTTCCACTGCTGGGCGTGCACTGCCGCTGGGATGCTCTCAGCGCCTCCTGCCTGGTCAGGCCTCATCCTTCACTCAGCTCCAGCCTCACTTCCACGGGGAAGCCTTCCCTGGCCTCCTAGCAGGGTCACGAGCCTCTCTTTCGGAGCATTTCCCACAGTTTACTTTGCATACTCTGAAGTAATTATTTGTCGAGCGTCTGCCTCTCCCAGTAGAGTGTAACCTCCATCCGGCGGAGGCTGTGTCTGGGTTTGCTGCCCACTGCACGGCAGCGGTTTGCGGGGTTAAGTGCTTAATAAACACTTGTAGATGAAGGCCCTGCAGCCCAGGAGATGGAGGCAATGGTGGATCCATTGGTTGGAAACTCACTGCTTGGGAGGGAAGGAGTGTGATCTTGGCTCAGACCCGTTGGGTCGGGGGCAGCACAGATGAAAATGCCCTCTGAGCGGCACAAGCTCAAGAAAGAGGTGCGGGTGAGACGTCCCTGGGGGACGCCGCCATGGAGGTTGTGCGTGGACTCCCCAAAAGGAGGGCAGACTGGAGACACAGCCATGTACGGGAGGGACAGGTGGGAAGAGGCCAGGCTGGGGGCCACCGGTGAAGAGGACACAGCAATCCAGTCCGGCAGAGAGTCGAACGGCAGGACCCTGGGAGACAGAAGGGATGTCACGGAGGCAGGGGACAGCGGGATATTCAGCGTCAAGAAATCCAAGGACACTGGATGGGGCGGAGCCCACATACGGGATTTGTTATTTTGTTTCAAAACTAGATTCCTCACGCATAATAATCTGTATAATAATCTCCTCCTCACTTGTAAGTGTTCTCTGTAGGTTTTCAGAAAAACACAACTTTGAGAATCGTAGCATCTGGACTTGCAGGTCAGGAAGAAAGGAGTCCGGTGGGTGGGTGGCGCTCCTGAGGGGGGTGCAGCCCAGGACCGCCAGGCAGGGTCTACACCTGAAACGCACCAGTCACACCCTGCAGGGCAGCGCGTCATGGGTTTGTTGGGACCGTCCTGTGAACAGAGGCCCCACCGGCAGCCTGAACACTTGTTAGAAGAGCAGGGACGGACGGTGGGGACGTGAGAAACAGTGCCTGGGCTGCCTCTGAAACGTGATCTCCAAACCCTCTGTGCCCCTCTGGCTCTGAGCTCGGCGGGCAGGGGCCCCCGAAGGCACAGGAGAGAGGCTGAGGCCCTCCTGACCCACCCTCGCCTCTGTATCAACACAGACTCACAAGTGAGGGGCCGCAGTGGGCTGGGCTCGCTGCAAACACAGCTCTGAGCCCCGGGGGCCGGGAACCCCCCAGCTGCCGGCGCCACCGCTGGTGCACGAGGACTGGAACCTGAGGGGCTCCCGGCACCATGGCTGCCTCTTCCCCTCCTCCTGCCACCCCTCCCACTGCCCAGCCCGGCCACCTGCCTGTGCCCCACCTGCCCAGACCTCCTTGTGGAATCCCTTTGGACTGTGGGCCCCTAATTAAAACGGATTAATGTTCTGGAGCAGAAACTGTACCTAATGGAGCCGTGCTGGGGTCCTTCGAGGCACTGTGCCTGCGTCCTTACCAGCCCTTCAGAGACGGCTGCCACCCGGCCCCAGCCTCTGCCACCAGCAGGTAACGCCGGGCGACGTTCCTCACACCTTCACCTCGACCTGTCCCTGTGCCCACGGCGGACGGGCCCACCTGACCTCTCATGCCGTCCCCAGGAGGGGGATGCCCCCATCTGGATCAAGTGGACAAAGGGGGGCATTGCAGACCCTCCCTCCCAGTTGGGGTCTCAGGTGGTCCCAGTCTTGGGTCAGCACTTGCACACCGGCTCAAGCCTTTGCTGCTCCCACCATTTCTGGGAGGGGCCCCAGGAGGGAGGCTGTGAGGCCTCCAAGTGGTCCGTCTAGAGACAGGGCGGGGCGGGATGCAGACGGTCAGGTGCCCCAGGACAAGGGACCTGCGGCTCCCGACCCGCCCACGCCCTCCATGAGGCCAGGGCAGAACCTGGAGTCCACGGTGCTTTTAGGGACCCAGGTAAGAGCGGAAGGCGGGCTTCAGGTGGGGTGATGCTGACCTACTTGTCTTTTTCCAATGCAGCCAGTGTCCTGTGTCCTCTTTGAGGTGTCTGACGGGGGAGGGTCCGGCATCTGCAGCCTGTGCAAGGGGTCGGGTCAGCAGTGGGCCACTCGTCCTCCCAGGGCCTCTCTCGGGCTGCCCTGCACGGCGTGGGGCATGGGAACAGCAGAGCTTCCCCGCCCCCAGCTCTGGGCCTCCCGCCAGCTGCCCCCGCTCAGAAAGGGCCTCCGAGCAGAGGGACCCTGGGCAGCTCTGCCCCGGACTATCACCCGGCACGAGGACGGGCAGGCCAACGCTTGTCTCTCGGGTCACTGTGCTGACCGCCCCACCCTCCGGGTGCTGGCGCGGGGCTGACACAAGCCCGCGCCTGCTTCTGGGCAGGCGTCCAGCCCGCCTCAGATCCTGCCTGCTGCCCTCTGCCCTGCATTCCTGGCCCTCGCCCGCAGCCCCAAATTCCTGCCGTGCTGGAGGCGGGGTGTTCTCCGCGAAGGTACCTAGCTTAGGAATTCACCCTCTCACCTGGCCTGTCACGGCCTGAGCCCATGGCCCGCGGGCTCACACAAGTCCCATCTGCTCCCCGGTGGAGGCCTGGAGGTGGTGAATCAGGGCAGGGGAGGTCCTGGACCACACGCCCCATGCCCAGGAGGCTGGTGGCAGCCCTCTCTGGACGTCAGACAAGGGGTAATGAGTTTCCTGCACACCAGGCTTCTGAAGAGAGATGGTCCACAGGTGCTGGGGGGGGGACGTGGACCCTGATTTGTGGTGCGGGGGAGCTTCCACTGTCTGGAGCGCTTCTCCTGTAGGTGTTTGGGCCTAGAGGCTGAGGAATGCCGGTGGCCTCAGGCATGTAATCTGCTGGGAGGGGCTCAAGATTGCATGAAGCAACCTAGCCATGCAAAAGAACAACCTCCAAAATCAACTCGTTCAGAAGGAACCGGCAGCTAAAAAGAGACATTACCGTGAGCGGGTCCTGAGCGCGCAAGCCACACCGTCCCTTCAGGCTCACGGATGGTGCTCGCCTGGTTCGCCAGCGGCCCGGTGTGCTCTGCACTCGGCTCTGGGCGAGAGGCCGGCCCAGGCCAGCCGAGCCTTCCTGCCGAGCCATCCCGGGCCAGGCCGCTCGGGGCGGGGGCCCTTGGCCTGTGCTCCCTCCTCCCGGCACCCCGGGCTCACCCCACGGAGAACACCGCTGAGGTTAAACGGATCTTGTACACAGTTTCTTGTCTCCTTAAGTGAATTGACTTTATAAACAGTTTTATTTTAGTCGCATCATTCTTTTACAAATAGGGGCGGGTCTCCTAGAACTGTCCTAGGTCAGATTTCTCCCAACCAGCCACCATTTACCAGAAAGTCAGGCCCAGGATCGGCACATGACAGACATCTATGGGCGGCTCTTGTCAAACCCCCATTAGAAATGCAGGATTTTTCGGACCACTGGGGCCAGCACCCTCTTTTTGCACGTGAGGAAACAAGAAGTGTTCCTGGCCTGCCCAAGTCTCAGGCCGGCCACCTGGAGTCCTACCCATCCGGTGCTCCGGCGCTGAGCCCTTGGGGTGTTGTCAAAGGAGCAGCCAGCGCCCATCGGCAGTAACACCGCGGGATGAGTCATGATCATCTCGTAAGCCTTGCTTCTAAGCCCTGAACCAGCTTGGACCTGCCCTGCCCCGGGCGTACACAACATCCCCGTGACCCCCAGCCCCGCTCTCCATGGGGCGCGAGCAAAGGGCTTTGGAGGGACAGCTCTTCTCCAAGAGACTCCTGCACGACACTAAACACATCTGCAGTCTTTAATCGCTACAGATAAAAATACAAATCAGCCTAAGGCGTGCTTGGTAAATTCATGGAAGATGGAGTTGCCGTGTTCGACACCCTGGGACCGCTTGGGCACAGTTCCTTTCTCTCATCGCGTGCCCAGTGGTGCCGGGCACTGGGTTCCACTGCTTTCATCGCTCAGCATACAGTTTGTTTTTCAAGAACATCCCAAAAGGGGGCTTCATTTTTTTTTCAACTTGTAAGGGGCACCTGCTCTAAAGGTCCTCGGTACAGGCCTAACGTCACTGCCCCAGAGTGTGCAGTGCATCCTGTCTTGCTGTTTCCCACCCAACTCTCAGGTAGAATAGAACTACGTCCGCATCTGCGGTCACCAAACGTCCTCATTTGCCCAGGACTGTCCTGCTTTTAGCACTGAAAGTCCCATGTCTTGGGCAAAGCCTCAGCCCCCGAAACCCAGGACGCTGGTCTCCCTCTGACTGCCTAAAAGCAAGGCTGCTTTGTCTTACATCAAGCAGAATTTTACACCAAAAACTTTTTTTTTAAGTTCAAGTGGAATTTTTATTTTATTTTATTTTATTATTTTTTGGCTGCGCAGCATGTGGGATCTTAGTTCCCTGACCAGGGATCAAACCTGCGCCCCCAGCGTTGGAAGCACGGAGTCCTAATCACTGCACCGCCAGGGAGGTCCCTCAGCTGGAGTTTGTAGTGATGGGGGAAATGGTGGGAAGAGCTGGGGAATGTGATCTCGACCTCTGATGAAAAGGTGGAGAGAGGATTGGAATCGAGGGTCTTTTTCTGCAAAAGCTCTGAAGCTCCTCCTTCCTCTGTAAGAACTGCTGGTGTTTTTATTTACATTCAGTGTGGCTCCACATTCATCAGGGAGGGAAAGTCCAGGAGCCAACAGGTTTCTCCTTCTCAGATTCCTACGATGTAACCAGCAGGGGAATCATCTGGGCTTTCTCAGCGAAACGGCAGCAGCTCACGGGGGCGGCCGCCTGTTCATGCATAAACATCACCACTAATTGTCTCTTTGTTACCCTATAGCTCTCCTCCCGGGGCTGCAGTGCACTTGGTTTTGGCCCATTCCCCAGTGCGGGAGAGCCATGCGAGGCCCTTCCTGGGGCTGGATTACACCCCAATACACTGGCAGGGCCCGTGGTCCAGCGGCAGCACAGAGGGCAGGGGGACACCGAGGGTGCCGTGTCACTTCCACTCCTGCTTCGTCCCCGGAGGGTGCTGGGCCAGTTTCCGCGGTGGGACCTCGGCCACGCCTGGCGCTGCCCGAGGGAGCGCGGCCATCTGGCCGCTGGGCGAGCTGCTGCCCACGTGGCTGCTGTCCTCTCTTGTCAGGAGCCGGGGCCTGGGGCAGGGCCCCAGGGAGGGTCTGGCACAAATTCACTCCCACGTCTGCCCTGGCCTTGGACAGAGAGGGGACAGAAAGGACCGTGGCAAAGTGTCCTCACGCGCATCCATGTGCACACACGTGCCACTCTCACACACGGCACCGACTGTCCGAGGAGGCGTGCAGACGGGCACAGGATTCGGTGCCACCCGAAGAGCACGGCCCAGAGGAGTTAGAGGACGAGGCCTCCGAGGGCGAGAGCCGAGAAAACCTGTGCAAAGAGGAGGGAAAAAGAAGGGCGGACGGTGTGAGGAGGCAGTCAGACAAATGGGGACGAAAGACGGGCAGGAAGGATGGGGCAGCCCCGCGCCAGACCCGCACCTGCACTGCCCCGCACGCCAGGCGGGACCCACCACGAGGCTCCCCCTGTGCTGCACCCCCTTCTCCTGGCACGTTCTCTTGTTTGTTTGCAACATGTTGATGTCATGCACTCGCCAAGAGCTCAGGGGCCAAAGTCGCCTCACACTCAAGAGTGGGAAGAACAAAGCCGTTGAGGGAAAGTTTGCTTTTTCTGAAACGGGTGCACCACAAGGGCTCGAGCCGGCCGGCATTCTGCAGGAACACGCCCTGCCGTTATCTGGCCCTCGCCCTCGCCTCTGCCCAGGGAGACCTCTGACTTGGAGCCGTCCTGCACCTCTGTCCCCAAGGGGCCCCCAGCTGGAGCACATCAGCCTTGGCCACTGCCTACGTGGGCCTGTCTGATCCACCACCTCGCAGCGGGGTTTACGCGGTGTGCAGAGAGAAATGTCATGAAGCCACCCTCTCCGTGTGGGGAAAATGCACCCCTCCCAAGAGGCGGAGACAGGAAAAAAATAAAAGCAAATAAAAGTGTCTGGTCGCGGAGCCTTGAGAGTTGAAGCAGCGAAAGAAATGGCAGCACCCCCTCCTCCTGGTCCTCGCGCTTCTCATCCGGTGCCCACGCCACGGCTGTGACATCACAACACAAAGCGCCACACGATGGTAATGAGCTCCTCTGAGAAGGCCTTTCAGCATCCACCCTCGCGCCTGTGACGTCGGGAGGCCGTGTGCATCCCTGGGTGTCCGATGACTCACCCGGAAGAAAGCCTGGTCGGGGCAGTGAGCTTTGCTGGGTAAATTCTCTGGAAATTGTTTATTTATATACATGTGTGTATGTGTGTGTGCGTGTCTATGTATGCGTATGTGTATGTATGTATCTGTGTGTTGTATGTCTGCATGTATGGGCATACATGTATCTGTGTGCTGTGTGTCTCTGTGTATGTGCATGCATGTATCTCTGTGTTGTGTGCGCATACATGTATGTGTATCTCTGTGTGCATCTGTGTTGTGTGTGCGCATACATGTATGTCCGTTGTGTGTCTGTGTGTGCGTGCGTGTATCTCTGTGTTGTGTGTCTGTGCATACACGTGTGTGTTGCGTGTCTGTGTGTGCATACGTGTGTGTCTCTGTGTGTGTGTGTGTGTGTAACATTTACATAGTTCCCTTGGGCCGTTTGCTCACTCAGATTCCGTCCCTCCTGGCTGAGGACAGAGAACTCACAGGAGCCACAGGAACCAGACTCAGCAGGAACGGCCCTGACACGGCTTCGAATTCTCACAAACAGGCTCAAATCTGAAAAATTTACCCCAGTCAGGGAGAAGCTGGAAATCCTGGAAGAACAGGACCTTTTGCTTTTCAAGACTTCTAGTCCAGAGGGAACTGAAAAAGAGAAAAGCAGGAAAATCCCATTTTAGGGGTTTCTTGAGTTGTTGGGTCTGCCCCGCAGACACGTGGGAACTAGGGCCGCCGCGTTCTCGCAGTCACCACACCGCTCACTCGCGGGAATAGTTTTCCACACTTTCACGTCGCGCCACGTCAGCGCTCTCACAACGGGGAAGGGTTTGAAACTAGACACAGCAGAAGTTCCCGCTGACCCTGCTAATTTTCCAGCGAGTTCTGGTTGGGAGATAATACCTGGCTGCAGCTCCTTGGAAGCGTGGGCCCTGCTAGCTCTTCTGCCGAGTCTGTTCTGGAAGCTCTCGGAGGCCGAGGGCAGCGGCGGCAAAGCCGTCCAGGGCTGCTCGTTGCTGTGATGGGAGGTGAGGTGTGCCGGCCCCTGCCCCCTTCTGCGGGCAGCGGAGGGACAGAGAGGGAGGCCCCTCGCCGGGCTCAGGTGGCTAACGCACCCAGGGCACAGGATCCAGCAGGGAGGCACGTGATCTTGGGGGGAGGCGGCATCTGATGCAAAGTCACCCCACACGAGGACGTAACTTGAGCCCTGTAGCCGGTGGTCCCTGGCGGGCGGCAGGAACAATGGCTGGGGGTGTGCCGAGGCCCCTGGCTTTGTGCTGGGCACCGTGCGAGTGTGTGCACGGCTGTGCCTCTGCGGATGCTGGAGAGCAAGGCGCTCCCGGTGCCAAGATCCTATCTCAGCTCCAGACGGGACCCTGCACCTGCCGCGTGGGTTTCGGGGCCACCGGGGGTGGACGGGAGGCTTTGCGCACGGATGAAGCACTTCTGAAAAGCTGACTCGCTAAATCGGCTTCTTCGGGGCTAATTGATATCCCGCACAGGCTTCCGCAGACTGGCCTCAGGCAAGCCCTCCTCAAAACTGAAATCTTAGTGCAGGGCCGAGGCAGGCCTGCCTGAGGACCCCACTGTTGATCGGCCCGCAGATCAGCCTAGGGGTCAAAACTCTCCTCTCGGCAGTAAGATGGTGCGTGTCTGAGACGAACTGCACACACAGTTCTCAGACACGTTTTCCCAGCGGAGCCTCGAGTTCCGAGTGACATCGTGAGTGTTTCTGAGGCGCAGAGACGCAAAGGCCCGGCCGGCATCACACAGCTGGGCTGGGGAGGCGGGGATGTCTGCAAACCCCCGGGGCAGTGCGAGCGTGGCACCTGGACAGGGCCAAGTGCGTGGACAGCCTCCTTACGGAAGCCGCGGCTCCTCCACAGCCTGAGGCTGGCAGCGCCCTGACCTCACAGAAGAGCAGAGGGCGGTGGGACCCCAGGACCCATCCACGCTGCAGGCCGCCGAGACCACAGAGCCTTCCCCGAGGCAAGTCCAGCCCTGCGCGTCTGGCAGCAGGAACGGCCAGCAAGGGCACAGTTTTCAGGGGAAAATACTTACGACTGTTGGTGTGCATCCTTTTCATTGTTTCCTGCAGCTACGAGACGCCCTGAGTGATTCTGACGCCGGCCTCTTCCCTTCGGGAGGGCTGGAGCCAGCCTGTGGAGCTCGGCCCGGGTCTCTCCTGACCTCGGCCTGCCACCGCGTCTGGGGAGCCATCTGACCACAGAGTGGCTGTTCACTGCTGGCTCAGTGGGGTTCAGACCCGGCCCCTACAACCCTACAGATGCCCATCCCCCAGCAAGTCGCCCCAGTTCGCACGCCCGCTCTCACCACCGAAGCGTTGCACCGATTGGGTGGGTTCAAGAAAGCCCTGCAGGAGAGACGGAGACGGGCCCCACCCTGAGGACAGGGCGAGGGGCCATGAGAGCTGAGGTGGGTGGTGAACCAGCACGAGGACAGAGTTCACTCGCGATGGTCTTTCAATCAAAGTCCTCATACTCGAGGAGTTAACGTGAGATGAGGGAGGTCAAAGCAACAGACGGCTGGCGCACCGCGTCCACGCCACACGCCGCTTCATTTGTGGGTCAGAAACCCACGTTTATTTGTGATTAGGTCCAGAGGCCTGTGAATGCTTCGCAGCTCCACGCCTTTGCTGCCCCGCTGAGCTTTCCCGCAGCCAGAGTCTGAGATGAATCAAGAAGGAAGAATCTTCCCGTACCTGGCCAGGGACTTTGCAGCCCCCCACACATCAGGGCTCAGAAACCGGATGCTGTGGGAAGACTGCTGCACCGACCGCCTGATTCTGACGTGCTGAGCAAACCGCGGGTCCCGGGATCTGGTGGACCCAGGGCTTCCTGGTCGTCTGAACCCAGGACATCAGCCACGGGCCCTCGTCCCCGCTCACCCAGAGATGTGAGGGTCAGGAGTGGGCCGGCGGGGCCTCCTGGCTCAGCCCATCCACCAGAGGCTCTCGGGCTCCACTCTGAGGTGCCCGGGCTCCAGGGCAGAGCTCCCTCCTGGAGGAGAGGTTTGATGTGAAGCAGCGAGCGCTGTGACTCAGGCCAAGCTCATCCGTGCCGGCCGCTCTGCCTGCCTCTCTCCCCCACTCACCTTTGCTCGTCTGTTTTCTCTCCATGTCGACCGAGGCCAAACGTCTGGCCACGAACCCTCCATCCAGCATGTCCCCAGGCACTCAGACCCACCTGGCCAGCGCACCTGGTGAGTGGACGTCTCACCTCTCCTCCGCAGCTGCCTCCTCACAGTGACCCCGCGGCACCGCCCCCAGAGCCAGCGCCCTGCTCTCAGCCGGAGGAGCGGGGTCTGGCTGGGGCTCTCGCTGAGCCGATGGCCACCCACACGGCCTCCCGGCACCTGTGGCGAAGGCTGGCCCTGAGGACTCTGAGGACCGCTTAAGTGATTCTGTCTGCTTGGAATCACTTTCTTCTGGAGGCCTCGTAATTTCTAGACGCTGAAACGCTCAGATGTGCGTGTAGGGTTTGGAAAGTGAGCGTGCGGACCGAGGAAACGCTGAGGCCCGATGAGCTCAGCAGTTTGGCCTGCTACCCTGGATGGCGGCGTCCTTGCCCCTGGAGGGGAAGGCCGGCTGAACCTGTGAGGATGCTCGGATGCTGAGATCGCCCTGGGACTGAAGTCGGGCCATGGGGGGCCCACCTCAGCAGAAAGGCAGGTGGAGCCGGGGGCACGCCCTGCCCTGCAAGGCCGTGTCAAGGCCAGAGTCCTTGCTGGAGCCAGCTGGTCAACCCCTGGTCTCCCGGCCAAGAGTAAGCCCAGGCATGACGACTGGTTAGCTCATGGGAGAGGTGTTCTTTAGATCCTCACGTGAAGGAAGCACCGAAAGGTGTCATTAAGCCATGGTCACAAAAAAAATGTCTGAGAAGAAAAATGCCAGGTCAGTGGCTGGCCCTTCAGCCCAAGGAGTCGCACCGCACCGAGCCCTGGTCCCGGCTTCCGAGCTGCCGCCGGCGGCTGGAGGCCCCCACGGCCTGTGCTGTTGTCCCTAATACATAGGCATAGTCTCCGTCCTACACAGTGATTGTGTCACCTAGCCAGCTGACTTACTACTCCTTTAGGGCTCTGACCCAAATGTACATATCTGACTCCCTAACGTATCAGTCAGCTCTCGTGTCCAGCCACCTTTCGGAGTCTCTTCAACCCAAATGTCCTGACTGTCTTCCCACCCAGGACTGTCGGCACCTTCGTGGGGCCTCCTTTGCGGGACCCTCTGGGCACCGTGAGGGGTGCCCAAGCCTATTGTTCATTAGATTATTCATAAATAAAGTTGGCTTTTTGGTTTAAAAAAAGAAAAAGACCAAGTCATGAATGCAAAAAAATACCTGCATTTTAACCCCAGACTCGCTCTCCCCGAGCTCGAGCCGGCACGCTCAGCTCCTGCACGTCGCCCCCCAAGTCCACGCCGTCGTCCGCTGTGACGGTCACAGCCTTTTTCGCGGCTTCCACCTCTGTCTGCCGGATCATTCGTCTCCGTGTTGTTCTCCCTTCATTGTTCTGCTACTTCCAACTGGGATTTTAAAGATTACATGACTGGCTGCAAAGATCCTTAGCACCAAACGTAAAAATTTCAGTGAAATTAGTTGAATTCTCCACCAAATTTCGTTCATCCAGACTAGATATTACTGTTATTAAACCTTTGTTTTCAATGTACTCTGATAGAAAATTGTAAAATCTGTAAAAGATGTCAGATGATGGTTTATTTGAAGAGATGGCGACTCCATTAAAATATTTAATCAATTAATAAAACATTCAAGAAAAAATTGTGGCCAAAGAAAAAGTATATTTTGAAGAAAACGTAAGATTCCACCAAAAGTAAAAGAAGCTTCAGAACCCACCAGATTTTTGTTGTTGTCTTTTCCTTACATATTTTCTTTCCTTTTCTTTTTAAACACTGCCAATTAGATGGATTTAAAATTCAAGCCAGGCATTTTTTTATTCAAAAGAGACCATTTCAGTTTGAAGAGGAGCGGCTTTAAAGCAGCAATTCCTCCCTGCTGTGCCTGATCAGCTATTGATTAGGGGAGGGTTGCTGACCTAGATCATCAATGCCGGATAATAGGCCTGCAGCCTGACAGACTGAACGGAGCACATTTGTTGTAGGAAAAGCAAAGCCGACCTTTTGTGGAGAACCAAAGGCTCTGGTCTCTCTCAAGGAAAAGAAATGTTAATTGAAAAATTCCTTAAATAGGTGAAGGCTCTGAAGCTGCTTTACAGAAAGGTGTGAAATCCCAATCAGAGGTCAGGAAAGAAAGGACCCAGCCGTTCAAGTGGGAGTTTGCTCTCTGATGCCGCTGATTAATTTCCCATTCACGGCGGCCTGGGCGGGTGGAAAGGACTCCTTTCAGCAATGGGGCTGATGACAGCTGGATCTGCGTGCTCGGGGGGTCTGGATTAATTGGCCCCTCGACGGGGAAAGTAAAACAAAGAAACTTCCTATTGGATGCTGAGAACTAAACCTGACGATTTACATAAATAATTAATGCACGGCCGTCTTCTCTTCTGTCAGTTAAGGACCTTAGACAAACAACCACGTTGCCACCGGTAAAGGTTCTCAGGGATCCTTATGCGGGAAAGCGACTCCGGGACCATCAGGGCATCTACACATAACCCACTGTACCTGACGAGAGGAGTATCGAGTGTAGACAGGAAACTGAGCGCGACTGACAAGCCAGGAGACCTGGGGGCACAGGAGTGACCAGCGGACAGAGGCTCTTCCCCGGATCCCGGATCCTCCTCTCCTGCCATCCACGCAGGCCGGGGCTCGGCGTCCCTCCTGCCCCTCTTGCCCTTCCTCTGACCCTCACACTGTCCACACCACGAGCCAGACTTGATGGAAAGAAAACACATCCATTCCTTCTGCCTCAGCCACAAAGCCACCCAACCAAGTGGCCGACGCGGCCCCAAGCTGGGCCTTGGCACTGGCGGTTGGCACCGTCCCGGCTCCCACGTTCACGGGGAGACACGGGCAGGCTGCAGGGCATCAGGACGCAGGAGCAGGTCGGGTTCCCTGAAGATGACGGGGTTCCAGGAGGGCAACGCGGGACCCGGGGCAGCAGGAGAAGCTGGGCAGCTCCCATTTACCGTCGAGAGCTGTGGACCCCCCCCAAAGTGTGCCCATAACCACTTCCCGTTACTCAGCACCCTGCACGGAAACCAGCCTGACAGACCGAAGACGGAGCAAAGATTCAGGTTCTGGCTGTCAAATCCCAACGGCCAGAGTCACCTACTGAGCAGCGCCGGCTATGCAGGCGCATCCAGCCTCACGGCGGGCCCGAAACCTGCCCGTCCCGCCCCCCCCCCAGCAAGTAGAGACGTCCTCTCAACATGGAGCGTCTGTTCTGCTAAAATTACATGAAGAGTACATTTGGGAGTTTAAATAATTCAATTAATTGATTAATTTGATTAAATAATTTAAATCTTTCACTTCTCGCTAACTAGGAAAGATGGTTGAAACCAGCGTGTGTTCTGCCCCCTCCCCCAACCTCCAGACTTCAGTCAGTGACATGCAGGTGACATGCACTTGCCTGAACCTAGTTCGGCCCAGTGAGACGCAGAGGTGAGAAGGAAACAATACCTGGGCTCGATCCGGTGTGGGAAAGGTGGCTGACAGCACAGCCCGTCTAGGGCAGAAAGGGCCACGGTGACCCCGTGGTCCTTGCTGGAGGCGGGGTCTGCAGCCCTGTGTGCAGGTCCTTAGCAGTCGGGTGCTGGAGGACAGACAGGCCTGGCTTGTCTCTGAAAGAACCACAGGAGCGGTTTCTTCCACTTCGAAGGGGCGGGAGAACACACAGGGGAGCTCACGTGGGTCCCGTTGCACATTCTCAAGCACAGGATGGCGCCCAGCGCAGCGGCTCAGCCTTGGGGCCTGGCCCAGGTGAGTTCATGCCACACCGTGTTTGCTGGGTCTTAGGTTCCGTCCATCCGGGGAACGCGATCGTCTTACCCACGGGACTGCTCAGACCCACCCCCGGGGACAGGCAGCCCCGGGCCTCCCTCCTAAGGGGCAGGCACTGCCAGGAACCGGCCTCCTGTCCTGCTGGAAACAGCTGAGGGGTGGGTGTGGCCTCCGGCTGAAGACCCGGAATTCAGAGCTGCTCAAACAGCACACCTGGCCCTGGTGGGGAAATTGCCCAGAAGGCGGCTCTGGACTCTACCCCTCGGGCCTGGGCCCAAGCATCGTCCTCTCAGGGCCGTGCCCATGACCACCCTCATCCTCAGACTAGGCTCATGGCCACTGCCTGGCCTGGCCTGCTCTGGGAGGGAGGGCTGCGGCCCCAGGACCAGCTCCACGCTTGCCTCTTGACTGGTGACAGTGAGAGTGCCAAGCCCCGGGTCGCGAGGGACTCAAAGCAGAGTTCCCGTTGCCCAGGCACTCTCACAGAAGCAGGGCCCGTTGAGGGGACAGCCCCGGGCAGGTCTGGGGTCCTTCTGCTTTAACGTGTCTGCACTTCATTGGGATTTTTAAACAATCAGACAAGAGAACAGAGAAGAAAATTCTGCATAGACTCTACGGTGACGCACATCCATCTGAAGAAGCCCCGGGACAGGGTCCTCCAGAAAGGAAATAGGGAAGCAGATGCTAAAGACGGGAGAGTCAGAACGGACTGAACTGGCTGGTTTTCTTCTGAGCTGAATGTGTTTCTAGGGAGCCCTGCACGGGCCCATGGGGTTTCACCAGCTCCAATGCCTACAGCAGCCTTGGCCACCGCAGTGGCAGGAGTATGGAGGGCGGGGAGGCGTCCATGGGCCTCTGGGGGTAAAGACTGCTGTGCGACTGGTGTGCGACAGCAGAAGGAGCTCCCTAAGGAGAAAAGTTACAAAATTACAGGTATTAGAAAGAGAACTCAGCCATAACAAATGTACTTACAACACCAAAATAGACGTAGAACAGAAATGGCCAACAAAAGCGGATTGGATAAATAAATATAGAACCTCCGAGTGACAGAAGACTCTGTTCCAAGGGAATTCCAAACCAGCATAAGCAGCCATCCAGCCTGGTGCCTGGCCCAGCCGAGGGCCTGGACCCCTTCTAAACTCTCGGGCTAGTCTCCCTTTTAGGCCAAAGAGCTTAATTTTTTGAGAGACATGATTGCTTTGACAAGCTGAGGAAAGAAACTGACTGTCTCCCTAGAAAAACTTGCAAGCACCTGCTATTCTGCCCACAGTTTGAAGAGTTCCATGGCAGCAAGGAAGCCCGAGCCCAGGGTCCCCACAGCCTCTGGCTCCGCGGGGACATGCAGGTGTCAGCCAGGGATGTCCAGTCCGTTCAGACCCACGTGCTTCCCCATCCCCTCGTCTGCTAATGTCAACACAAGAGGAGCCCCCAAATCCAGAACTCGAGTCCCTCCAGACCCTTAGGCTCAGGAGGAAGAACTGTCCATCCCATTGATTCTCTGGCCCCAGAACTAGGAAAGTCTTCCCTCCACAAGCATTTTCCACTGGACTCTCAAGTGCTTCCAATAAGTGAAGAGAAGAAGAACAGCCATCCAACCACAGGGGAGTGAGTGGCAACACAGGGATTCCAGGCCCATGTCCACGGGACGAAGCCCCAGACGCGGTTAGAAGAAGACAGTCCTACCTGAGACACAGCCAAGCAGAGCCTGCTCCCCAGGCCCGCACACCCGTGTCGGACACAACAGGCCACACGCTGGAGAAGCCACGGCATCACTAGGGATTAAGGGCCTTAAGTGAGTTCTAGAGCAGCCAGTTCACAAGTCGGAAATGTAAGCGAATAACAAACATGTATTTTCCTAGTCCAACTTCATAAGTAATAAAAATATAAATTAATATGTATCAAATTTGCAAAAAATGTAAAGTATCTGTACTTATTGTTAGCAAGGATATAGGACATACACACTGTCAAGTGCTGCTGGGACACCCGAGTTCAAAGCTTTGGAGGTCAGTGAAGCGATGTAATCAGGAACCTTGAAAAGTTTCTGCTATCTTAACCACTAATTCTGCTCCTGCAATTTCTCTTAAAGAAATAATAAGTTTACACAACAATTTTTATACCAGGACATTCTTTACAGTTTTATTTAGCAATAATAATAAATAGACATGACATTAATAACCAACAAAAGGGGATTAGTTAAATAAATTTTAGAACATCTATATAAAGAATACTCTATAGACATCATAAAATCCTATTTTAGGAAAGAGTTAATGACATAGGAAGTGGCTACAGTAACTTAAAAGGCTCATTACATTGCAGTGTGTATGGTGACAATATTGTACCATAACTTGGAAATTATTGGGAGGGTGAATTTTATGTTATGTGTTTGGGTTTTCTTTGCCACAATTTTTCAAAAGGTGGCCACGAAGGTGGACAAGCCCAACTGTGATGAAAGCGTAACGCAACAGGGATGGGCCCCCCTTGCTTCTCACATTCCTGTTTCCTTTGATCTAAAGCCTCTCTTCTTTCCCGTGAACATGTGTTGCCTTTATGAACAGAAATAAAGGGAAGCTAGTTTTTTCATGTTCCTACCTCTACCCCCATTTTTCTACTCCTGGAAAATTAGCCTAAGGAAATAAATTGAGCTCTAGAAAAGATTATTTTTAAAACAAGTTCATGCCACCATTATCTATAAGAGTAAAGAATTTTGCTACTTCAAATATTCAAATCAAGATTTTTTAAAAGAAAATGTATAAAAATCTGTCAAGTCAATGGAATATTATATAGACAAGATAATGCTTGAAGGGCAGAGAAGTGCTTACATCGTAATATAAAGCAAAATATCAAGATATAAAATCATAATCCTATAAATATCTAAAAGTGATGCATAATCTATAAGCAATAAATGTCCATGGGAAAAAGGAGGGAAGAACTACGCCAAGATGTGACCAGTACTGCCTGTGGATGGCGAAACACGACGATTTTATTTTCTACTTGTCTCTGTTTCTGAGTGAGCAGCTATTACTTTTGAATTGGAACAAACGATACGTTTTAGTTTTAAGTGTAAACAGCATATCTAGATTTCCTTCCTCAAGGAGAGAAACATTTTCTTTATGAGCCAAGACGTCAGCCTCTGCCCACTCTCTCCAGCATCGAGGACGAAGGCCCAAGGACCAGCCTCCACCAGGGTACCCCGTGGCGAGAAAATGCTAGAACAAGCCTCGCGAGAGAACCGCCGGCTGTGTGGACCTTGGATATGAGGTCAACCTCAAAGGGCCTTTCGACTCACCTCTGAAAGCTTTTCAAACCTGGGTTTCATGCGGCGCATCGTGACGTGTCCACACGTCCTCACGCGAGGCAGGTACACGCACACGCAAGCAGCTCAGGCCGGCCCAGCCCCACGCACACGCGGCCGGCACGCCAGCGGGGTCCCTCTGGGGTGACCGCGGTGCCCCTGCCGAGCCACATCCTCACGGGGGCAGAGCGGCCCCCTCAAGGAAGCCACCAAGGGTCCTGAGAGCCACACCTTCCCTCTGCCTAGACCTTCTGCGAGGGGTCCAGGACTCTTGAGACCCTCCTCCGGATTCCCGAGAGAAGGCAGGTGTGGGGATGCAGAGCTGCAGGCCCTTCACAGTGGCCAGAGGACAAAGGGGCAAACATTCGTCTCATAATGAAAACAACCGACTTCACACAATAGGGTGGTAGATAATGTATCAACCAAACACATGCGGCTTTTAAATGTCCACGATTGGAATTGGCTGACGTTAATTATTTAAACACAAATTGAATTAACAAAATATTCAACATATGTTCTCTTTAAACTCTGCTAAATCTGATGGGACATCCAGAGCCGATCCGGGGTCAGCCTGCGGAAAGGGGGGAGGCAGGGGGAGAGGCCGAGTGAGTAAACGCAGCCCAAGGTGGCTTCACGCGGTGCTGGAGGCCTGAACTTCCCGCTCCCCAGAGGGGCGGGTGATTAATGCTGCCACCAAATGTATGCCCGTACCTGACCCCGATCTCATCAAATCCTGCTGCCACCATCTGCTGTTTTTAATTCCTCTGCAATATTTGTATTTGCTGCCTCTTCCGACAAAGGCGGGGGCGGGAGAGCCCGTCCCTGCTCGGGGCGGTGCGAGCTGGCTGGCTGGCGGAGCCCCGGCCAGAAGGCATCTGTTGCTCATAGCCCTGCAGCATCTGCTACTATTTCTCACTTTCCCCGATCGCTGCGGGATACGGTTTCTCCCAAAGGTGGCCTTTCCGCGCTCACTGTCAATCCCACCTTTGTCCGCCTCGCGTTCCCACGGTGCCGGCCTCGTTACCATGCTGCCGGCCTTTGCTCGCTGGCTGTCTGTAATCCAAGATATTGTGTGATTGGGTTATGCCATTAACCCTTTTCGTACGCATCAGGACATTCAATTAAGCCCGGCAGGAGAAGCAGATTGAGGGGGAGGGCCGTCTGGTGGGAGGCACAGCCCATTTCTGGTGGGAGGGAAGCTAGAAAGTTTACAAGGATAATGATGACAGCAACCAGCGAGCACTGTCAAAATAGCACGTCCTTTCAGAGAACCAGAGGCGCTTCTTGACAGGCAGCTTTCTCCTCTCTCACTTTGTTAACTTTAAAATGCTGGGAAAGGATGCCTCATTTTTCTCCCGATTCCTGATGCAGCTACTAAGCCCTGGCATAAAATGTGTGTGCGGGTGCTATTACTCAGGTGTCTGCTCTTTAAACACCTCCTGTTAATGGGGTGCAGCCTGATCTTGCAGCGTCCCAAGCTGTCATCCCTCGTGTCCTTCTGTCAAACCCGAGCACGTCAAGGGCTTCTATGGGGAACAGTCCTTCCTCCGGAAGCTATTTCTCCCTGGGGCACCAGGCAGAGGGGAAGGAGAGCAGGGCATCCACGGGCGTGGCCTCAGGCAGCCTCCATTCTGTGGCTCTCTGCTCTGTCCCTCATCCCCGGGATGGCGAGAGCTGGTCAAGCTGTGCGCTCCATCCAGCACGAGAGGCCGCGGTCACCGCACAGGCCCTCTGGCTCCCGTCCGTGTGGGGCTTTCTTTCAGGCTGCAGGGCCCCAGATTTGGAAAATAAGTACTGAGCCGGAAAAGATTTTCTTAAATTGAGGCATTTTTAATGTTCCTAAATATTAACACTACCACACTGAGTGTCAGCTCAGTGATTCTGAATACCCTAAATTTGTGAATAATTGGCAATTTGTAAAGAGAGGGGCACGTCTGAAGGGCGCCTACTGTGCATCTGCAGTATAGGGATTCTGCTGGTGCTGAACCCTAGGAGGTACCGTGGGTGTCCCCCTCCGCGGGTGAGAGATGTCTCCGGAGGAGCTGCGGGCATGCCCAGTGTGGGCACCTACAGGTGGAGTGTGGTCCAGAACCACGTCCGGCCCAAGCACACTCCTCAGTCTTTGTTATTGCAAACACGGATGAAAAAAATAAACCCACGAAATTCAGGGAAATCGCACTAGGTTAGGTCACACTCAGAGGTAATTAAGAATCTAACCCTGCTCTGACAAAGCAACTTGGATGTCCTCATGCGCTCTTAGAGAAAGGCTAGACTGAAGAGGTGCCGCTCGCGGGTCTGGGAACCACAACTCGTAACACATCCCAGCCCTTCGCACGGCCTTTGCTGCGTCGCCCTGTGTGGTTCCATTTCCAGGAGCGGCTGCTGTCTGTGGGCCCAGCCCAGGCTCCATGGGAGCCCCGAGCCTGGCCCTGGGGTGCACAGAAGGCTGAAAGGAAACTGTTTGCGTGACAGGTGTGCCCTCCCCACATGAGAGCCTGGGAAGCCACCTTTTACAAGTTGGTCGCTTATCTCACAAACCCACTCTGTGATCCTCCGTTCTTGTTATTAATTACAAAGTGTCCAGTCCCAGTCAGCATTTCATCACCACGTAAAAGGCACAGGAGCGCCCAGGATCTCTGCCCACGATGCTGATGACGGCTCTTCTCGCCCGGAGCATTTCATCTCTGGGAAGGAAGCTCCCCGCGGCCTGCGGGCACTCAGACCCTATGCTCCCTGTCAACCTCCTTCCAGTCTGGGATGACACCGTGTGTCTGCTGGACAGAAAAGAACAGGAAAGGCGGGGCCTTCCTGGCGGATCTGAGCCGGCAGAAAAGGCAGTGCTTGGGGCCACGCGGCCCGTCTCTCGTTGGCAGTGTGTGCGCCTGAGTCCTCGTCTCCTCGCCGCCCAGAAGCAACAGGACACCCCCGACCCTGGACGGGAAGCTCGGGGCAGAAACGACGGCTCAGTCGCTCTCAGCGGCGCTGGGAGAGCCGTCGGCAAGCCTCCAGCTGCCCTGGGCACACAGCAGGCATCGGGGGGCCAGGCCGGCAGAATGTGGGAGCAGATGCCAGGGTGTGGCTCGCGGGCTTTGTCTGGGTGACCGACCAGGAGACGGTGCTGCGGCTGTCGCGGCTCTGCAGGGAAGCGCACAGCTGCTGGTCTGTCTGTAAGGCCACGCTGCCTTAACCCCGACTGAAGGGGCCAAAAGTCCTCTCTCTGTGAATAGTGGCTGCACACGCAGGTGCACAGCAGCCCTGGAGAACAGGGAGCACAAGTTTCACCCCAAGTCAAGTCGAGGTCCCCACGGCCAACAGCAAACGATACAACCAGGGGGATGGGGAGCTGGGAGGGGAGGGCTGTCTCCCTCCCCTCAGGGGTCAGACCCTACCCTGCCCCGCCCTGAGGCCCTGCCTGCCGGTGGGGGGGGTGGGGGGCGGGTGGTCTCCCTGGAGCCCAGGGGCCTTAACCCTCTGAACAGATTTCTGCCAGATTTCTCAGCTCCCGACGCCCCCAACGCCCCGCCCCACACACACGCAGGCGCACTCGTACGCACCCGTCCACTAGTGTCAGTGCTGTGCTACAGGCAGTCCACCCGCCTCATTCCTGCTCGCGTCTAGTTGCGCGGGTATCTCCCCCTTCTGCCCCAGGAGGGAAAGGCTCGGGGCAGGGGATGAGACAGAGAGGGCGGGAGGTTCCACTACACCACCTGCCCACTCTGGCCACCAGCGTCCCCAAAGCCAGGCCGGCGCAGGTGACCCTGGTGCAGAGAGGGTCTCAGCTGCACAGCCCCTCAGGTGTCCCCACTCCCCTGCTGTCCATCCTAGAGGTGGGCACGTTGGCTGGGGTCACAGGCTGGGGACCCGGGCCGTCAGCCTCTACGCCGGGAGCGGAGGAGATGCTCAGAGCTGACACGGTAAAATGCTCTTGTCACACTAATGGGGGACCAGGGGGACCCCTCCGCCCACCCAGAGGCCCTGGGTGCCTCTGCTCGTCTCCCACCTTCCACTGGCCATTCAACACCATCGGCTGGGCCCAGGGTGGGAGGCCAACTGCCCCGACCCAGGATCCGGATGCCCTTGCACACTCGGGCCTAGGGAGTACAGACCAAACCCAGAACCCAGACCAAAATCTGGCCTCTGACTCAGGCTTTGTTTCTCACCTGAAAGACAGAATCCTCCCTTAGAGTTGGCAGTGATTTAGTCATGGGCGTTGCCTATGGGGGTGGCTCTTGAAGAGGCCACCAGGTGGGGAAACTGAGGCAGGGGCCCCTCTTTACGGCCCCCAGTGGAGCACGCCGCTCGCAGATGTCCGCGCACACGGGGGCAGCCTGATGTGAGCACCCTGCGGTGACCTTGAGGTGCCTGTTTGTGGGGAGGACGTGGCGGGCGCCCTGCTGCTCTCTGCTTTGGAACTGGTGCATTTCCCTCTGCTTCACTTTTCTACTTTGAGAGCTGCCCGTCCTGGGTTTTGTTAAGGCAGAGTCTGCTCATCTTTGCTTTTCCAAGACTCCGTCTCGTGATGGAGAAGCAGCTTTGCCACAGTCATTCCCGAGCCACACAGAACCCACAGCCCGTGTCACCCCCTTCCCTGGGCGGGAGCACGCCTGCCCACCACAGGCAGAAAGGCCTGGACATGGCTCCACAGAGGACCCTGAAAAACCATTCACCCCAAGACCTGGTCTGTGGACCTCGGAGCTTCCCCACTTTCCTTAAGGGTTCTTAGAATTTATCTAAAAAAAAGAATTCTTGTTTACTTAACTTTTTAAATGTTCCTGTTGGGCACACTTTACTTTTAAGAAAAGAGTTCAGAGTCTTAACTCCAAAGACTCAGAGACCAGTCCTAGGAATGCAGGGGCCCATCAGGCAGTGGGCAGAAGGGGCAGGCCCACTGCATGCCCTGAACTGCGGAAGGTCCAGGACGCCAGGCAGGGCCAGGTGACCTCCCATGAGGGGTACACAAATCAGCCTCCGACTCTTGACTAGACTTTGTACTGTGTGTAGAAATGACTTCATCCATCCCAGGGCCTTCCAAGGTGTGAAGGGGAATTATTTCATAAGACCAATGTTGAGTGGGAGAAACTGAGGCACAGAGAATGGGTAAATCTCCCAAGATGTGTTCAGAGCCACTTAACTGAGTCTGGAAGAAAACCTTTGGTTTCCATGAGACCCTGGGGCTTTCCTTTCTATGTCCGATTTCTTTTTTTTTTTTTTTTTTTTTTGCGGTACGCGGGCCTCTCACTGCCGTGGCCTCTCCCGTTGTGGAGCACAGACTCCGGATGCGCAGGCCCAGCGGCCATGGCTCACGGGCCCAGCCGCTCCGCGGCATGTGGGATCTTCCCAGACGGGGGCATGAACCCGCATCCCCTGCATCGGCAGGTGGACTCTCAACCACTGCGCCACCAGGGAAGCCCCCAATTTCTTTTTTAATTAAAAGCTTCATAGCGTCTCCCATGACAGTGAGGCCCGTGCTCTGACACTCTTTCTAAGAGCTGTGCAGATGTTCAGGTTCAGACGTCCAAGGTAAAAGGGGAAAGAAAGGAAGCGGGCGGGTACTGGTGCAGGCACGCCCTGTAGTAGCTCGGCCCCAGGGAAGGGACACAGAGGGAGGTTCTCAGACCGACAGTCGTGAACGATTGCTCTTTGTTTAGAATAAAATTAAGATGAAGCTGAAGCCAGCAGACCCTACCTGGATCGGGACCAGATAACAGCTTGTTCCTACAGTGGAGCCGGGGTCTGCAGGTCCAGACGCTGTTTCTGTATCTTTCCCTGGCTTCCTGCACCCGGGGCTGCATGGCTCCTGCCTTCCCGTGGACGCCTCTCATCTGGAAAACAACATAATGGAACTAAGATACACAACTACTTGTCTGGGGTAGAGCACGAGGAACATCACCTGTCTGATCCACAGCCCTCCGCAGGTCGATGTAACCGTGGCCCTTGTGAGTAAGATGAGTATCCAGCCGGAGAGCACCACTTCACGCGAGTCCCGGGCCCCACTGCCATCCACGCACGAGGGGACATGCTCCTTGCGCCCTCCATGGGACCCACAGGCTCTCCGTTTAGGCCACATCTGAGAGAGCCCAAGAGCTCCCGCAGCTCTGGCTCTGGTCCCAGCCGGGTGATCCTCCAGGCAAAGGGCGAGTGTGTGAGCCGCAGGGGACTCGCGCATCGGCAGCCGGGTCAGCGGCGGGACGGCTGCAGCCCAAAGAACCAGGAGACGCCAGACTCCCTGCCACTCCCTTCCCCGGAGAGGCTCCCAGTGTCCTTGCTGCGCTACTTGGAACTCGCGGCCAGTCGTGCATCAAGCGCGCGTGTCAGGGCGTCCATATGGGGAAGCCCTCGGCAAGCACACAGCGCCACTTGCCACGTTGAAGCCCCCTGGTGCTGCGGCGTGTCGGCCCCAAGCTCAGTGGCCTGGACAGCCCCGAGGAATGACATGCGCGTCTCCAGGGACAGGCCAGCCCACCACGTGAGAAAGGCCCCGACCCAGGGCTGGATGCGCAGGAGACCGCGGAGAGGCTGGGGCCAGCCCACAGCAGGCCGGGCCGTCCCCTCCCCATGAGGCACCCCCCGGGCAGCCTCTGCACGTTGGGAGTCTGTCGCAGCCAACAGGCTTTCAGATCTGACCCTGGGGCCTCGGAGAGCAAAAGTCACCCCGAAGCTGGATCCCACTGGTGGGGCAGATGTTCGCTGTGGGGAAAGCCAGGAGCACCTGCCGCCGCCCTCACGAGCACCCGTCCTGTCCGTTTATCCAAGGAGCCTCCCCATCCCCGTTCAGACCAGGGAAGTGGACACCCTGGCAGAGGCAGAGCCACGCTGGGGTCCACTCTGTGCCGAGCTGCAGCCCAGCCCCCAGCTGATAACAGCAGTTGAACAAACACATTTTTAAGATGGCCTTTCTCCAGCCTTTTCCCACTAGGGCAGCGTTGGCATCTCAATCATTAATCGACTGCATTGATCAGCTTAGTGTGTGTACCAGAGTCTCTGTTAAAATGACCACTTGACCCTAAACCAACTTCCTGGAAACCTGGATCTGCAGCCCCAGGTCCACCTGCTCGTCGAGGGGCAAGTTCAAGCTTCAGCAAAAGGAGATTTGGATAAAGAAAGAGGGAGGTCGGGTGGATTCACACTCAGCCTTGGATCAGACCCCAGAGGCTGAACCTCAGATGCACCCCTCCCCCAGGTTTAAGTGCTGAGTGAGACCTCGCCTTGCACAGAGCAGCCTCGGCCTGGCTGCCTGGAAATGAGATCCGCAGGCCCCGACACAGGGACAGAAACAAACCAGCCCAGTCCTAAGGTCCATCAGGATCCTAAGGTCCATCAGGATAGAAACCTCCCTCAACACTGACAGGACAACCCACGGAGATGGCATGATGCCTTCCGACCTCCTGTTCTCACGGAGGGGACAAAGGCACTGAGGAAATGCAGAGGTGAAGCCTATGTGGCTCGTGGCCTTTGGATACAACAGGCACCAGGAGTTCAGGGTCTCTGTGTGACCCTAAGAAGTGTCACTCTGTCCTGTGTTACCTAAACCCAAAGTGAAGATTTAAATTCTCTGCCCAGTATGTTCTTGAAAGACACTGCCAGATTCTTAGTTGAAATTTCCAAGAGAACCAAAGTGTAATCTCACCTGTTTGCTGCACCCAAATCCTTATGCAAGGAAACCACATAGCTGTGCCAGCTTCCAACCTCCCCTACCCTGGTCTCAGCCTGAGCTCCAGGACACAGAACTGTGACTGTGGTGGGGACGGCCTGGGACAGCCATCGTCTGTAGCGGAGGACAGATGCCCTGCCAGCCAGGTGCAGCAGAGAAGCCAGGATAATGCTTCTGGGAAAGAAGCGTGGTGGAAACAGCATGACCACACGGCCCCTCGCAGACCACAAGTTGAGCAAGCCAGGGACATGTCTTACAATGCCAGTTATTTTTTTTGCTGTGTGTGGCCGAGGTCATGAATCTTATAAATCTGATACAGAGAAAACCTGATACAAATTCAGTACTTTTCACCTTCTAAACATTGATCACCTACAAATTCAGTAAGTGCCTAATATGTGCCAGGAATGTGCTAGAAGCAGAGGAAAGAGATGAAAGACATGTCAACCCCAGGGAAGTTTGCAGACTGGAGAGGAGACTGACACCAGAGGAAGGAGTGACATCTTCCAGGAGGAGGTGCTGTGAGCCGGGCCCTGAAGGATGAGTAGGAGTTTTCCATGAGGAGCGAGCTGCATTCAGTATCACTGCAGGTAGAGTGAGAGGAGGGGACAGACCAGGTGAACGTGATTTTATCCTGCAACCAATGAGATCACTGAAGCTCCTGATGGGAGATGACCCGCCCAGAGTGGCAGGTTGACCTTTACTTGGAGTTCCCCGAGGAAAAGCACAGCAGTAGTGTAACCGTTCCAGGCAAATCAGCTGTGGAAGTACCAATGTGCCTCTAAGAGATATTCTAATTATCACCTACTGTTTCTTTTGAAACCACATTGATTTTCCTAAAATTTTCTCTTCCTTCCTTCTACTATACTTAGAATAGTAAGCTGCTTTTTTACAAATATATTTTATGTCAAAAGCTTTTTAGCTTTTCACTACTTTCCACAGCCTCCCCCCAACTGAACAGAAACACTGAGATTTGGCTAAATTTGCCCTTCGAAATGGGCCCACGTGGTGGATGTAGACCTGCAGGACCACCCCCCAGCCAGGGACCCAGACACCGGACGGGAGGGGAGCACGTGTGGCAGAGAAGTGGAGGTCCCCCGGCTGCTCACAAGAGGCCCAGGGACCACCTCCCTCCCAGAGCTGCTCTGGAAAAGCTGGGGAAGTCACTCCAGCCCTCTCGCTTCCTAAGGCTGCTGTCGGCTCAGAGGCTGGCTTCCGTCTGAGACCTGCCCGTCCCTGGGCACTGGGAGGCACCTCTGGGAGGCTGGCCTCTTCCCGCAGAGGCAAGAACACCCTTGCAATTCCATCAGGAGAAATGATGTCTAGATATGCCATCATAGAGACAGCAGTTACACGTTTGCTCTATGTCTGTGTCCAGGAGGGGAAAGGGGGGAGGGATGAATTGGGAGATTGGGACCGACATACACACGCTACTATGTATACAATAGATAACGAATGAGAACCCGCTGTACAGCACAGGGAACTCAGTGCTCTCTGGTGACCTAAATGGGAAGGAAATCCAAAAAGGAGGGATGTATGTATATGTGTGGCTGATTCACTTTGCTGTACAGCAGAAACTAACGCAACATTGTAAAGCAACTGTATTCCAATAAAATAAAAAAAAAAAGAAACAGCAGTTACATTTTTAAATTACACATTTACGCAGCCTAGCAGGAGGGTGCCACCACTATGCTTTTCTCCGTGGAGGGCAATCAGTCCATCAGCATTTATTAAGCACCTACTATATGCCAGCAGCGCAGTGAACACTTGAGATTAAACGTAAAAATAAAGTAAGCCCCCCACCAAGGAATCATCATCTCACAGGGCAGCAACTCCATGGCCGGGAGAACCTCGTCCTTCAAGACGAGGTGGGTGAACCACAGGGTGCCTAAGCGACTGTGGACCAGCCAGTCACTCAGGACAGACGGACCAAGAGTTCGTGGTGGTCTGAGCCGGGCGGCTTCCTGGGGATTGAGACTCAGAGGCCCTGGGGAGTGGGCTGTAAAGACAAGGCCAGGAAGGTCTGCGCCTGGGAAGCTTTGGGAAGCGAGCCCAGTGGCTCCAAGCTGAGGGCGACTGGAAGGGCCCCCAGACAGGGGCGCGAGGAGCCTGTGCGGGGAAGCAGCACAGAGGTGGGGGCTGCCTGGTCCCCAGGAAGCTCTTCATCTGCTCAGAGACTGGCCGGCAGGGCTGTCTGCAAGATGGTCCCTACAGCTGACTGGGGGCAGCCGGCGGGCTGACCTGAGGCCCAGGATGTCTGAGGAGGGAAGGCTGGGAGCCCCCGGTGTTCTGGGTGGTGCTCGGGCCCCAGTTCTTCAGTCTCTCTGTCTCTTATCATCTACCTGTCTCTGTGTCTCTGTCTCTCCTTGTGTTCCAGGACAGGAGAGACATCGCCAGACCCCAGACTGCAGGGCAGTTGTCATGGCTCAGACGTGCGTCCTGGGCAGTCCTTGACCTGTATTTTCTTATCTGTGAAATCCTACCTTCCTTGTAAGTTTGCTTTGAGGATGAATACATCGGCGTATTTAGATGCTTTGCCCCATAAATGTAGCGCTTATGATCATCATCATTGTTCAGCATCTCCCTTCTGAAGCTGCTCTTTATAGGATAGGGTCAGAATGGAAGTTTCCCAAACCTCAGCAGGGCTCTCCATCACCTCGAGAAGTGACAGCGCTCGGCCTTCTAATCCTGGAAGGCTAATAAAAGGTGCTCTTCAGGTTAATAAAGCCGTGCCCTGGAGAGGCCGACCTTAAGCACGAATGTGATCAGGGCTGCCCAGCACAGCTGACGCCTCTCTTTCAATTATTTGCCAGAAATGAGTTCTGACCACCACTGGCCCTTGTGTCTGCCAAATGCCCCTTAAAAGCAACAGGCAGACTCACGGTGCAGGAAAGTCGCTCCCTAGAAATAGACCAGCTGCTTCAGAGAGAAACTTCTGAAGGCCAAGTTAAGCCCAGCCAGTAGCAGGCGCCTAAAATATCTCACCTTGTGTTACTATAAATCAGTGCCTCAGCCCTGCTGGAGCTGCACCCGCCACTTCTGTCACCTGTCACCCCTCCCCGCGGCCCCGGGGGTCAGCTTTGTGCTCTGGGCCATTTTCTCCCGAAACGAAGCTTCAGAGAAGGTCCTCAGGATGATGGCCAGATTTAGCAAATAAAAATGCAGGACGTACAATTAAATTTTGAGTTTAAGATAAACAGGTTTTTTTTAGCTTAACTTTGTCCCATGAAATATTTGGGTCACACTTTATAGTAAAACATTTCTAGTTCATCTGAAATTCGAGTTTAACTGAGCCTCCTATTTTTATCCGGCAGCCCTGCCCTGTGAGGCCTTTGCAAACAGATTCTCGTCGGTCTGGTGGGGTCCCACCTCCAGGTGAAGGTGAACATGAGATCTCACGAGGCCCCCGGATCCCTAAGACATTGCACTTCCTTTTCCTTTAGCAAACATTAAACTGCCCGGCTTGTAGAGAACGGCACAGCTCAGGCCAGGAAGATCTGTTGTCTAAGTTGGCATGACACAGGCCGGGAAGTGAGGTCCCAGTGTGGGGTGGCCCATTGAACAAGTGACATCTGGCTGCGCAAAGACCACACACCCTGCACTTTGTTTCCGGACTGGAGGAGGCCAGTTCCAGGAGTGGAACCGAGACCGCAGAGCACTGAGGCCCTGCCACCGAGGCCCCTGGGGCTGGAGAGGGGCTCCCCACCCGGAGCCCTGTCCTCTGCGGGCCCAGCCGGCTGCCTGTCGGCTCCCCTCCCAGCACAGCGGAACGCCGCGGGTTTGCAGGCTGAATCGTCCTGGGTCCCCAGGCCAGTGTGTGTGCCGCCCCATCCAGCGTCTGCCTGGGTCACGCTGTGTCGTGACGCGTGGACACCATTGCTGCCTGATAAGACACTTGACTTGTTTACCAGACCCTGTCGGGCAGGGGGTGACTCGGCGTCCCTGGGAGGGGGGGCTTCCCTGGAGAGACTATGAACCAGACACAGGCCAGGCCTTTGTCCCCAGGGTCCACAAGGACTGTCTGCTGGGCAGTGTCACCTCAGGAAGCCCCTCTGAGTGACCGTCCACCCTTTTCACTTTCACTATTCTATTCTAGGATGCCTGCTGTGGAATAATTAGAGGAAGAAGGTAATTTAAACAGAAAGAACATCGTTTCCTGAATCCTGCACTGATCAGCTGTGAACCCTCCCCCCACCACTTCCACACGGAGGACACGCCAAGCGTGGCAGGTTCTGGGGGCTTCCTCTCCTGCCTGCCCTGCGGTGGAGACGGCATTTCTGTCCCCGTCAAGACAAGGTTTGCTCATCTACGTCAGACACTCTCGCTGGCAACATGTCTGGTGTCAACGTGGGGCGGGGGACAGGCGGTCAAGGTTGTGAAGATCTGCTGCCCCAGGAGATGGTAAGCTAAAGCCACCAGAGTGGACAACGCGACCTCAGATAAGATCCCTGCTCTGGCCCTGAATTTAATCCACCCACAGTCTACAAGCTGAGAGACAGGAAGCCCCGCTTCTAGCTTGTCAGGTAAGGACAGCTGCCCTGGCACCTGCCCTAACTCGGCAGGGACAGTAGACGGGGCTCCCGCCGACAGGAAGGTGCCAGAGCCTTGGGAGCTGCTGAGACACGGATCCAGACTCCGTGGGAAGATCGGTTCCTGCAGAGTGTCCCCCCTCTGACTCACACTCACCCCTCGCAAAGACGCTGAGAAGAATAGTGCCTATTTCCTGACTGTATCTCCCGAACAGTAGGAAGGTTGATGGGGTGTAATCTTTTGCATACTTTAGACATGTTGGAAGAAAGACAGAGGTAGGTTATGATTGGGAAATCTGTTATATTCTAGAACTGCTAGCCCCACTCACTAAAATTCTGGCCCCGAGGAGCCAGCAGCCCCAGGAACGTTGGTTTTGAAGAAGAGAAGACTAGAGGCAGGAGTCAGCACTCCTTTCTTAATTCCGGATCCCTCTTCCTCCTCCTTTTACTTCTTCCTTCTCCATTTTTCTTCATGGAAAGATGTGCGCAAGGTGTCAACACACCCCGCCAGGCCCTCACTGCTGCCTCTGTCCTTTCCTCGTTGCCACTCTAAGGTCCAGTGGTGCTCGCTGCAAACAGTGGACAAGGGTGCGCGTGTTTGCGATGACGTCATCCAACTGGAAACCAGGTCCGGGCTCCACGCGGTCAGCTGCTGCCGTCTGTCCCGGATCCTGGGCATGGCAGGGCTTCGGTGCCCCTGGCGAGCACAAAGCAGTGGTCTGGTTCACCACAGCGCGGCAAAAATAAAACCCCATGACAATAGTGACCAAATCAAAATAGGATTTCTTTTTTTGGTTCATCGCTGCCACACCAAGACCCATCTTCAGAATCAGCTGACACAAGTGCTCGAACACCTGGTCCTGCCCTGTTCCCGCCCCCGAGAATTTAGGTGGGACAAGGGACAGCATATGTGTCAGTCCACCTCCTGAAGCCCCGGCACAGAGGACCAGCGCCTGTGCCAAATGCCATGAATCTCCCGGGACGGCTGACACTCAGTCACTGCCCTGGAATTGCTGGTCAGGCACAGACGCAGACCGGCACATGGCAGCACGAGGCCGGATGTAATTGCTGAAGGATTTTAGTCAGAGAGGGCTTTTACCTGGGATGTCAGCAGGCTTTCCTGTAAGCTTTTTACCACTTGGGATTTGGTCTGAGCCTTGAGAAATATATAAAATTGGACCCAGTAGAGAGCTCTTTTTTCTGGACGGCAGAAATGAAAGTGATGAGAATTAATACTAAGCACGCTTCTACTGAGCAGTTTTTTTTTTTTTCTTTGCGGTGCGCGGGCCTCTCACTGTCGTGGCCTCTCCCGCTGCGGAGCACAGGCTCCGGACGCGCAGGCCCAGCCGCTCCGCGGCACGTGGGATCCTCCCGGACCGGGGCCCAAACCCGCGTCCCCTGCATCGGCAGGCGGACTCTCAGCCACTGCGCCGCCACGGAAGCCCCTACTGAGCATTTTACATGTGTTTATCCATTTACCTCACGGCAACTCTAGAGAGCTATCACCCCCTTCCTCAGGTGGGGGAACTGCGGTTAAACACCCCGGCCGAGGTGAGGCCACGCCCAGAGCAGGTCTGCCTGGTCCAGGGCCCCTGCTGCGCGCAGGCCGTCGGCACACGAGCCAGTCAGGCCTACCTGCTACCACTGGCATTAAATGCTGGTTCTCGTGGGTCTAGGCCCAAGACCTCAGGGAAATAAAACACTTCAGCTGCGAGGAGCCGGGCCTCAGTGACTATCACGGAGCAAAGCGCGCTTTGCTCCCAGGCACCTCGTGCCACGTGGAGAGCTGGCCGCCACCCACAGGAAGCCGTCCGTGATCCCACATCTCGTCCGTATGTTGGGGCAGAAGCATTAGTTGGGGAATTTCCGTGAGTTTCCCAAAGCTCTGAGTCCTAACGTGACTTTGCAAAAGTGGGTGAATTCTGGGCGCCTGAGGCTCCAGGGGGCAGGATGGACAAACAGACACCTCCTTCCCACGCCCCCCGACCCCCAGGAAGCTGACACACCAGCAGGAACTGAGCCCCCAATGAATCCAGGAAGAGGATGGCACAGGCTCCACCCACCCAAGTCGACCATCCGAGAGGTGAGAGTTGTCACGGGGACCCCAACCTACCACCCAGACTGCACAAATGTGCTAAAACAGCGTCTTTACTTTTGGTGGAATCTCAAATCGCCTTGGTACACAGGTCATCCAACACTCACCAGCTGCTCTCTTTGGCAATTAAATATGCCTTTGATCCACAAAATGGTAAAACACACAAACATAAAAATGAACATAGGCTCTATGGGGAAAACAATAAAAGGGGTGTTTGATGATGAAAAGATTGAGAATGTCACCATCCTTGATAAGTTCTGATAACACGAGAGAGCCTGAGGAGTTAGAGCAACATTGAAAAGGGGTCACTCATCACGGAACGAGGTCGACCAAACTGATTGGAAAACCATTACTGCTCTACTAGATGAAGGTGAAGGAAAATTATAACTCAGTGAGAGAACAGCCCAACTCGCTCATGGTCAAATAGTGTAATTAAAATGATTGCTTACCCGTTGTGGTATAAAATCTCCTTGATAAGTGTATCGTGGTAAAACAGGCGTCCCATACATCAGGGGCGCGGAAACTGGTCCCGTCTCAGGGGGGGAAGACGTTTGACATTTGGCGATGAGCGCCGGGGAACAGAATCCGCTCAGGTCCTTTGACTCAGTAACCAGTGTGGCAGGTGGCAGGAGCTGTTGGCCAGTGTCATTACAGTAGCAAGAATTTTCTAAATAAACCCTTTATGGAGTATTAAGTAGCCTTTTAAAATGATGGTTTTGAAGACCATGTAGTAACACAGAAATTGCTGATAATATAATGCTGCTTAAAAATAGCAGGATAGGGCTTCCCTGGTGGCGCAGTGGTTGAGAGTCTGCCTGCCGATGCAGGGGACACGGGTTCGTGCCCCGGTCCGGGAGGATCCCACATGCCGCGGAGCGGCTGGGCCCATGAGCCATGGCCGCTGAGCCTGCGCGTCAGGAGCCTGTGCTCCGCAGCGGGAGAGGCCACAGCAGTGAGAGGCCCGCGTACCGCAAAAAAAAAAAAAAAAGACTGGGCAAGGCCTGGAGAAAAGCCAATTAAAGGACGACCAGAGATCAGTGTGGAAACATGCCATTCTTTGTTCCTTGGAAAACATCGGAAACTTGCCCCCAGGGGAAGGGAGGCGTGGCCGGCTCGCAGCTGGGAAGGGGCCTCATCGGTCTCTCGGTCCTCGAGATCTGGGCGAGGAAGGAAGAGGGGCTGGTGCGTGAGGATTCCCACCCAGGCCCAGGCGTGGCCAGGGGGGCGGGCGAGAATTCCAAACTTGCAATTTCCTTGCTAGCGTGTGAGCGGCCACAGCCTCTCTCGTGCGCAAGAGGTTTCGTGACCTTGAGGTGCCCAGTCGCCAGTCCAAGTCTTGGCGTCCAGCTGTGCAGCACTTGCAATGAGGGCTGCGGGTTAGAAACTCCAGACCGAGCGTCGCTGCCTGTGAACCCTCAGAACGACACTTGAAGACTCTGACTCACGCTGTCACACAGAGCTTCTCATGGACGAGGCCGTGGGCTGAGTCCAGAACCTTCTGTGTGCCGGGGTGGAGTCCCACCTGAGCATCTCCGTAAAAGGAAGAAAGTTCTCGGTCTACCGCGGAGGCCTGCACCCTCTCCCTCATGTCCATCTGCCACACTGCAGTGCCGGCAACACGAAGTCACATCTTCAGAGAAGCTTTAAGTCAACGGCACATCACAGCTGCGAGAGCTGCAGCAGTGGCAGCAGCAGCCCCTCCCGACGTGCTGCAAACGAGGGCCCTCCTGGCACGCGCGGTCCCAACGCCCCTATAGTGGAATCGCACCGACCCAGGCTGGCGCTCTGGTCCACCCGTGCTCGACGGAGTGGGAGCTTTTATTCCAGCTCGTTTATCATCTGTATCATCGGTTCAAAACAAGGCAGACACTTACTGGGCGGACAGTTACAAACCTGAGTCTGAGCCGCCACGGTGCCCACTGCCTCACGCCCTGAGCGGTCACCTCCCGCCGGGCCCCTGCTCCCCCACGGGCGCCGAGGCCCCTCCGTCGACTCCGTTCTCTGGAGTAAATCCTGAGGAAGAGTTGGGCCTTCTTCAGTAACCTGAACCTCATCGTGCAACATCCGTTCTCAGGATCTCCCACACAGAACAAGCTTCACTTCTTTGAGCTCAGTTGGGGCATCTTGGGCGTCTGTGCAATTTCAAAAGGAGAAGATGATGCGCTGTCACCGGGGACAGAGCTGGCGGCCAGGTGACGGAGGAGGGGGCGCATCAGCTGCAGCGGAACTGCCAGGACCACAGGGCCGTTGCCGCTTTCTGAGCGGCCTCATGTTAGCAGCTGCTCCACAGCCCGGCTGCCCCCAGGTGACAAAGGTAGAAGGTGTCAGGGGGGTTATTAACTATTCCCTGGCCCCCGAAACCAGGACTCGCAAACTTGCTCTGTACAGAGATTCGTGTTTCTCTGAGCTGCTCCTGAAGTAATTGCCAAGTCTTTTCCTGTCCTGTGCTGACCCCAGAAAAGAGCTTTTTCCCCACACGTTGCCATTCCGAGGCTTCTATCATCTACCAAACCGGCCGTGTGCACTTCCGTGGAAAGACCCAGCTGGGAGGGGGCAGGAGCGCCCCTGACGCTGTGCCCCGGGGCTCACCCTGGAGGCTCTGGGGCTGCAGGGCTGACAGAGGATCTCAGAGCGGCAGAAGCCGGCCTCGGTCTCCCCGTCTGTGAAATGAGAGGCTTGGGTGTGTGGTCCCCCGCAAGGGGACCCCCAGTCCTCGTGCACCGGGGCGGTTCTCTGAACACACGCGGTGTGGGTCGAGCCCCTGCCCAGAGCTGCCCTCAAGCAGGTCACCAAACTCACGCCCCGTACCCCCAGGGGCCCCTCGGAGGGACATCCCAGCAGCCCCAGCTCCTGGGGGAGGGACTCACCAGTCTGGAAACAGCGCCTCCTCCTCAGCTTCCCTTTCAAAACTGGCCTGTTTCCTTGGCGCTCTTGGGAAGACGAGGCAAAGAAGGCCTGACGATTCCGCAGGAGGAAAATCAGTTTCATTAGTGCGTTTACTGGACATTATTCACTTAAAAAAGTTAGTCTAAATCCCCCAGAACACAGTGGTTAGGAGGGCAGGGGAGGGGGAGTGGCCGAATGGAGTTGGGGAAGCGCCAGCCCAGCAGGCCGACAGGGGGGCTTTGCCGGCCCCTCCCGCCCCCCAGGGCAGGGCTGCGGCAGGACCTGGAAGCAAGTGCTGGGCCAGCTCCCGGCTGACCCCGTGTTGCCAGCTACGCCCCAGGTTGGGCCCAGGGGCTTCCGTCAACATGATCACTTTCTTCTTTGTTTTTCAAAGAGGTCAAAGGTCAGGGGCTGAGGGCTGGAGAGACTGGGGATTCTGAGATGTGGTTTCTTAGAAAACACCCCCCAGGAAAAAATACTTCTGTCATGAAATATCAATGCTGACCAGGTGTCACTGGCTTTTTTTTTTTTTTTTGCATGTGTCCCTTAGCAGCTGGCGAGAATATCAGCTCAAATTATCGGCCACGAGCGAGCGCACACTTTCCGTCTCCAGATAAAGGGATTTGAAATCCTATTTGTCAGTAAGGGATGGTGAAAACTGTGGAATGGATTTTTCTAGACCAAGAGAAAGGTGACTTTCTTCCCTGCTGCCTAGACGTGGTCCCGAGGGACAAGAGGGCTGCTCAAGCCTCCCGCCTCATCCCCGGGATGAATCCCACATCCACCCGCAGGTCCTTCAGCAGAACCAGAAATGAGGGCCACTGTTACCGCCTGTTCTGTCTCGGGATCTTGTAGGCATAAGGCCAATCTCCTTACAATTTAGAAGCTCCCGGTCATTCCTGCGGTGTCTGTTGGTGTCCAGTCTAGAACATTCTATCATGCATCTACTCACATAGACTGTCTTGGGGTGTTTTCCTCGTTTCATGTACAGCTTCTACGTCTTGTCTTTTCTTGTGTTTTCTATTTCATTTCTACTCCCTGGGTGCTTTGAACAAGTAGGTCCTCAGAAAGTCCTCACTGAGGAAAATTTCAAGCAGACAACGCCCTTTTAGAAGCCATTTCACCAGTTATAATGACTGTTCTGTAGTGGGTTAAATGATATCCCTCCAAACCCAGCACCTCAGAGCGTGACCTTGTCCGCAAACGGGGTCTTTGCAGGTAATTCAGGATGGAGGTGAGCTCATACCGGAGTAGGGCGGCCCTAGATCCAGTGACTAGTGTCCTTATAAGAGGCGGAGAGACGCACAGGGAAGGGCCTGAGAAGATGGACGCCGCCCAAGCCATTAGCGCCAAGGTGCTCACCGCCCCCCGGAGCCTCCAGAGGGGACCTGCCCCAGCGACATCAGATTCTGGCCGCAGAACGGCGGGAGTCCACATCGCTGTCGGTTAAGCCCACCCGGCTGGAGGTACCGTGTTACGGCAGCCCCAGGAACTAACCCAGTACCCAGGAAGCATAGCAAGTTACAGCTGGTTCTAAGGGAAGCCGCTGCCCCCAAGGCAAGAGCCTGCAAACCCACCAGTGATTCAGAGTCGCATCCAGAATGGCCCTCAGGTCACCCCCCGCCCCCCGGGAACCGCTGCAGGACGGTGCACCCCTGGGCGGCTGCCCTGGGGGGTGAACTGGGCACCACGCCCAGCAGGCTCAGTGAGGGGGGAGGCCACGGGACTGCCCAGGACCCCAAAGGGACACGTCCTCAGTAGAAGCCTCGGAGTTTGTGGCTTGAGCTGATTGGCTAGTTTCCCATCTCATTCTGAGTTGATAAACAGCAGAAAAGGGCAAAAGACCAGACTCTCACTCTCCCACACGAAAGAAGCCCAGAGATTTTAACTCAAAGTCAAGGACGTGGCAGCTTGTTATTATCCACACAACACAGCACGGAGCCCAAGTCCTGCCCTGAATGTGATGCCCGGGGGGCGCCTGGCACTTGAACTCTGACAGGGTGAGCACGCTCCTGGCTCTCGGTCTCAAACATTCAACCCCGTGGCACTGAACAGGTTAGAACCCGTGGTAAACAGGCAGCCCTGTTATTGCAAACACTGGAGAGCAGCCCTAGAACTCGGCAGGAAGAGTGTTTGCGGCCCTCACCCTGAACGCAGCCGGTGTCCGGGCCGAGGCGTCAGGAGGGGAGTTCGTAGTCATCAAACCAAAGAAATAGCTAAAGTGACTTAATCGCGTTTTCAGGAGGCACACTAAAAGCGAGTGAGAAAATCACGCAGAAATTCTTGGCATTTGGTGTCTCAGAGTCTAAGAACACAGAACCCAGCTAATACCAGAGACCCAGCTCAGCAAACACTGGGACCTGTTTTGTCTTTTGTGCACGGAACGCAGGACACTTCACAGCTGTCTCATGGCCATAAACGCTCTGCCAGGAGCGCCAGAATCCCGTCTGCTCTGCTCATCCGGGCCCAGCACAAAATGGTGCCGCCGGTGGTGAGGGAGAGGGTGCTGTCTGCGACCCACCCACCTTCAGGACAGACCCCACCAGGAATGTGGGAGCTGGAGGGGGCAGCCCAGGGAGCAGACACACCACCCATGAGCCTCACCCAGCACGCCTGTGCATGATGCCCGTACCGTCTACACAGCTCTGCGGGGCGGTTTCAGCCTAGGAGACAACAGTCATCTCAGAAAGATGCCATGAAGAACCAAATGCCATCTCAAAGCAACTGCCGGGGCTGCAGTTTAGATTCTCCCCAGCCGGCCACTCCTCCAGCTCTGCTGCAGGTCTCAGGAATCAGCTTATAAATACTAAAGCTATTGCTGTAATAAGAAAAAGCAAGAAACATTCCTGGAATATTTCAGAGCAAAATGCTTCTGCAAGCCCTTGGGTCCCCCACAGAAAACAGATTCAAAGAAGCAGCGCGGGGACCGTAGCAGCTGCCCCAGCACCTGTTATTTATTCCCATCATTACTGTTCTCATGGCATTTTGGAAAGAACTGAGCGTTTTCCCTGAAGAAAAACCCTGGGTTCTGGATCACAGTTGACTGCACCCAACTGCTGCGGGGACAGAGGGCCCATGAGGTTCACCGCCGGCAGAAGCAGCCTCCCCCAGGCCACACAAGGGGAGGCCGTGGGCCATCCCACCCCTCCTGGCCCCCTCCCCTGCTTCCCTGCCCGCCCTGGGCCCGTTTCTGCAAGGACTAAGGTGTCGCCTATCTGTAGTTTTCACTCTCATAGAATAAATATCTGGAGGGAGGGTCTTCAGGGCTCTAAGGATCCCTCAGACACTGGCCGCTACTGGAGCCAGGTTCACTTCTCCCTGCGTCAGTCCGCAGGCCCCCTGAGGAGCTAAACGCAAACTCGCTTCCTCTTGCTGCGGTAACAAATGGCCACAGACTTGGTGGCTCAGAACAATACCAGTGTATCATCTTCCAGTTTTGAAGGGCAGAAGTCTGAGACAGGTCCCACGGGGCGAAGTACAAGTGTCAGCAGGGCTGGTCCTTCTGGGGGCTCCAGGAGGAATTTGTTCCCTGCCTCGTCCAGCTCCTCAAGGACACCACATTGCTTGGCCCCTGGCCCCATCCTCCATCTTCCCATCTCTCTCGTCCTAACCTCTGCTTCCACCATCACCTCTCCTTCCTGCCTGACCCTCCTGCCGCCCCTTCCCTGTACGAGGACCCTTTGACTACATCAGGCCACCCAGTAACCCAGCATAACCTCCCATCCCCACGTCCTTAACTGATCCCAAAGGGAGGTCCTGTTGCCACATGAAGCAACATATTCACTGGTTTGGGGGCCCAGGAGGTGGACAACTCTGGGCCTTCTTCTGTCCACCACATCCTTGATCCACGTAATTTTTTAACGACCTCTTTGAATTGGATCAGTTTCTGTCATCCACGCCACTGACGCCCTTCACCCAGCCATTCACTGGGTTCTGTTTCTAGGACGCTGGGATGTAGAAAGGACAGCTGAGAAGGGATTCTTCCACCTACATCTTTCTGCCAATAATTTGTTCAACAGGTGTTGATGAGCACCTACCATGGAAGACGCCGGGCTCAGGGTGACCAGGGCCATGAGGAGGCCACAGGTGGGCAGGACACAGTCCTGAATGGTCATCAGGAGACCCACGTGCTGTGTAGAGTCCAGCCGCAGGGACAGAGCTTCCCAGTGGTCATGTCCTTCCTCCAGAAGCAAGGCTGAATCAAAAAAGGCTCCCTCGGGTTGTGCTTTCTTGCCAGTTTTGTGGGAAAATGCACAAACAACACAAATCCCATTGATCTGAGTGAGTGTCACATGCTAATTTGGAATTTTCAGTTCCTCAGTAGACCAGAGCAAGAAAGTGAAAGTGTAGCAAGAGGTCAAGACCTACTTGCTAGAACTTCCCAAATTTCTAGAGGTCGTTAGATTTCCTGCGGAGACGGCAGGCTGTCAGCACTGAGTAGAGCCGGCGACCCAGGAAAACTGGGATCATCACAGTGTCTCAGCATCCGCGTCTGTTGTTCTGAGTCAAGCTTGGGCGGCCCGGGTCTCACGGCCACCTGACCCCTTGCGAGCTGTGGGACCTAGTGATTGAACATCTATTTGCCTCAATTTTTCCATCTCTAAAGCCCTTAACCCAGGCCCTTAACTCAGCGAGCTCTGGGTGAGGGCTGTTAATATCCCAGGTAAATTCTGGTCATTTCCAGGAGGCTAGTCCCAGGACCTGAGGGACTTTGATACCGGAAGGAAGACCTTGCTGAGAAGATTAGTCTGTAAGTGTTCGGAGCTGGTGGCACTGAGCTCAGCACACCTAATGGGTGGGTGGGCAGAGGACCAGCAGTGACTCCTCGCTACTGATAAAGCCACACAGAGGCCCGGTGTCGCAAGGAGAGAAAAGAAGTTCCCCATCAGCCCCGTATCTTGGCCGTGTTCCCAGGCTTCTCCTTCCTCTCTTCCATGATTACTGGGACCTCGGAGATGATGGGCACCAGAGATACAAAAGCAACCAGAGAGCGCTTATCCACAGAGAGGCCAGGCATAGGGAGGGGATGCCAGCTTTATGAGACGTAAAGGAACAGGCCTCCTGGGCCATGGTGCAGAGCGTGGCGCCTCCCCCCCAGAAGGGGTGGGTCTGCAGATGAGTGGGGACATACGGGGACCCAGGGAGAGGCCCTGTGGACCGGAGACAGGCAGCCCCAGCCTCCGTTTCCCTGCTGATAGGATAGAAATTGTGTCTCTCACTTAGAATCCGAGAACTATGGCAGCATGTTAAAAATCCTTTTCAAAAGGTGTTTAAACGTTGCCACTGGCCACCGGGAAGCCGTGCGAAGGGGGAAGCTCAGAAACCTCTGGGATTTGCTCTCTCTGTTGGTGCTGTGACCTTGGGCTTCGACCTCCACATCTGAAATTAAGAATTAAATGAAATGCACTTGGTGCAGAGCAGGGACCCCAGTTCTGGGTGGACGTTTGAGGAGCGGATTGGAGGCTTGACCCTAAAGGGCAGGAGGGAGGCCCGGCCTCTGGCCGGCATCTGGGCCCAGGCAGGGCCCCTCTGGTACCACCCTCTGCGCGGCCATCCAAGCGGCTGGCACGGCGGGCACGGAAGCCGCCTCTGCAGCACTGACGTCTGCCGTTTTCACTTCCGGTCCTGGCGGGACCACACGCCGGCAGTCACTGTCGTCCTGAAACTGTTTCCCTCTGGCCCCGGACACCAGTCAACTCACAACTAGAGCACCGTGCAATTTTCAGTGTCTCGCTCCTGAATCTTCTGTTTTTGCAGAGTAACGCTGTACTGACGCCAGACTCCCCAGCGCAGCGTCAGAAGGTGCTTCGTGATGACAGCCTAATTTAATCAGTGTGGTCAGATCACTTGAACCCTAATGTTGAGTGGAGAATTGCTCCAACGCCGTCTCGCTATGTCAGATGCCAAGAGCCTGGGGGCAGGTGTTCAGCATACAGGAACTCGAGCCGGCCTCCTGTGACAGTGACCTGTGTCCCCGCCTGCAGGGTGGCAACACAGAGATCCCACCTCGCTTGGAGCCGACACCCGTGGCCGACGTGGGCCCGAGCTCCCGCCCGACCACTCCCCTGGGCCCCTCGGGCTGTGGGCTCGGTGCCCGGCCCGTGCCCTGGCTGCAGGGACAGTGCCTCCCTTCCCCCCCGGTGCGCGAGGGCTGCAGAAAAAGTAACCGGGTGGCCGGCGCCGCAGGGGCAGGACTTCTGGCCTCCAGCTTGTCTCCAGCTGCGACCAGAAGACAAAACTGCCACCTGACTCTGCCGTCTGGGCTCAGGCAGGACGACAGGCCAGCAAACCCCACTTGTTTCTCTGTCCAGCGAGTGTTCCCAAGCTCTCCTGCGGCTGACCCTCCAGCAGAGAAGACCCAGCGCTGTGTCCCCGATGTCAGCTGACGAAGCCGCAGGCTGGGAGCTTTAACGAACGCAGCCACGGTGTCATGGGGCTTGTCCTCTGGGATTCCCACGGTGTCAGCAAACCCCAGAGGCAGCCACCTGGCCGACCTGCGATGCTCACGGTGAGGTGTTCGGAGCTTCAGGCCCCAGAGGGCGGAGCAGTGGCGCCCAAGTGCTCCGATGTGAACTGAATTCAGGTGAAATGAACCAAGGCAGAACTCCTTGCTTTCACCAGGTGGTCTGTCTAAAAAGGTGTCTTTAGGTCTCAAGAGCTTTTTATGTTACGGCAGGTATGAGGGGCATGGAGCAAGGCCCAGAAGGGTGAGGCAGCAGCGTCGGGAGAGACACGATAGACGCGTTACCCAGAGCTCCCGCTGGTTTGCGCTGCAGCGGGTGGCTTTATATTTTCTCTGCCAACAGCCAGGAGGGGGGGTGGTGGAAGCAGGTAAGGAGGGGCACGGTCCTTTGTATCCCTGCTGCTGATTTGTAGAATTTCATTTATTCCAGTCAAACAAAGCTGCCCTCTGGGCCTCTCGCTGCCCCTGACCCCTCAGCCTGAGCCCCCATCCTGCCTCCCCACCTGGTCCCAACCAGTCACCCCATGACCCTGGTCTTGGTGGCGACGGATGAAAGTTTACGCAGACACCACGAGGAGCAGCCCGAGGAAGAGCGGGGACACCTGGGCTGCTTCCTAATCCCTCTGTGAAGCCGCTTGGGAGACGCCGCCTGCTCCGCCGCTCCCATCCTGTTCTCCCAGCCGCACCGGAACTCCACGTCCACCAGAGGCCTGGCCCTCAACAGAGAGAGGGAGCAGTCTCCAGAAGCAGAAGGGGCGCAGTAGGCGAGGCACTGACGGCAGCCCCAGGGAGGCTCCAGGGGGTAGGCAGCCACGGGAAAAGGAAAGCTGAAAAAGGCCACCAGCATCTAGAGCAGGGATCAGCTTCCGTGCCGGGGACCAGCTTCCATGCCGGGGACCAGCCTCCATGCCGGGGACCAGCTTCCATGTCGGGGATCAGCTTCCGTGCCGGGGATCAGCCTCCGTGCCGGGGATCAGCTTCCATGTCGGGGATCAGCCTCCATGCCGGGGATCAGCCTCCATGCCGGGGATCAGCTTCCATGCCGGGGATCAGCCTCCATGCCGGGGATCAGCCTCCATGTCGGGGACCAGCTTCCGTGCCGGGGACCAGCTTCCATGTCGGTGATCAGCTTCCATGTCGGGGATCAGCTTCCGTGCCGGGGACCAGCATCCGTGTCGGGGATCAGCTTCCGTGTCGGGGATCAGCTTCCGTGCCGGGGATCAGCTTCCGTGCCGGGGATCAGCTTCCATGCCGGGGATCAGCATCCATGCTGGGGATCAGCTTCCATGCTGGGGATCAGCCTCCATGGCGGGGACCAGCTTCCACGTCGGGGATCAGCCTCCACGTCGGGGACCAGCATCCATGCCGGGGATCAGCCTCCACGTCGGGGACCAGCTTCCACGCCGGGGATCAGCATCCATGCCGGGGATCAGCTTCCATGCTGGGGATCAGCTTCCATGTCGGGGACCAGCTTCCATGCCGGGGATCAGCCTCCATGTCGGGGATCAGCCTCCATGCCGGGGATCAGCTTCCATGCCGGGGATCAGCCTCCATGCCGGGGATCAGCCTCCATGTCGGGGATCAGCTTCCATGTCGGGGATCAGCTTCCATGCTGGGGGTGGGTTCTCTGAGCCAAGACTGAATCAGTGACGAGGTCAGCAGAGGACAGACTGTGCAGCGACCAATTTCCTCATGGGCAGAGGTAAGGTGGGAGTCCCTTTACCTCCCTCAGGCAGGGGGCTTGGGTGGAACAGTTCTTACAAAATTCCGAAGCAATGAAAAGAGACGTGTGATGCATGTGAGCAGAGACAGGGCCAGCGGGGTGAGAAGGGTCCACGTGCGCGAGCTCCCAGCACCTCCATTACCGAGTCATCTGACCCGTGGCAGGGACTGTGCACAGGGCTTTTGGAGCGATGGGGGTGGGAGTCCTCCATCTTGATTGTGGAGCTGATCTCATGAGTGTACATGTTTCTCAACATCCATCCCACTGTGGGTTTAATATATGTGCATCTTACCATGTGTGAATTATACTGCAAATATAGTTGTTTAGAAAAATTAACACAAAAAGCACACCCACCCATGAAGAAAACCCAAGCCACGCAGAGTGCTGGCTGCAAACACACTTGGGGGGTCTGTGATGTTCTCCCAGGGATGCCAGCCCTCACCAGTCAGAGGCTGGCCTGCTGGGCCCTTCACTGAACCTGTGACCTTTCTGTGCCGCAGGAAAAGGAAATAATCATCTCCACCCAGGTGTGTTATGAACTTACCTTAAAAATGTCTATGAAATGCCCAACACACAGTAGGTCCGCACTGGTGGACAGCAGGTGCCGTGGGAAGAGTAAGGCCTCCAGGACTCAAGCCTCCACCTAACAGGTTAGAGTGGAATAACTCTGATCACTATTTTCACTAACCAAATTGGAAAATGAACTTCTTAATCATGATTCATTTTGTTGGTGAACAACGGGCAGGATTACAAATTGGTACAAATCTTCTAGTGGGAATTTAAAGATCGTAAGCGCCTTTATAATGTTTATTCCCTTTGACAAACTAATTCCACTACTAGAAATTTATCATAATGAAAAAATGAGACATAATCACAATGATTTATGTACAAAGTTGTTCAATGAAACATTACTTAGACTGACAACCATCCAAATGTCTACAAACGGAGAAGATCAAATATATTAGGGCACAGCTGCAGGGTAGAGCATTCCTCCTCCAACTGAGAATTCTGCTTCCTCAGGCCAGGCTCACCCCACGCTGAGGACGGCGGGGGCCCTCGGAGCCCAGGAGGGTCCGGGCTGCCTCACAGCCGAAGGGGCACCTCCTGGGCTGTCAAAGCGATCCACCCGAAGATCACTCAAAATAGCAGATAAATAAAACTAGCATCCTTGGCTTTGGAATGAGCTGCGCCGCAGGAAGGGAGGAAGGGGAACTGCAAAGTGGTCACCCTCCAAGTTCTGTTTGGGCCAGTTTGTTAACATCAGTGTGTCTGCTGGGGGACACGCCAAATGCATCCAGGGGAACACCTGGCCACCAGGACGGCCTCACAAGGTAGTCCCCACCGCGAGCCGTGGGGGACCGAGGCCACCTCCCTTCCTCAGTGGCGTGGAAGAGTACTACTTTCTGTAGGGCCCTCTTGGGAACGAGAGGCGAGTTTATGCCATTGGAATAGGGTGGGGTCAGCAGAGAGGCCTGAGAACGGGGACCAAGGGCAGCGCCTCCTCCTGGAAGGGGGCGCTGGCCAAGACGGACTCGCGCCTGCCTCTGGAGCCTCGGTGACCCTGCTCCTCTCCCTCGTGCGTGCTGGTCAGACCATCGCCAGCAGCCCAGCGCCCGCGGTCCTGTTGGGTCAGGACCACGCATGCGGGGCCTTTTGCTCTGCTGGTGGTGACCAGCCTCCTTCCCTCTCCTGGGTCAAAAGGAGCAGAAAGGGAGCACGCCTGGCTCTTCCACCTTAAACTCCTCCTAAATTTAGGACGTTTTCCCCTTAGGAACACGCCCTTTTTAATGCTGCATTTAACCTGACTTTTTATTCCCAAGTGGTTTCCAAGCTTCTCAGAAAGGGCTGAAATTCACAAAGTCCCGGGAAGCCACTCTAACTCTGGAGGAGGTCGTGGGCGCCATCCCTGCCTCCAGAGCAGCAGCGAGCGCAGCCCGAGGGCCCCATGGAAACATCACTGGTGCTACGGAAGCACATCGCAGGTCACTCCCGTAAAAGCCCTGCGTGGCACCGCTGGGCCCCGAAAATGGCAGAAAGTCTCAGCTTCCAATTCCGTCTCCGAAGATGCGAGCTCACAAGCCACGAAGGCTGTGGTCAAGTGCCCAGGACTGACACTCTTCCTTCTGGTCCAGTCATTTTAAAGTTCAAGTTAACTTAAAGATTTATTAACTTTTTGTTAATATTGATTTGAGCACATGAGAGGTAGAAGCCAGTGCGTGTGTAGCGCAGACGTAGACAGCAGAAATCGGTGGCGGAGAATTCGAACCTGAGCAGGCCCGCAGCTTTCTAGGTCTCCACGCTTGTTCCCGCTGCACGTTCACGTGGTCTTCAGAGGTCACATCACAAGGACATTCAGCCACCGCGGCAGCCCCCCACCAGCCCGGCCAGCCTTCCGAGGCTGCGGGCGGCGCCTTGGTCCCCGTGTATCCTGTCCCTGCTGTTTTGGACTCTCTGCTCTTACCCTGAAGCCGGTGCCCTTTAGGAGTGCCGCTCGTGGCATCATCGTGTTCATCCGTGAGCTTCAGAAAAGGAAGCGATCCCGAGGCTGCGTCGTACCTTTTAAAATGCTGCTTCATGCTGGCACCTTCAGGGACACCACCCCCATTTCTTTTAAGATTATAATCTCCATAATGCGGAGTCAGCAAATGCCAGATGTGGAGCAGTGGATGTTTTCTTAAGAAACAAGAAAGGTGAGAAAGAGAGTGTGGTTGTTTTTCAAGTCTTGCCAGCAAGAAAAGGCAAGGACGACACCGCCCCACCTCCCAGGGTGACGCAGGTGAGACAGGTTTCTCCAAAATGGAAATATTGGTTTATTTGAGCAAATGAATGTAATTCAAGGTTGTTCTGGGGGGAAATGCTGATATTCTGCATGGACACGCATCATCTTTAAAAAGTTTGTCTCCGAATTACTTCCAGATGACAACTGCCTGGCACGGTCGAGCGTGCCATGGTGCGCACGCCGGTCGCGTGAGGCTTGGCGCCCCACAGACGCACACCCACACGTTCGGGGCCCAGCTCCGCCCAAGTTCCAAGTCCCGCTCTTCTTTTCAGTGTTTCTACAGACATCCAGCAGCTGCCCTTTAGGAAAGTCGTTTAACTTCCCTACAGTTTTTCTACAAAATTCACGGCCTAAGAAATTACTAACTGCATATGGCCCCGTTGGCTGGGTACCAAGCAAGCATCCTCACAGCACACTCTGTGTCCAGGTGACCTTTTACTTATTAGAATAAAAACAAAGTCATGTGGTCTCCCACTCAGATCATATCTATGTTTGGCTTCATGCTATGGTCCCAAAGTACCAGTCACATTGGGAGGAATAAAACTTCTGTCATGACCAAATCCTCACACACTTGTACGCATTTCCCTCCTGGGTGGTGAGCGTGCACAGACGACAGCTCTCGCTCAAGCTCCAAGCTGGGCCTGGAGGTGGTGAGAGCCCTGCCCGCCCCCGGGACACACAGGCCTTCCACCGTCGCTGCACACACTCAGCCACAGGCCGGCCAGAGGACAGCACTGCGACAGGCCAGGTGCCCCAGCTGGAGGCCCAGAGGGGTCTTCCCTGTCGGCAGGTGCTCGGGGAGGAGCCGCGCAGCACGGCCCAGCAGGTGGGAGGTGACAGCCAAGTCTCGGAACCGGGGAGGGTTACAGAGCCGCATGCCAATGGCCAGTGTGGCTGGAACTGAGCGCTGAAGGGACTGTGGGGAGAGTGACACAGACTGAGGCAGAAAGACGGTCAGGAGCCGGATTACACCAAGGCCTGACAGACCAAGGTGAGGATTTTGAACTTTATGCTAAAAGCAGACGTTAGCTGGTTTTCAGGAACGACACTCTCGGGTTTGTGCTCTGGGAGCCTCTGGAGTCACGTGGAGAACGGGGTCCTTGCAAAGCTGCTCAGGAAAGACCATCAAGTTTCAGCGGAGTTGACAGTCACTGAGCCCAGCCAGGGGGGCAGGGCCAGGACCTGGCACCACAGCCCTGAGCAAACCCCGCTGCGTCTCGAGCCGTAGGATGGCCTTGGTTTGGTCTCGCAAGATTCCTCATCTGAACGTGCAAAGACCGGGAACCTCCCTAAAACCCACTGTGCTCGCACATCTACGAGACACAGCGTTACACGCGCACCAGTGACTGTGTCACCTGGGTGCGTGCACTCACTGTGTAAGTCATCTTAATGCCTTTAGTTATGGCAAGTTTCCAACACACACACCAGGGGCGAGAAGGGTGCAGCCAGCCCCACCCACAGCCAGCCCCGCGACTGGCCGCCAGCAGCCCTCGCGTTTCACCTGCACCCCGCCCGCTGTCCGCCAGCAGCCCTCGCGTTTCACCTGCACCCCGCCCGCTGCCAGCACCCCGTCTCGTTACCTCTAAGCAAATCCCGGACATAATATTGTTTCATCCATAATATTTCAGAATTTTTCTCTAAAACTTAAGTAATCTTTTTGTGTTCGACTTAACAGTAATAACCTCTCACATCTAAAAAATTTACAAGTACTGCTTAACACCATTAAACATCCAGTCGGGCTTTACGTCTCTCCAGTCAGCTCATGAATTTTTAAACCGTTTTCTGACTAAGTCGCTTCTAATCTGCGGGTCCCCTCATCCCTCTCCTTCTGCCCTGGACTCGGCCAAGCAGATCCTACTGGTGTCCAGACTGTGCCCTCAGCGCCCTGGACTCCTGTCAACGGGATCAAGGCGTCTGACCAGATTCAAGTTCAGTTTTCTTGGCAACAATACTTCCTCCACTGTGTTGCTGGCTGTCGACTCAACGACGCAGAGTGTGCACCCGAGTCACGCTCGCTCAAGGGCCTGCTTGGGGCTGGCACCCGGGTCTCACAATTTACGTCCCGGTAACTGCCGGCTGCTGTCAGGCTCACAAAGGCACAAAATGAGAAACACGGTTGTCTCCCTCCTCCACTGATGGAAGCAGGGTTACTGAGAGGGGCCAGTTCCAGAGCTGGGCCAGGAGGGCTTGTGAGCCTGAAGGTAAGACACACCGGGGAGGGTGGGGGCCGCCCCACCCTGGGGCAGCAGCAGACTGTGAGCCACTGAGGAACATCTACACTGCTGTGGACAAGAAAGGACCGCTCGTCCTGACTGCAGAGGGCCAACCAGTCAGGATGGAAGGAGGACGGACGTGACAGCCATCGTCATAACGAGAACTCTTTGCAGAATTTCTGGAAGTCCAAAATTACGTCCCTATGAAAAGTTAAAGGAAAAAGGCCTAAGGAAAAGTATGTGCGCCCCACCTTCCTTTCTGTCTCACCAAAGTCCCGGAAGGCGGTGCCTGGAGCGTGGGGCTGAGGCTGCAGGCCGGGCCCTCGGGCAGGCGTCACCCACGCTCCGTGCTCCTCAGAACTTGGGAGCACAGGTCCAGCGCCAGCTTCACCCCTGCTGAAGGGACCTGCCTTTTCACCTCCTTGTTCTTGTCACAGATGCTCCTTCCTGCCTGGCTCCTAGCAAGGCTAGTCATGCCGGCGTCGCTTGGGCGGTGAATCGTGGACACTTGTCTGTAAATACCATGTGTTCATGTGGATGTTTTGGTCAATGTACCTGAACTTCCCCTGCAAATGACGTAAACCCTGAAAGCTGAGGGACCATCTGGTTCAATGTCCAATTAAAACGTAAGTCTCAGGAGGGACCCAGGGAACCACGTGCACCAATTTTCAACTGGCTGGCAATTCCAAAGCTGTACCTTTCGGTCTCAGTTTGCCGTGTTACTTGCTTACCTAGATGAAGGATGAATTTCTTCCCTGATTTTACTAGAAGCCTGGGAAAGATGAAAGTGGCATTATCTTTAAGCGCATTGAGGTCCTTTCATAGAATGGGCTTTGCGAGAATCCCAGAATATTCCATATTCTTGAAACTAGATAAGCCATTTAATTTGTTATCCGAGTCAGGTCACTGCTGAAAGTGAGAGGGAGCTATGGATGACTCCAGGCTAACAAGCGTCAACTGGATTGAGTTCACCCCACTCTTTCACCAGATCCTGTAGCCTCTTGAAAGAAACCTTGGTGACCCCCTCAGTTATTCTAGAATATGCTGCTAACCCTTAAAGTCAGCAGGGGACAGAAGCCTAAATCTCCCTGAGCCGCACTTGGCCCTGACGCTGACTTCTTTCCGTGGATGCAGTCTCTCCACTGGAGTTTCTGCCCGTGAGCAGTTATTCCAAACTAACAAGCCAGAGGGGTGGGGAGTGGATGGGGTTGTGTTTCAGAGGCAGAAGCCCCAGCCGGGTGGCTCCTGGGTGCCGTCTGGCCCCAATGTTGTTATCTTGGTCTCCAGTCCACTGCACGTGCTTCTCCATCCTTTACACACACGAGGATGGGCATCAGGACTGGTTAACACACAACGCGCTTTGTGTTTCCTCCGCAGGAAGAGTCCAGAATTTCTGACTGTACGATAACGACCAATGGAATAAATTCATCACAGTCACTGAGACAAAGGCAACCTCTTCCCTCTCATTAGTTAAGCCCTCTGCCTGTTCCCCTCTGACCCCAGGAGTAAAGCACTTTTCCCCAACACTAACTTGTCCTCGAGAGCTGACCACTGAATGGCACCAGTGATGCGGTCTGTTAAATCCCTGTCTGGTTCTCGATAAGAAGCTGAGTTCTGACAGATAATGATCAAACCAGGGTCTGGAGCCAGACTGCCCAGACTTGAATGCTGACTTCGCCACTTACCAACCCCGAGTACCTTCACCTCCCCAAGCCTCAGTCTCCTCAGCTATAAAACGGGAGTAACGAAGCTCCTGTCTCGGAGGATTAACGAGATAATTCACGTGGAGGAGCGGCCTGGCTGGTAGTAACCACCCGAGAAGAGTGTTTTTACCATTGCTGTTGTCTGTCCCATGGCAACTGTGGTTGAATTAGGAGGCAACTAACTCTTTTGAATTGGCTAGAGATAAACCCACAAACCAATGAAGAAGTATTATTCGAGGACCGAAAGCCTTTGTCATGACAACATTAAAGTGCTCTGTGGGTATTTAATCCAAAATGAGGCTTTGTTCCAGTCCTGATAAAAATAAGGCTCCGATGGAAGGTGGCCAGCTCCGAGGCTTCTCAGCACTGACCGGACGTGAAGAGCCCTCAGGTTTCCGTGCAGTTCAGGGGGTGCTCAGGGAATCAAGCGACCAGCAGCACTGCGCCCGCCCCTTCCTTCTCCTGACAGTGACCTTGGAGGGTTCTCTGAGGTGGGCAGAGGAGCGAGGAAAGTTGCTTTTCATCAATCCAATGAAACTATGCAAAGACCTGGGAAACAGAAAAGCAGAGGCTGTTTCTGTCCTCACGGCTTCGGACGAGTATGAGTGAAAGTCCGCTCTGACGCGGGGTGAGTAAGTACACCTCTGGGTGTCGTTCATAATATTTATTTTGGAAAAATATTTTAAAAAGGAATTTCTTCATTAACAAAACAGTAAAAAAAAAAACCTCAAATAACATTTGCACAATATTCCATAAATACATTTATATACAAAAAAATATAATCACATAGACCCGAAGTGCCTTTGTACATATTTACCAAAAATTTAAATTATAAAAATGAACATCACAAAATACTCAAGCTTTACAGATATCATGAAAAATATTTTTACAAATCCAAAAAATAACGCACATTTTTTTCCACCTAGAAAAAACACATTTTAGTATCAAAAAGGACAATAAAGGCAGTGTTTGTGATTCTAATTCAAGAAAAGACTGGCTCATAAGAATCCAACATATACACTCCAAGCAGTGCGAGCTTCTCACGTAGTGATCAAGTCCATTCATTTAAATATATATTCTTTAAAAGCAACTGTCCATAGTGCAATGGAAACGTCCTAAAAGGCAGTGCGACAGGCGCCTGGAACGCCTGCCGGCCGCCCCCTCGGCAGGAAGAGGACCTGGCTTCCCAGCAGCAGTCACGAGCACCTCCGCTCCTCTCAGCAGCATCGTCGGGGCAGATATCCTTGGAAGTTCACTTATTCTAAGAGAAACGGGAATTCGCCACATCACCTCCACTTTACACCTAGGGGGGCCAAGAGACAGAGGGGAGGTTAGCGCAAGTCATAGGCCCGGTTCCGACCCGGCCGGGCCGAGGGTGGGTCGGGCAGCTGTGCGCTGACCTCAGTTGCGATGACGCACTCGTCCTTCTCCTCGGATATGACGTACACCGACTGGTACTTTGTGTCTTTCGAAGTGGAGTACACAGAGTCCGGCCTTTTTCTTTCAGCTGCTTCTCCACTAGAAGGGAAATGAAAGACATCCATAGTCAGCACGTGAAAACATTTTTGAACAGTACAATGACCAGAGCTTGGAGGAACACAGCCAGCTGGTCCCCCTGCCCGGCCTGGCCCGAGGCACCCCGCGAGGGTCGGGCACCCTCCCCCCTGCTGGCCTTCCCACCTGTCCCCTCTGGCCCGTAGCACGCACCCCCTGAGGGTCGGGGCACTCTTCTCCTCCCCCGCAGAGCCCTGGGGCTGGCTCTTGGCTTCATGCTTGCTGTGGGACTCCCCGCTGGCAGCGGCACCCTTGAGGTCCTGCAGCAGGTTATAGCCCACGGCGGGGTCGCAAGCCTTGAGGCTGTTCTTCTCGGTGCCGGGCTCCGTGTGCAGGTCCACCTTCTTGTTGGTGTTCTTGATCTGCGTGGCCCCGATGACGCTGACAGAGATGTCCTTCTCCCGCCGGCGGTTGGCCAGGTTGTTCATGGTCTCCGCCTCCCCCGGGCAGGGGTCGGCGGGGGGCCGGCGCTTCTGCAGCCTCAGCCGAACGCAGACCACGGCGGCAGCGCAGCCCAGCAGCAGCGTGAGGACGAGGACCGCGCCCGCGCCGACGGCCACCCAGGGGAACGCGCCGGCTTGGCCCTCCACGTACTTCTCGGTGAGGTCCACCACCACGGGGCCCGGGGGCAGCTCGGGAAGCAGGAACTGGCAGTTGGGGCCCCCGTAGCCCCGGGCGCACTCGCACAGGTAGCGGAGGGCCCGCTCGTGGCAGGTGGCCCCGTTGTGGCAGGGTGCGTGCTCACACCTGCTGACGGGGGCACTGCAGTTTGTGCCCGTGTACCCGGGGGGGCAGGTGCAGGAATACTCATTCACGCCGTCCCGGCACGTGCCGCCGTTGGCACACGGGGAAGAGGCACAGTCGTCCACGCTGTCATCACAGTGCCTCCCAGAGAAGCCGGCTTGGCAGCGGCACACGTAAGCATCGCCAAGGTCTACGCACTGTGCACCTGGGACACGGACAAGGGCAGCGGCTTGTCACCCAGAAAATGCCCTGAAGCACGTGCTGCCCCGGCCGCTGCGTCACACACCAAAGCAGAGACACAGGGGCAGACCGGACAGAGGCCACCGCTTAAGACAACATACATCAAACACAGGCCCACGGCGAGGGCTGGGGTGGGGTTTCTGGTCAAGCTCCATAAATCACCTGAAAAATACAGGCTAATACCTCCTGACATGCACCATGCAAAACGCTTTGCCTACAGTGCTGCATTCGCCTTCACAGCAAGCCAACAAAGGACCCAGTTTACAGATGAGAAAACCAAGGCTTAAAGAGGATGACGTGCTTGCCCACAGTTACACAGTTAGTGACAAGTAAGACTTGAAACAGAAAGAAAGAGAAACGAAGAAAGGAAGGGAGGGAGGAGGCTGGGGTTTGGTCTTTGTCTTTCCAGAGCCAAGCCTGCTAAACCTCCCTATTCTTCCTCTCTAGACATGAAGCACCCACTGCTCTATTGGTTCAGCGGCTGGAAACCAACAGGAGAGAGAGCTTGACCCCAGGACGCCACACCTTCTGTACAGAACATGGAGAGCAAAGCAAGCTGATTCCTCTCCATCGATTATCACACCCCACGCAGAAGCTCCAGAAGCTTCCAGAATGGTCCAGCCTGTCTGGGGCCCAGCTTCCCCCTCTGTGAGTTTGCTTAGGGCATCCCCCCCACTCGTGGAGACCATACATCCTCGCAGCAGACGGCTCTGCTTGGTGACAGAGCAGAGCTGGGCTTCCCTCCAAAAGCACAGTGGCTGGGCTGGCGCTGGGGCTGACCCGCTGATGTTCGGAGTCTCGGGCACCCGAGGCGCCGCAGGACGGCGCGCAGGTCATTGCATCTCCACCTGCGCCGGGCGGGCCCTGCGGACAGGGAACGCCCCTGCCTGCCTTCCTAGCTCCCTGGGTGCTTCCAGACTCGGGGATAAGATTTCTATGAACAGTTTCTCACTGTTCAGACGGAAGGGCTTCTGAAACGCAAGGCAACTCACAAAGTGATGAACTCAGCCTGAAACTAAACTCTGCGCTTCTGACGCGTTCTCACCAGTGTGGACCACTGGACAACGTCTCGGATGGGTCAGGTGGCCCCCTTACCATTGGAACAGGGTGAGGAACTGCAGGAATCCATTTTCTTCTCACAGTTAAAGCCAGAGAAGCCCCCAGGGCAGCGGCAGGTGTACCCTCCCTTGGGGTTGTCCGAGCACCGTCCCCCGTTGAAGCAGGGGCCGTCGGCACACACCATGGCACTCAGCTCGCAGATCCTGCCGTAGAAGCCAGGCGGGCAGGTGCAGGAGTAGCTGTTCTCGAGGTCCTGAGTAATGGAGAAGATGAAGAAAGCTTTCCTACATCGTTCCGAGGGACCCACACGGTCTGTCTCAAACCAGGGCTCCCGGTTCGGCAGGAGAGCCCACGGTGGCCAGACTCACCGTGCAGCTCCCTCCATTCCTGCAGGGGCTGGCACTGCACTCGTCCACCTCCGTCTCGCAGTTGGCCCCCGTGTACCCAGGCCGGCAAGAGCAAGTGTAGCTTCCCTGGCCCGTGTTGGTGCAGGTGGCCCCATTCTTGCAGGGCTTGTGGTGTGTGCAGTAGTTCAGGTCTGTGAGGGTGGAGACGGGAAGAGGAGGAGAAGGGAGGCCCAGGGTTAAATTCGGGAGACCGTACTTCCCTGAGACAGAGCCCGGGAAGCCAGGCTGCCTGGCGGGGGACAGGAGGCTTACCCTGGTTGCAGAAAAGTCCCCCCCAGCCTTCCTGGCAGTTGCATTGCCAGGGCTGCTGGCAGGTGCCGTGGAGACAGCCGGGGTACCGAATGCACTGGTCACAGTACCGGCCCTGCCAGCCCACTCTGCACCTTGGAGGAGAGGACAGAGTCAGTGGACGCTGACGCTACCGGCTTCCTAGCAACACCTTTCCCAATCACGAGAGACTGTCTTCCAACAGCATCAACACCGCTGGTTCTCAAATGAGGCAGGACACTGGACCGTCCTCAGGAGCTTTAAACCACGTGGATGCCTTCGTCCCACGTCAGAGGGTCTGACTCTGGGTCCAAGGGCCAACCGGGGCAGCATCTCTAGGTAATTCTAATGTGCTGCGAAGTTTGAGAACCAACTAAACTCTCTCTTCTTCTGTGCCAATTCTTTTTAAATCTCCATCTGTAAGTTCCACACCACTGAGGAGCTTAGATGGATGACAGCCCTTGACCCTATGCCCGTCCATGTATTTATTTAGTAGAAACACAGAAAAACAGCTCCCTCCAACCAGCTAATCTTACCTGCGGTTTTCAAAAGCACATCTAGAGATGCTTTACTAATACACTAGGTGTAAAAGGACAACAAGAAAAAGAAGAAAGCAGCTCTTGCAAACTTACTTGCATTCCCCTGGCTTGTCGCAAAACCCATGTTGCTCATCGCACCCCGGCAAGCAGATGGCTGCGAGAAGAAAAGGCACAGCGTCGAGCCCACCAGAGTGGCCCCCAGCACAACAGGGCTACAGACCGTGCCCAGCTCCGCCACAGAGCCTCGCCGAGCCCCGGGCATCGACCGTCCTGCCCGGTAACCACCGCAGACTTTACTCAGCCCAGGAGGAGCATTCTTCTTAACACAGCGGCTCCAGGACAAAAGAGCGCGGAAGCCCCCCCCCCACACCCGGCCCCTTTTCTTCTAAGAGAGGGTCAGAAGTCCTTCCCCCTCCTCCTCCCCCACTTCCCAATTCTATGCACAAAGCTCCACCTCTTAATACCCAGAAAGTGTGTGTGTAGATAAGGGTGGACAGCTGGTATGCAGAGTACCAGGGCAAGACAGCTGCTCTATTGTCTGTTCTCTCCCAGCAGCTGCCCCAGTGCAACAATACCGGCCTCCCCCTCGCCCCCCATGCCCCCACCCCTCACACACACCCCAGCGTGTACACCACACACACACACACACACACACACACACACACACACACGTGCACCCTTTCCACCAATGGGAACAGGCGTGCGTCCCAGCCGCCTATCCCCAGAGAGACCTAATCGATGGCACGCGCGGGCTGGGGGCGGGGACAGACTCCAGTGTTTGAATAAGGAGAAAAAAAGTTTAAGTTTATGGCAACCCCACGGTGAGGGAGAGGGAGGGTAGCCAGGAGGGAGGCGGCAGGCCGGCCAGAGGTCCCGGAGGGGGTGGGGAGGCTGGAGGCTGAGGTTTCAGCTGGCTCCCTTCTCCTGGTTATGAAACTCATTAACAAGCCGCTCCACAAGTTTTTAAGACAACAGAGCCAGCTCAGGCCAAGGCGAGCTCAGAGGAGCTGTGGAAAGCTGTGCGGGCTGAGCGACAATGACGCTGCAGGTACGCGCAAATCCAAACTGAGAAGCTGCGCCTCCCGGCGAGAGGTTCTGTCCTGCCAGAGAAGGTTCCCAGGCTCGGGGGCGGAAGCAAGGTTCCCTGGGGTTTCTGGGGAAGCCCTAGGACCCACCCCACCTGACACCTAGAGTGCGAGGTGGCAGTGAGGCAAGTGGGGTCCAGCTGAACCAGGCCCAGGAGCCAGCCGGTCCTCACAACCCTCCTATGCCCCCTGCACCTGTGCAGCTACCCTGCCTGCCTGGAGAATACAGAACTACGGCAGGCAGGGCCTAAGTCACTTCTGTAAAGGTATGTCCCCCCTCCCAGGCAGGGTACTACGTGAGCATCCCGCAAGCAGGACAAGCAGGGCTGGCAGGCCCAGGCCTCGAAACACACCCACCCACGTCCATAGACCCCGCGAGTGAAAGTGTCGTGAACAGTGGAGTGTTTTTAAACGGGCCAAGCACACCAACTCCGGAGAGAAAATGAAGCACTTTTCAATGAGAAGCTGTCTGGGCAAAGAGAACTCCTTTGGTAGAAGCACGCCCTGCACACAGCCTCCTCTCTGTTCCTCCCTTCCGTCCTCCCTCCCTTCCCTCAGGCTTACGTCCTGACCCCTGGCCCTGTGTCCAAAATCCTCCCTGATTAAGAAAGGCAGCTTCCCATAGCGGAAGCTGAAACGTCTAAGTTGACCCCAACCTGCCACTGGCTAACTGTGGGGTCTCAGCAAATCTCTCTGGTTCCCTGGCCCCGGTTTCCCCACCAGAACATCTCTCCGGGGCTAAAACCCCAAGATGCCAGCAGCTCAGAGAATATGTCCCCACTGCCGGGGGTGGGGGGGGGGGGAGCAGGCCTGGGGAGGGGTAAACTGAGGGAGCGGCGGCCTCCCGCAGGGACTCACGCTCAGTGCAGTACTGGCCTTTCCAGCCAGGGTTGCAGACTTTTTCCCCTCGCTCCCCGCAGGTGAAGTGGCCGAAGGCGTCGTCGCGGGGACGGCAGAAGACGGAGCAGCCTTCCCCGTAGTAGTGTTCGTCACACACGAATCGGTAGGAGTACTTGAGGTCTGTGCGACCGCTGCTGTGCAGGTCCTGGGACCACTCCTCACCCACCGTCAGGTGCCTCTGCGTGGCCAGGCGGCTGATGAGCCTTTCCGGGTTCTCTGCAGGAAGAGGATGCTCTGTTGGTTCTGACTGGGAACCCAGAGGCTCGGGGAGTGAGGGAGGTGGAAAGGATGCTGGGCAAGGAGGCTGAAGGCTCTTCTCCTCAACCTCCCGGAGTAACTTGCAGAATGAAAGATGCAGACGTTTGTTTCTGGGGAGATCTGAACTCAAATACATAATAACTGGAGACGCAGTTTGCACAGTTTGGGAGCGTTTTGGTTTGTTTTTACCTGTTGCGAGGTCATCAGGAGAATCAGAGTGGAGTGCTTCAATGATCAGAGAGAAGGTTCCCTGGAGGAAGGGGGAGGAGACAGAAGATAAACCAGAAATGTTTAAAAAAGAATCAAAGCTTTCGGGACGACCAAGTCGTCGCAGGTCTGTGTGCAGTGTGTCGTGGGGGTGGGGGTGGGGGGTCTCTGTACATCTCTTGTCTGATTTCACTTTCCTTAAGGAAATGGAAGAACTTTTTAAAGAGTGGTTTCCTGACGTGTTTTTTCAGCCTGTTAATACAGGATATCGCAGTAAAAAAAAAAAGAAGAAGAAGAAAAAGAAAAGGAAAAACGATTGCGCGCAGCAGGCAGGGCTGGAGGGGCTTGTCTGCAGTCTCCTGGGGAAGGCGCCAAGCAGAGGGCCTGGGGGCTGTCAGGCTGCGAGGGCGACTGAACAACTAGCCAGTCCACGGGCTGGGGAACTAGAACTTTCCCAAGTGAAGGGGCCCGTTCAACTTGGGGGCTAGGCGCAGAGACCGGATACGGAAATGTCCCGGGTCCTCAGCCTCTCTGCCTCACTCTATCCCGGCTGTCACCTCCCACACTCCTCTCCGCCGCCGCCGCCGCCGCCGCCTGCAGATCACCCGGGCGTGGAGTCAATGCCCCAGGCCCCCGCGGACCGCGGCGCCCACCTGCCCAGGCCCAGCCGCGCGCCCCCGCCGCGCCCCGGAGCAGGGCTGGCGGCCGCCTCCCTGCCCACCTGCCGCCCGCCCCGCCCGCCCCGCGCCCGCAGGTGCGGCGCTCACCGGCCAGGTGAAGCCAAAGGGGAAGCGGATGGGGTTGCTGAAGGCGGTGTCCGCGCCCGCGCCGTCCGGGAGGCTGAAGGAGTCGACGCCCAGCACCGGCGTGACGGTGCTGCCGTAGGTGCAGGGAGGCTCGGGGGACACGCTGGCCTGGTAGTGCTTGAGGCACACGCGGAAGAAAGTCCTGCAGGCGCACGGCGGCGGCCCCGCGCCCCCGCGGCAGCAGTTGCGGTTCCCCAGCAGCCCCTTCTTGTTGACGAACTCCTGCAGCTTCAGCTCGAACACCCCGGAGCTCCAAACCTGCGGGCGAGGCTAGGGCGTGGGGCTCCAGGCGCGGGGAGCCCGCCCGGCCGCGTCCTGCCCCGGGCCCTGCCCCCCGCGCGGCCCGCGCCCCGGGTCCCCCCGCACCTGACGCCACAGGGAGCCGGAGAGCCCCGCTGACAGCCTACCTGACGGCGCGGCCCTTAGGACCCCGCCTGGCAACTTACCTGGCACAGCAGGGCCGAGAGCACGGCGAGGGCCAGGGCGCACCGCCGGCCCATGGTGCACCGCCGGCCGCGCTCGCTCTCCTCGCGTCCCCCTTCTCTTCTGAAATCGCCAGGGAATGCTCGGGGAGGAAGGTGTCTCCAGGAGCGCGGGCAGGAAAGCGCCGCCGCTTTGCCTCGGGCTGGGATTATCCGGACTTCTTTCCTCAAGGGTCCGTCTCCGGCTCTTTCGGAGGCCGAGTTTCCTTAGATCCTCCCTGCGGAGGCGACTGCGGCTCCGGGGATGCACGAGGGGGAAAAAAAAAAAAGGCTCCCCGGAGAGATTGCTTCTGGCGCGGCAACTTTCGGTTTTCCCCTCTTTCTTCCAATCCACGAGTAGGTAGGGGTCGTCTGCTTCCTGGTTTTGTCTCAAGATTCTTCGCAGAAAAAAAAAAAAAAGGAAGAAAGAAAGAAAGAAAAAAAAGAGAGGAGAGAAAGCGTCCAGATATTCAGCCCAATTCCCGACGAGCTGCAGGGCTCCCCGCGAGTCCGATTAGCGAGCCGGGGTCTGGAAATCCCACGCGCGAGGCGGTAATCCGGCGCCGGCGGAGCGCCCGCGGGTGCGGCCCGGCCAGCTCACTCGGCGGCCGCGGTCCGGGGAGCGCCCTGGACCCGAGTTTTTCCCAGGGACCCAGCCAGTGCCATCCAGGTCAACACCCGGGGTCCCGGACCGGGTCCCGGCGGAGGCTGCGCGCCAGGCTGTGCGTCTGGTGCGGCGCCGGCCGGGGCTCCGCGGGCGCGCAAGGGCTCGGGCTCGCCCCGCGCCTCCGCCTTATATCCCGCCGGCCGCCCGCATGGCTAATGAGATGCAAATGAGCAGCCCCCCAATCTGGCGAGAGCTGTCACAAAGGAGCCACTTTTCCAAACCCTCCTCTCAATGGATCGCCAAATGGTCAGTGAGCTGTAAAATGTGCAACCCTCCTCCCCGCCCCCACCCTCCCCGCCCCCGGCCCTCCCCTGCCCCCGCCCCCAGCCCCCCACCGCACGAAACGCACTCATTTACATTCCTGTAAAACGTTCTCCGCAAGAATCCCCTCTGCGCCCGAGGCTGGTGCCGCCGCCCGGGCTCCTCGGCGCTGCCCTCCCGGCCACAGGCTCGCAGAGGCCCCGGGACCCGCGGGGGTGGCGCTGCGCCCCTGCCCTGCCGTGAGCCACCCGGCGGGTGAGGCCGCGTCCGGCCTCGGGAACTCTCCGGTCGCCGCGGCGCCCGCCTTCGTCCCTGTTGCGCGCCGCGGCCGGGGTCTGGCGGCGGGGGCGAAGTCGGAGGCCCAGTTCCCGGTGGGCCGCCCCTTCTCCCGGGCAGCCTCTTCCTAAGGAGGAGTCTCCGGGGCGGGGGACCGGGCACGAGAGGGAGGGGGCAGGCTTGAGCGGCGGGCAGAGGGTGGCGAGAGGGCAGCGGCAGTTTCGGGAAGTTTGGGAAGGTCTGACACCCAGACGTCTCCGGGCAAGGACGGCGACTCTGCGTCTGGGAACACAGGGGCGAGCGCGGCGCCCCCGGGGACCCTATTGCCGCGAGCTCGGGGTGTCCCCGCGCTGGTCGGCGGCCGCTGGGGGGCGGGGTCCGGCTAGCGCCCGGGATCCTGACGCCTTAAACCACCGCCCCCCCTCCGCCCCAAAAACACACACGCACCCTTCCGGGCGCTATTCTCGGCCTCCGACACCTTTCCTGGGTCTCCGGCCCCTTTCTCCTGTGTCTTCCCCCCTCGGCCTCCCTCTGCTTGGTAAAAAGTGAGTTTGGTGTGTGTCGTTCGCGTGGCTGTCATTAAGGCAGTCTGTTATTGTGCGAGGCTGAATCAGTGGCTCTTTGTGCGCTCAGCTGTATGGTAATGCAGACCGCACCTGCTCCCCGCACAATGCGGAGAGAAAGAGCTCCCCTCCGCGCGCGCCGCGGCCTCTGCAACAATGTCCGGCACATGTTCTAAAGACCCTCTAGCCTGGCCGACTCAACCCGCAACCTTCGCACAACCATCACCTTATTAGGGTTTACACGTCCATCAGACACTAGAACTTTTGTTTTCATTTTTTTTTTAAGGGAAATGAGTTTATTGGGAGGGCCGAGAACACACGTTATCACACAATGAGCTATCTAAATTGCTCTCATGGTTGCGGGCGCAATGCAGAGTTAAGGTGGGGCCTGGACTCCTACTCCGGCATCCAGCTTCTTGCTGGGCGCACTTCGAGGTCTCTCTCCCACCCCCTTCTGCTCCTCCTTTATTCCCCCCTCCCCCCCAACACCTAGGGCAGCTTCATCCGGGACGAGCAGTGTGAGCGTTGGAGTACATGTCACTTGGATGGCAGCACAGCCCCAGGGCGCCTGGCCACAAGGGCCTTGCTCTAGGTGTGCTACGGCTGCCTTGTTAGTGGGAACGTGCACTGTCCTGGCAAAGTGTGACTTTCATTGAGGCAGATGTTGAGATCACAGTGTACCATGTAATGCACGGGAAGAGGGAAAATTCTCAAATACCAAAGTAATCAGTTGAAGTCATTCATGGCCATCCCTCCAGCTGTTAGGCAACAGGCTCCCAAATACCTTCAGGACAGATTGTAGGTTTTCCACTGATGCCAGAGAAGCAAAGAATTGATCGAAAGTAATGTGCATGTAATGTTTAAGGCTGAGGTGAGAAAGGCAGGCTTGGACCCCATCAGAACCCCCTACGGTTTGGTTCACAACAAATGGAGACTTCAAAACCTCCTGTGCCCCCAGGACGGTGGCAGTCCCAGCGTGGCCGCCCTCTGTGGACTTTTCGAGGACTCGCTGCATCACCACAGGGCTGGGCCAGTGCGAATCCTAATTTAATCTTGCCACCTAGTGTCAGCATCCTTTTTTCACTACATCCATGTTTCCTCTGAAAGCTAATTTCTGAGAACTCTGCTCCCTACTGCATGGAAGCTGGTGTGTGTGTGTGTGTGTGTGTGTGTGTGTGTGTGTGTGAGAGAGAGAGAGAGAGAGAGAGAGAGAGAGAGAGAGACAGTGGTGGGGAGAGAGGTAAGAGGGTTCCAGGAGCAGGAGAGGCCAAAAGAAGAAAGGAATGTGAACTCTAAATCCTCTGTGCTTCCAGACTGAGAGTAGATTTCGGTAAGAAATGAAATATAGGGAACCTTTTAATTAGAAAATGGAAGTGGGAAACAGGCTCATCTGAATGCCTGTTTAGAAAACTGGAAATAAAAAGTTCCACGCCCAAGGGCTTAAACCTTGGGGGGGGGAACGACTTGCCCCAAATCTTTAACAAACCCGCCTCAGTATCAAGTATTTGTTAAATTGACATGGCACAGATTTCTCGATTACAGCGGCAAAGCGGAACTGAAAGGCATCGTAAAATCCATCAGAATCCTGCCCAAAGCGTTCATTCTTTTCCAACTTAATTTATGCCACGCAATTCTGTATTGGGGAAATCAAGCAGAAAGCCCTTTTCTTGCCCTTCCTCCTCCTCCGGCTCTTCTTTCCTCTACTTTCTTCCTCCTCTTCTCTCTCCATCTTCTTCTCCTTCTCTCTCTCTCTCTTTCCCCCCACCCCACGTTGGGCCCTCTCCCCCTCTCCCTTTCAAAGCTGAGCTAACGGGAGACTGTTTAACTTCAGTGTTTCTATAGGAGTCTGTTGTAGTTTAACTCCTGCACACCAGTAGCTGAGATGAACAAAGGAGAGACTCGAGGTCCAACTATTCATCCTTTCTTTGCACTTTAATTTTCATTGATTGGGAAGACAAGGGGAGCCCTTAGGGATTCAGGCTGAAGGGGGATGACACGCCTTTAGACGCCATCAGCCCCCTAGCCAGCCATCTGCTCCAAACCAAATGGCGTTTTTTCACTCCCTAACTGCATGTCTGTATACTCCTGCGACTAATCGCTCTGAACCCCCTAAATGCAGGAGGGAGCTTAAGCTCGACTATGTTAAACAGAGTTGCCCCCGTGCTGGCTTTAGCAGCCAGATTCCCTCCTCCCACACACACCATAAATCCTCACCTTGCTCATTAGGAAAAAGTAGGAAACTTTCTTTTAAATACTTTTTGATGTCTCAGCAAATTTACTGTACAAAGTGAGGCTCATTAGGGCTTCGAAGGCACCCAATACATCAGACACAGGAGTGGGGAGAGGGATTTACCACCTGGTGTTGGTGTTTTATTTTTGCCGGGCATTCAGAGCTTATAGCCCGAGTGACCCCAATGACCAGGGTAGGCTCAGCTGTATAATCAGAACCACAGCCGCACCAACTACAGCTGAGTTCTCTGCTTGTTGGCGACCCTGATCATTTTATTAGGCCACTTGGGAATAAAAGCTCATGACCATCATTTTATCAGATTAAATATGCCCATCCTCAGCAGTGAGTGTGACTCACACTGTGGTCAGCCCCATCCTGTTTCCATCCCCGTTTGCCCAAAGAAAGGTTCTATCCCTGAGGTATGTGTGTGGCGGGGGAGGAGGGCTTGGGCAGATTGCAGTAAACAATGCCCAGAACAGGACCCAGACTCCAGGCCAGCCCCAGGTTCAGTTTTCTGTGTAAACAAGTCTGGAGACTTGAGTGGGGTTTGTGTTTTCTTAGACCAACTGAATACTGTATACCCAACAGAGAGGTTCTCTTATTCCTAAGAAGAATTAGGGTCCTTGTTCAGAACAAGAAAATGAAAAACTTCCAGGCAGCAAATCTGGTGTTGATCAAACATGCCAGCTTACTTGAAAAAGAAGAAGATGATGAAGGGAACCTAAAGCAAGTTTATTCATTGGCATTAGCATCACATCTCCCACCAGCACACCCTTCTGCCCATTCCCCATCAGTCACAGGTCTGGAATCCTTCAGCGGGTGAAAGAGCAGAGGAACTGGCCTGCTTGCTTCACACACAGGAAGCTCCACAGACATCTGTGGGTACAACCTCACCCGCGCGGGGTGGCTGTGATGGATGGTCCCTTACTTCTTCTTAAGGACAGAACCCCAGAGACACGTGAACATTTACAGGACGCACTGACCCGAATGTATACACGGTGTGTTTGCACCTGATCAAGTTCCTTCCGGATCACTCTGTTGAAGATACATCCTAACCCAAGCCATCCGTTTGTCCACGGCGGGAAAGAGGAGCAGATCTAGCTTTTATATTCAGGCTCCGGGGCTTCCCTCTCGCTAAGGATAAACGCTACGCGGCACACCAAGGAAGGCCCCACAGCTCGGCCTCCCCTGCCCTCCCTGGGACGTTTCCCTCGGGGGAGGGGCGGCCTGCAGACGCCCAGGACCACTCCTGGTGGGCGGCAGGTTGGCGCGAGGCGGAGGGCGCCGGTACCGGAGGACAGAGCCCAGGGAAGACCCAGTGGGCTTGACGCCTCCCCTCCGCCCTCCCTTCCACCCGCCAAGCGCAGACACCCGCGGTAGGGAGGAAGGACGGCCCGGCCACGTGGTCCGGAGCGGGGACCCCGCGCCCTGGGGCGCAGCGCGGGCCGGGATTGCGGAGGCATGCGCTGGTTTGCATGAGAAAGGCGGTCGCGTGGCTCAGCTGGCGGCGCGGAGTCCGCTCCTCCGACCCCGGGATCATCTGCCCGGCGGTCCGCGCTCATCTCCATGACAAAGCGCTGTTTACCTGGCGCGGCTCCGGGCGCCTTTGTCCCGATCGGATGACCGCGCAGCTGCTCCGCTCACCCGCCCGAGCGGCCCCCGACTGAACGCGCCGGGCCGGGCGCTCTGGAGGGCTGCCTGGAGGGGGTGCGGCGCCAGTGGGCGCTCCGGAGGGCTGCCTGGAGGGGGTGGCGGCGGCGGGCCGGGCACTCGCCGCAGGGGCATGAGCGCCGGGTTGGGAAGGCCAGGTCAGCGGGTCACCCCCGGCCGCCGGGCGTGCGGCGGTGGGGGGGGGGGGCCCACCCGGTCACCTGCACCGAGGCGCGGCCCCACCTGGGGGTCGCCGGCCCGTGACCGTGTCAGACAATGAGGATGGGAAAGAAAGGGCGGCGCGAGCGACCCGGGCCCTCCCGAGGCCTCGCTCCGGGACGCGCCCCATCCGGAGGTCGCGGGCACCTGTCGCCGGTCCCGGCGCCCGTCAATCACCCGGCCCGCGGGGCGGGGCGCGGGCCGGGCCGGAACCGCGAGGAGGCCGCCCCGCCCGCTTGTCCCAGCCGGACCCGAGCTGCCCTGCGCGACTGCGCCGTCCTTCCCCGCCTCCCACCTCCTTTCTGCGAGCATCTGCCCGCAGAGGAACAGATGTGGGCACCTGCGGTGACAGGCCGCATATGTTCCATCCTATTCACAGGCATTCAGACGTGGCTACAATGAGCGGCCTTTGTGCGCACAGTCACTAAATATATTAATCTGCACTCCCCAGAGCACCGGGCTGTTTAATTTTTCACTAGCAATAACATCTGATCTAATCCTTAAATCGGCTCCCAAAAGCCTGCCCTCCCGCCCTCCTTTTTTTCCTCTTTCTCCCCACCCCCTCCCGAAAAACGTGTGAAGCTATTCAACCTTCCACCTGTTGCCTGCTGAACTGGGCGTGGGTTCCTGCAGCATCTGATGTCGGTCGGGGCAGGGGGTGGAGGTGGGATTGGGGGCGGGCGGGGGCGGCTGTGCGGGGGATGCTGCCTGGCCACACGGGCACCGCCAGGGCCTGTGTACCAGAAGGAAAATAAGCGCAACGTGCGAGGGTGGCTCCCGAATGCTGTGCAAACAAAGAACGATGATTATTAAACAGCTTCCAAAGCAGCCCAGCATACCCATCCTCTCCGTGGAAGCGCCTTGAAAATGTACAAGTTCCCATTTATCTTTTTGTTTATTAAACTCTGATGGTCATTATAAACACTGGTCAATAGGCCACACAGCCAAAAGGTAACATAAATCTCAGATGTTCGACTTAGATTTTTTTTAAGCGATTTTGTTGCATGACTCTTTTATCTTAGCATCCCGTATTCTGTTTTGGTTTGTTTTCGGTCACAATGAGTCCCTTAGTGCCATTGTGGGTGTCACAATGCAGACGGACATCGGGCTGTGAATGAAGACAGAGGCAGTTTAAACAAACCAAGCTCTTTCTTTCCTTTCCGTCCATTGTACTATGAATGGGCCTTCTGCATTCGGCTGCTAGGAGACGGCTTTGCAAAGCCCTACTCCAGTAAATGGGCTGGAGAGAAAGGGACCCCAATAAACAGCCTAAGTATTGGAGAAAAAAGGGGGACAAGTTTAGGCAAATGTTTTCCACCTTCGCATCAACACCTTTCCTAATCTCAAAACTAAGACATACTTTCCAGCAGTTTCCCTCCTTCTTGTCACTGTAATTCTTACTCCCCCCGACCCCCCACACCTCCTAGGAGACGCAGAGTGGGGACAGCACTGGCTCACCATTGAGATCTGTTTCCAAATGCTGCTTTGTCTCCGGAAAGTAGAATGGGGCACGGGGCTGTTTATCAGTCATCATTGCTAATAACTAAGGATTGCAAACTGCTCTCAAAATGGATGCCTGGATGTGTTGCTAGGTAAGTAGGGGCAGGGTTGGTGAGTCTGGACATTTAAGGAACAATCATGAACTATGAATTGTTTTCGTGGTAGTTGGAACTGTTCTGATTAACATAGGTAGGTTAACTGAAGCAAGACACATAGCTGTTTTCAGGTCAAGGGTCCAGCTTGAGTACATTAGGGAATGACCCACCACCACCACCTGCGTTTCTCAGGGGCTAGAACGAAGTCACAGGCCACCACCGATCCAAACGCAGTCGAGGGAAATGGGAGAACCACGACTGGCTTATGTCAATCACAGTTCACAGCTGGGGCTACTGTCAGGCCCAGAGCACATGGCAATGAGAAGGCCAATTCGTTTAGTCGTTTATTCACTCATCCACTCACTGCTCAAGGGGCTGGAGGTCCAGAGTGAAATCAGACCTGCTTCCTGCCACTAGATGAGTGGTAGAAGTAGAGAAGTGTCGCTTGGTCTTTTGTTTTTGGAGAGAGTTTTTGTAGGATTAATATGTCTTCCTTCAATGTTTGAATAGAACTCACCAGTGAGACCACCTGGGTCTGGAATTTTCCTTTTTGGAAGATTTTTACTTACAAATTCAACTTAATATGGGGTTTAAGAAATATAGGGTTACTCAGATTTTCTATTTTTTCTTTGGTCAGGTTTGGTAATTCATATGGTTCAAGGAATTTCTTCATCTCATCTAAAGATGCTCAGATAGTCTCCTTTTTACCCTTTGGTGTTAGTAAAATCTGTGATACCATCCTTCATGCTTATTACGGGTAATCTGTGCCTCCTATCCTTCTATCGTGATCAATACAGCTATGGGTTTATCAGCTTAATTGATCTTATCAAAGAACAGTCTTCTTTCAGAACCTCCATCCTTCACTTCCTGTTGCCTAATGTCTAAAACTAGTAATTTCATAAATTTTATCTAGTTGTTTACAGTGGAAGGCCAAGTTCTGTAGGAATTATTCCTTCATGGGCAGAAGCTGAAACAGTTACGATACTTCTGGGTGCAAATAGCAGAAAACCCTAATTTAATATTCTTAACTTTAAGAAAAAGACACCGTCTCATAGAATGAGGAGGTAGAGTGGTTTTAGTTAACTTCTGGCTCAACCATGTCGTCAAGGCACAATGTGCCCTCCATCTTTCTGCCCCACCTTTCCTGCCTTGCTGGCTTCCAACATGGGTTAGCTGTCTCCTGTGACTGCATGAAGCCTGCAGGGACCCAAGAAGTCACAAATAGACACAAGGACGGCCAGTAGAGGAAGAGGACAATTTCTTTCTGTATGATGCTCTTTGTTCAGTGACAAAACAATTCTGTAATATTTACTGTGGATCAGCCATGTAGAAGTCAGTATGTTTTAACGGTTGTAGCTTTTCTTCTTTCCCAGTTTTTGGGAAACATTTTACTGTCTCTTAATTCCCAACTTCTCCCTACTTTCAACCTACAGTTTTCTTTTTCTCTTCCTTTCTTTTTGTCCCTGTTTTTCTCTCTTATGTAAATCCTTCATCCCCAAACTGATAAATCTGAGGTGTACAGTAGGGCACAGGAAAGTGTCTATAGGTGGTATGAAGCAGAAGGTGGGGAAAAGGATGTGAAGAGTCTCATGTAAGTCTTTGTGCTCCTTTTACACTGATTTCTATGTACAACTTTCCTTTTAGATCCTAGGAAAGAGACCTGGGAGTAATCGCTGGCTCTTCCTTTCCTTCACCGTAGTGTATGTAGTCGTAAAAAATGTTAAGAAGCCATTAGAATTTAGAAAGATTCGAGTTTGAGTAATAATTGTGCCACTTACTACCATTGTACTAGTTACTTAATCACTTCTTAAAACTTATAATAGTTTCCTTTTATCAAAGTAATATACTTACAGATTTTAAAATTCAAATAGTACTTCTAGATTTACAAAAAAAATAGCAATTTCCTACACCATGCATTCCCACTCCCAATTCTTTCCTTTCTAACTCGTAGCTACTTCTTTTGAAATTTACTCGTATTTAAAAAACTTTCTAATGCTATGTCTTTTTCAGTTGTGTACATTGTCTACGGACTTCCTAACTCTAGAAGATGAAGGTTTAACACTTCCACCTGATTTCCTAGACACACGCATATTTATGAACGCATAGAAGATCACCTCCCATTTTTTCAAAAATAATTATAGCATCCTTTTGATTAAATTACCATTCAGCATTTACCTCATTAAAATTATGGAATCATTATTCACAGCTGAGGCATATGCCACGATTATGTTTTCTTTTTTGTACAATTTTGTCTTTACTGGATTCAACAATTGCCAAATTTATTTGCTTATTGACCTTTCTATGTACCTATTACATACTGTCACCAAACTCTGAATATCTCCTTTTAAAACACTCAAGCAGGGCTTCCCTGGTGGCGCAGTGGTTAAGAATCCACCTGCCAATGCAGGAGACATGGGTTCGAGCCCTGGTCCGGGAAGATCCCACATGCCGCGGAGCAACTAAGCCCGTGCACCACAACTACTGAGCCTGCGCTCTAGAGCCCGCGAGCCACAACTACTGAGCCTGTGAGCCACAACTACTGAAGCCCGTGCGCCTAGAGCCCATGCTCCGCAACAAGAGAAGCCACCACAATGAGAAGCCCGCGCACCGCAACGAAGAGTAGCCCCCGCTCGCCACAACTAGAGAAAGCCCGCGCGCAGCAACGAAGGCCCAATGCAGCCAAAAATAAATAAATAAATAAAATAAATTAAAACAAACAAACGAAATAACACTCAAACATCTCAGGCATTCATGGACTGGCTTTTTCCTGGACATGTGTCTCTAGCTTTCTCCTGGGATTTCCCACCTCTCTCTTTCACTTGGATTCCCTACTGTCTGGGTCCTAAATATTCCTTTTTCTTGGCCTCTTAGTTTTGGAGAATATCCTCCAGCAGGTATCTGAGATAAGGTATTTGGTAGAAAATATTTTTGAGCTGCATATCTGAAAATATTCCACCCTCACAATTATAACTAATATTTTGATTTTGAGTAGAATTCCACGTTAGAGTTATTTTCTTCAGAATTTTGAAATTTAGCGCTCCACCGAATTTCAGTTGCCTGTAACTCTACTGAGACTTTCCATGCCACGCTGGTTTCCACTCCCTAAATGCGACCTTTCTATTTTTCCTTATGGAAGATCTTTAAGGTCCTTCCGCTGCCCCTGGTGTCCTGACATTTTGTGATGATGTGCTTTCACGTGGGTCTTCATTGACTTGTTGTGCTGGGCGTTTGGTGGGTCCTTTCCACAGGAGAGCATGTCTTTTAGATCCGGGAACTGTTCTTGAATTATTGCTTGAATAATGTCCTCTACTTCATTTTTCTGTCCTCCTTCATGTAACTCCTATTTTTCAGATGTCAAACTTCTTAATTTTCTAATTTTCTTATGTCTTTCTCTTTCTCCATCTTTTTCTCTTTGTTCTGTTATCTGAGAGATATCAAATTTATCTTCTATCAGTTTTTTTTTTTTTATTTTGCGGTATGTGGGCCTCTCACTGTTGTGGCCTCTCCCGTTGCTGAGCACAGGCTCTGGACGCACAGGCTCAGCAGCCATGGCCCACAGGCCCAGCCGCTCCGCGGCATGTGGGATCTTCCCGGACTGGGACATGAACCCGCGTCCCCTGCATAGGCAGGCGGACTCTCAACCACTGCGCCACCAGGGAAGCCCTTCTATCAGTTTTTAAGTTTAAATTACTGCTTCTTAAATTTTCAAGAGCACATTTTCTGAATGTTCTTTTATATACTTTTTTTCCTTTCCCTGGTATGTGATCTTCAGAGACTGCAGACCATGAAGTTTTTTATAATATTTTCCCTCTTCCTAGTTTCTGTTTGTTCCCTTTTTTGCTGTCTTCCTCAAACGTCTGTTGGCCTTGGTCATCTGTGCACATTCAGGAGGGGCAGAGCCGAGTGCCGCCGAGTGGCAGGGCTCACACAGGGTGGTGAATGGGGCTGTGGTCGGCCTGCCTCCTCTGCCTCCACGGTCTGGCTCCGGGGGTCTGCACTGTCTGTCAGTGTGAGGCTCCTGCTCCCACAGTCCGGGATGCGTGGCTTCTCCCTCACACCGCCTGAATCCCTACCTCCATCGCTTTCCTCCGTTTGCCCTTTCTGCCTACAAGTCCTTCTTCTTCTAATCCTGCCTCAGGCCCAACCCGCCCTTCCAGGCTCAGCTCGCACATTGTCTCCTTGCTGCCTTCTTCATCCATGTGTTCTAAGACTTTATGTGTCACTTGTTCCCTGATACCTGAAGTGTGTGTTTGTCTCCCCAACCACCCGTGCACTCAAGGCTTGAGACCATTTCACATGCTGTTGGTGCGACCCTATGACACCCAACAAGTATTAGGTGCTGAGCACTCTTTACTGATTTTAGAAAAAAATATCAACAGGAAATGAAAGCCTTGTAGGCCCAATGAAGAGATTGCTTCCCAAATTATTTAATACATACATATGGTGTCACTTCAATTTGGTAATGCTTTTTTTTTTTTGGCGGGGGGGCGGGTAGATTCTTAGTTCCCTGACCAGGGATCGAACCCATGCCCCCTGAAGTGGAAGGTGAGTCCTAACCACTGGACCACCAGGGAATTCCCATCAATGTGGTAATACTTTTTGAGTGCTTGATCTTCAAGAGACCCTGCAGGAACAATATTTGACCATCTTATTTCCCTGATGGAAGCCTCCAGCTCCCTGGGGCTTGCAGCAGCCCTCCTGAGATAGGTCATACGTAAAGATAGGTTTTGAGATGCATCTTAAATAACTTGATATTATTAATTGAAGTTTGTCGAGTATTTACTTAAAAAATAAGTTAGATTGGTTTCAAAGTTATTCTTCTGTCATAACACTTGGCTACCAAAATGTTCTCTTGGTTGTAGAGAAAAGGGTGGTGTTGTGACCAGAGGAATGGGAATTGTGTATAATCTGAAGCCTGCCTATCTCCCAGCCCAGGGGAGATGTCCTTAGTGGGAACCTTACTGGCCTTAAAGCAGCTGCAGAAACAAAGTCGAAGCGGTGGCTACCAGAGTCCAAACTCCTTAACGTGAGACGCAGACACCGCACGACCAGGCAAGCGCGTCCTCGCTTCCTCCCCTCCTCCACTGCCGTGGCTGCCCGCCCCGAAGCTCTCATGCCCCGTTCCAGACCGCAAGCCTGCCCACTAAAACTGTGGGCTCCAGACTAGTTAGGGTGGCCGCCGCCGTCACAGCAATGCTAGCAAGGCTCCTCTCTACCTAGTGCTTGCTGTGCTCTGCTGTGTCCTTGGTCAGCCCAGGCTGGGAAGCGCCGCCCTCCTCCAGACAGGACAGACACCGAGGCCCATGGTCAAGGTGGACAGCGCGCCAAGGTCCCTTGGCTGGAAAATCCACCCGCTCTGGACCCGCGGCCGCCTGCCTCCTGCGGGGTCCGGGCTCAGGGCCAGCCTGCCGTCTCCTAACAGCCCACACCGCCCTCTCTGCGCTCTTCCGCCAAACTGCGGCGTCAGGGCCCGGCCTCGCGTGTCTGCACCACCAGTGGCCCATAGCGCCAGCGGGTGAGCCAGCGGGAGCCGAGCGAGGAGTGACCCCGACCTCCACGCACCGCGCGGTTTCCGGGGCAACGGGCGCTGCGCCGGCGCATCGCGCTTCCCGGCGCCTCTGGGGCCCGGGCGCGCAGACCCCGCCCACCGAGTGGGCGGGGCGGTTTCTCGAGCGGAAACGCCCGAGCGGAAGCGGAAGTGCTCGGCGGCTGCGGCGGGCCGAGGGCTGCGTGGGCGCGTCTCCGTCTGTGCTGGCGCATCTCTAGGTAGGGCTGGGCCTGTGGGGCCAGCGCGTTTGGGCCGCTCTCGGTCGTCGCCTCGGCGCGGCGGCTGCGCTCGTGGTTCTGCGCCGTCGCGGTCCCTGGGCCGTGTCTCCCTCACCGCATGTCCCCACAGCCGTGCGCCCTGCCTGCTCCTCCAGGTGCCGCCTTGGCCCGACCCCTCCCCGGAAAGAGGTGTGCAGTTCCGGGTCGCCGTGTGGTCCCTGTCGGCCGTACCCCAGGGAGGCGTCCTCTGACCTTTGCACTTGGCGTCTCCAAACTTGGGCGCCTTCCGCATTGACCCGGCTGTCCTGAGCCGGGGCCCCAGCACCCAGCAAGCACCATGCCCTCTGGGGAATAAAGAACGGCGGGATGACGCCTAGGTGGCTGAGAGGATGATTTGTGCATGTCGGCCAAGGAGGGGCCAGAAGTTTCTATACAGAAGGGGAGGATTCCAGCTGAGTTTCGAATAAGTGGGAGTTGGGAGGTGCCGAGGGGCAAGAGGCCATTCATTCCTTCAGAGGGAACAGAATGTTCAAGACCTGCAGGTTTGAGACTGCCTGACATATTCTGGGAGAGACAGGGCGCTAGAGCTGGGGATGGCAGGAAACTCGGGGGAATTGGGAACAGGGAAGTGATGTGATCGGATCGGAGTGTTAAGAGTCATCTGGCAGGCGTAGGGATGGTGGTGCTGGGTGACTGCATGTGATAAGAGGGCTTTTGCAGCCGTTTAGGGAAGAAGTTTTAGGACTGAAAATCTGGAAATGATAGTGGGGAGAACTTGGAGGTGAGTTTGATGGGGAAAAAGTGAGCTCGTGGTATTTCCAGTGACTTCCACATTTTTGGCTTGAGCGCTTGAGTAGGTAATGCAGAGAATGAGAACCACAGAATGGGGACAGGTCTGCAGCATCCGGTTCCTCACCTGTCGCCTCCCAAATGTATTACGCTCTGGTTCCTCCATATCTGGTGTCCTCCTCCTGTTTTGTCCTCCATCTCTGTCATTTCTGAATCGTGGCCTCGCATCTTCATGTGCTCTTTGGCCTGCCCACGTTTGGACCTTTCTGTGAGGAACTACCACTCCTGCACCACCACAGCCTTCACACATTCTCTATGTGTCGATTTCCCCATCACCCCATCTCTGCCATCTCTAAGCTCTGCCGTAGGGGTTTTCCCCCAACCTTGCCATTCCTCTGTCACAGGACTGCAGTGGTGCATTCCTTATAGGTTGTGTTCAAGGAAAGCAGTGAGAACACCTTGGCTGTGTCAGGTCGCACACTACTCATCTCCATGCATACCGTTTCCTGACCACCTTACCTCCCAGTTGTCTTTGTGTAATTTCGAACAGACATGTCTGTTTTCCAGACATGGAAATCTCTAATCACTTCTGGCCCTCTGTTTTCTCGTCTGTGAACTGAGAAGACCGCAGTAGGTGTTGGTTGAGGTCACTTACAGTTTTTACTATTCTGAGCCTGAATCAGTGTCATTTATGGCGCAGGTTTACTGTAAAGCTAATGAAGTTCAGGCTTCAGGGGCCTCGCTTTCACGGGCCCCTTTCAAGGCACTGGGAAGGACCTCAGTGGTCTTGTGTTTATAATTGTGTGTCTTTTATTTTTATTTATTTATTTTAAAAAATTTATTTATTTTGGGCCGCGTTGGGTCTTTGTTGCTGCACGCGGGCTTTCTCTAGTTGCAGTGAGCGGGGGCTACTCTTCATTGCGGTGCGCGGGCTTCTCACTGCAGTGGCTTCTCTTGTTGCAGAGCATGGGCTCTAGGCGCGTGGGCTTCAGTAGTTGTGGCTCGCGGGCTCTACAGAGCAGGCTCAATAGTTGTGGCTCATGGGCTTTGTTGCTCTGCAGCATGTGGGATCTTCCGGGACCAGGGATCAAACCCGTGTCCCCTACATTGGCAGGCAAATTCTTAACCACTGCGCCACCAGGGAAGTCCCATAATAGTGTATTCTTTTTTAGAAGAGGGACCTCAAATTATATAAGTTTCAGGCCCTACAGTACTTGGATCCCTACTAAACTGGCCATTAGTCATATCCTGCTGTCTTGGTTTTTGTGTTCTTGTCCTTCAGACTTTCCCCTCCCCATCTCCTACTCCTCCTTGTGTGTGCCTCTTATTGAGGCTTAGAGAGAAAATATGAATGAATGGAGCTGGTCAAACTCCTGCTGTAACCTGGCTTTGGTTTGCTCTTGGGTCAGGAAGAGAGGTGTCAGAGATTGGCAACTTCGCACAGTGGGCAGAATCTTTACAGCAGTGCATGTATTTGATTTGCTTGTCTGCTGGGTTGCCATGTCCTTCAAGAAAAGGTTGAAAGTAAGAAGGGAAGTTCACTTAATTGAGATCATAAAAGCAGCTCTTATCTCTATGGAAACTAGAATCATACACTGGAAATTCATTCAGAGGAATTAATTGCATCCTTATTTTATTAGTTTGAAACTGAGGCAACCCTTATGCTATCAGTTACTTTTATAGACCTTTATAATAAGTGTGAATAACTTTTACATTTTCATTTGCTTTTAGAAGGAAATTTCTGTTTCTTTATAAGGTGCTCTGTTGGAAAAGTCTTCAGAGTTAAAACATGTTATTTAAGGTTTAAATTATTTATATAAATATAATAAGATATTTCTAAAGGATTTTATAGTAGTAGTTTAAAATCTGCCAAATTGAGAGGTAAATCATTATCTTATTTTTACAAATAAGGAAATCAGTGATGTACAAAGAGAGTCAGTGATTTGTCTTCAGTCAGCCAGTAAATCAGGACCATTGCTAGCTAAAAAAGCCAGGTTAAGCACCCATTTCCTTATAAACAAGTGTGGTTCAGAGAAGGAGGAGTCCATTTGAGTCAGCTCTTATTGTCGAGTGCTTACTATAGCATGCATCGAGTTTATACTTCCACATACCTGTCCAGCTGCACGCCCGTGTGCATGCTAGGCTGTAGAAAGTACACAGCAGAGATGGATGCTTTCCCCATCAGTCCTTGAGCCCGAAGAATTAACTCAGTACAGATTCGTGTAAGTTACTGTAAGTCATTTATAATAAAACGGTCTGAAACCAGGACAAGGGGACAGTAACACTTTGAACAGCAGAGTTTGCTGGATAGTTGAGTTTTGGATTTTTGCCCATTAAGCATCAAAATTTCACATTTAGGATGGAAATCTTTCTAAAATAGAGTATTTCCCTGCTTTCTTTTTAAATTTTTTTTTTTAATTTTAAAAACTTTTTTGTTTGTTTTTTTGCGGTACGCGGGCCTCTCACTGTTGTGGCCTCTCCTGTTGCGGAGCACAGGCTCCGGACGCGCAGGCTCAGCAGCCATGGCTCACGGGCCCAGCCGCTCCGCGGCATGTGGGATCCTCCCAGACCGGGGCATGAACCCGTGTCCCCTGCATCGGCAGGCGGACTCTCAACCACTGCGCCACCAGGGAAGCCCTAAAAACATTTTTTAAATTGAAAAAAAAAATTGCTTATAAATTAAAAAAAAAATTTTTTTTTAATTTTTTGGCCACACCACAGTAGCTTGCGGGATCTTACCCCAGGCCCCATGCGGTGGAAGCGCGGAGTCCTAACCACTGGAGCCGTTCCCTGCTTTCTTAATAGAGTGTGCTAAATGTGATATGAACTTTCCCTAATCCCTGTGATATGATCTCAAGTAAACATTTTAAACATAAAATTTGTGATGCAAACAGTGTTAGGGCTGGTTGAGGCACATACAACTGTTTTCCCTGTTATTTGTTTGGAGTTTTTGTGTCTTTCGGCCTCTTTCAGTGTTTTCGTTCCTTTGTTTTCCCCAGGTCAGCTGTTAGAGGTTCTGACCCTTGTCAGTGTGTGCGTGCCTACCTCAAATGCTCTTTCCATACTTTTCTTCACTGTGGACGTAGGAGCTAATTGTTAGAACTATGTAGAAGAAGAATTTATAGATGATAAATCAGAGCCTGAGAAGTTGTTTATGAATAAATTGTTTCAGTTTTACTTGTGAATTTTAAAATTTATGTTGGAGTCTTATCCTGAATTCTGGATACATGAGGCATAAGTTTTTGTAGGTGGCAGACATTTTCCTTTTCTATGTTCATTGACTTGAAGGGGTTTTGTAGCGCTGCAGTCGGGTACGGAAAGGCCCAGGGTCCAGCCTTCTGGGTTGCTCCTTCAGTCCAGCCTTTCTGTTGGGCCCCTGGGACTGGGAGGACCTTCAGAAAGGAGCGCTCTGGGCTAAGCGCGTGCCCCGCAGGCTGACTCTGCCACGCGAGTTGGTGTTCCGCGCGTGCCGGCAGCAAGTGCAGTGTTGGGGTGGGGGCTCCCCTAGTGAGAGGAACCGGTTTCGGAGGCAGGTGGATTCAAATCCCGGCTTTGCCGTTGCCGTCTGTGACCTCAGGCAGGTGACTGAGCAGCTCACACTGCTGGCTGCCGCCCAGCAGCCGTTCGTTCCTGCCTTTGTCGCTGGCAGGTGTGCCCCACAGTGGAGTCCGAGCAAAACTTGATAGCGTGCCAGTGGGACGAGAGGGGTGTCTGCCGTGGGGCTCGTAGAATAAGCTGCACATATTTAAAGTGTACGGCTTGGTGCGTTTTGACATGTGTTTGCACACCCGCAGGCTTTCTTCTTTCCTGATGGACCCTGAGCCTTTGCTCCTTCTTTCAAGGTGCATGTCTTAGGGACTTCGTCTTGCTGGTTGCTGTGCCTACAGCTGCTAGATCTCTGGTATATCGGGGAGGGTGGGGGAGCAGAAGAGCCTCTCTTTACCCTCCTTTGTCTTTTGCAGCAGGAAACAGGGCTCTGCCTCCCTGCAGCGTTGGGGTTCTTCCACATCCACATAAGGGAGGGTGCTGGGCTTTGTGGGGGGGTAGCTGGTTTTCCCCAGTCGGGCCTGCCTCTCTCCCTCCTCCACAGCACAGGCAGGGCAGTGCTTCTAAAATGCGCTTGCTTAAGAGCCCCGAGCAGCACCTGCTTTCCCTTAGGATGAAGTGTGCACGTGTGTGCGGCTGTGCAAACTCTGGTCGCTGCGCCTCTTCGTCTCTCTAGACTCTTCTTCCCTACAGAGGTTCTGGCCAGACTGAGGGGTTTTGTTTTTGTTTTTTTCCCCCGTTTTCCACGTTGAAGAACACATTTATAATACAGTAAATAAAGTGCAGGTTAAACTACCTAATAGAACAGATATTTTAAGCACCTTAGAAACACTGATTTAATAATAAAAAAGACACCTTATGGACTTAAAAAAGATTCATCCCTTACTCCTCTTGCTTACGCCCCCCCATCCGCCTGCTCTCCCCTCTCCCTCTGGCTGTGCCTGCCAGCTCTTCTGCCCCATGTCAAGGCCGCTTGGAATGCCCTTCCTCAGGATGGCCGTCGTGGATCCCAGGTCTGGGTTGGGTCTTCCTGCTGAATATTCTGCACGCCCTCCGCTTTTCTCTGCCCTGCAGTAATGCCCAAGTGATCATTGCTTGTTGGAGGCTTTCCTGCTGGAGCATAAGCTGCCAGAAGGCGGGGACCCTGTCTGTCTTAGTCATGGCTCCACGGCTGCTGTAGCGATGACACAGGTAGCTGCTGAATGAGTAAACCCGACTTATGTCTAAATAAAGTTACCTGGTGTCATTGAGGAGAAGTAAGTGTGAATGAGTTACAACTACAGTTAGGCACAAATGACCAATATGGTCTTTTGCGTTGACTCAGCAGTTTCACACCTAAGATTAATCCCAAGGAAATGATCAGAGATGGTGTGTTCAGAGATGTGTATTCACGGATGTGACTGACATTCTTATTTATGGCATACGGCATTGGAAATGAATGTTCAGCAGTAGGGTTAGATAACTCCTATTATGTCTACATGGTACATCCATTAAAAGTGACACTGCAGGAGGTTAACATTACGACTTGGGAACATATTCATAATAAACTAAGACACAGAAGTAGATTATAGAAAAGCATGATCCCAATTTTTAGTAACAAGGAATAATTAAAAAAACTAGAAATATGTACTCAGATGTTTGCTGTAGTCACCCTTGGAAGGTGAGATTATGAGTAGTTTTTTTCTTTTTGTGCTGCCCTGAATTTTCTGCAAAGAACATGGCTACTTTTTTAATCAGAAAAAAATTTTTATAAATAAGTACGTTCCTGATATTAAAAAGTAATATAGGTTGTAAAAATCATAAATACAGTAAAGCCTGACTAAAATTTATATGGCTTTGTTTTAAATTTTGAGATAATTTAATAGTTTTGATTTGTGCTGGGCTTATTTCACTGAACTTTAGCAACTAATGAAAAATGATGGCCAAATTTATAATATAAATAAAATTGCATCACAACAATTGAGTCTTATAAACCTCATTTTGCATATAAGAAGAATGAAGTAACTTGCTCCAAGATTCACTGCTAGTAAATGGAGGTTAGAATTTCAACTCAGCTCAGTTTTGTTGTGGAGCCTTCCCTTCTGTCAGCAGTGCTGTGCTGCCCAGCGTTCTGTCTTTTTCCCTAGGACGCAGCCAAGAGGGGTCGAGCTCCCAACTCGGTGCATCTGCCATGCACGGTTTTCTGAATGTTGGCGTCAGTGGTCATGGCCAGACTGGTCCGGAGGGTCCTCCAGGGAGGGCACCCTGAGTCTGGAGTCGTGACGGCTGTAGGCTTTCCATTTCCACTTTGAATAAACTTTATTGAGGTTGAAGTTAGTGTTAAAATATCCCTCTGACACTTGTTAAGACAGTGAGAAGGACTCTCTTCGAGACTTGAGTGGTGAAAGAGGTGGGCTCAAGTTCGAACACAGCACAGACACCGGGGGATTGAGAGCCTGTAGCAGAGGGAGGGTCACTGGGACTGGAGGGCGGGGGAGCAGTTAGATCAGATCTTGAGGAGGGTCACGTGTCAAGGGTGGGGTTACTCAAGCTGACTCAGCAGGAATCTGGCTAAACTTGGTAAGGATGAACTTGCAGCTCAAGGTGGAGGCCTGTCGAGAAAAGGGCCCAGGAGCCTGAGTTTGGTCAGGGAGAGCGTGTCGGCCAGTAGTTCCACTTGTCCCGTGTGGAGGCCTCTGACAGCAGGGAGAGCAGCCTGGTGCAGCTGCCCGGACCACCTGCGGTGAACCGCAGCCCTGGCTGTGAATTCCAGTGAGCGCTGGGCAGTTGCCGTGTCTCGTGTGCTGGCCTGGGACACATGTTCATCCCTGAATTTTCAGTCCCTGTTCTTACCCTGCTGTGTTGAAAGGGTCCCTGTAAGTTCCTCTTTTAAGCTGAGGCTAATGGGGAGGAGAGGAGAGAGCAGACTTCAGATCCTCCACTTAAAGGTGTGAGGGGCCTCATGAGAGGGCCCAGGCCCCGGGCAGCAGGTTACCACTGGGAGAACAATGGTCCAAGAGTCAGACACGGAGCATGGAAAAAGAGGACTGTATGTTCTTCACTGAATCCTGGGACATTGTCCAAGAGATTCTTCCAATATTCAGTTTTCTAACAGAAGGTCCCTCTCTGTTTTACTTTGCTGTTTACTCTTCATGAGAGCTCAAACACTGTGATGTTACACGTTAACTTGTAGATTTTTGTCTTGTAGAGACATTATTTTTGTCTGATAAAGATCTATCCAAAGGTTATGGTTCTATTTCTGGAGGACATTTACCCAATTCCTCTCCAACTTTAAAAAGCTCACTTTGGTCGGCCAGCTCTTCAGATGCGCTCGGAACTGGCTTCCTGTCTTACGGTTTCTTTCATTAATTTATATTTGCATGGGTTATGTCTTTTCACCTTTGAACATTATGCCTTGACACCTTTGGGATGCTGGATGTGGCTCAAGGTGGCCACAACTGCTGGTACTGGTTGCCTACAAACACTGCTCCATGGGCGCAGGGTGTGTGCCCTGGGCTGTCCATGGGTCCACTGTTGCTGTGTCCAGAGTGACTCTCCATGTGTAGCTTTTGACCGCGTTCTCTCAGTGGCAGATAGGGTGCATATGTGTTTTGCTGCCTCTCTCTTCATTTCTCCAAGTGTTTGTCAGTTGAAAGACTGTGAATAAAGGAGCTTCTGGGCTTCTCCTTCCTCTTCTCTCCAGGCCTCATTTACTGGTAACCCAGTACATTGGGATTGGTCTGGATGTAAGGAGAAGAGAGCCATTGCTAGGAGCGAGGCCTCCTCCCGTGTCACACACTCTGGCTGTACTTGTGCACCTGCTGCTCTTTCCTAAAATCTCCTGCACTGATGCTTTGTTTCCCAGACCAGTTTGTCAGCTACTCAAGGGCAGACTCTACTCTGTACTCTTTGCCCACAGTTGGAGTCTATAAACTTGTTGATTCCTGATTTCTCTTTATACACTTGCCCTTTGATGCCTTTATCTATTTATTCGTTCACAAGTGCTTGCCAGGCCCTCATGTGCCTGATACTGTGCTGGGTGTTAGGGATCTGACAGGGTGACATCTTCTGCCCTGAGGCCCACGTTAATGCACGTGACTCCCAGACTGTATTTTGGGCAGTGGGACTCCTACCTAGTAAGACATAACTTTTGTTTTCCAGGCAACAGTTATCTAGATAATGACAATTTCCTGTATAATTTGCAGGTAGAATAAATGAAATTTTATATATGTGTGTGTATATATAAGTATAATTTTACAATATATATATTGTATAATCATATTATATGTATTTGCAGTCATCTTAAAAACTACCTTTAGAGTATATGTTGTTAGCAATAAAAGGCTTAAAAAAACAGAAGAAAGTTGTTTAAAAAGGTAATATCCAGATTTCTCTTTTTAAGCATCTCCTTTCACACCACACTGACTGCATTGATGGCGGGCTAACACTGCATCAATGCTTTGAAGAGCCGAAGTGCCGGAAGGCATCCTCTAATGCCCAAGTCCCCAAACCTTTGCCTATCCAAAATTGTCTTTGTGAATGCCATAGAAGAGCACATTGTAACATAACATTCCTGAGGTAATTTGTGATTCAAACTGTGAGAAATTGGCAGTGTGAAAGACAGGAAAAACCAGTACATGTTTAAAAAATAGTGAGCTTTTCACTACTGGGGTAAGCAAGGAGGAAAAACATTTGAATAAAATCAAAGCAGAGGCTGAGCCCGACTTCTTGCAAAATAAAGAGGAGAGTGTTTCAAGAAACTCAGTGTTGTCACTTGCAGTTTTAGTAGAAAAATGCTTGAAACAAAAATGTCTTTTTATCGGTGAGGGAAGGCAGCCAACGCAAATGTGGCAGAGCTGCTGCACAAACGGGCCCACGTCTGTGAGGGGTGGGAGTGAAGGCGGTGCCGGTGCTTTGCCCTCCTGGCTCCATCTCCACGTGGGCTTGGTGGGAGGGTCCTCAGCACCCGCACGAGCTCGGGGAAAGAAGCAGGTCTCCTCTCGCAGTATAGAAAGAGTCCGCCTCCCGCTGGGTAAGATCTACCTTGGATCCACTCGTCGTCCACAGACCTTGCCTTTTTTTTTTTTAATCCATTTTGGTATTTTGTACAGTCTGACATTGTGTTCTGAAACATATCCCCTTTCCACAGCAGGCCCGGAGGGCCCGACTGGAGAACTGCCTTATGGCTGAGATAATCATGTTATGAAGTCCATCTCCTGCTTCAGAAACACACCTTCCAAGATGAACCCACTGCTAGTAATAGGTCTCCAGTGGTTTGGGGTATATGGATCCATTATGTGTAGCAACTTAATGAGCAAGGCCTCACTCAATTTCAACTTAAATGTGTGCTATTTGTGTCCACTCAGTTTTTAGATATTCTTTATTATTAATGGCTATTAAACAGATAACTCCAAATTCTCTTAGGGGCAAGCGTCCATTAACAGGCAGCAAATTCTTAAAAGATAATCCACGAGGGGGCCTTTTCCCAGCCTAGTAATTTATTTACTGAAATAGGGCTTACAGTTTTTTACCCGCCAGGGTTGTTTTGAAGAGTGGAGACGTGTGCTTTGAGTGCCCAGCGCTGTCTGGCAGGAAGTGGGCACAGACAGGAGCTGTTACTGCTGTGCGTGGGCAGCTTGGGGCTGCTGCCCTCAGTCCCCAGCCTGGGAGAGGCACCATTTGCTCTTGTGCTGCTGTTTGCATAGTAAGGATATTTTTGTTTTGTTTTATCAGAGGACCGGAAGCCCTGATGAAAAGAATAGGCCGTTAAGATAAAAGATGTCTGACCACTGATGGATGTTACTGGCTATATTACATCTTTTGTTATGAGTAAGGACATCATACTTATTACATAAAGGACTCTGCTTAGATTTTTTCCAGATTGTGAATTCTGATCCTTTGAACTATTTTGTGTGTTTTTACATTTTAGAATGGGCAGTTTTCCATCCAAAGTCAGTCAGTCACCACCTCAAATGTTGCTGCATTTGGCCTAGTGAATATTCATGTAGTTTCCTTTTTAACACCTTTATTGAGATGCACTTGATGCACAGGAAACTGCACATATGTACAGCGTATGATTCGAGAGGTTGAGCATGCGTTCACCCGTGACACCATCCCCACAGCCAAGGTGGTGAATGTGTCCATCACCCTGTCTCCTGCCCCACTGCAGACGACCACAGGGCTCTTGCCACTGCGGGCAGCTCAGCTCTCAGTGGGCTGGGCTTTTACATAAGTGGGACCGTGCAGTGTGCGCTCCTTGGTCCAGCTTTCACTCAGCAGAATTACTTTGAGAAACATCAGTGTTGCACGTATCAATTTTACATTTTATGTTTTCAAAATTAACTTCTGTTTGAGCTCCTAGATGGGCAGTATTACTTCTTTGAAATTGTTAACCTGTTTTCGAACTTTGTTGAGAAATCTCTTGAGTAATCGTCTTAGTGACAATCTTAAAAGAGTGCTGCCCTGTGCTGTCCTGGTGGAAGTCCGACTCAGCACCTTAACTCGCAGGCGCAGCCCCACGGGTGTGTCCGGGGAAGCCTCTTCAGGCTCCTGACCAGCGTGACGTGCTCTGTGTCGTGCTGGAGACAGAGAGTGAATGTTAAATATTGTCTGTGTTTGCTCTGAAAGGCGCCATATGTCTGGTGATAACGCCATAAGTACTCATTTCTTTTCCTTTCCAGATCCTTTCCAGGAGGTCAGTTATGGGTGTGAGAGGCTTACAGGGATTTGTGAGAAGTAGCTGCCCACATATATGTATGGTAGTAAATTTCAAAGAGCTGGCAGAGCACCACCGAAGCAGGCATCCTGGAGGGACTCCTACCATTGTGGTCGATGCCATGTGTTGCCTCAGATACTGGTACACGCCGGACTCTTGGATCTGTGGTGGCCAGTGGCGGGAATACTTTTCTTCTTTGCGAGAATTTGTGAAAACTTTTACAGCTGTTGGCATCAAGTTGGTATTCTTCTTTGATGGCATGGTGGAGCAGTCCAAGAGAGACGAGTGGGTGAAACGAAGACTCAAGAACAACAGGGAGATAGCCAAGATCTTCCATTATATCAAGTCCCACAGGGAGCAGCCTGGCAGAAACATGTTCTTCATCCCCTCAGGGCTGGCCATATTTACTCAGTTTGCTTTGAAGGCCCTGGGTCAGGAAACTCTGTGTTCGTTACAGGAGGCCGACTATGAGGTGGCTTCCTATGGCCTCCAGAACAACTGTCTTGGGATTCTTGGAGAAGACACTGACTATTTAATTTATGACACCTGTCCCTACTTTTCCATCAGTGAGCTCTCCCTGGACAGTCTGGACACCATCATGCTGTGCCGAGAGAAGCTCTGTCAGAGCCTGGGTCTCAGCCTGTCTGACCTTCCTCTTCTGGCCTGCCTGCTTGGCAATGACATCATCCCAGAAGGCATGTTCGAAAGCTTTCGTTACAAGTGCTTGTCTTCTTATACCTCTGTGAAAGAGAACTTTGACAAAAAAGGTAACATTATCTTAGCTGTAGCGGACCACATATCTAAAGTTCTTCGGTTGCATCAAGGTGAGAAGAAGCTGGAAGAGATGTTACCTTTGGGGCCAAACAAAGCTCTTTTTTATAAAGGAGTGGCATCGTATCTTTTGCCAGGACAGAAGTCTCCATGGTTTTTCCAAAAACCTGAAGGCGTAGTAACTTTGGACAAGCAGCTACTGTCCATGAGTTCAGATCCTAAATCCAAGCAAGAAGTTCCCGTGTGTATAGACCCTGAATCCAAGCAGGAAGTTCCCATGTGTACAGACCCTGAATCCAAGCAAGAAGTCCTTTTGTATACACACCCTGAATCCAAACAAGAGGTTCCCGTGTACACAGACCCTGAATCCAAACAAGAAGTTCCCATGTGTACAGATCCTGAATCCAAGCAAGAAGTTCCCATGTACACAGACCCTGAACCCAAGCAAGAATTTCCCTTATGTACACACCCTGAATCCAGGCAAGAAGTTCTCTTATGCACACACCCTGAATCCAAGCGGAAATTACCTGTAGACACGGACCCTCAATTTAACCTAGAAGCACCCCTGTGTACAAACCCTGAAATTAAACAAGAAGATCTTGTAAATGTGGGGCCTGAAGTCAAGCCACAAATAACTATGGTTTCGGATCCTGAGATCTTGAAGGTATGTAGATGTGCCCACCCAGATCTAACGTCATGATGGAAAGTGTACCCATTGATAGATTTGACAGTGAGTATTTATTGACTGCCTGCAGTGGTTAAGACACTGGGGCGGGGGGTGGGGGTGGCAGGCACAGGACAGAACCCTTGGAGTTTAGCTAGGAAGTAAGATACAATACATGTGAAAACCCACATTATAAACTCTGTCTCACGTTGTTACATCACTGTTACAGAGAGAGTGCTCGAAATTTGAAAGAGAGTAATCACTGTGGGTTAAGTACAGAGAGAAGCTCCCAGAGGAGGGATAAGTGAAGCCAGGCCTTCATGGGGCTGAGATTTGTTGTGAACAGGTGAAGATGGGGTCTGTGGGAGCGCTGGAGGGGTGGCCTGTAGAGTCTCCCCTCAGGCACAGTTCTGGGACAGTAGCAGAGGCATGCGGTTTGAAGCGCTAAGTAAGGAGAAAACAGTTGCGAAAGATAGGCTGCGGCCAGCTTGTGGACTTTGGTACACGCCGTGCTGGGAATTTGGACGCGGTCCCGAAGGTAATATAGAGCCTTGATGGTTTGCGAAGGAGAGCCACTGTTTATTAACTGCCTGCTGCGTGGGGGATCTGTCCACGCGCAGCGCGTGTATTTTAGCTCATTGAATCCTCTCGTTCTCCTTGGGTTACAGAGAAGGTGCATGTCCACATGGATGCCCTGAGGCATCTCAGCAAGTGCAGAACCAAACATGACCACAACCTTTCGTTGTTCTGGCATTGACTGTCACCATCTTGCACAAGTTAAAAACCTGGGAACCATCTCTCCCATTTTTCGTAACCAGTCTCTCCCCAGTCTTGGTACTTTGATCTATTCGGTGGATCCTACCACCCTAGGCCAAAATATCGCTTGTGTGAATGACTGCAGTCATCTCTGAGCGCTCTTCCTAAACAGACTTCTGCCCCTTCCAGTCCATTTGTCATGCTGCACACAGAGATAAAACCCTTATTTGCATTCCGTAGCTCTTAGGAGGGAAACAGTAACCGGAACAAGGCTGGCAGCCATCACCCAGGCACTACCTGCAGCTCCACCTTTGTCTGCCCCTCGGCTGCTTGCAGCCTCGCATGTGCTCTTCGCCCTCCGGGACGGCTCTCCTGCCCCCTTCTGCTAGTCGATGCCTGCTCGGCTTTTCCACCACACACGCAGAGAAGCCTCCTGGCTGCCCACCCTGTGTGTGTGTGCCTGACGTTTGCAGCGCATGCCCCTGGAATGTCGTGTTTGGTTCCTGTCTTTCCTGCTAGATGGGGCGGTTCTGTGAGGGCAGGACCTTGTTTGTTCTTGTCATTGCCAAGCCCCTTGTCCTGTCCTGCTGTCTGTCTGGTAGGGGCTGCTAGTTCAGTCTCAGAGGGGATGTTCTCTGTCTCTTGTATCTTTAGGTTTTCTCTAGTGACTTCTTCCCTCCCTCCTGTACAACTGCAGGGGTTCTCCTGTCCGAAAGGTCTTTCCCCTCTTTCTCTGTTACATATATTGTAGCAGAGGAGCTAAGAGGTAGAAGGTGATACATGTTTTAAGAGAGTTGCAGGTGAAAAAGTATTAAGAAGTTAAGAAATTTATTCTACTGGGAAGCACTCTTAACTGCTTTTTAGAGGAAAAAGAATGTGGGGTGGACGTTGGAGGAAGGTTAGAAGTGGACCTCCACGTGGAGGTGCTGCCAGGCAGTGGGACATGAGTAGAACATGACAGCACGGGGACAGGTGGGCCTCAGCAGAGAATGAGGAGTCGTCTAATGAGGAAGAAGAAGAGCATGGAGGAAGGACAGAGAACTAAACCTGGGCTCGACTTGCATGTGTTCAGTTTGGTCGCGCAGGTGGCTCTCCAATGACACATCTCTTTGTAGTTGTTCATGGTTCCCAGAAGGCGTTCCTCACTGAGTCTCCTTCGGTCATCGCACAGCTCTGTCGCTAGACGCGTGGGTGAGGACATAGGTGTGAAAGTGACATGGTCTGCAGTAGTCACACGACTAGCGCTTGGCAGACCCTGGCGTTGAACCCAAGCCTTTGACGCTTTCCAAGATCACCGCTGCCTTCCCTGCTGGTCTAGAAGTTCATTGGCGCTTAGAGAGGTGACACAGTCGTGGTCGGTAGTGTAGAAGCAGGAGAGTGGAGGAGTGTGTAAGGGAACCCCCCTGCTCTGAGTCTTCATTCAAGAGGCGGCGGTGTCTGCGTCTCAGCCAGCCCAAGACTCTGACTGAGCGATCACCTGCCACATCCACAGCGCCATTCCAGGCCCTCTCTGCTCACTCTCCTTTGCTCTGGCCCCTGCCAGTCCCCGACTTCCGCTCTGGTCTCCCGTCTGTGTACACCTTGCACCTGTCCTGTCTGGGCTCCTCGTCACGCCCCCTGGCTCATCCGCCACACCCACCCCATACCCACCTGGGCTTCCGCTGTGCTCATGGGCGTCCTGGCCGTCTCACCCAGTCTCCTGCAAGGGGAGTGCAGACAGGTTGGGTCTGACTGCCAAGGGTAGCACGTGTGTGCTGAAAGAGTTCAGGACTTAGTTCTTACACTCTTTAAGGAGGCATTGGCTATCAAGCAGAGGTGTGGTGAGATCAGATCTTTGTTTTTTGAAACATTGGGTACACGGCAGAGAATGGCTGTTGGCACATAGGAGGGTTGGGTGGCCTCAGAGAGCTGCGGTCTCCCAGGGGCCTGGGGGAGTTCAGATTACAGGGATTTGGGGAGCAATTTGGATGCAAAAAAGGCAGGAGCTGGGGATGGGGTTGCTCTTTCAGGAAGTTTGGCAGAAAGAGCCTGGGATGGGAAGAGGCCGGCAGAATCTGGTAGGCCTGTCTGCTGGTTGCGGGGGGAGGGTAAGGGCAGATAGTGTGCTGTTCCAGTGACACTCCCATTTACTGAGCTTAGTGATACCTTTGAAAACAATTTTGAAGTTTCTTAAGTTTCCCTTAATTTTTTCTAAAAAAATTTTTTGCAATGGAGTCTTCCAGCCCTGTCAATAGGTAACCAAAATTCAAATGTGTGCATTTTGACCACACATAGTCACCCTGGAAATCCTTAGGTGCAAAGTTGCTGAATGCAGCAATTACCTGAGTACATACCCACAACCACTGCTGTTTCCTCCAGAGTTACACACTGTTGGGTAACTGAATTCTTGCTTTAGAGTCTTCAGGTTAGGTGCATATGTTAAAGTTTTTCCAAGTGTGAAATGCTATATAATATCTACAGTTAAGGGCAGAGATAAAAAGATACTGAGGTGATGAGCTAATTAATGAATTAATATTATGCTTGTAGAGAACTTCTCTGAAAACCCTGTGTATACCCAGAAAAGAATGTTACATCTCAAATTCTGTAGAGTTGCCAAAATTGAAGATTTCTTAGTAGAGTGAATATAATTTATTATAGCTATATACATAAATTTGTCAAAATACTAACTCTTCTGAAATAAAAAAAGAGTAAGAAATGGAAGAGGGAATAGGAGAATAAATTAGAAGGTATTCTGCCTTAAAAGGATCATGAAATATCTAACCATATTGTTTCTGATAGATTCTGTATCAAAAGGGGTGTTATAGAGAAATAGGTTACTTCTAATGATCTTTGATTGGTTAGAGCATCAAGTAATAACTCTTTTGGAATCCTTGCTGACCTTAAAGTTGCTAGCTTGTCTGCCATCCTGATTTAAAGAAATTTTAGCCATGAGATAGACACTCGAGTATGTCTAGCCTGAGACCAGTACTTACCACCTATTGGCCATGCACTGTGTGCCAGCCTCGTATATTAACACATTTAATCCTCACAATAGTTCTGTGAGGTCAGCACCTTTGTTAAACCTGTTTTACATATGAAGGAAGTGAGGAGTTAAAGGGATTAGGACTCAAGTCTACAATAATGAATGGGCGTGACTGAGCTGCTTCACGTGTATGAGTAACAACGGGACACTGACACACAGAGGTTTTGATGTTCCAGGTTATTGGCAACACATTTTAAGGGCCATTAGTGGTAGGCTGGATTTAAATTCTGAAGAGTAATCTAGATGAATTTATTCCTGCAGTAATAAGAATGTTTTTGCAGGAACATGAAACCTGTATGGAGGATATTATAGGCCGTCTGATCTTAACTACTCATTGAATGAGAAAGTGGTATCCATTTAAATCATCCATCTCGTCACCTACCATGTGCTGCCACTGTGCTGCATTCGAAGTAGCAAGAAATGAGTGCCCAGTGCATAGTTTCTGCTCAATAAAAAATCCCTGAACAGTTGAATGAACGTGATGGTTTCTAATCCCAGGGAGTTTATGGTTTAATAGGAGAGGTAAGGCCAGGTAACCAGTGTAGGGTAAATGTGAGTTTGAGCCCATCAGGCCAGGGGTAGGTGAGTTCCTGCTCAAAGAGTATGACAGGGTTATGGAGAGATGACGCTTTAGGGGACCCTCAAAGGAGCAGAGACTGGGAAGTGGCTGGTTGGGAAGGGCTGAAAGAGGTCAGTTTTCCGGAGCACAGGGAGGGTTCTTGCAGAACTTTGGAGGTTGGGCCCCAGAGAGTCCACGAAGGGCAATGGTGTACGTGGGAAAGGAGATGGAGGCCTCCGCGGGGCCTCCCTTGAGTCTCAGGCTGAAGAATCTGTGGTAGCCGGCCAGATGCTTTGAGGAGGCATTGACTGGGCCTCTGTTTCCAGGAAGGCAGAGTATCGCTGGGATGAAGGGTGGCTTGGAGAGAGGAGAGACTGGTGTGGGCGGCTGGAGCCCTGGGTAGCATCTCTCCGTCAGGTGGACAGGATGATGAATGACGGCAGGAGGAAGTACGACAAGTCTGGTAGGTGATTGGAAATTGGAGGAGGAGCAAGAGGAGTAATAGAAAGCTTTGAGCCAGAAGCCCAAAGGAAAGGAGGCACAGAGGCCAGCTTGACGTCATGAGTTCGAGTGACAGTTACTCTATTTCTGAGCCCTCAGAGACGTTGGATTTCCTATTAAAGGTCACTGTTTTGTTTTCAGCGAGAAACCAGTTGCATTTAAATTTCCGGCAGGTCGCCAGAACACATCATGTCCAGGCAGAGAGCTACCTGGTGTACAACGTCATGAGCAGCGGGGAGGTCGAATGCAGCAACAGTCTGGAGGATGCGATGGACCAAGCTCTGCCCAGCCAGGCCTTCGTCTACCGCCCAGTGCGGCAGCGGGTGTACTCCCTCTTGCTGGCGGATGGCGAAGGTGAGTCATGGTCACGCAGTGACTGTGCTCGTGGACCTGAATTCTGAGAGCTGGCCAGACAAAGTAGAGTGCATTCTTTCAGGACTTGGGGTTTATTTCTCTGTGAAATCTGTAATGTAGAATGCCACTCGCATCTGTGCAGAATAAAGGGTAAATGCCTTGGGACGTCTATATCTAATTAGCAAGCATTTGACCAGTATTCATTAAAAGAGAAGTGCATTGTTTCTGTAAAATGTCGAGGTTTTTTTTTTTTTTCCGCCGCACAGCATACGGGATCTTATTTCCCCAACCAGCGATCGAACCCATGCCCCCTGCATTGGAAGTACAGAGTCTTAGCCACTGGACCACCAGGGAAGTCTCTAAAATGTTGTATTTTTATGCCTTAAAAGGATTCGTCCTTATTAAAAATGTGAAAACCCTTTCCTCCTGTAGGAGTGTAGGGTGTGTTTATTATTAGAAGACAGCGTCTAGTTACTCTGCCTCAAAATGTGAGTTTCGTAAAACGATAGTGTATAATCATCATATTTTAAAATATAAACAAAATTTTCCTTTGGAGTTTTTGTAATTAAGTTTATGTTTTTCCATCTGTATTTCAATTTCACTGTAGGAACAAGAGGATAAGGAGAGGACTGTCCATGGCTAGGCCAGTAAAATTGAGAGGACTTTTAACACCAGGAATAAAATTAATCAGACCCTGTAACCCTCTGTTAGGAACAGTCTGGGGAAATTGGGAGTGTCGGAGAGCGCTCTGTAGCGCAGACTAGTGATGCTTAATGCATGCAGTTACCTCCGTGCAAGGCCTTGCTGACCTGAGGCAGGCTGCTGGAACATCATGGTCTGATTGGATGGTGCTGGGATGAGAAACAGAGTCTGGCACACTACTGTCAGGGCAAGGATTGAAGCAGAAAAGTCCTGGTGAAAGGATGTCTGTGGCCCATTTGCCTAAACTCCATTATCTCCAAACCTACCAACATTACTATTAATATTATTCCAGAAAGGAAACATTTACATAATCTAAAGGTGGTGATAGAATCATCAGATTGAAGTGTTGTGATTATTCTTTTTTTGGGCAGAGGGAGTGGCAGGTCCTTTGTACCCAGATTTTATTAGATTCCCAGCACCACCCAGCACGTGCTGCCTTCTCCCATAGGTGCTGTGAGAGTTCAGACACTGATGTGGCCTAAGGAGGACATGAGAAAGATGTTTAAGCTGATTTGAAGACAGAAACAGAAGAACCTATGTAAACTTTGAAACCAAATATTATCGAAATAATTTTTCTATTTTTCTTATGTGGTTCTCTGCCCATATACTCTTTCTTAACATGAATGATGGCACGTTGACTCCAATGATTAAAGAAAAGATATCTTCATCATGAAAAAATTTCATGTTATAGAATAACATTTGCCTAGAATTATTTTTATTTTGTTAAATGAGGTTAAAATATATAAACTTCATAACTTAAATTTCCTACTTTGTTAATGCAATTTATTGACAGCCATAGAGATCACTTTATTAGATAACCACAATAACAGGAAAGTTACTCAGATTGAACTTATCTTCACAACTGACCTTCACTCTCCTTTTTTCTTTCTCAACTTTTTGGCTTTCTACATGAAGTCTACATTGTTAGGATGTAAACATAAAAAGCTGCTGTTGCAGGTTTATTTATGATGAATGTAATAAAGCGTATTCTATGCTGTTTGCTTGGCTTGGCTTACTGTTGCACATGCACCTAAAAGAGATGTCTTTTCTACAGCTGAGCGTGGTGTTCTATAAAATGCCAGTATTGCGAAGGGGGCTATGAGAGTCTTCCACCGACTTTCTGTCAGCTTGTTCATAGTTTTTAAGAAGAGTGTTGAAATCTCCAGATACTGTTGTGGATGTTTTTATTTATTCCCTTCAGTTCTGTTAGTTTTTACTTCAGATGTTTTTGAGGTTCTGTTATTAGTGAATGTACATAGAGGATTGTATGTTTCTTAATGAATTGGCTCCTTTAACATTATGAGATTTCCCTTTTTTAGAAAATCTGATCATATTCCCTATGTTGAAGCTGGCTTTGTCTGATACTAGTATACACACCCCACTTTTCTTATGATTATGGTGTATCTTCTTTCTGTCCTTTTACTTTTAAACTATTTCTTTATATTGAAAGTATGTCTCTTTTAAGCAGCATATACAGTCTTTCAATCTCTGTCTTTTAATTGGACTGTTTAGGCCATTTACACTTAATGTACTTATTGACAGTACATGTAATGTCTTCATGGGTTTAAGTCTTCATTTTGCTCTTTGCTCTGTTCTTTTTTCCCTTATTTTCTCCTTTTCTGACTTCTTTTGGATCAATTGAGTAATTTTTAGTATTTTGTTTTATATTGGCTTATTATTGGACTTGGATTATTAGATTTACCTGTTTTTGTTTGCTTGTTTTTTTAGCAGTTTTTATAAGGTTTATAATATATGTCTTTAACGTGTCACAATTTGACTTCCGTATCATATCACGTAATGTGTATTGTAAAAACCTTACAACAGTGTACTTGCATTCTCCCTGCTATTCTGTATATTTTTAAAACTTTTAAAATGATTATATACTCAAGGGAGTTGCAAAAAGTAGCTCATAGAGTTTCATGTACCGTTAACCCAGCTTCCCCAAAGATGACATCTTATATAATAAAGTACAATATCAAAGCCAGGAATTTGACATTGGTACAGTACTGTTAACTAGATCATAGACATTATTCACTTTTCAGCATTTTGTCCTCCCATTCATTTGGTATGTGTATAGTTCTATGCAGTTTTATCCCATGTCAAGGTACAGGAATGGTCCATCACCACAGGGGAACGCTCTCATGCGGCCCCTTTGTACCCTGCCCTCTGTCCCTGTCCCCTGGTGACCACTAGTCTGTCCTCCAACTCAACATTTTGGTCATTTTGAGAATGTCACATAAGTGGAAACATAGTAGGTAACCTTTTGAGATTATGCATATGTTTTAAATCCCATAACACACAATTCTTATTTTTATTTTAAACCATGGGTTGGCAAACTTTTTTGTGAAGGACCAGATGATAATATTTTAGGCTTTGAGGGCCCCACAGTCTGCAACAACTGCTGAGCCCTGCTGAGCCAGGTGCCATGGACCTACATCCAGAAGGGTGTGGCTGTGCCAGTGAAGCTTTGTCTAGTTTTCCCATGTCACAAAATTTGAATTTTATGTCATCGGTCTGTGTCACAGAAGATTCTTCTTTTGATAATTTTCCAGGCATTTAAAACAATATGAAAAGCATTATTAGCTTTCAGACTGTATAAAAGCAAGCAAGCCAGATTTGGCCTATGAGCCAAGTTTTTCCAACCCTTCCTTTGAACAGTCAGTTGTTTTTTTTTTTGTTTTTTTTTTTTTTTTTTTTTTTTGTGGTGTGCGGGCCTCTCACTGTTGCGGCCTCTCCCGTTGCGGAGCACAGGCTCCGGACGCGCAGGCTCAGCGGCCATGGCTCACGGGCCCAGCCGCTCCGCGGCATGTGGGATCTTCCCGGACCGGGGCACGAACCCGTGTGCCCTGCATCGGCAGGCGGACTCTCAACCACTGCGCCGCCAGGGAAGCCCTGTTTTATTTTGTTTTTTTTTTTAAGAATAATTTATTTTTTTGGCTGCGTTCGTCTTTGTTGCTGCATGCAGGCTTTCTGTAGTTGTGGCGAGCTGGGGCTACTCTTTGTTGCAGTGTGCGGGCTTCTTACTGCATCGCGGTGGCTTCTTTTGTTGTGGAGCATGGGCTCTAGGCCGTGCGGGCTTCAGCAGTTGTGGCACATGGGCTCAGTAGTTGTGGCTTACAAGCTCAGTAGTTGTGGCTCTCAGGCTCTAGAGCGCAGGCTCAGTAGTCGTGGCGCACAGGCTTAGTTGCTCCTCGGCATGTGGGATCTTCCCAGACCAGGGATTGAACCTGTGTCCCCTGCATTGGCAGGCAGATTCTTATCCGCTGTGCCACCAGGGAAGTCCCAGTCATTTGTCTTTTAAAGGAGTTAATAGGTGAGATGAGGTCTTCTGTGTGCACCATTTCTGCTGCTCTTTTTTTTTTTTGGTACGCGGGCTTCTCACTGTTGTGGCCTCTCCCGTTGCGGAGCACAGGCTCCGGACGCGCAGGCTCAGCGGCCACGGCTCACGGGCCCAGCCGCTCCGCGGCATGTGGGATCTTCCCGGACCGGGGCACGAACCCGCGTCCCCCGCGTAGGCAGGCGGGCTCCCAACCACTGCGCCGCCAGGGAAGCCCTCTGCTGCTCTTTATTTCAGAAATATAATTCTGCTGGATGTAGAATTTTAGGTGTTTTGTCGGGCACTTTCAGAGTGTCATCCTGTTGTCTCTGGCTTGTGTTTCTCATGAGTTGACGATGGTCCTTCTGACTGTTGTGTCCACAGGTTGCAAGTGTGTGTTTCTCTGGCTGTCCTTGGGGTTTCTTCTTGATTGCTGGTTTTCAGCCACTGTTTAAGCTGAGCTTTGGAGTCGTTTCCTCTCTGTTTATTCTGCTTGCAACTCTTGAGCTCTTTGGGTCCATTTCTATTCCCTATTGACTTAGAAAACAACATTTCATGAAACGGTGCTCAACTTTTTCTATCTCTCTCTCACCTATCACTCCGGGCCTTCAGTTACGTGCCTGGTTCACACCTCACAGTGTCCCTCAGGCACCAAGGCTTGTTTTTATGCCTCTTCTCTCTGTGATTCAATTCGGGTCACTCTTGTCATTTTCGCATTTCCAGTGTCTCTCCTCTGCAGTGTCTATCTAATCTGCTGGTAACCCATCCGGTGAAATTGTCATTTCAGATATTGTGTTTTTCAGTTTTTTAAAACAATCTTCCATTTCTTTCTTCCCTGTCTTCATGTTTTCCTTTAAATCCTTGAACTTGTTCACAGTAGCTGTTTTCAAGTCCTTGTCTACTAATTCCGTCATCCCTGTCATTGCTGGGCCTGTGTCTGTTTATTGACTTTTCCTCCTTATAATGGGTCCACATATTTCTGCTTATTCTGATGTCCAGTATTTTTTATTGTATTCTAGAAGATTTTGGATCTGTGAAGGGTCTTGATTTCTGTCCTGTCGGGCAGTTCATTTACCTAATCCTTTCAGGGCTTGCCTTATAGGGAATTTCAGGAGGTAGAGTGGCCCTGCTTCTGAGGCTGGGCCTTCCTGGGCTGTCACCCTAGTGCCGGTGTTTGACAACGTCTCTGCACACTGGCCGCAGGGGCCCCCGGGTCGGTCAGCAGGGTTCCCCATGGTTGTCTTGTCTGGCCTCACTGAGCTTTGCCCTGGACCCACCAGGACCTCGAGCACGCTCCTCTGCAGACTTCTGGAGCCGTCTCTGCACGGCACCAGCTCCTGGTTCTACCTGCAGCCCCTGCTGTCACGACAGCCTCGTCCTCTCAGAGAGTGGCTTGTTCTGCCAGGCTCTTCCGCCCTAGGTTGCTGTCTGCACGGTGCCTCAGGGTAAAAAGTGTCCACTCGAGAATGCGGTGGCTTCTAGAGTTGTTGGAGAGGGAAGAGTCGTCAGCACGACTGCCCTGTCTCAGCCAACCCCACCCTCCTCTAGTGTTCCGGGTGCTGACGGCGTTGAGTGCTAGTGTGGTTCTTGTTCCTTTTTTGTGACTGTTTCCCCCTTGGAGAGTTTTATCCTGCATGTTTATACATTTTTATCCCATCCATATGTCCGTTTTCCTTTATTGGAACTGCTAAGAGATGTTGCACTTCCTGGTCTGATGTTCTGTTTCTTCATCTTCTACTTCCTGGTTTGTTTTTGCTGCATTTGGGTAACATTTCACCACTCCAACCTCAGCTTTTTTGGAGAAGTGTCCTTCTCTCCTTCCTCTCTCCATCAGGGCCTTTCTCTTCTCCGTCCTGAAGCTCCTCCTGGACCGTCGAATTCCTGCTGGAAGCCTCAGGTTGCTGGCCTGGCTCCTGTTCTCAGTGGCTCTGTTGGTGGGAGGCCATCAAAGCTGGGTTTGCCCCCTTTATCCACAGGTGATTTCATTCACTTGCATTGCTTTAAAAACCAAATCCATGTTGAAAAATACAAAATTTATTTTTCTGGCTCAGACCATCCTTTTTTTTAAATTTTTTATTGGAGTGTAATTGCTTTACAGTGTTGTGTTGGTTTCTGCTGTACAACGAAGTGAATGAGCTATACATATACATGCATCCCCTCCCTCTTGGACCTCCCTCCCACCCCCCATCCCACCCATCTAGGTCATCACAGAACACTGAGCTGAGCTCCCTGTGCTATACAGCAGGTTCCCACTAGCTATCTCTTTTACACATGGTAGTGCATATATGTCAGTCCTAATCTCCCAATTCGTCCCACCCTCCCCTTCCACCCCTGTGTGCACATGTCCATTCTCTACGTCTCCGTCTCTATTCCTGCCCTGGAAATAGGTTCATCTGTACCATTTTTCTAGATTCCACATATATGCGTTAATCTACGATATTTTTCTCTTTCTGACTTACCTCACTCTGTATGACAGACTCTAGGTCCATCCACATGTTTACAAATGACCCATCCTTCTGACCAGTTCTCTTTGTCCCTCATGCCCTTGAAAACCAACTCCCCCAGATTCCTCCCTTATGCCATCATCAAAATTGATTTCCTCTGAAGAAGCTTTGTGCTTTTCATTCTTAAGCTTATTACAGTTCATACTTGCGCCCTGTTCACATGGGTGTTGTCCAGTGGCCCTCCTCCCCACTAGGCTGAGAGAGCAGGGACTGTTCAGGGGGCATTTTGCCACACCTGGCAGATTTCTCAGGTGAGTTAGGTGACCGATATTATGTGTGTTGAGTGTGTGTTTAAAATGTTACCTTTGGGCTTCCCTGGTGGTGCAGTGGTTGAGACTGCAGGGGACGTGGGTTTGTGCCCCAGTCCAGGAGGATCCCACATGCCGTGGAGCGGCTGGGCCCGTGAGCTATGGCCGCTGAGCCTGCACGTCCGGAGCCTGTGCTCCACAGTGGGAGAGGCCACAACAGTGAGAGGCCCGCGTACCGCAAAAAAAAAAAAAAAAAAAAAAAAAAGTTACCTTTTCAGGAGTACTTGCATTTAGCAAGGCATTCCTTAGAAAAGGATTACCCTAATGGTTGAATTTCAGACATGGGAGGGAGAGCGATGGTCTCTCAAATCCCACTAGGTAAGCAGCTGTCTCTAAGCCCCGTCTGACTGGCAGGCAGGAGCCCACTCGTTTGGATCAAAGTTGCCTTTAACTCCACGGTCATTGACTCTCAGCACTGGGGCTCCTGCAGGTGCACAGCTGTGGACGCTGGAGGTCTGAGCCAAAGCACAGCACTGAATTGATGGCTTCATACTTCAGAGTTCCTAATTATGGGCAAGATTTGGATAATGGATCTGTTGGATACTGCAGTTCATCTGGAATGTTGCAGGGTGCCTCTTTAGGGAGTGGTTGGTCGCTGTCACTCTTACATGTATTTTATATAGTTGAATATATGGTGTTTAGACAGCTCAATGGCATCATGGCCAAAAGTAGGGAGAAACCCTGAAATCAACTCAGACCTCAGCCCATCCTTGGCTTCATACCCATTCTTACCGCTGATTTTAACTCTGTCTCCATTTTTTAGTCTCCCTAATGATAAGATTAGGTTAAATCACCATAAAACTTGATATATTTTAGGCAATAGAAGGAACTCAGAAAGATGCAAGAAGGCAGATTCTGTTCTGCTCTCCTCCTCTTGTCTCACTGGTTTGCAGCTCTGGAGAAGAGCCCACGCCTATGGCAGTCTCTAACAATTAAGGTTAACTGTCCTTTTTCCTTGTCATTCTCTCCTCGTTTTCACTTAGCAGACATTCTGGGAATCCATGGGAGTTGCAGGAGAATGATAGTCTTGTGATGGGCGGTTAGGGAGTCATGTCATCCGTGTGGCACCTTTACAAAGCGCCTACAGGCCATCAGCTCATCCAAGTCCTAGAGGTTGACCTAAAAGGTGACTTTTTTTTTCAAATGTATACAAAAAAGAATGGGGAGTTTTTCTGTATTTTTAAGGACTAAAGCCACACATAATTACAGATTAAACCAGCAATATAAAAAATATTACAGGATCATAAGGACATATGTATACTTTTTAAAGCCTGGAGGATTGTTATCAAACTTGAAAGTACAGTACTTGAGCGGTTAAAGTTGACGTTGCTTCTGCTCGTTCTCTTTCCCCTCCCAGTGCTCACAGACCCTCCAGGTTGTGTGAGAGGAGTGGGCACTGCTGGGAGTGTGTGTTGGCATAATCAAGAGTTTTTATGGGAGAGCGGTTGGGCATGTAGACAGTTCCACAGTTTTGCTCCCAGGGGAAAATGTCTTAGTTATACTAGAAGCTTTTATAAAGCAGTATAATGTGTCTGTCCTTCGGGAATAGCAGAAGAACAAGTTTGATTATGCTACTTTTCTGTTTTCCGTATAAAATGTTATAGCGTGAATAGAGAGTAAAACTAGCAAAGAAATTTTACTTGAGATTTTACTTTGCTCTTTTGAACTCAGAGCCTAGCAAATTGAGAGTTCAAATGAAAAAATCAACCTTTTCTTTTAGGAATTACCAAACTCAATTTCCTCTTCTCTTTTTCTTGATGTGTAGGTATTTAAGAAGATTATTTTAATTCAGACAAACCAAATTATTGCAAACATTTCTGCTGTTGTTTCAAAGTGCATACCAGATTAAAACCTCTGAAATTATGTGGTACCCCAGAGAATGTGCTAAACTATAGCATTTTCAAGCAAAATGCACTTATTTTTATTTTAAGAAGATTTCAGGTAACACTTTGCATCCGGCTGTGGCCTTTAGAAGGAGTGGGGAGCTGTAACTGTGTCTGTGGTAGGCATAGTCTGAATTAACAGTGAAAATGCTTCCAAATGAATGTTTAGGTCTGGACAGAGACCTTATCCAGACTACAGACTTACTCTGCCATGTTGATAGCATTTTCTAGCTGCTCTGCACTGCCTTTTTACCCTCTTCTGGCAGAAGGAGGAAACGAAGGTGTATCGAGGGTCTCTGTCACCGGGCAGCTCACCAGGTGAGGGCAGGACGCAGAAGAACCTGCAGACACCTGCCCTCCACTTCGGAGAAGATGCTTGTTTTTATCCCTCTTTTCCTGTATCCTTCCCCACAATTTATAAAATGTTGTTTAGGGAATGAAACTTCAGATCAGCAGTTCTGATTGAACTTTTATCCTCTGGCTAGTTAATTTTATTTGAAAATTAAGAGTTTCCTATTCAAGGCTCTGTAAGTAGATAGCTGTAAGTACTGCATTTTAAGCAACATAGTTTGTTGTGCTGAGACCTAGTCAGTTAAACTCATCAGATGTCAGTTAACCATTTTATTGTAAAAGCAAAAGCTTCCCTTCTTTTGTTAATTAAGAAATACTTTGTAATTAATATTCACTTAACCCTCAATGGTCTAAATTATGGAGAAAAGAGGGAATTTGGTGTCAGTGCTGGTCTAGATAATGAGGAAAGAGGGGATTGGGCATCAGTGGTGGTCTAAATTTTGAGGGAAGAGAGATCTTGCTGTTGGTGCTGGCCTTGGGCCTGTTTCTCTGCCGGGCCTGACGCAGAGGTGAGCTCACAGCTCCTATTGGGCTCTCTCGATGGGCAGCTGTTTCCTCCTGGATTGCAGCTGAACGACTGATGCTGTGTGGCATTTCTCTTGGAATATTTGTCCAAAAGATGACTTCCCTGGGTCTTAACAAGAAAGGAAATAACAGAAGGTCTGTCAGGTGTTTTTATTTTTTTTATTTCTTTAATTTTTATTCAGTTATTTATTTTTTGGCTGCATTGGGCCTTCGTTGCTGCGCACGGGCTTTCTCTAGTTGCGGCGAGCGGGGGCCTGCTCTTCATTGCAGCGCGCAGCCTTCTCATCTTGGTGGCTTCTCTTGTTGCAGAGCACGGGCTCTAGGCGTGCGGGCTTCAGTAGTTGTGGCACGCGGGCTCAGTAGTTGTGGTGCACGGGCTTAGTTGCTCCGTGACATGTGGGATCTTCCTGGACCAGGGCTCCAACCCGTGTCCCCTAGCATTGGCAGGCGGAGTCTTAACCACTGCACCACAGGGAAGCCCCTATCAGGTGTTTTTAAATAAAGGATACCAGTGCCCAATGTGAACCTATCTTTACTTTCTTTGTGTGTTATTTAGAATTAAAACTTTGAGGTGTCAACTCTGAACCTCTGTGCTGTGAACAGTTTTAGATGAAAGATGGTCACTTGCATGCGGTGTGAAGTGCGGTTTTGTGAATGTTTTAGTGATTCCCAAGGAGTCAATTGGCAGGCTAGGTTCATCAATGGCAGCGGTTGAGTGTGAGTTACCAAACCTCCTAAGGTTTGTCTATTGGCATGAGTAGGACAGTATTCACTCAGTTGGCTGTTTTTTGGGTTTTTTTTGCGGTACGCGGGCCTCTCACTGCTGTGGCCTCTCCCGTTGTGGAGCACAGGCTCCGGACGTGCAGGCTCAGCGGCCATGGCTCACGGGCCCAGCCGCTCTGCAGCATGTGGGATCCTCCCAGACCGGGGCATGAACCCGTGTCCCCTGCATCGGCAGGCGGGCTCTCAACCACTGCACCACCAGGGAAGCCCTGGCTGTTTTTTTTTTTTTTCCGGTACGCAGGCCCCTCACTGTTGTGGCCTCTCCCGTTGCGGAGCGCAGGCTCCGGACGCGCAGGCCCAGTGGCCATGGCTCACGGGCCCAGCCGCTCCGCGGCATGTGGGATCCTCCCGGACCGGAGTACGAACCCGTGTTGCCTGCATCAGCAGGCGGACTCTCAACCACTGCGCCACCAGGGAAGCCCCCTGGCTGTTTTTTAATGTAATGGAAACCTAGGCCAAGAGGATTATATAGAAAGTGGATTGTTTTGTTTTTAATAACATCAAGAATACTTCTCATATTTTCTTTCTTTTTAAAAATTTTTTGGTATGCGTGAAATTTAGACTGAGATGAATTTGCTCATTAAGCTTAACAGTTAATGAATATTTGCTCTGGGCTTTGTTTTATATGAAGAAGACACAGTTCTTGCTCTGGGGAACTCACAGTTAGGGTGGGCAGCCGCGGGAAAATTGCAGGCATATGCGGGACTCTGGCCAGAGAACTAGGGGAGGGAGGCATGGGGTGCTGGGGGGTGCAGGGGGAGGCGCTGGCCCCACACTAGAGGGACTGATGCCTAACTGAGAGTGAGGGAAAGAGAAAGGGGGAGTTCACCAAGTGCCCATCAAGGGAAGTGGGCCTCTGCGGGGTGGCGGGGGGGGCGGGCAGAGAAGAGAGTACGGACCAAATGCAGAGGTAAGAAAAGACAAGGTGAGCCTGGGGATCTGGGGGGCTGCAGCTGAGTGGAGCACGGCACGTGAGCCGGAGCTGTGGTTCTCCAGGGTCCCCAGACCAGCAGTGTCAGCCGCCTGGGAACTGGTCACCACCCCCAGAGAAACTCAGGGGTCCTGGGCGATTGCTGGGCTCCGAGGTCCGCACTTGCTTCTGGTCCCTGGGCAGCTGTTGGGGAATCTTAATTAGAAAGAGTGACCGACCTGGTCAGATTTTCATTTTTAAAAAAGCAAAACCCCAAAAGCCCCATTGACATGGAGAATGGCTTGAAAGGGGATGAGACTGAAGAGGAGCCTGCTTTCACCAGGGCAGTGCCGGCGTGAAGGGGGAAGGCCAAGAGTTCCCCTTGTGGGCCCCAGGTCAGGGCTGGTGTGGTGAGGGCCCTGCGGGGGACAGGGTCTGGAGGCCGCAGGGGAGCCAGACGCTGATGGCTTGGAGAGGCTGAGTGAGGACGCTGAGGAGGACAGGCTTCCGCCGCCTCCGCTTTGCTGAGGCTGGCACGAGAATGGAAGCCAGCGGAACTTCCGTAGCAATTAATAATCCAGCAACAGACAGAAAGGCCTTCAATTCTAGATGATTTCTATCAGCTTTCTGAATTGTCTGACGTAACAGTAGTCTTGATAGTTGCGTAAAGTAGTGAATTTAAGAACAGAAAGGACTGTCCTATTCCTCCAGTTCTCTGTAAGTGTTTTCTGGAATGGTGGGAGGGTGGGAAGGAAGGAAGGCAGAATGCTGCAGGAGTCATCTCCGTGGCTGCCTCTCTGCCTGGTAATCACTTACCCGGGTGATCCTGCCATCCCCCCCACAAGGTTATCATTCTTGTTGGAATGAACGGATGGCCGTCAGATCAGAGGGTAGGGGGCCCACTGCTGGAAGCCCAAGGCCTCTCAGTGACCTTGGATGTGAGAACTCACTGTGCTCACCAGCATGGAGTTGGTCCTGGCCAATGTGGGTCTGGTGCAGTGTTAACCTGGTGATGAATTGGCACTCACGCATGTCCACTGATGCAGCTGTCTTTACTCAGGTGGTACCAGCACCTGCCCCACTGTCAAGGAGTGGTTTGTGTACTCTGGGAACCCACTGAGGCAGCCGGACCTTGTCAGGCCTCTGCAGATGAGCATTCCAGGTACAGACAGCCCTGATTGAAATAAATCATTGATTTGTTGATGTGATGCAAGTCCAGTACTGATCTCTGTGGAAACATACTTTTCCAGAACTGTACACGTACTAATTTTCATTTCTACCGTGGGTCCCAGAGCAATGTATCTAATAAAGTTCTAAAACACCTGAGGAAAGGGCGTTATACCGATTTTCCCGGGGCCAGTCTGCCGAATCGTCCTGCCTCGTTCCCCTCCCACTGCTCAAGGTGCATGCGGGGCGGGGGGTGGAGGGGGAAGAAAGGTCGTCATGGGTCGGGCCCCAGGACCTGACGCCTGGCCGTCACTCAGTGAAACCCATCCAACTAACAAGGCTGGGTTCTTGCTACTCTGTTTGAGTCAGTTCTCGTCTTGTTCCCACCACTGAAAGTGGGCTTGAGGAACTGGGGAGGGGAGGCGAAGAAAAGTTATTTTAACTGGAAAAAAAGTTTTTTCAAGGGAGGTATCTTAAAACACATAATGGGAGGGGAGGAAAAAACAAAGTTCTCCTAAAAATTAGTTGAAGTAAATCCTTCCTTCCTGTGAGTTCTTAGTATCTGAAAAAGGTCAAGCATGTTTGTAGGAGATAGTGTTTTACATACAGACAGCTGAAGAAGAGGGGTTTAGGGTTTATTTTAGTGGCCCTCGTTATTGTTTTGGAAAACAAATACTTTTCTAAAACTTTTATATTCCGTTTTTGTATGTATTAAATTCTCTTAAGTCACTATTATTTTCTATCACTCAAGCCTATAATTTACCAAATAAGGATTGAACACTGCAAAACATTTTTCTTATAAGTGGAATTGTATAGGGAGAGAAGTTGAAGGAATATTTCCTTACTCTCTCAGTTGGTGAGTGATATACTCAGACCTAAAAAGGTGCTTATCACAAAAACAAATTAAGATGAATTGACATTTGGTTTTACAGCAAGAAGTATTTTTAAAGGATAGCCAAAACCGTTTCCCAGTAATTTTCTGCTATATATGTAATTTTCATTTTATAGGATCTTTCCAAAAATAATGTGGAAAGTGATTGTGATAGTTCTTTTCCTCATTTGAATTATGGAGAATATTTGGTTATTCATTATTATGAGTTAATTTTAGAAACCACTCCATATAAGGTTTTAATAAGCTCTAGAAGTCATTCATTTATCAGAGAGACTGCTTCTGGGTCTTGTGAACCACAGGTTTGTGCGTGTGGCACACCCAGACTGCAGTTGGAACTCTGCTTCCAGAAGGAGCTGGGGACGGCACGTCTGCCATCACTAGGAAACTGGAAATGGGATCTTGAACTTTTGTTGCAGGTGGTTTAGATGAATTACTCTGTTCATGCGTATGTTAGTAGTGATACAAGATGACAAGATTTTTATATAAATAGCTTTCTATATCCATGAGGAAAAGTGCCAAGTGGTTTTAGACTAAATTGGAAAATGGACTAGCTAATTCCTATCTCAGGTGTTTTCCAACCTCACCCTGACATGTGGGAGTAAAACCAGTGGACTCCTGCGCTTGACCCTCACCTTGGCAGGCCCCTTGTGCACAGGTGCAAGGTGTCCTTGCTGCCTGATTAAAGCCATCCTTTCCAGCCAGGCCAGCGGCGCTGCTAGAGCTGTTGCTCTGGGGGAGACCGTGTCTAATCCTTCTTGTTCTCCTGGGATGGTGCCATTAGGTTGGTATCCTGGATGTTACATTTTCAGTGAGTCTCCCCATGTAGTGGCCAATGTAGAAAACAAGACTTTTTCCTCTAACAGCACACGTGATTTAACACTTGCTTTCTTAAATGGTGGAAATAAAAAATAAATCAGATGTTTTTTAACAAAGTGGAAAGGAGACAGAAGGGGAGCAGAAAAATTATAAAGATTACCTAAAAATTAGGTAAGAGTTAAAAGGGGGAAAGAATTATAAATGACCAGCCAGGGAGCAGAAAAATTAATTTCATTACTAGTATATTTTATTCATGGAGCTCATTTACATGCATATATTCCATCCACATCCCCATCTTAATGTGTGTGTACATATACACACATCCAGATGTACTAGCTATATTACGTTTATAATTGTAAAGATATTACAATATGTCATGAAAGATGATGTTCCTGGTAACACAAGAAGGGTGTACCTTGAAATTTCGCTTCCTTTCCCCAGACGACCCTTACAGGATCCTTGCGTCCATGTGTGTTTGTTCATTCATCACACTTCACTTACGGATGTTCTGCATTTTGTGGTGTCTTGGACCACATAACAGGGAAGCATTTGAAATAGCTTTCTAGCTCTAGAACTGGAGATTCTTCTTTAGACAAAGTGTAGATGATTTCTTTTTTCTTCACAGAGCCATTTTTTAGTCATAATAAGCATATCCTTATTTTACAAACCTAGGAAAGCTGATTGCACATATCTAATTGGTAATTTGTGTGTCTGTTGGGGTGGCCAAAAGTTCATTCGTTTTTTCCTAAGGTGGCTCTAGTAGCACTTAGTTATCTTTAACTTCATTCAAAACAGTTCTGTTAGATTGTATGTGACAGCTGTCATATCAGCATGCGTTTAATAAAAGACTTACCAAAATTGGTGAATTTTTGTGTAGCCATTTTAACATTGAAGATGGAAGAAAAGAAGCAACATTTTTGGCATATTTTGCTTTATTATTTCAAGATAGGTAAAAATGTAACCGAAATGCACAAAAGGATTTGTGCAGTGTGTGGAGAAGGTGCTGTGACTGATCGAGTGTGTCGAAAGTGGTTTGCGAAGTTTCCTGCTGGAGATTTCTCCCTGGATGATGCTCCACGGTCGGGTAGACCAGCTGAAGTTGGTAGCGATCAAATCGAGACATTAACTGAGAACAGTCAACGTTATTCCATGCAGGAGACAGCCGACATGCTCAAAATATCCAAGTCAAGAGCTGAAAATGATTTGCACCAGCTGGTTATGTGGATGTTTGGGTTCCACATAAGTTAAGCGAAAAAAACCTTCTTGACCGTATTTCCACATGTAATTCTCTACTGAAATGTAATGAAAACATTCCGTTTTTAGAACAAATTGTGACAGGTGATGAAAAGTGGTTACTGTACAGTAACGTGGAACGGAAGAGATCGTGGGGCAAGCAAAATGAACCACCACCAACCATACCAAATGCCAGTCTTCAGCCAAAGAAGGTGATGTTGTGTATATGGTGGGATTGGAAGGAAGTCCTTTATTATGAGCTCCTTCCGGAAAACCAAACGATTAATTCCAACCAGTACTGTTCCCAATTAAACCAACTGAAAGCAGCACTCGACGAAAAGCATCCAGAATTAGTCAACAGAAAATGCATAATCTTTCATCAGGATAACGCAAGGCCGCGTGTTTCTTTGATGACCAGGCAAAAACTGTTACAGCTTGGCTGGGAAGTTCTGATTCATCCTCTGTATTCACCAGACATTGCACCTTTGGATTTCCATTTATTTTGGTCTTTACAAAATTCTCTTAATGGAAAAAATTTCCATTCCCTGGAAGACTGTAAAAGGCACCTGGAACAGTTCTTTGCTCAAAAAGATAAAAAGTTTGGGGAAGATGGAATTACGAAGTTGCCTGAAAGATGGCAGAAGGTAGTGGAACAAAAGGGTGAATACATTGTTCAATAAAGTTCTTGGTGAAAATGAATAATGTGTCTTTCATTTTTACTTAAAAACTGAGGGCACTTTTTGGCCAACCCAATAGAATGATTTTTTTAAAGTGTTGTTCAAGAATCAGTGAGTAAACTTAGTATTTCTTGGCTATGTAAAGATGTTTGACTCACTAGAATCTTGCAGATCATCTTAGAAGACTATTTTATAAAATGAAATGAGGTGGAGTGGTATATTTTATGACAAGAAGGGGCTATATTTGACTCCTTCCATCATTTGGTAAACAACTATAGTGAAGTTTTCTTGTTTCAGCTCCTCTTAACATGTACTGTTGAAGGTTTCCATCTTGACACTTGTTAATACAGGTGAAAAAAGTGTTGTCACATCTTGGAGGTTTCTGTGGGTGGTAACTGGAGGTCACCAACCTGCTCTGTGGGTGAGAGCATGTGCTCCTCGTGAGGAGATGCTGTCAGGGCCCCAGCCTCTGAAGTCACCTCCCTGATGTTGTGGATTAGAATAAATGGATTTAAAACCTCAGTCGTGTTTTTCTTCCATTTGTAAAGATAATTGGAAGCTTTGTCAACTAAATGTTACAAATACACGTATGAGTCACAAGCCAGTGGTTGAATTTTGCACTGACAGCTTTTTATACCTAATTCACTATATTTTGAATGTATTAGGTAGAAGCAGTATAACACTGTCATTTTGCAAGCATGAAATTAGCTCATCCATGGAAGTTTAGAGTTTAATATATTGCGATGTCAACTCATTCTAGTCCGTTTGTATCTGAATGAATTTTTTAACTTATTGTAAATAAGCTACTGAAGTTTATCCAACCAGAATAAAGATTCAGTTTGCATGTGAGTAGTCAGCGTTTTTTATTTTGTCTTTTTTTGGCCAGGGGTGCTCTTTCAAACAGAATGCTAAATAAATATTCATTTAAATCAGACTTATGAATTAAAACCTTCATAAGTAAACTTGAGACACACAGTGTATGCAGGTTAATTTCTGGAAGTGTCACCTCTCTCGTTCTCAGAGTGCACACAAACCAGTTTTATGGTTTCTTACCCTAGGAATATGCAAGGAAAATAATCATAGGATAACTCTAAAACCCAGCGATTACATTATTTCCGTATAGAAAGCACACAGAAATGCCATGGCTTAGAGTGGAGGAGTGTATTCGTTCACTCGTGCACTTATAGCTGTAAAAGCACACTCCGGACCATCGCTTTGTTACTAGTGAGGCATCCAGCAGCCTCCACCCTGGGGTGGGTCCTCCCAGGCATCTCAGACGGTCTTCCAAGTTGTCATTCACAGAAATGACCACTTCCCTTGTCTGTCTGCGTGCCCCTCCAGGGCTCGGTTGCTCCGAAAAGCCTTGCGACTTTCCTGTCTGTCCACGGATTCAGGCAAAAACCTTTGCCAAGTGACAGAATTTGGTTTTTGAAGCTGATGTGTTTCAGAGGCAGTGTATCGTAGTTGGTGACCTACAGACCAGGTCACCTGCTGAGATCTCTGCATTGTTCTTTGGAACATCCCAACTGCCCATGGAACTCTGGGTAAAGTGTAAGGGCTACCCTTGATCTTTTCTGGCAGAGTTACACAATTTTCTCATATTGTGAAATCTTTTTACTTTGCTATTTTCAACTATTTAAAAAATGTGAAAGTCATTAATAGTTTATGGGCTGTACAAAAACAGACAATGAGCTGGACTTTGCCCACAGGCTGCTATTTGCAGACCCCTGCAAGAGGATTGTTTCCGGAAAAGCGTTTCTAAGAAGGAATAGCTGACCCTGTGATTCTCTTGGAATAATATTTCTATCTTAAAGACTAGTGCCGTTGTTTTTTTTTGTTTTTGCCAAAACAAAATTACCTTCATTTTCTTTCTTCCAAGGGAAAAGATGATTTAATAAATAATGAAAAAGTATTTTGGGGAGGAAGGAACACTTCAGCCATATCAGAAATGCAAGTGACTTTTGCTGGGCTGTTTCACTTCTGATGGTGGGAAATACATACCTGAGAATATTGAATGACATTGTGAGAAGCATAAACAGAAAAGGGGAAGAACTTCCTTTTTTGAGTCACTTAATTCTGATACCATTTGGTTAGTGAGTTTTGTTTTCTTAGTGAAGCTGTGGGATGGTTAGGTCCAGCCGTCCTTGCACTTGAGGATGCCTTACAGCCACAGGACCTACAGAAAGTCTCAGCTGCTGCTCTTGGCAGGACCTGGCCCAGCCCAGGCCTGGCCCCTCTGGGCAGAAGGAGCAGGGCTGCTGTGTCTTCCTCCAGACTCGTGCTGCCATTGATGGTGACTTGGGTAAATGAGTGAGAAGTTTTTCTTTTCTTTGATTTTAATAATTTAAACATATATATGAAATGTAGGAATAAAACACAAATTTAGTAGAATTTTAATATTTTAGGAATTTCTGTTTAATAGTTCTAGGGATGTGCTTTCCAAAGCATGGGGCTCACAGGTGCCCTGCTTATCCCAGTCTCTAGTTTGTTCAGTGCAGACTCCTAGGTACTTTACCTAGCAAAGCAGAATTTCTGCATACAGACCCCAGGAAATGTATTTTTTACAATTTTGGCAGCTGGTTCTTTTGCACAATGAAGTTTGAAAACCACTAGTCTGGGGAAATAACAGCAAACTAACAGCAAATAGGTGGTGTTTCCACCAAGCACCCCATCGCAGCTGTGCTGTGTCTCACGCCCTAAGACAGTACAGCGAGCAACACGGGTAGGAGAAAGCCCTCTTCCCCCACAATGTAGCCATTTAAAAAAGAAGACTGGTTTCAGTGAAATACATATATGCTGACCTTTTAGGGTTTCTGCTTGTTTAAACCAGGAAGTTCTGTTCATGTTTATTTCCAGTTGCTTTACACTTTAAAGCCCACGGATATCGGGAAGGGAAGAGGTTAGTGCCCTTTATTCCTTTATTGTATTTCTGCAGACGCGTGTTATAGCCTGCTAGTGCAAAGAATAATGGTAAATGGACTTTCCTCTAACTAGGGGGAACGCCTAGTTTGAAGCTGCTGTGGCTGAGCCAAGAGGCAGGACTACAGGCCCAGCGCTTGGACACACTCCTGGCCTGTTTTGACCTTTCCTCCTCGCGAGAAGAGCTGCAGGTGGTCGAGAGCCCCTTTCAAGCGTTGTGCTGCCTCCTGATCTACCTCTTTGTGCAGGTAACCTCCTTTCCTGTCGAAGCTGCTGCTGTCACCCCTCACTCCTGGCCCTCGCCTTTCGTGGGGTGTGGTGCTCTGGGATGTAGCCGTGGGTTGGTCCCCTGCACCATCTCTGCCCAGTGTCTGTTCTGTAAACTCCAGTCGTTCGAAATGCTCGGACTCAAGTGAGGGTTCCGTGTGGGCGTACATTTGAGAAGCCCCGTCTGCTGCCGGACTTGGAGGTGGGCGCTGCACCTAAGTGTGATGGAGGCTTGAGGCGTCTGACCCGTGCAGGAGCCCTGTTGCACTTTGCTCACGCTTGCTGAGCTTTTTGGGCTCTGGACTGTTCCCGTGTCCCTATGTGGGTGGTGGTTCCTGTTGGTGGGGTTTCACGTAATGGTGAGAAGGTCCAGCGCTGCAGTCCGGCTGACCTGGCTAGAGTCACAGCTCTTCCCAGAAGCACAGAGCTACCAAGGGAGACTACTTCAACTTTCCTAAGTCATCTAACAAGCGTTCGCTTTTCAACCTGCGAACGGGATCACACCTTCTTCCTGAGGCTACTGGCCAGGCATTCTGTAGAAGGCGAGAAGTGTCCTGCACAGGTGCCCAGAGAAAAGCCCACCAGGGTGGTTGTCACTGTCAGCCACCCCCACCCGCGGAGCTGGGCCACGCACGGGGTGGAGAAGGCCACAGCCACGCGTGGGGAGGCGCCGCCAGCTCCTCGTTCGTGCGGTTTGTTAGTTTATGCAGGGAGCTTACAAGGGCCACTGAAAACATTCGCCTCTTATTAGTTTCCACGTGCATGATAACGTTGGGACGCCTCAACAAAAGAAGGGCTTAAATACCTTCCATCTCCTGCTTCCCTTCCCCAGCTGAACTGTTTGTACAAGTCCTTTGCCATCAAGTGTCTGTTTCTTTAGCCATGTAGACCTTCTCACCAGCTTTCCTGATCCCCAGCAGCTGTCCCCTCCTCTGGTCTCCGTAGGTGATAGGTCTGCGTCTGCTTTGCCGTAACTATCAAGTTTTCATTTGTCTGGAATAGAAAATTATGTTTCTGTTTTTCAAACCTGAATTCATTGTCTTTAAGAAACTTATGGTAGAATTACATTTCAGGGGAATCATATACTGATTTTTCCTTTCTAAAAGTCCTCTGTCGGGCTTCCCTGGTGGCGCAGTGGTTGAGAGTCCGCCTGCCAATGCAGGGGACACAGGTTCATGCCCCGGTCCGGGAAGAACCCACATGCCACGGAGTGGCTGGGCCCGTGAGCCATGGCCGCTGAGCCTGCGCGTCCGGAGCCTGTGCTCCGCAACGGGAGAGGCCACAACAGTGAGAGGCCCGCATACCACCACCAAAAAAAAAAAAATCCTATGTCATTTTATAGCTAGTCCTGTATTTTGCATTTTGTACAAACGTGGTATATATAGTTAAATCACCCTTAGAGATTTTATTGCTTCTTTATTGGTTTCACATGCACCAGTGTCAACTTTAGTTCTGAGTAGAATTTTCCTTTATTTGCACCAGACTCAGCAAAGTGTAAATCAATAAATGATGGCAGGGTTATTTAGTATTTAAATGTAAAAATATATTTCTTTTTATATTTTTACTAAATGTACATGCATGTATTGTCAGTTAATATTTTCTGTCAATTGTTTATGAATCTACAGGTGGCTGAGGTGGACCTATAGAGGGAATTGGGAAGTGGTAGATGACCAATAGCTGAGTTTTCTCCTCCAGAAGGATCAGTGGCTTTCTTCTCAGTACTCCTTGCGAACATACGGATAGTGATGCCATGTGTTAGCGCTCCTAGGACTACGTTTTGCATTATTTTTTTCCAGCAGTAGAGATAGGTCCTTGAACCCATTCACAGCCACCCGATACAGCCCTGCTTTCTTGTCAGCTGTGCAAGTGATCGTTAGTTATGAAAATCCACTTCCAACAGGAAAAAAATTCCAAATCACAGAACAGTCACTTTACATCTCATATTTATATAACCCTGAAGCAAGACAAGCATCAGGAAAACTTCTACTTTTACCTTCTTTACACTAGTAACTGCCTTTTCAGTGAACATCTCTTTAGTGTAAGTCAGTCAGCATGAGATAGACTCAGTGTTGGTTTGACTTGCAAGGACACATTCAAATTGGAACTTTTTAAAACTAGAAAACAAATCGACACATCAGCGTTGTCCCTCAGATCAAAAGGTACTGTACTGTGCTATTATTCACGGGGATAACTTCTCTCAGGATTAATAAGACTAAAAAGGTAATTTTTAAAAAATACTGTACTTTTATATAGTTAAGCTTATATTAGATGTTTTGATGTGCTATACGGGTTAACTACATACTGTTCAGTGCACAGAATCTGTAGAGAAACAAAACCCTCTCTTTTGTTCACTTGGATTCGTGCCTCCAAGTGAGCAGCATTTTTTATCAGAGGCTTATCTGAGAAGCTTTCCTGGGAGCGTAAGTTTGCATCATAGAAAGTTTACATATTTTTTATAATCTATACTGGAGCAAATACTTTATAATAATAATATCCATTATGCAAAATTCTAAAAAATTGGTATTACTAAGACTTGCCTCCTCTGATATGTTATAGATTTGTTAATTACAAAGGTGGTGGCAGAGTATGAAATAGGTTAACTGAAAAAAATAGGACATGAAAGAGTTATTCCTTTCTCATAGGTAGTGTCTTTTAAAATCAGCCTTCTGCAGAAGTTGCTAATGGCAAGAAGTAGAACTAACTGTATGCCGACAAACCTGTCTAAGCAGAGAGAGGTGAGGGTTTATGGGTTTAAAAAAAATACTTCCTGCTTGGCCTTGCTTCCGTGGATGGGGATCTTTTTTCTTGGTCACAAGTGCTGCACGTTTGTAGATTTCTTGGTTTTTCCCTGAAATAATTACAGCTGTCATTTATACAAAGGCAGCAACTATTTTGGAGTAAACATGGAAATGGACAGTGACGGGACCAGGGTGGCATTTGGTGGCTGAGCCTTGTGACCCTGTGAGGAGGGTGCAGAGGTGTTGCCGATGGCCGGGCCTGGCGCCGTCTTTGATCTCCATCCCCTCTTCCTTTCCAGGGTCCATCTCTTTCTCCATATCTCTGTCTCTCCTTGCTTCTCACTCACACTTTGGTTAGACTCTTTGATTCCACAAAGGATGGGAGGGGACTCATATCTGGGGAATCCTGGTTTCCTTTAAACTGGGATCTGAGGACACAGTTGATGTCTGGGGCTGGCAAGGGTGGGTGTTTATCCCAGCTCTCATCACTCTGGCTCAGGCCAGCTGTGGGTGCTCTCCGTCTGCAAACCCCTGAATTGTCAGTTCTGGAAATATGTGTCAAAACTTGATGACCTGTGTTGCTCCAAGACTTAGACTTGGTCATAGCTCAGGCTTTCCCCAGGCGCTCTGGAGCGTTCTGCCTTGCTAATGAATAACAGGCTCCCCAGTCCAGCTTGGCCCTAGGTGTCGTGGAGATTTTCACACCAGGGACTGTGGGTGGTGGGAGAAAAGACCCTGCTCACCTCCACTGGCGTCTCTTCTGCTGCCTGTGTGTGTGTGTGTGTGTGTGTGTGTGTGTGTGTGTGTGCACATGCATGCGTCCCCTGCCTATATTTGGTCCGAGCTGGTTTTCCTGGGGCTGACGCTGGCTCTCTCTCCCACGCAGGTGGACACCCTCTGTTTGGAGGATCTACATGCCTTCATTGCACAGGCGCTGTGCCTCGAAGGAAAGACCACCATGGAGCTTGCAGACTTGCAGGTACTGACTGTCACACCTCTAAGGATGGCCCGCCTGACCAAAGGGGTGGCACACTTGCCAGCCTTCTTTACATTTGGTTGTTTTACAGGAACATTCCCCATGACTTATTTATTTTGTAACTGGAAATTTTTACCTTCTGAACCCCTTGACTCATTTGACCCACCTCCTACCCCGCCTCTGGCAACCACCAATCTGTTCTCTGTGTCTATCAGTTTGTTTTTGTTTTTGTTTTGTTTTGTTTTAAGATTCCACATAGAAGTGAAATCGTATGTCATTTGTCTTCCTCTGATTTATTTCACTTAGCGTCATGCCCTCAATCCATGTTGTCACAAATGACGAGATTTCATTCTTTTTTTACGGCTGAATAATATTCCATTGTGTGTGTGTATGTATGTGTGTGTGTATAACAGTTTCTTTATCCATTGCACTCATCGGTGGACACTTACACTTAGGTTGTTTGCGTGTCTTGACTGTTGTAAATAGTGCTGCCGTGAACATAGGAGTGCAGATCTCCTCGAGATAGTATTTTTATTTTTTTCTGATAAATACCCAGAAGTGGAATTACTGGATCATATAGTAGTTCTATTTTTAACTTTTAAGAGCCTCCATGCTGTTTTTCAGAGTGGCTGCACCAATTTACGTTCCCACCAATGGTGCATAAAGGTTCCCTTTTCTCCACACCCTCTCCAACATTTGTTATTTCTTGCTTTTTGATGATGGCCATTCTGACAGTTACGAGGTGATATCTCATTGTGGTTTTGATTTGCATTTCCCTGATGATTAGTGATGTTGAGCACCTTTTCATGTCCCTGTTGGCCATCTGTATGTGTTCTTTGGAAAAATGTCTATTCAGATCTTCTGCCCATTTTTTAATCAGATTGTTTTGTTTTTTTGCTATTGAGTTGTATGAGTTATTTATATATTTTGAATATTAACCCCTTCTCAGATACATGATTTGCAAATGATTTCTCCCATTCAGTAGGTTACCTTTTCATTTTGTTGATGGTTTCCTTTTCCGTGCAGAAGCTTTTTTTCCTTTTTTTTTCGGTATAGTTGATGTACAATAGTATATGTTACAGATATACAGCACAATGATTCACAGTTTTAAAGGTTATATTCCATTTATAGTTTTTATAGTTATTATAAAATATTGGCTTTATTCCCTGTGTTGTACAATATATCTGTGTAGCTTGTTTTTTTTATACATAGTAGTTTATACCTTTTAATCTGCAGAAGCATTTTAGTTTGCTGTATTCTCACTTGTTTATTTTTGCCTTTGCTGCCTGTGCTTTGGGTGTCAAATCCAAAAAAGTCATTGCCAAGACTGATGTCAAGGAGCTTACTGCCTGTGTTTTTTTCTAGTAGTTTTATTTTTTCTGCTCTTATGTTCAAGTCTTTAATCCATTTTGAGTTGATCTTTGTGTATGGTGTAGATACAGTTTCATTGTTTTGTATATGACTGTCCAGTTTTCCCAATATCACTTGTAGAGACTGTCCTTTCCCCATGGTATATCCTTGGCTCCTTTGTTGACCACTTATGCATGGATTTTTTTCTGGGCTCTCTGTTCTGTTCTGTTGATCTTTGTGTCTGTTTTTGCGACAGTACTAACTGTTTTGTTTACTGTAGCTTTGAGATACAGTCACAAGTCAGGGAGTGTTATGCCTCCAGCTTTGTTCTTTTTTCTCAAGATGGCTTTGGCTATTTGGGGTCTTTTGTTCCTTACAAATTTTAGGAGTGTCCTATTTCTGTGAAAAATGCCATTGGTATTTTGATTGGATTGCATGGAATCTGTAGATTGCCTTGGGTAGTATGGTCATTTTAACAATATTCATTCTTCCAATCCATGAGCATGGTATATCTTTCCATTTGTGGAAAGGTCCTTTTAAATGATATGTGTATTTACACGTTTATTAAAAATCCAGGTGATGGGGCTTCCCTGGTGGCGCAGTGGTTGAGAGTCTGCCTGCCGATGCAGGGGACCACGGGTTCGTGCCCCGGTCCGGGAAGATCCCACATACCACAGAGCGGCTGGGCCCGTGAGCCATGGCCGCTGAGCCTGCATGTCCAGAGCCTGTGCTCCGCAACGGGAGAGGCCGCAACAGTGAGAGGCCCGCGTACCGCCAAAAAAAAAAAAAAAATCCAGGTGATTAGATTATATTTGTAAAGATTATATCACATTTTATATATATATACTGTACACACATTCATTTACAGACGTAGAAGTCTGCTATATATGAAATCAAAGAATACAGGAACCCTTAATCTGCAGGAATATAAAAAAAGAAAGAAGAAAAACAGTATTACTTGGCACTAAAAAAAAAAGACAGGCATTTTTATAAAGCAGGGAAGGCAGTGACCAAGGACACTGGTCTCCTGGGTGCTGAGAGCACGGTGGGGCCAGGCCGTCCATCTGTCAGTCAGTCTCCAGTCGCTACTCTGTCCTCTCTGAATGCTGGGAATGTACTTGCTAGTTTTCCTGTCAGTGTCGTAACTGTCCGTGTGTGCGTTCAGCCTACAGCTCTAGAAGACAGGGACTGCTCACGTGGTCCTTTCATACTTGGTTTGTACAGCCCATATGAACACACGTGCATGCGTATAGATAGAGATGCAGGTGCATGGCTAGCAGGGAAAGTCAGTTAAGTAATATTCTGAATTGTATAGCAAGTAAGTCCCCCGTCTTAAGCGACTTGAAAGGGGGAGGGTGGATTCTTAGATTCTTCTATCTGTATCATTTAAGACAGGGATGCCTCAGCCAGAGAATAATCACGGGTAAGGTATCACATGTCATGATGTGTGAGTTCCTGTGGTCACTTGCCCCCGTCCTTTCTTGGTTCCTGCCCATCGGGCGGTGGTGGGAGGAGCCCTGGGCCTCAGGAACCCTGGCTCCTGCTGTGTCCTGTGAGCAGTACCTCTAACTTGGGTGCCCTGTGTGCCTGTCCAGGAATGTAAAAGGGGTGCACGTAGCTGCCTTGCTCACCCCCAGGGTTTCGTCAGACTTGGGCACGTGCCCAGAGTGTTGTGTAAAGTCCTCTATGAAGCTTACTGTCACTGAGCCTAGCGGAGCCCAGGCCTGGCGTCCCAGCCAGACTGCGTGCTCTCAGAGCCTCTTTGCTCCGCCCCAGGGTGCTCCGTGGTTTAAATTTGCTTTCAGTCTTTCCTTTTGGAATGAGCCAAAGAGACACTGGGGCTTTGTTTGCCTGTCAGTTCCTCTCTGCTGCATTGGGTCCCTGAAACCAACAAAACGATAAACCATCTGCTTTCAGGGGGAGGCCCCCAACTGCTGGAACATTCCAGGCTCACCTCTCCCACCCCCGGCGCTCGGGGAGACCTATCTGAGCCACCCTGAAGCCTAGCTTACAGGAGGTGGCTGGCATCTTTCCTGGCACTACCAGGGCTCCTTGGAAAGTTCTTGGTCTTTTTTTTTTTTTTTTTTCTTTTTCCCTTGCGGTACGCGGGCCTCTCGCTGTTGTGGCCTCTTCCGTTGTGGAGCACAGGCTCCGGACGCGCAGGCCCAGCAACCACGGCTCACGGGCCCAGCCGCCCCGCGGCACATGGGATCCTCCCGGACCGGGGCACGAACCCGCATCCCCTGCATCAGCAGGCGGACTCCCAACCACTGCACCACCAGGGAAGCCCTCTTGGTCATTTTTGATTGGGAAATTAAAAGGAAAAGAAATAGGAGTTAATGGAAAGGAAAATTCTGTTCTGAAATTTGAGCTGTACCACATTAGCAAGGGGTCTGCTGTGAGCATAGCATCTCATCGCCCCGGTGAGGATGTTTCAAGATTTACTGGACACGTGACGATTGGGGCTGCTCCACGGCTGGACCCTCTCTGCCTCCTATTGGGTGCCGGTCGAAGGCCCAGTGCTCAGCACATTTCGTATTGAAGGCAGTGCTGTGCCTTGGCGCTGAGTGCACGGGACCACAGGCAGTTCAGTCAGAGCCCTGCGTCTTGGGCTTAGACTCCAGAGTGCGTTGGAGCCACATTAAGAGGCCACAGCTCCTTTTCCACATGGGTTCCCCAGCGTCGTGTCATCCCCCCAGCAGCCATGCACCTCTCAGGTGGGGAGCAAACGCAGCGTGTGTGAAAAGCAGGTGTAGACGTCTTCATCGAGAGACCTCTACGTAATATTGCCTTGGCTGGTAAATCCTCACTTTCTAAATCACTCTAAGTCCCATAGGCAAAAATGAAAATGCTTTGAGGACGTACTGAGATCACATTCTCAGAGCACATCAAAATAGTATGTATGCTTTGCTGATTAACTCACTGGAACAGCCACAGAAACACAGGATTGTGTAAAAGTACACTCAGATTTAGAAAAATGCTTTCATTATTAGGCAGCTCAAAATTGGATGAATGAGTGAATAGTAGAAATAGAATCTATTGAAAGTTTTAGTAGACTTTTTAAAGTTGTTTTGTAAACATAGGAGATGAGTGCTCCAGACAGATTAAATTAGATGAATGGGTAGGAAACCTGGTTTCCATATTTTCCTCATTTTTATTCTCTCTGGCATGCTTACGACTTTCAAATGCTTTTCCCAGGCAGGATATCGTTGAGTGACTTTGGGAGGGAAGAGAGGTAATGAGAGGGCTTAGGGTGCCTGGAGCCCAGAGTCCAGAAGGCCTGGTGCCCAGCGGTGGCAGCAGTCCCAGTTTCGCGTGGTTTGTATCACAGTACAGGTCCTGGTACTCGGTCCAGAAGATGCGGTCTTTCCGGGTGAGCACGAGCGTTGTAAAGAGACCGTAAGGTGCACAGTGGGGAACACGGCTGACGAGCCCTTGAGGGAACTGGCCGTGAGGGCTGGTCACGCCTCCTCCCTGAGTCCATCTGCAGTGCTCAGACAGGTTCTCCGGGCGAGAGGAGCCCAGGGAGAATGGCTGTGCCCTTGGGAGGGGGCTGGGGGCCCTTGTTAAGTGAAGGCGTGTGGGTGTGAGGGCAGCGACGGAGCCGGCGGGACGCCTCCTTGAGAGTCGCCTCCTTGAGAGTCGGGAGAGATCTTGGCCCGCCCTCCCGGGCCCGTAACGGTTCAGCAGCGTCGGATCTCTCCCCTACCAGACACCCGGGGTGTGCGCTCGGGCAGGAGAGAGCGAGGGAGGGCCAAACCCAGCCCGCCCCCGACACAGCCACGCTCAGTCACTCACACATTGTCTGTGGACGCGTTCACATCCCAGCCGCAAAACCGGGTGGTTGCGATAGATGCTGTCTGCCCTTCCCAGACAGCTGGCCAGCAGCCCTGGGCATGAACCTGAGAGCTGGTTGGTGGGCACGGACGCTCAGGGTCAGAGGAGGGGTCCGTGTGTACATGCCTGGCATAGTTCACAGCTGCCCAGCTTTAGAATCTGAGCTATTCACATTTGGGTTTTCGTCCCTCTCCTGTTTTTGTCTTGAATCATAAGCAGATGTTACAACTTCTTGCTGCTTCTTACTACAAACATTCAGGTATTAAGACTTCAGCACTCTGGCTTTGATACTGTCTCTAGCCTCTGTTCTCCCCTTTCCAGGCCACTCACACCCCAGGGTAGATTAAAGATTTTGACGCTCAGAATCTGCACTTTTCCAAGTAGGCTGGCCTTCCAGGCCCTCTGATTCTGTCTGCCCTGGTGCCTGTCTTGCAGTCCAGCCCCCGTGAAGCAGGCCCTCCACAGACCCCAGCTTTCCATGCCCACCAAGACCCAGCGCTCACCACCAAGGTGACTTCTTTCCTTCTGCAAATACCTGTAGTTACTCCTGGTTACCTGTTTTTGGCAATTACACAGGTGATGTGTGATCCCTCTTCCAGTGTTGCAGGATCTGCTTCAGAACCGTGTTCTTCCTTTTCTCAGCGTGGGTCTCTTACTGTAATGCTGCTCTTGGATACGTGTCCCCTTTCTCATGTCGTTCAGACTGTTCTTAAACTCCTTGGCTTGTGGCTTCTTCAAGAGTGGGGACTCCGCTTTATTCATCTTTGTGTATTCTCTGGTACCTATGCTTCTGAGTAACTTAGCAGGTACTCAGCTAGTATTTGTTCAAATGAATTGAGATACATCCTTCCTGGGGCAGAGTAGGGGGCAGGTCAAGTGTTTATAACTTCCATGGAGCCCCCTTGTGTGTCGTATGTACTCAAATAATTGTCAGTTTGCTTAATGTTTGTAGAAACCGCTGTGATGTTGGTAGATGTCCTTTTTATCTTCACGAATAAGAGCCTTTCACATAAAATGTGTTTTTCTACAGCAGAAACGGACCTCAGACGTAATTTCAGTTTCACCTTTCTTTTTCTACAGCAATGTGCTTTCTTTTACAAACCCCATCCCATTGGTTGCGGTATATATTCCGGGGTTGAGCGGGTGGGCACCCCCCGAGACACTGTGCCAACTCGCTCTACCAGTGGGGGCCGGGCTCCCCCGCCCCGCTGCCCCCGTGCCTGCTCACCTCCCACATCAGCCGGGCAGCAAAGCTCTGACACCTTGCACAGAGTTTCTTCCGCAGACCCCACCTGCCAGAGGCGGAGCTCGCTGGCTGCCTGGCAGTCCCCCTGCGGGCTCTGAGCTCCACTCCCCCGAGGCCCCTCCCCTTCCTGCCCCACGCCTGCCCCTTCCTCTTGCTCACTCTTCACACGTGGGGCACATCGGAGGTCTTTCAGGTTCTCCGGGGGTGAGGCTTTTGAAAGTGAGAGGTCAGAACTTGGCAGTTTTGCCCTTTCCTGTCCCCAGGTATTGATGGCACAGAGGCTTAGGTGACTGAAGGCCTTAAGGAAGAACGGGAAGAAGGGTGGAGTTATGGTTACAATTACCTTACTACATTTTTTGGTAAAGATTAGCCTTTTACCATTCTTTCAGTCCTGGGCCCTTTCTGCAGTTTTGTACTTGTAAACATAATGGCAGACCTCATGGTGGTCGTGGACCCTGGAGCCACCTTCCTTCTGACTGGATCACTCAAGGCTGCAAGAGCTGCCTGAGATGAGGCGACGGGGCGGGGGAGATGAGTGCAGCTTCGAAGCCATAGGACGTCTGCATGTGTTCAGGTGGCTCTGAGTCTGGAGAGGGGTCAGGACCAAGGAGGTGGTCTGGAGTGGACATTGCGGGTGGTAACACTGTGGGAATAGCAGGCTTCATCCTGCCAGCCGTACGTGGGCTGTGCTGCTCCCATAGGTATTTCCTCTGTCACATAGTTTTTCGTGAAGGAAAACTTGACTTCAGACCAAGCTGCATGTTCTCTTCTTTCCTCTGTTCTTGGGTCCTTTCTGTGAGCCACAAAGCACTCTAGTAGGAATTGTTTTTCCTGTTTGTTACCTGTGGTTATCCATTCTGAACCTTAGGTGTAGGTCAGGATGGAGTTGGAAGTTAGGAGTGTGTTCAGAGGCTGTCTCCTCATGCCCTGCACGTGCGGGGGCTGCAGATCAGAAGGTTATGGTTGGCAGGCCTGTCAGTCCTGCCGGACCCAGCACGCCCGAGAAAGCCACTGACTTGGGCCAGGTGGAGATTTTGTTTCTATGTGTGGTGAGTTCAGAAAACCTGCAGTTGTTCCACAGGGTATTGTGGGTATTTTAGTGATGTTACAGGGTGCTACAGCTGGCCCAATCCTATGACAGGCGGCCCTTGCCAGTTTCTCACTTATTTCATTTTACTCTCTTCCGCTTTTGTTCCTTGCAAGTGTCCATTTAAATTCTAGGAGTGCATCTCAACACAGTTTACTTTTGCCTGGATTAAAGATGTGGCGTAAAAACGACATTGGATAAGAACGTGTACAGGAGAAATGGAATTTTCATCTCGCTTGCTGAGGGCAGGAGCCGTGTAACGACTGCCCACGCAGGCCTCAGTGTTACCCTTGGGGCAGCACCTGTCGTCTCTCGTGGTGACCCTGTGTTCGCGAGAAAGAAGAGCTTTCTGGGTGCACTACTGCTGGTGCCTCGTTAAACGGTGCCCTGCCTCTGATTTCTTTTTCCCTCTAAGGTAGGATCAGAAGGTGGTAGGCTTCCCCACACAGCCTTCACATGTCACTTATTTACATGTAAATCCAGCAGCTGTTTTTAAAGTACCCACTGTGCGGACAGCCCTCCTGCAGTGACCCACCTGACACGCTTACCCCTGCTGTGTTCTCACAGGCTTATCTGTGTGTCAGACAGATGCACTCGTGTTATCCTCCACTTAAAGATGAGTGGCTCTCCAGGGCCTACCAGGTAGTGTCGGCATCCTCCGTACAGACGCAGAGCCCTGCTCCTGTGGTTCCCGTCTTCTCCCCCAACACACTCATCACGAGTCACGTGCTTGACTCCCTGTCTCCTGCCTGTTGGCTCGCGTCTCTCCCCGTCCTGGGGGTTGGAGCTGACTCTGGTACCTGGCCCGTGGTTGTGTGGGTGATGTGTAGGTGCCAGCCACCGGCGCCGCTGCCTCAGGCGGCCTCCTGCCCCTGAGCAGCACCGCGTCTTGATTCACGGCAGGAGGGAGTGCTGGACGGAGACGGGAGGGTTGGAAGGTAAAGTTGGGAAGCTGCTGGGCTCCGGGGGACTGTTAGTACTGGATTCGAGCCCTGTGCCACCCCTGTTGGACGCAGAGAGTCTGGGGGTCACAGGTAAGTTACTCAGCGCAACATGAGAAGCCTGCAGGGGAGGATCTCAGCAGACGGCCCCATTTGCGGTGGCCTCTGCCCTCAGGAGCCATCTTTAACAAGCTCTCCTGGAAGCCGCGGGACCCCTGTGTGACTCAGGAGGGCTGAGGAGCAGCCGGCTGTTAGGAAAAGCCGGACCAGCCCCTCGTGCGCCTGCCCCGCAAGGTTCAGGCGGCCTCCTTGGGCTTGTGTTGTACAGTTGTGCCTGCCTGTAGCCACAGAGAACTTAGGTGCAGAACCGCCTGAGTCCAACCGGCCTTTCAGACCAGAGGAGCTCAGAGTTTGCCTTTGCTTTGTTTTCTGGTGAGTGGTAACGAGTCTGCAGTGCTCTCCTTGCCGTGTCTGGATTTCCACCTGGTTTTAGGACAGTCGCTCTGGTGAAGCAATGCCTGAAAGGGAGCATCGGCTGACTAGGGGGTTTTGGCCTCCATGTATACATAACTGCTAATACCTTAGCGTATAAACACCACACAGTTGAGCTGTTTACTGTTAAAATATTGACTGTGAGGCTTTGCAGCGTTAGAACTGGTCTTTCTGGTTTCTGTGTCCGCATTAGATGCTCCATCACCTCAGCAGGAAGTGCTCAGGGCTCGGCTCCTCCTTGTCTTCATTCCAAAGCACCTTGAATCCTGTTTCCAAAATACGGCCGCTTTTATTTATGACTTTTATTGGTAAGGCCATACCTTAGCCACATGGAATTAGTCCGTGCTCACCAGCGACTCCGAGTCTGGATTCAGGGTCAGCCTTCTGCCACACTGACTTGTTCCCTAAATTCCAGTTCTTTGGGGAAGAAGAAGAGTTGCTGTGTGACTTTCTCTGTTGCTGGAAGATACCCGCAGATTTTGATTCTGCAACCTGTGAAAATCTTCTGCTCTTTCAACACAACCAACTGTTTATTTTTGGAATACAGACTTGGTTTAACATTTGAAAACCGGTGTGATTCACTTCGTTAGTACCACGCATGGTGCAGAGAAAGTATTCGGTTGGATTCAGTGCCTGTTTGTCGTAAAAAGTCTCGGCAGACCAGGACTGGAAGGGAATTTCCTTAATCCAACAAAGAGTATCTACAACAGAAATCAGACCTGATGGTAAAACAGTGGACGTTTTTCCACTCTGGTGGGAGTGAGTCAGGGGTGCCTTCTTTCACCACTTCCCTTACACTGGAAGAAAAGAATAAAACTGTCATTATTGACAGGTGGCGTGATTGTGTATATGGAAAATCCAGATCCACAGGGCAACCATTAGAATTACTAAGCAAATTTAACAGGGGCTGGTGCAGAGTCAACATACACAATCCAGGTATATTCTACAGAAACAATAACAAGTAAAAATAGCCCCCGCATTTTTTGTGTTTACACTAACATCAAAGAAAAAATATGAAGTCCTTAGGAAAAATCAACAGCTGGGCCAGGTCTCCACACTGGCAACCATAAAGCATTGCTGACAGGATGCGCTCCTGGGCTGGAAACAGGCTCACTGTTTAAAGATGCCCGTTGTCCGCAGCGTGGTTCATAGGCTCAGCATCCCCAGTCAGCCCTGCAGGCAGTGGCGTGTGACAGCCCGGAGGGGTGAATGGCCTGGGGAGACCCCAGCAACGTCAGCCCAGGGAAGCCGGAGCCCGTGTGTGCACTGCACTTCCGGAGCCGGTTCCGTCAGCTCACTGGCGAGCAAGCCTGTTCCTGCTTTGAGGAGTCGGTTAGCGCTGCCTCTGGGGACAGTGGGTGTGACAGGGAGGGGCAGAGGGGCTTCTGTGGTCCTGGTGACATTTGCTTTGTGGCCCAGGTGTTGGTTGCCTGGTTTGTTTGAGAATTCAAGTGGCGCACATAGGATCTGTGCTTTGCAGAGTGGTATACTTCATTTAAACTTTACTTTAAGACAGACAGACAGGTGTCAAAGAGATGAGCAGAAACTGACTCCATTACTGGAAAATGTGCTTCATGAGAGAACTGCCCCCAATACTCAGAAAATACGCAGCCTCTGCGTCAGTTCACCTGACCTTGAGCAGCCATGGTGGGTGCCCTGACCTGGGGCTGAGACCTGCCCCGACCCGTGCGGCCTGCAGTGCAGCCTCGGGGCTGGGCGCTTTGCAAAGGGGAATGCGGGAGGTGGAGAAGGTCCAGCGGTGGGCAGGCGGGAAGGTGCCGACTGCCACTGCCACTCAGGCCCCCGAGTGGGGTGGTGCATCTGAGAAATGGAGCATTTGATCTTGCTGCACTTAAATTCAAACCTCACCCAGGGCCCCAGCTGCTGGTGTGGACAGTGCGGCTCTAGACAGACAGTACCCCGTGTGCGTGGGTGCACAGGGTGAGGGCTCGACGACTGAGATCAGGGAGACGGTGGAAGGTGCTGATGACAGCGAGGGGCAGATAGCCTGGTGAGGGCGCGGGCAGAGAGACCTGAGGGTCACGACCACGCTTCTCTCAATAAGGGAGGTGAGACCTGACTTAAAAAGGGCATGAACATCTGTCCCTTTTCCTGGTTTACTTCAATTTTGTAAACTATGTGAGATACATAATGACATTTAAAATCGCTGCTGTTTACTTTGAGCAACACAGATCCACCCGATGCCGACAGACTGAGTTGAACTTGCCTTGTTAACAAAACCCCGTGGACAGTTGCTGCCTGTCAGTTCACTGTGTGTGGTCAGCACAGGCCACAAATTCCAGAAACACGAGCGATTGAAGGCGAAGGGCGTCTCTGCAGGTTCTCACCAAACGGAGCCCCTGCTGTGTCCAAGAACAGGAAGGAGGTTTGACAGCAGAATAAATATTTTGTATGGGTGTGACCTTAATTTGTAAGAAGTAACAGACCATCAACCCTATGCAGTAATAAGCCATTTTATTCTTAAATGATAGACATTCGTGTAAAACATATCTAATAATGTTCACAGAACTCAGTGTGATTTTTAAAAATGCGATGACTCATCAGTGTCTAAAATGACCCTGTCTTGGCTTCTCTTCCTTTGCCTTTGCTTTTAAAGAAAGTTTCCCAGTAGGCCCGTGGCTGCAATCCTGTCACCTTCCTGGCAGGTCAGAGCTTTGGCCTTTGCAGCTCCAAGGGCGTCTCTGTGTGCGGAGCACGTCGCACCCCGAGGGCGCAGCGCCTCTGGTTCTCTGCCCGAGTGGCGGCTGCCTCCTCACCTTCTCTGTGCGTCTTGTCTCCACAGCTCGACCACGTCGACCCCAGGGCCGTGCAGCTGGGTACCCTCCTGGTCCGCGGCCTCACCACCCTGGTGCTGGTCAACAGTGCCTGCGGCTTCCCCTGGAAAACGTCGGACTTCATGCCCTGGAATTTGTTCGACGGGAAGCTGTTTCATCAGAAGTACCTGCAGTCTGAGAAAGGGTACACAGCAGAGGCGCTTGTGGAACAACACGTGAGTTCACAGTTTTCTTTACGCTTAGAAAAAGTAGGTTTGAAATCAGTTGCTCAAATGCATCACGAAAACTCAGAGTCCTCGGCTGGAGGTCAAAAGGGTCCGCAGCACTTTCTGTCCTCACGGTCATTTTACTTTAGGAACAGACCCCAGAAGTCCGCTCTGAGGAGCTGCAGATCCCAGGCTTTGAAATTGACCCAGAAGTCCGTGAGGCTGCTGGTGCCGGTGGTCTCCTCCGCTGTGGTTGTGCCTCAGGCCTCAGGGTCAGCGTTGCTGAAGCTTCTGCCAGAACCTGTGAGGAGGCGGGCGAGCAGCGTCCTGCCCAGTCTCACACATTTTGAATTTTCGAGTGCTTTCGCTGCTTTTCCCCTTTTTGAGTTAAGAATGCACGTTCCCTGCAGAGCTGCCTCTGCAGACATCAGACTAATTCAATAGGAGCGGTGATGATTTGTTACTTGAAAATATTCCCTGAAGGCTGACAGTTTAGTTGGGGTCACTGGCTGCTGTTCTGGCTTTGTAAGTACAACTGCTACACGGTTCCTGGAAGATTTCCAAGTCGGGCCCCGGCCAAGCTCATTTGGAACGTGTGTTAATACCCACAGGACCCTGTGATCAGCGAGAGCTGACTGTCTATGACAGGTCAGCGCTCCACGCCTTCACATCAGATGGAAAACATTACTGACTGATGTGCCGGTAGTGCTGCTTCACACACAGACACAGTCCAGGGCGTCATAGGAATGTAAGTGTTCAGAATTTAGAAGCAGCCACAGTTATGTAGTCAACAAAAGCAGAGTACTGACAAAAATGTCCTGTAAGTGTGGCCTTAGTACCGAATCAGTGAAAGGTAACAGTAGGCCGGGCTCATGGCCTGCACATCACCCATCGCGGACCCCTCCCTCCTTTCCTTCCTAATGTCTTGACCAAGTACAAAATGATTACAGGTTCACACTCACTGCTTTAAAACAAGTTAGGGCAGATAGGATCGAATATTCAATAGTACAGATGAGGCTGGAAGGGAAGGTCGCATGTTAATTTGTTGTCTGTGGCCTTGCTCTTTCCACTTACTGTCTTACAACCAAGAGGAACTGAGGTGATAACACATTACCGGCATGGATGTTTTAGGTATGATTGTGTGTTAGGGCCATAGATGTCACAGTAGAACTTGAAGGCCCCTTTGGAAATGCTTGTATAACCTACAGGGGACAGAGAAGGTGTAGTTGCCACTGTCGCCATTCCAGGGCGTGCAGGAGAAGATCAGTTTCTAAGAACATCTTGCTGAGTTGCAGTGTGGAAGCGAAACTGCAGCCACGCTCGCCCACACCGCTGCAGTGTCCTTGGCCACAGTGTACTGTGTAGTTTCACTCACGTAGTTGCGCCTCCCGAGTGCCTGCCTGTGTGTGACACTGCTCCGCCCCATCTGGTGTGTTTGCAGAGGCCCTGGCTCACCAGATTCCATGCCCTGAAGTCAGTCGTGTGCAAGGCCTGCATGAAGGAGAACAGACCCATCGTCAGCAGGCGGCACTGGCGTTCACACCACTCAGGTGGGTCCCAGCCTCTTGGTCCCGGGAGGGGCCCCACTGCCACGTGCAGCTGCAAGGAGAGGCTGATAAAATTGGAAGAAGACACAAAATTAAGATGATAGTGTGCTGCTGAGCGGTTTAAGTTCTGGTCCCCTTAGGAGGGAGTTTTCAAAGGGTTCATGTGCTGAGAGTTAAGGACCCTCCTCTGGGGCTCAGCCTCCTTTCCAGGAGGCCCTGAAGTACACACGCCGCTGGGCTGGTGGGCCTTTATTTGACAGAGGTTTGGACTTATTTTTTCTCATGATAAAAGTACATGAGAAAACACTTAGAATATAAAGAAAATAATTAAAAATGAAACCCAAATAACCTTTAATTCTGTCTCCTGAAGGTAACAGATGATGACAGATGTTTTCCTGTGTTTTCGTCTCATTATGATTATACTCTGCATGCTTGTGTGCTCTGTTCTCCTCGGCACTTGACTTCCAGCGTGATCGTGGTCACGGTGGTCAGGCTCCCCTTAAACAGAAGCCCCACCACCACACGCACTGCCTTTGCGTCGTAGCCCCCTGCCTCAAGCTTCCGTTTTTTCTCGTTATACTTGATGCTTTTCTGTGTGTTGTTTCCTTAGGATAGAGTTCCGTTGTTCACAGAATTATAGATCCAAACATAATTGGATTTTAGATAAATGTTGCCAACTTGTTTTCTAAAAACACACGGTCACTTCACACCTTCACCAGAGGGGTTAAGAGTTCCTGTTTCATGCATTCTTGACACCACTTAAAAGTTTGTTTTTCTGACTAATTTGATAGATGAAAAAGCCTGTCTCCTTGATTGGGTGCTTCTTTGTTTATCAGTGAAGTCGGACATCTTGTTCAGTAGCTCATTGTGTTGAGTTCATTTTTAATCACGTTCTCATGTCCTCGTTTGGGTAGGATCTCTGCCTGTAACTGTAGCAGCCCCATTTTTTCTTGATGGAATAGAGAATTACCCCAAATTCCTACTCCCCCAGACCGTCTTGACTTCTGCTCACACCAGCCCTGCACGTTTCGCTCCGAGAAATTTTGTGCCATGAGGTCAGTGAGGCCTCAGGTCGCGTCCAGCTGCTGCCGGTCAGTGCTGTGTAAAGGGGCTTCCGGCCCCTCCCCACTCCTAATGGTGACAGAGTCCCTCCTGGCCTCGCCCCCTCCCCATCCTTTACCTTTCTCCAGCTGCCTGGAGATAGGCGGCGTTTGAGACCCCAGAGCAAAAGTTTATTCCTTGCAGAAGAAAGAGGCAGCGTTCTCTCTGTGTCCCCTGTTCCCCACATCTGTTGGCAGCATGTCACTCAGGCCGTCTGCCCTGTGAGCACCGCACCAGGATTCCTGTCACTAGTGAGATGGTTAGCAGAGCAGTGGCAGGCTGGCTGCAGACGTGCAGATGGCAGGATGCAGGCTTTGTCAGCTGCAGCAGTCACTGGGATTTGGATGCCTGAGCTCTTTCTGCATTTCAGAGTCTGACACTCAGGCTTCAGAGGGCTGTACATGTGACAAGTTTTCTTGAAAGCCCTGAGACAGCCTGTGGTTTCACAGAGGTTAATGCTGCAGTACGGTCACTCCTAATACAGACAGGAAACTCTGTGATCTCTTTCTGGTGAAGTGTCCGTAAGATGGCAGACCTGGGTGATCCTGTCGAGTTACTCCAGATTATGGAAGAAACGGTTTCAGCAGATAATCATGAGTCAATTTACGTGATTTGGAAACTGCACCTTTTTTCTGTCCTCGATGTCATCATTTTCTTCACAAATACAGCCTGATATTCTGTGGTTCACTCCCCTGGGCCCCGGTGGCTCGCCAACACCACACAGGTTCTCAGTGGCAGAGCCCAGCCCCTTGGCCCCAGCCCAGCGTCCTTCGGTCACCTGCACGCAGCCGCTGTCTCCTCCTCCCGGGACTTGCCGGTGCCTTTCAGGCCGCTCCCCGCCCTCGGCTGGCAACAGTGTGCATGGAGGGCAGGGGCCTGGGGCTGAGCCAGTGCGGAGCCGCCTGCCCGTGTCCTCAGAGCGCTGGTTCGCCCCTGTGGCTGGTGCCGGGCAGGCTTGGCCTCCTTTCTTTATGGAATAGTGTGAGGTACCAGGGTAGTGTTTAGAATCACATTTAAATATGTACTTAGACTTGCTAGTACTGAATTCTGGTAGAGACAGACAGAAGAAAGCGTCAGGGTTTAGGAATTTAGAAGAAGAATTTAGAGTGAGCTGATTGCGTGCCGATGAAGTTTGCGGGGAATTGGGAGGAGAGCGTGGCCTGGTCAGGCCCACCATGTCCCAGAGCCCCGCGTGCTGGTGGCCAGCAGTGCGGGCCTGGGCCTGTGGCCGCTGCCCAGGGCAGCTGCCCGAGGAGGCAGAAAGGAGAACTTACTGCCCTGCTTTGAGGGACCTGACAAGATAGCCTGCTCGTCCCCCCCACAGACTCTCCTGGGAACAGGTTTAAGTGCAGCCCTGAGCCAACCCGGCCGCGGTGCCGTGGCCCCAGCATCTGCATTTTTCAGGGGCTTTCCCTGTGATGGTAAGGACGTCAGAAGTTTGGGAGCTGCCAGCCCAGGGTCACCTTGCTCTACTCTTAAACACGACTGCCATTTGGAGTTCTGCGTCTGGTAGCTGCTGACGTGCTGATCACGTGTCCCCACAGGGCGGAGGGGCCGACAGGGATCCAGCGACCACAGGATGAGCTCTGGGTACAGCCGGTCTGGCCAAGGACAGCACTGGAGGGACCAGGGGCCAGGTAAGAGGCAGGCGGGGTGGCGGCAGTGTTCCGGAGACTGCCTCGCAGCTGTTTTGGAAATATGTTTTATGTTTACAAGTAAATAAACAGATAAATGTACTGATAGATCTGATTGCTTTGCCTAGTGAAGTGGAGACGTAATTGCCATGCTCGGTGCTAGCCTGCCTCTGCTCACCGCTTTATTCATTTTCTGTCAATTTATTCATCTGTTCAAGACCCAGTTTTTTGTGATTTACTCAAAGGAAGGCTCTTGTAAAGGCTACATATACATACACCCTTCTAATAAGAACACAAACACATTTTCTTACGTTCTATGACTTGTTCTATGACTTTTTTTTTTTTTTTTTGCGGGCCTCTCACTGCTGTGGCCTCTCCCGTTGCGGAGCACAGGCTCCGGACGCGCAGGCTCAGCGGCCATGGCTCACGGGCCCAGCCGCTCCGTGGCATGTGGGATCTTCCCGGACCGGGGCACGAACCCGTGTCCCCTGCATCGGCAGGCGGACTCTCAACCACTGCGCCACCAGGGAAGCCCTATGACTTGGTTTTATACGTAAGAGCCTTAACAGTGTGATCTGGGAAGTAAGATGAATCCTTTGCTTCTTATGTGTGTAATACAGATACCTGGTTTGAACGCATAAAGATGAATTTAGTACGTTGTGGCCACGTGGACTCCGAGCCAGGCTGTGTGTGGACTGCTCGTCCCGCGGTGGCCTGTGGGGGGCTGAGTTCTTCCCGCTGGTTCTTGGTAGAATCTGCACTTACCTAATGTTAGGAGTCTGTTGTACGGTTCCGTGAGGCCAGAGTTTATGATGACTGTTTCGGAAATGCCCATCCCTGTGGGGAGAGGAAAGCTTCCCAGAGTTAGACTCACAGTTGCTGCAGCTGTTCCTTTGAGCTTACTTCACCTGCAGTCTCTGCCCTCACAAATGACGCCACCCTCTGTCACTTGAAGCTTCCAGGTGGGCTGGTTGAACAAAGTGAGTAAAGTTCCATCTTCTTAGAATCCCTGGTCCATTGTTGGGCCGGGGTTGCCTCCGCCCAGTGCCAGCTGAGTCATCTGAACGATCACGTAGTGCCGTGTCACTGAGCAGGGAGAATGCCCCCTTCCCATGACTTCACAGCGAGAAGGCGCTGAGGCTGGCTCGGTTGCAGACAGGGCACCGGAAAACCATAGGCAGGTCTGTGCACGCTCTGGAATCCGAAGGCGATAGCAATGCTGTGGACTCATGGCCGAGGGCGCAGCCCCTCAGACACTGGGCTGGGGGGCTGTCCATCCGTCACACCTGCGTCGTGCACAGGGACATGCTGCCGATGGCACTCATCCGTCAGCCCCATCCCCCTCTAGCTGGGCAGTGGGACTGCTTGGAAACAGGCAGAATTTCAGCTTCTGACTCTTGAGAACGATGGGCCTTCCTCAGGGGAACCAGGGGGAAGGTGTTTCTGAGAGAAGGAGGACCCTGGACAGATATGCGGAGGCCTGGAGGGAAAAAGGCGGGGCTCCCCTCCCCCCGCCCCCACTGGGTTACACGAGGGGTCCGAGGAGAGGGGCAAAGCCGTGCACAGGGGGCCACAGCCGCGGAGGAGCAGGGGCGGCCCTTACCCGGCCGTGCTCTCCCCTCGCGAGGGCCACACAAGATGCCCTTGGTGTCCTGAGCAGGGCGATGCCAGGAGGGGCGGCCGTCAGGCAGCAGACTGTCATCCACATGCCCAGAGCCCGCGGCCTTCAGTGTGGAGCCGGGAGGAAACGTCGTGCGGTTCTGACTGGGTTTGGGTCTCGGTGCTGGCCCTGGGGCCTCGAGGCCTTGTGTGGTGGGCTTGGAGCCGGGTGGGGGCCCGGATCCCCCACTCCTGATACGAGTGCGATGCTGGTCCCCCTGGAGTCAGGCCCCCAGCAGAGCGCAGAGGGTGGGGGAGCTGGGGGCCATCTTTAGCTGCCTGGCCCGGCATGGCCAGAGTCAGCCCTCCCTCCAGAGTCCGCTCCCAAAGCCAGGAGACAGGCCCCTGCCAGTGTCTCTCCAGCCGTCTCCCTTCCCCCCACCACCCTGCGCTCCCCATCGGGGCCTGGTGTTCTGTGAACGGCCACCTTCCCTCGCCCCTTTCGCTCAGGCCTGTGCCCCCTCCCTCCTGCTGGGCCTCGGGTCAGGAGAGCCAGGGTGGGAGGCTGCAGGTTGAGACGGGCACCGGGTGGGAGAGGCTGTGACCTCGGGCGCCTGCGGGGGAGCACTTGGCCAGCACCAGGCCATCCTGTAGAGGGTGTGTCACCTCGAACAGCTCCTGCACCACCCCTGGGCCTCATCATTGGGTGTCCGGCCCAGGTACCCCTAGTGTCCTTCTGGCTCTGAGCCCCGAGGTCCTTTGCTGCTGCTTTTTCACGCTGGGACAGTGGCCCTGCAGAGTGCGTTAAGAGGCAGACCTGTGTCCTTGGGACGCACCATCGGGTGCAGGCCTCGTGTTGCCCCACGCCGGGTGGCGTTGGGCCTGGTGCGCCCTTGAATTTGAAGCCTGTAGAATAGTACACGCTACAGACTTTCTTTTCTTACTTCACTTGGGTCCAGACAGGCAGAAGCTGTCTCGAAACCTGGGTCCACCACCTGCCAGAGGCCTGGCCTGAGCAAATCACAGATCCCCTGGGGCTGTTCCCTGACGTCTGACCTGGGGCCGGGCTCTTCCTGCAGGCTGTGCTGAGGGCTGGAGGGAAGGCACCCGTGGACCTGGCCTCTGGTGGCCCCTACGCTGTCCTTTCTGAGACCTTGTTCCTCTCCTGCTGTTAGCTCTAGTGTTTCCCTTAATATTTTCACGTTGACCTGTTTTATTAGAGTTATTAGTTTATTAGAGTTGTTTTTCTATTAAAAAGCAAGCAAAGTCAACTATACCTCAGTTAAAGCTGTTTTTTAAAAATAAAATAAAGGAAGGAAACAAAGCAAAGCTTGACTGTGCAGGCTTGGCCTGTATGAGTTCAGCCATCACTTGACCACAGGACCAGAAGCCATTGCTTAAACACCAAGTCCTCTCCAGGACATTGCCCTCAACCTGGTCAAAGCTTCCTCTGGTTGCCGGCCAAGGGCCAAGGAGAAAAGGTCGTGAATGTTGGCTTCGTCCTTACTTCCTTGTGATGGCAAAAATTTCAGGAGCATGTTAACATTGAAGGAGAAACAGTTCTCCTTGGATCTGCAGTAAACAAAGAAGTTTCTTCAAATTCTGTTGGCAGACAGGAGTAGTGTCTGGCAATTTCTCCTCGTGCAAATTAGAAAAACAGAGTGACTTTCCTTAGGGCGGAAGCGTAGACGCCCACCATCAGCCCTGGTTCCCTGCTGGGGAGGAATCTTCCTCTTGAGACCCCACGTGACTTGACAGCTGGCCCCCTGGGGAGTGGCAGGAGCCCTGCTGGTCGTGCGGAGGCCCAGGTGCTGCCCGCGTTCACGTATCCTACATGTGTGGACTGGGCCCTGTGGAGGTTGAGGTCAGGCTGAGTGGTGTTGGTGAAGAGAGCAGTGGACGGACGCAAGCCTGAGAGTAAGCAGGTCAGTGCAGAAGGACGGGGACACCCGGACGTTGAGGGCCTCTGGGAGGCTGGGGGCGGCAGTGTCCCAGTGGGACTGGACCAGAGTGCTGGCAGGCAGCTGGTGACTGGAGAACGAGGGGCTCCTCGTTGGTCTGGCGGGCTTTAAGGTGCTGGGAGGAATGATTCAAGGAAGTGGTTGGGTCTGGGGGAAGGAGGGTGAAAGGTTGTCACCTGCAGGAGCACAAGGCCAGGTGTTGCCACCACCTTGGGCTGATGAGAGGGGTCGAGGACGCATGCCAGCAAGGCCTGTGTGTGTCTGCTGAGTCTTCCCACCTGGTCTCGGGCTTCGGGCACGTTGGCAGAGCAGAGGCCCCCGGGGAAACGTGCTGTCTCTTCCCTTCTTCCTCCTCTGCCAGAGACCTGAGCTCTGGGCCCCACAGGTCTCACTACCAAACCTCAAGTGCAGGTCACAGGACCCAGGTCGATACGTGGACTTAAGGAACCGTTGACTCAGGGAATGAGGCCAGAGGTGCAGCTGCGACTCCTCTTTCAGGTGTCGGTGGTTCCCGAGCTGGTGCCGGTGCCTCCGGGGTGTTTTCCCTGTAGACCCAGCACATACGTCTGATAAGGGGTCTTTGAAGGAAACCCCTGCTCTGTCGGGGCCACAGTAGCCACCCCAAAGTCAAGGGGTGCTAGTGCCAGAGGGCTGGGGCTGAAAAACTTCCTCTGGGGGGCCACAGATCAGAGGCAAGTTGAGGTGGTGAGCGCTGAGTTGGCGTCAGACTTCGGAATCGAGGAGTAGGTGGTGGAAGTTCCGACAGGACGCACATGAACAGCAGGAGTGTGAGCACTCGCATGTTGCCTGACACGGAGAGTGCTCAGAAAATGTTACTGCAGTGCACGCATGTTTCCTAGTTGCAGATGTTTTCATATAGTATGTGTTTCGTACACACACACACACACACACACACACATTTGTATACATAAAGTCTTTTATTGGGACAGGAATATGTTTTTTCAGGTTAGGTAATCCACTTTTTCAGTTTTATGCTATGATTGAATTATGTCATCTTCACTTGGCCAGCACATTTTTTGCTGGGTATTGTCTACTTTTGAACTCCTGTTTTAGTATTTTTTGGAGATACTAAGGTAGTCCAAGCAGAAGGTTGTCACTATTTCCAGGGCAGAGTTAACAGGCAAAATTCTTCCTATTGGTGAAAAACTAAGAATGCCTCAAAATGAGAGTATTCAGTTACTGCCCAGAAGTTGGGAGATTTCCCACGGCCGCCCCCTGGCCTGATGAGAGGCGAGCCGAGCCGTTCCATTTGGGCCTGGCCGGCCGAGAGAGGTGAGAATCACAAGCCTGTGAGATCTTTCTGGGCTGAGATCCAGTGAACTAGGGGTGGGGACCCTGGACCAGCAGAGGTGTGAACCTCCCCTCACTAAGGGGGTGAACATCAAAGCTTTCGGAACTTTTAAAATGCTAGCCGGCAGCTAAAGTGAGAATGGTTTAACCTCTTGCATGCTGTTGGTGAGAAATGATGTGTTAAATTCCACAGTCAGTAGTCACAAATTTGCCTGTGATTTCTTCAGATTTTCACTTCTCTGTGGTAATTCTGTAGGAGGCCTGGGCTGTTGTAAAGCTGCCTCCGATCATCTGTGATAACAAGGGAGGGGCCTGGAAACCTCATTCTGGCCACTGCTGTGACCTCCTGCTACCCTCCTGGGGGTGTGGGTGACGAGACTGCCCATCATCCGTGAGCACGGCGGAAGGTGGGCAGCAGCCCCATGGGCAGGGGCAAGGAAGCCCTGGGCTCTGCTGCGGAGGGAACCACACTCGCGCTTTTCCGCATCAGCGGAGTGTGCCGTGAGCCGTCTCCACGTGAAGGGCCATTTCCAGACTTCACTGACAGCAGCGGCTGCGCAGGCGCAGCGCAGACGGTTGGAACTGGAGTTGAGGGGAGCAGGTTTGACGCTGCTTCCTTGCACTCACAGGGCTGCCTCTTAATTAATTGCTTCCTACTTTAATGGAATAATTATGGTGGCCAAAACGGAAAAGAGAATAAAGTTCCGGCCCCAAGTATAACTCAGGTGTTGTTTTTATACATACTTAGAAATGTGCCATTTTTTCTGTTTGAATTTTAGAGAAATTTGATTCTGAATTTTTGTTTTCATATTTATTTGGTGCAGGAAGTAGACAGTATGACCCTGACCAATGGAGAAGATATTAATCATCTTCTGGGTAAGTCCACCACTTATATCTTCAGAACAAATCACTTTTATCAAAGGTTGAAGTACAATATCTGTCTTTATAACACACATCTTTCATGTCAAGTGCCAAACTTTAAAAGAATTCAGATGTTAAAACCTCCCAACAAGGAGCTAAGTTAACTTGGTTTCAAGATGAGTTTGCTTCCTTCAGAAAAAGTGTGCACAGAAAAAGATGCAGAGTCTGGCCATGAAACCCAGCACCCTCCTTCAGAGTGAAGTAATCAGACAGTGCCTGTCTTCTCTGAGGAGGGGCTGACCTGGGGCTTCTAGACCCAGCATCACGTAAAGAGGACAAACATCCTTGTCAGTCTTCTCCCTCGTATCATATAAGAAACACCTTTGATGGCTTATTTTTAGACATTGTACCTGATTCCGTGGCCCCAAACGGTCATTGTTAACATTTTCATTCCAGTGTCTTCATCTGTGATGTGGGTATGGTTGGTTTCTTTTAATGAGTGGGAATCTCATTATATCCCACTTTTTCTAACTTTAACACTAGATAGTGAGGATGTTTCCCAAATGATCTTGTCTTTGAAGACATGATGTCTACTAGCTATGTCATTTTCCAGGAATTGTTTTCTAATTATAAATTCTAACCTAAAGTAAAGTTTCCAACCATATCTTCTGTTGGTCCTCAGAAGTGTTTGTATAGCGAAAGAGGTACCAGCTTCCTTCTCACCTTCCTGGTGGGAGAGGTAACTGCGTAGTCTTGACACAGCATGAGACTCGTGGTTCTGCTTCTGTTGTGTCATCCTTTTCATTTTGCACTTGTTAGGCTCAAGCCCAGAGCCTGTGCATGTGAAGACACACCCGGGTTCTCAGCAGACATCAGGCATCAGACAGGAAGCCTAATTTATGATGCCACTAATGAGTGGTACATTTGTTGCTCTTTGTCTGTGAGCCCTGCAGGGCTCTTGTTGTTAAAAAATATCTTAAATGAATCCAAGTTCAGAGAAATTCTTTTCATGGAGGAATTTTCAGATAATCCAAAAATTGAAATAGTAAGCCCCAGATTGTTCTGAACTCAACCCCTGAGGTTTTGATAATAGAAGAAAATCTAGATTAGGGGTTAGAAGACAGGCCCTTCATTAGCAGCTGTCTCCCTTTGGCCTGGAGCTGCTGTGACTCCCAAGTCCCCTTCTGGGCCACAACCACGACTCGGGAGAACCCCAGCACTCTCAGACATGCTCACCAGCGCTCATGAGACGTGTCCTTCAGTTGACGTCATTAAAAACAAAATAAACCCTAAACGAATCACAGTTCAGTTTGTAACTTTGCACCTGATGCTTCACCCTGACCGACAGCTCTGTGTGCATAGCTCCTGACTTTGTCTTGTGTTTGAATCCCATCTGGTATTTACCAAAAAGGGATATAGTCTCCCGCTATTTTAATACATGTATATCTCTTACGTTTGAAATATCCTCACCACTTCCTGCTGGTCCTTCTTAAGGACATCTGCATGTCTAGTCACTTTTCATTCAGTCTTGTAGGACCTACAACCTTATTTCCCAGCTTTGGAAATAGATCTTTTTTTCCATGTTTCCTGATGGGAGGGACTGGTCGTGGGTAGAGCTTGGTGTAGCTCTGGTGGGCAGAGCTCAGTAAAACTTTAATCTGCTTGTCTGCTGATGTGTGGGGCTGGGTTCCCTCCCTGTTGGTTGTTTGGCCTGAGCTGACCCAACACTGGAGCCTACCTGGCTCTTTGGTGGGGCTAATGGCGACTCTGGGAGGGCTCACGCCAAGGAGTACTTCCCAGAACTTCTGCTGCCAGTGTCCTTGTTCCCGTGGTGAGCCACAGCCACCCCCCGCCTCTGCAGGAGACCCTCCAACACCAGCAGGTAGGTCTGGTTCAGTCTCCTGTGGGGTCACTGCTCCTTCCCTGGGTCCCGATGCGCACACTGCTTTGTGTGTGCCCTCCATGAGTGGGGTCTCTGTTTCCCCCATTCCTGTCGAAGTCCTGTAATCAAATCCCACTAGCCTTCAAAGTCTGATTTTCTAGGAATTCCTCCTCCCGTTGCCGGACCCCCAGGTTGGGGAGCCTGACGTGGGGCTCAGAACCTTCACTCCAGTGGGTGGACTCCTGTGGTATAATTGTTCTCCAGTGTCTGTCACCCACCCAGCAGTTACGGGATTTGATTTTATTGTGATTGCACCCCTCCTACCGTCTCATTGTGGCTTCTCCTTTGTCTTCGGATGTGGGGTATCTTTTTTGGTGAATTCCAGTGTCTTCCTGTCGATGATTGTTCAGCAGTTAGTTGTGATTCGGTGCTCTCGCAAGAGGGAGTGAGGGCACGTCCTTCTATTCCGCCATCTTGAACCAGTCTCCCCAATTTATCTGGACTCTCTGGGGAGGCAGACAGGCACAAGAGGCCTCTGGTGGTACAAAGTTCCAATGCCTCGTAGAGTTCAAGGGAAGGAGAGAAGCCTGCTCTGGGTCCCCTCTGTGGTCACTAAAAAAATAACTTCAGTTTTAAACACCTACTGTCCAGCCACACAGCTTCCTGCCTCTAGATCTGGGTGATCCTTTGGTCAGATCAGGACCCCAGTCCACTTGTCCAGCCCCCTTCATTGGTCCTCACATTCCTTCTCTGCTGTATCCCCTCCCTGTTTACCTTCCATGATCAGTAATGAAAGTGACTTTCTTGTATCTATTCTTGACTGCTTTGCCTCTCTCATTTTACTATGTTTTGTGGTAAAACTGCAAACTTCGGTTAAATCCAATCCTTTGCATTTGTGTTGTGGCTAGAGAAAAACCCACAGTCACCCTTACCAGCCCCACCTTAACACTCACGCTCGCCGACCTCAGGGAAGCCAGCCTCCACTCTGTCCCACCGTCCACACGTTTCACCTCTCCTCCCCGCTTAGTTTTCCAGCACTCTCCCCAACCTCAGCCACAGCTGACAACGCTGCTTTCTGTACATTCCTACAGCCACATTTGCCCTCTTCAAGCATCAGCGCGTTATCAAATCTGAATTGTAAGCGAATGCCAGGAGAAATAGACAAATCCAGAATAACAGAGGGAATATCTGCTGTTGCGCCTCCTCCTGTGGGTGGACTGCCCATGAGTCTCTTCAGCTGTGCTCTCAAGTCCCCATCACCTGGTCAGTGGCATTGCTCCACCACAGCCTCCCTCCACCGCCCGGCTCCTGAAGCATCAGCTACATCCCCTGGTTATTCCTCCCATTTTGCAAAAACCCTTTGTAATCTGCTTTCTCTCCAGCAGTCACATCACTTCTTTGCTTTCCTTTGGAGAAAAATAATTTTGAGCCCAGACTCCTATAGTCAGCCAAATTAGCATTGTAACATCAGAGCAAAACATTAATACACTTTTAGGAATTGTAAAATTTTGACCAACAGATCTTTTCCAAGAGAAAGTGGGTATGCTCTAGCAAAATGAGCACTTCAGCTAACAGGGATGCGTGGGATATAGGAAAGTGTTGAACAAAGAAATCAGCAAAATGTATAGTTATTGCTGTATAATTATTAACTGTAAAAAATGAATACGCAAAAACAATTAGAGACTAAAATATCAGAGTATTATAAGGAAAGTTATGAGTGTTTCTGGGGCATAAGATGAAAAGCAGTGACTTCCCTGGTGGTGCAGTGGTTAAGAATCAGCCTGCCAACGCAGGGGACATGGGTTCAAGCCCTGGTCTGGGAAGATTCCCACATGCCGCGGAACAGCTGAGCCCGTGCGCCACAACTACTGAGCCTGCACTCTAGAGCCCGGGAGCCACAACTGCTGAGCCTGTGTGCCACAACTACTGAAGCCCATGCACCTAGAGCCTGTGCTCCGCAACAAGAGAAGCCACTGCAATGAGAAGCCCACGCACCGCAACAAAGAGTAGCCCCCGCTCCACAATGAAGAGTAGCCTCTGCTCGCCACAGCTAGAGAAAGCCCACGCCCAGCAACGAAGACCCAACACAGCCAAAAATAAATAAACAAGTAAATAAATTTATTTATTTTTTTACAAAAAAGGTGAAAAGTAAAGGCAGACTAAATTTTTTATCTTGCTTAGAGAGAGAATAGGTTTTGAATAAATCTAGCAGTTTTTAGAAAAATGTAAGTTTGCGTATGTTTGTAAAATGTAGGGGTACACTCTAGAGGAAAGAAAGAAAGGGGGGAAGAAAGATGATAGAGGAAAATCTGTCATACCCTTTATGCACCTGACATAAATCAAAATTATAAGCAACATACAAGGAGAAACAGACCCAATAAGAGTATATTTAATACATCTCTCTCTCAGAGATACAGATCAGGTAGACAAAAGTATGATATACATTTGAATAACTTCATTAACAAGTTTACTGTAATAGAAATATACAGAACAATATATGCCCTCTTTATTTATATTATTTTCAAAAATAAATGGGCAGTTAAAAAGTCTAACTGGGTATTACAGGTTCCAAAGTAAATCTCAACGAATTTAGTGAAAAGCAGAAATCACATAAGATATATTTTCTGTCCACAAGAAAATAACTTAAGAAATCAACAACAGAAGGACAAAAAGCAGAAATCTTCCCACTTGGAAATTAATCTACCATTCTGAACTTTTACTGAGGAAATCAAAATCAAAATTACTTTTAGAAATAATAATGAAAATACTACATTCAAAAATTCATGGCAGGAGAGTGATGTCAGGGACGATGCTGCAGTAGGAGGCTCCAGGACCCATCTGCCTGGACAGCAGTTGTACTGGCAGAAACTGTGTGAAGGAGCTGTTGTGGAACTCTGGAGTCTGAAGGCCTGCAGCTTCCAGGGGAAGGCGTGGCTGGTTAGTTGTGATTCATTTCCATCCATCCCCTTTGGCTGCCCATCCTCCAGCCCTCGGCAGACAGCCGTGTCCTCGTTCCTAGTGCAGCTTGCTGGAGCCAGGATGGGCAGTGAGGTCCTGGGCCACACATCAGGCTTCTTGATTGCTGAGGGACAGGCGCTGGCCGCCACTGTCTCAACCCCACAGTATTTAGAGGAGCAACCCCTGTGGCGCTTTTGTTTCCTCTTTTTTCCCTTTGTGCTCTTCTGGAAGCCAGACATTAAAGGGTTAGGACATTCGAAAGCAAGCATATATACAGGGGAATTTAGAAAGCCACCACACATGGCCAGGGAAGGGTGCAGGCTCAGAAAAGACGTGAGCAGGCCTCACGTGTCCCCCTCAGGCTGGTCCCCAGCACAGAGGCGGCAGCCACAAACAGCAAACGCCAGGAGACGAGGAGGATCAGATCTCCAGGATTACCACAGTATACGCTTTAAATGTCCAGTTTTCAGCAGAAAATCACAAGGCATACAAAGAAATAGGGAGACGTGTCTGGCAGCTAAAACTGGCCTCAGCAGACAACAGTGTGACGGCATCAGTTCATCTCTGACCTTTAGCTTTGTTGTGGAGGCCGCTGTCAAGCTTCTAAAGTACCACTCACGTCGTTGAGGTTTTGTTTCTATCTCCGAGGTTTGCAGAGGAAGGAAGCTGGGTCTGAAGGCGTTTGCCTCCTTCGTGAGTGACTCGGTTGCGTCCTCCTCCTTTCCCTCCGTGGCCCGCAGCCTGCCCTCACCTCTGCACCTCCCTCTTCTAATCCACCTTTATGCTCTGATTAGCACGTGCCGTTCTTTCCATTGTCCTGCAGTAATGGAAGCTTCAGCTTCAGAATGGACGTTCCAGATTCTTCATTATCAAGATTTGGCCGCATTTGCTTCAACTTTCCATGTCTTTTCTTTGCTGACTTAACTCTCTTTCACTTTGTTAAAAGACAAAGTAAAGCATATTAAATTTTTAAGAGTTTATTTGAGGAAAAAAGTCAATTCAAATTGGGCCGCACCAGAGCAGAATCTGTTTGGAGGCGTCACCAGTAAGAGCCGGGAGGAGGCGAAGCAAGGCCCGAGGCTGCTGGCCGGCTGAAGCTCGTAGCCTCTCTGGCTGCTTGTGATGGGTTGTCCTTAGGTTTGGGTTCCTTGATTTCAAGGCATTTGAGGGTTTGCTTACTTAGGCTGCTAAGGCCTTGGAGCCAAGTCAGTCTGATGGCCCCTTTGCTTAATTAACAACCTCTACACACTGGGTCTGTCTCTGGCCTGTGGTGAGGAAGGTGTGTCCTTCACTCTCTAAGGAGGTCGGTGTGGGTGAGCTTCTAAGGAAAGGCCTTAGGCCTGGCCATCCTGATGGGCCCCAAGTCAGGGACGTAGAGCACCCAGCCCAGCTTCTTGGCACACACCTGACCACCAGCAAGAGCTTCCAAGGAGCCCCTGCTCAGGGCGGTGGGGGAAGCCAGTCCATCTCCAGCGTGGCCCACCTGCTGAATGGACGGTGACATGAAGCCAATTCACATCTTCCAGGTTCGGAAACTTTTCTCAAGTGATTCTGTGATGATTTCCTCCTTTCATTTTCTCTGCTCTCAATTATTTGTCTCAGAGGTTAGACACTGTATTCTGAGTCCTATAATTATCTTACATTTTCCTCCTAATATCTTTTTGTCTTTTTACTCTACTTTGTGGGAAATTTCCTAAACTTTATTTTCCATCCTTTCTGTTAATTTTTTAATTGTGCTGTTTTCAAATTCTGAGAGCTCAACACACTTAATTTTTATCACATTTTCTTCTTTGTGTCAAGACTGCACGTTTTCTCTCACATCTGAGATTAATTACACCCGTAAGTTCGTTTTATTTTGTTTCTCTTCCTTCATAGACTGTCCTTCCAAGTTTCTTTTTCTGTATGTTTGTCTTGGTCTCTGTTTTTACTTTAGTTTTTTTCCTCAGATGCCAGGTGACTCTTGAGTGTCCGCTCTTGTTGAAGAGTCAGGCATTAGAAAGGGGATTGGAAGTCTGTGCCTGGCGGGCCTTCTACCCGCCATCTTCTCAGTCATGGGACCCCTGTGGAAGCCCTGACACTGGAATCCTTCGCTCTGTTGCCTCGGGTTGCTCAGTTTCCTTAGAGCAGAGACCTCTAGTTTCTTCTGGAGGCACAGAAGGGGTGACGTAGTTGAGAAAATCTGAAGCTCTGCGTGACCTTTGGAAACAGGGTGAGGGGCCTTGGAGTAACCTCCAGGTTTCTGCCTTGTGTTGGGTTGAGATCTCAGTAGCGTTGACTTGGGAGCATGGGGGGAACAGCAGTAACCTGTGGGTGTGTTGCCCTTGAGACGCCGACGCCGCACACGCACACGGATGCAGGCGCACACGGCGAGCACATCTGTAGAGAACTAGGAATAGCCCCTGGGGCACCAGCACCCACAGACCACGGAGAAAGGGCAGGTTGAGGGAGAGCTGCCTGAGGGTGCAGGAGGAGTTGGGTGCAGGTGCCCTGGGTCGCGGGGAGGAGCGTCTCAGAGGGGAGGGGCTGGCACCTTCCAGCATCTCCGAGGCAGGAGCGACCCACAAAGAAAGGATGATGTTGAGCCCTGAGGACAGCAGGGGTCACATGGAAGAAGCACATGGTTGGTGGCGTCAGATCAGGAGACCCGTTGTGGGCCTCCAGGCCACACTCAGTGAGGGGGCACCGCAGGGGCAGGGGGTCCCTCAGCTTCTCCTAGACCCTCCTCCACATCCAGGCAGCACAGCACCCATGCAGACACACACGGCCTCAGGTGTGATGCTTCCTGTGGAGGGAACTGCAGCTGACACACCCCTCCTTTCCTGCTCACCCCCCCGCACACCCAGGCCCTCCAGCTTAGGAAGCTGTCCTGTCCTGGCAGGAAGAGCGGGCTGGCTCAGAAGATGCGGTTGCCACGGAGACTCACGCAGCCACTTGTGTTCCAGGCAGTCCAGCCAACGCCTGCCTGCTGGGTGGGACAGAGCCCTGTCACCATTGGAGAGAGAATTGGTGTAAAACTTGGACATTGAACATAGTGCCTCTGGCTTACCTACAGTCAAGACACATCATAAAATACACTGTGTTTCACACGTTACCGGCACCCAGTCCAAGACGTACATGGGACGTGGTGTGTGTTTTAAACTCCGTTCCCCTTGTGCATTTCACAGGCAGCGGGTAGAGAAGGGAGCCAGGAAGACAAGGCAGAACTGAAGACACTCACGGAAAACCACCTGCGACATGTCGCCCAGAAGCATCACTGCAGCTTCACCCCGAATACACGTATCGTCCTAACAGTGAATGTAAATGCAGAGACGCTCGTGGGAGCGGAGAACTCAGCCACACTGCAGGAGGCCTCTGGTCGGCCGCACGGCAGAGGCCTCGCTGTCTGTCCAGAGCGCGTGGTTACAGCTCCTGCTTCATTTTCACACAGCCCAGTGCACACTCGTGTCTTCGTACAGCTGTCCTTGAGTTAAAAACACGATTTCACAGAAAGTTACTTTCTCACAGTGGTGGGCCCAGGCCTCTGACATACAAGGATCCTTGTAAAATGCATTGATGTGTCCATGGTACAGCTTTTAGGTTTTGATTCCTTGTTTAAATTTGTCAGAAAGGCCATTTTGTCAGGAGTTAGAGTTTTCTACGGGTGAGTGGAAATGACTGGTTTGTGGTGAGCATTTTGCTCCTAGGAATTAGCCAGACCTCATCATTAAAGGAGACACATGCAAGAACCAGGGAAAAGCTGTGACCCATCCAGGAGCGGGGCACCAGGGCCGCATTCCACGTGCTCTGTTCCTCGGCACTCTCCACAAGGTCCACAGGGAAGCCTGCAGCTGTACAGGTGGTCTGGTCGGGTTTGCCATCTCTCTGCGTGTCGTAACGGTGATCTGTGAGTGGTGTGATGCAAGTGTGTGGTTTATGCCAAATATAAATGATTAGTCTGTTACTAATGAGAAAACATGACTGACTTCTTTGCTTCTGTTTTTCATGTGGACCTGTAGTTAAAGTTCTAGAGCTGGAAAGGCCTTGGGGCTCTAACCCAGGCCTCTTAGGTAGCAGACGACTCCCACGAGGTTACCGTGGCGACAGCAGGGTCTGGTCCTGACTCTGCCTGGCCGCCTCCTACTTTGTGGCCCCGGTGTCCTCATCTTCAAATGCGAGTCACACGTACTCCCTAAAAGGAAAAAAGTGATTTCTGTGCTGATTTGTTGTTCTTCTAATGTGATTTAAATTCGTGCAGACACACCTTAGATTCCTTATGCTCACAGCTCTTCCTTGATACAGCTTTCAATCTAAGACATTATGTAGATGAAAGGAAGCTAAATTATGAAGCAAATAGTGTCAGCATCACAACCCCAGTAGCTCTCCATGGGCTGCCGTAGCCTGTGCTGGAGGAGGGCTGTGCCGGGACAGTGGCGGCTGAGCCTCTTGCAGGGCCTGCGGTGGCGGCACAAGGGGGAGCAGAGCCTTGGGGGGAACGAGGCTTGGGGCACCCTGCCCCGGGCGCCCACCCACCCCTGCAGCTGTGGTGCGGTGGGTCCTTCTTGTGCCTCGCGCCCCTTGGTACCAGGCCGGGAGTCCCCCACTTCGCTGCTCCCTTGAACTGATAGAGCTTCTGGGGGACTGGGTTTCAGGAAGGCTCCTGCCTGAACTGTGCTGTGGGAATTTCTGCAGCAGCAATGTGTGTGTGATCCCGTGGAGGAACACAGCACGGCAGGGACGCTGTTTTCGTCTGAGATGAAGTGTCCTTTTTTAAAGTACTAATTAGTTGGATTTTATAAGTCTGATTTTTTTTCAGGTTTCAACACCCAGAATTTGGTTCTGTTCATTTTTTTCCATCCTTCGAGCTTCTTGTTTAAAATTTCAAGCTCTTTCAGGCACCTGCCACAATTTAGGAAGAAAAATAAATAAGCAGGCACCACTATTTCCTGACTCACAAAAAAGAAAAAAAAATTTTGCAAAAGGGAAATGAAGCACAGGTGTGAGGCGGGTCTGTGTTTTGTACGTGGTATTGAAGCTTCGGCTGGTGACACACAGGTGACTGGACATCTTCACCGGTCCTCAGTGTCAGCCTGGCTTAGTGCCCAGTGAATTCCTCACCCCACTGTCCTGCCGGCTTTGGGGAAGAGCAGGCTTGCGGACCATGATGTTGTCAGACCATGAACTGCGTCCCTTGGTGGAAAGAGGGACGCTGAACGCCATGTTCTGGGGAAGCCGGAGTTCTGTGTGGGGAGAGGGGACCCGGGCTGCTTGCAGGTGCTGCGTTTGGGGGGCCCCGCAGGGCCTGATGCCCATAACTTCCTCCTGTTTGATGCCAACGTGACCCACGGCCGAGCCGGCTGCCTCCCTGTTAGTGTAGCAGAAGCTGACTCGTGGCTTCTTCCGTGGCTCCCGTCTCCCAGATGTTCTGGGAGCTCCTTGTGAAGCGTTAAGAAGGGCTGGAGCTGGCTCTGCAGACTGACCGTGAGACCCCATCCACGGAGGTGAGCCAACCAACTGTTGGCAAACGTCCCCTCACGTCGAGGTCCTGTGTGGTTAGAAAACCTACTCCCTCACGGTCTCAGGTGGCACCCAAGGCCATGGCTCGTGCCTCCCCCACTGTTCCCGGCCCAACCGAACCCGCCTTCTGCGGAAGCAGCGCGGGTCTGCGGGGCGGTTATAGTTCTGAATGAGGAGGTGGATGGTGAAAGCCGGCTTTATTAGAGGTTGGGTAAAAACTGAAGTTGACTTCAACCTTCTCTGTTCGGCAAGTTGTCTGAACTAAAAAGAAGGAGAAGCAGCAGCCTCTCCAAACCAGACTGGTCTTCGCGTCTCGGTGGTTTTCCCAGAAAGCCTCTCTCCTGGGGAGCCAGGTCAGCGCCCACAGGACACGCAGGGAGTTGCGGGGGAAACGTGTGCTGGTGCCGACGACTAGGTCCCCGCGGGCACCCAGGTCAGCGCCCACCTCTGCCCGGAGGTCAGAGCCGGAGGGCAGGGGGTCCGGCAGGCAGTGACTTGAGGGCAGGAGGGAGCGAGGCCCACTGGTCACGGCTTCGCGCCTGGACACTTGTCTGCACTAGAGCCACTGAATGTTAGTAAAGCTGAGCAGCCGGGGGAAACCTCTTCCGGAAGGTTCCACGGGCTGCAGGTTTCTCGCCGGCTGTTCTACAGCTTCGTCGTCTCCTAACCCCATTTTCTTGGAGGCAGATCCGGCACCAAGATCTGTCTTGTGGTTTGATTCGGCCTCTCCAGCCTGTCAGTCCTTTGCGTTAGCAGCTAGCTCATAAGTTTGTGTAAAATGGCGTGAGATACACTCTCCCTTTTCTTGATCCATGTAGCTGTTAAAATTCAGGAAAAGCAGATGATTCGATTAAATTAAGCCACCAGCCTGTCTGTTGAATCAAATGTTCAGGCCACAGCCCTTAACTTCGGATCCAGACCAAGATAAAAGCCTGTCACGTGTGAAGAGATATTGAAATAGTCTGAGCCACTGATACACATCTGGTGTCACCCCAGCCTTCCTGTCCCAGGCAGCAGGGCAGTGACAGGTCACCCTGCCGGGCGAGGGGGATGCAGTCAGCTCGAAAGGAGGAAATTGTCTAATCCCTTTGGCGTTGGTCTCGGAGCAATGCACTTCTGAGAAGACAGTACCGCAGTGGCTGAAGGGATCGTATGACTCAGCATGAGTCGCCAATTTAAGGCTACGGAACTTTCTTTCTTTCTGAAAAGGTTTTCCCAAAGAGTCATGCTCTTTTCCCCCCCCCCCCCCTTAGAAATCCTCCTCTTCCTTTGCTCTTTTCTCATATTCTGGGTTTCAGCATATTTCCTTCTAACAGCTGGACCTTTCCAAGTCTTAAAGCTGGATTAAAATCGTTTTAATCCCGGATGGTATGTAGCGAGGTTCAGTCCCTGGCCCTCGTAGAAACGTTCACAGCACATTATAATGAGCTGATTGTCAAACTGAATGTTTCTGAGCTTGTGTGGACAGACGTCAGGAAAATCGCCTTGTTATGTTGGATATGAAGGATTTCTCTTTCACGGAGGAGCAGCAGATCACTACAGTAGACTCCCAGGCTTTGGTGGCCCCTAGCAAGTACACAGAGTCGTAGAAAATGTGCTTTTCATCCTCTTGGGAACAGTTCTCGTTCTTACTGGTCTTAGACCCCTTTTATACCTAGAATCTATTGAGGACTCTAGGTTACTGCATTGAAAATTAAAAAGGGTAAAAAACCTTAAATGTGTATTTATTAATTCATTTAAAAATAACATATTTCCTCCAAAAAAATTAGTGAGAAGAGCAGCATTCTTTTGCACTTTCGCAAATCCATTTAGTGTCCGGTTTTAGGAAAGACAGGAGGCCGTCTGCAGCAGTGCGCCATTCGTCTGAGAGAAAAGGAGGACCGGCCCCAGGCCTGTGGCTCGAGAGCAGGAGGCCTCTGGTGCCTTTTCAGAGATGGACAGGCTTCCTGGAAACCATCCCACACTCCACAGGCAGGAGTTCTCTGAAGGCAACTGCAGTGGAATCTGAAACCGCTTCAGTAACTCCGGCCCAGCGTGTGTGACAGGCATTGGTCTGCCCTGCACTCTGGGCGCACAGTTGTGTACCCTGCTTGGTCATGTGGAAAATACTGGCTCTCTGAGTTCTGCAGTCTTCCAAACGCTGGCATGTTTCCTTACACGAGAGTCACACTCGCTGCTGTCGCCCGCAGCTCCGTCTGAGAGCTCTTCCCTGAGGACACCCTCCAGCGGCTGTGGCTCACACAAGGGCTCCTAACTCTAATTTTTGCTTGAAATTTCAGATTTCCTCATTGGCAACAAAACTGTTTCTGTGTTGTTTTCCCTGAAATGACAACTTCAGCACCTCTGGAAAGGGAAAGTGGGAAGAGATACGGGTTAGAATTTAATGCATTAAAAAAAGCATCAGAAACAAAATGGCCAAAAGCTAACGCAGGACAGCCTGGAGGAGGCGTGGATGGAGGTGTGGGAGCCTGGGGACAGCGGAGAAGCCACGTAGGTTGACGCAGCCGTTCTGTGGGCAGACGTACTGACGGGACATTTGTGTGGGAGACTCTGTCCCCAGGGTCCAGATAGGAATTTACTCTCGTCCTGTCCATACAAGGCTCATTCTGAGTCAGGCAGCCCGAGGAAGAGGGAGTGTCCGACCTAACAGGGGCCACAGGACACGTTCAGATGCAGCTGGGACAGAGGAAGGTGTGGCGTGTGCAGGGGTCTGCTCCCGTCGGCCGGGCTGGAGGCTGATACTTAAACCTCCCACGAAGGGGGTCAGACCAGATGCGGTGAAGATTTACAAACAGCACAAGACGCAGAATCCAGGGTCACACGCTGGCTGGTGGCCAGGCAGCGTGACCACATGCTTCCCGCCCTTGAGTCCCCAAAGTCCCCACGAGGACCTGTCTCTGCCCCACCCTGTCCCCGAAGACGCTGAAGGAGACGTTTAATTCTCCTCCTTCCCACAGGGAAGTGCGCTGCTTCTGTAAAAGCCGCAGGCACAGCCCAGGGCTGGCAGGGCTGCTCACTGGGCTCTGGGCCCCTGGTCGTCAGCGTCCCACTCGGCTAACTGAAGCCCAGCTGCACACACAGGCGCTAATGTCCGTGACGCAGCACCAAGGGGAGGGCAGGGAAGGAAATGTCAGGGTACCAGGGCGAGCGCCCTGCCCACCCTCCATCTGTGCCCACGGCAGGGCTTACGGGAGCATATGCTGCCTGTTGCTCACTGACCATCTGCTCCGAGTTGCTGAAGTGTCCCCGTTACCGTGGCAACACAAACACTCCCCGGTCAGGTTTCACTTTTATCTGTGCTCTGGAATGGGGCTGGGGAGGGGTCGGTCTTCCTTCCTCCCGGCCCTGCTGCCCCTCCCTCAGCGCTCCCTCCGCCTCTGGCCTGGCCCTCTCCCCCCACTTCGGAGCACGTACGGTTGGAAGGAGAGCTGGCCAGTCTGAGAGCTGGGTGGCCGTGTATTTCTGTTCGCCTGGCGCCTGACTCCGGAATGGACCCTTCCCCAAATTTCAGGCTGGTGTCTGCGGGCTGAGTCTCTGCCCGCACGGGAGAGCTCCAACTGGCTGGGACACGGCCCCTTGGCCAGGGAACATCTGTCCACCCACGCAGTTTGGGGAGCTGGTTTAATGGGACAGATGGGTGGGCTTTCGTCAGCTGTTAGCAGGACCGTTTCGTGGGCCCTGTTGTGGGATCCACGTCCCTCCCGGCAGCGCCAGGGGGCTCCTTGCAGGGGGCGCAGCTGCGGAGCCTCCTAGAGAGTCCGTGTTTTCAGCTGGGGTTGAGAGCTGCTGAAGGGAGCGGGCCGGTTGCAGCCTCCTCTCCACCGAGGTGTCAGGTGGTGAGACTGGAGCCCCCCAGCGGGAGGCTAGGAGGGGTCTAGGGCAAAGCCAGACCTTTGCTACGTTACCCCAAAACTGAGTTCCCCTCTTGGTGAGCGTCGAGCCAGAAGACACAACCAAGCCCAGTGCGGGAGAAGGAAGGATTGATTACTTGCAGCAAGTAAGGAGAGCACCGGGGGTGTTTCCCAGAGCAGCAAAATAGGGGATGTCTTAAGCTAAGGGTACCTGCATCTTCATGAGGGGGCTTGAGCAGAAGAGAATTCAACATAGAATTGGGCAGAGGTGGACGCAGCCCAGGCTTTAGCTGACTGAAGTTGGGACGGTCAGCATCACTCTTCGCCTCCTGGGGAGGACTTAGTTCCTGCAGAGTAACTCAGACTGTGGTGTGCGCCCCTTGGGGAGGAGCTGGGACTCTGTCGCATCGCTGTTCCGTTGCTTCTTGACTGGTCTTCCTTTGTTCCTGCGTTCCTCGCCTCCATTAAGATCATTAACTGCTGAGACCTGTTCAAGGGCAAGCGCTGTGTCCACGTTCAGATCACAGAAGGCTTAGGCCCCAAATGGCTTCTTATGTCAGGAAGGCCATGCCTGGTTCTTTCTCCAGGGACCCCCTACCCTGTTTGCTTACGGTTACTTTCTTTTTTGAGAACCTAGGGATACAGAGATTCTGTTTCTCCTGCTGGTTCTTGGGGAGACCAGCTCCCAGGTCTGGCTGTGACCTTGGGCTGCTTCTCTCCATCAGGATGGCGTGTGTCCGGGGCACTTCCACCGGGCACCACACAGACCTGCACGAGGAGGCCTCACAGGCTGCTGAGCTGCACATGCAGGGCCCACGCCCAGGTTTATCAGGAGAGGGCAGAGCATGGCAGTTCCTCCCAGAAACAAGGGCGCCAGGCCGCCCTCCGTATTCTCCAAGTTGATGGGACCACCCAGAGCTGGGACCAGGCAGGAGGGCAGCACGGGACCTACTCCAGGGTTTCTGGGGCCCCCTCGGCGCTTTTTCAGCCAGACCCTGGGCGTGGGCAGGAGCGGATGCCCAGGCAAGACCTGAGGCATCTTATGGTCTCCAGGGAGTCAGTGGGAAGCCAGGGACCCGAGCGACTCCGTGCGGTATAGGAAGCCACCTCTGGGGAGGAGTCAGCCTCTCGTGGCCAGACTCACCCACCCAAGCCCCTCCTGAGATGCCCGTCCCGCACAGGGCCCCCGGCTGCCGTGGTGGCAGCGCCCCCAGAATTTCACAAAATCTGCTGTAAAGGTTCATTTGTGGCTCTAGGACGCGACTTCCCTCAGACCCAGGGGCTGGGTGTCACCACGAGGGTCTTGGTGCCCCGCGGTCACTTCATCAGCACGGCCCCCCAAGCTCGGCAGTGGCCCTCAGCCTTCCGCACCGCACTGCCCGCTGGAGTTAGTTAAGCGTCCGCACCCTAGCCGGGCCCCTGGCCACCTCCTGCCAGGCTCCCTCCAATCTCCAGTCACCCGCCCGGTGCTCGACCGCAGGCAGGTCCTCGCTTCCCGGAAACGAGAAAGCAGGTGCCTGGCTGCTCATTAAGTTACACTTTCCTGGCCTTTCGCCACTGCACTTGTGAGCATAAAATAGTGTTATTTCAATAAAATTAACACACATTGCTGGGCACCAAATGGCCTTAAGAGCAAGTCAAACTTGGAATTTTACCGAAAGCAAAACTCCCGTTAGACTTATTATCTCGATGGCTTTTTAAAATAGGAATTTCTTCATAATATCTCAAGTATCTTTTAATTTCCAACAGATGCACATAAAAGGCCCATTTCCAGGTTACTTGGGTAAAGGGCGGCAAGTGCTGATTTCTCTCTGTGCCATTTACCCTGTCTGTTCCAACATTATTTAAGCCATCGCAAATGTAGAAAGAAAGCGAACATAACATTGACACCAAAGAGATCAGCAAAAACGAAAGCTATCAACTAATCTAATGTATCAGCAAGTGTGAAAATCCTAAGTAAGTAAGTAGCAAACAGAATCCAGCAGTTGTTAAAAAGATTATACACTAATAAGGGACTAAGTAGTTTTTTTCCAGTGAAGTAAGAATGGGTCAATACTAGGCCTTTTGATATAAACCACCATCTAGTAGAGCAAAAGATTAAAATGTCTCTATAGATGCCGACAAACATTGGATGAAATTCAACATCCACTCTCAGCTTTTAAAATGCTCCTAATAAAACAGCAGTTGATGAATACGTCTTTAATATTATCAGTGCTGTCTCAGCCTGAAAGCTCACATCCTGGGGAACCCTGGAGACGCTGGGAAGAAGACAGACCCTCACGATCCCACAGCCCCTTCACACAGCTTTGGTGGTTCTGGCCCATGCAGTTGAGTCAGGAGAAAGAAAGTACAAAACTGGGAAAGGATGAGATAAAGTGATGATTACTTACAGATTATTTCATTGTATATCTGGAAAACCCTAGAGAAGCAGCTGAAAAATATGTACAAAAATATAAGAGAATTTGGCAAAGTAATCAGCAGGCTTCCTGTCTGGAAACAAGAACCAGTAGGAGATATGACAGAAGAAAAAGCTTCATTTATCACAGCATCAAAAAAAAGATAAGCTGTATAACAATGTGGTTAGGAAGAAATATGAAAGTCCTACAGCAAGAAAACTGTATAGCGCCTCTGGGGAACACGCACACTGGGACAGGGACCAGCACGCGTGCGCTTGGGTTGAAGATGCCAGTTTCTGCACAGTTAATCTGCACACATAGTGCAACCCCAACTAAAATGTTAACTCTTTTTAACTAGACAGGTTAAATCTAAATTTGTGTGAAAAAATAAAAGTAGGGCAAATCTAAGAGAAAAATCATAGAGGAATTAGCTCTATCAGATATTAAAACACATTTTGAAGTTATATTTTAAACTCTCTGTTACTGGCAAATGGATAATTAGGAAGTCCAGAAACAGACCCAAAATACATGTCATTTATGATAAAAGTGTTTAAATCGTTGGGGGAATGTAGTGGTGCTACATAGACAAACATCTTGGAAAACTATAAAGCTGGCCCCGTACTTCATCAAAGTTAATTCCAGACAGATCAATGATCTGAATGCTAAAGAAGAGAAACAGACGTGTACTGACTGAAAGAAACCACAGGAGGGTTTTTATGTTGTATGGAAGGCCTAAATATAGCACAAAAACCCAGAAGCCATAATGATATGAACAAAAAGATGACATAAGGATAAAAATACTCTGCGTGGAACTAAACCGTCACCGTAAGCCAGTCAGAAGATGAAGATAAGCTGTAAAAGATGTTTGTAACAGAAACTGAGAGGAGTTTCTTTGTTATTTAAGTCAATAATAAAGAGACCAATAGGTCAGTGAGGAAAAGGAGGCAAAGGACGTGAGACACAGCTCACGAGAAGGAAGGAGAAGTCGCCCTTAAACGAAAAGATGCCCAGCTTTTCTCATAAAACTCCCCGAGCGACCGTGTTCCACTTGGGTCAGGCTGAGCAGGCAATACGAAATCCCTCCCTTCTCAAGGGACGAAGAAGGTTTGGCACGTCCATCAGAGCTCTATTTCCATGAATGTGTTCCACAGTTACAGTCACACGTGTGTGCAGATGCTGTTGCGTGTCACCTGCCCGCTGAGCGCTGGCCCTGCAGAGCGGAGCTCGGAGCCCAGCGTTGTGGCCACCAAAATCCTCACCTGAGACTCGGACCCGTGGACACCGTTGTTTCCCGTTAGGACCCCGATGTGAAGGGCTGGCTTGGGACAGGTGTGCCCCCCAGAGCCCTCGGTGGCTTTGTGAGCCCCGAGTCATGGGGCCCAAGTTCCTGCAGGTCACAGGCCATCCTGAGGGCCCTCGTCCCTCCAGAGACCCTGCCCCTCACGCCCGTACCCGCACTGTTGTGGGAGACCTCACCAGGGCCCGGAGCAGCCTGGGCTTGGGGGGGCCCATCCACAGGGGCCGAGGAGCCACCAGCTGGGTGTTCACTGAAACCACGAGGTGTGTTCAAATCTCATGTACATCTCAGCATGTGTCTGGGCGAGGCTTTTCTCCCTGTGGGTTAATTTGCAGAGAAAATACTGCAATTCAGAAACATGTACAAATTGAAAAGGCACAGGAACGCTGGAACTGCCTTTTCTGATCACTTACTCAAATTCATAGGGCTGTCTGAGCAGGATCCTTGCTCCTGGAGGCCAGTGGAGCCAAGCGACTTTGACCCCACGGAGGGCGGGAGCCCTGCCTTTCCACTCCGAGGACGGACCCCTTCTCCCAACACAACCCATGTCACACGGACGAAGCAGTGATCGCATGGGATGAACTCACCGGGAAGAGATGAGGAAGCTGGACATATGTATGTTGTGGAATAAACTCAAGAATTGAAAAGCCTTGGAACTAGGGACCCGGGTTTAAGGTTGAGGTCTCCAAGTCTGTGAACCTGCCCCTCTCCCGGGGACGCGAGTCCTGTGCCAGTTACAGGCTGGCACCAGGTGGGCCCCCCTCGGGGGGTCGACCGGGCTGGCAGGAGGCTGTCCCCTTGTCCGGGGTCTGTAGCTCTGCGGCACCTGCCCACTGTCCAGACGCTGTCCTCCTCCCCGAGCTGACCATCTCCCCCCGGAGCCCAGCTCCAGTTTCCAGCTGTTCCCACGGATCTGAGAAGAAACTACGATTTGCACAGCAGCCGAAGAGGCTTTTTCATTCTGGAGTATCTGTAACAGGTGGGAAACCGATCTCCCAAATGAGCCTCGTTGACACCCCTCTGTCCCTGTTTCTTGTGGGGAGAACAGCATCTGGCTTATAGAAGCTACAGCCGCGGCCTCTACATGTAGTCGGGCCGCAAAGCCAGGTCTGATTGCCCGGTTCAGTTTTAGTTTTGCCCACAGACGTAGCTGTTGTGTTTTGGCTGTGTGATTGTGATGACGGGTGAGACAGGTGCTCCTCTGTAAGCACCTTTGCTGAGCACACAGAGACCTCGCACTGTGACTGTAAGTGGCCTTAGCCACTCGCCCAGTGATCCTGTCGGCTGCTTTTTGTGCCGGGGGCCAGGGGACGCCCTCCGCCCCACGTCGGGTGGACTGCAGAGGAGGTGGAGAAGATGGGAGGGGCTGGGGTTCCCATCACAAACACTCCCTGCAGCACGTCCAGCTCACGGGGGGTGGACCCCCACTCCCCGGCCCCACACATGGTTCTCTGAGCCAGTCCTGTTTTCTCCCAGGGCCCCAGCAAGGCACAAGCTGACCCTTATTTCCATAAGAAACTGTGGCCGGCATGAGGGGCCGGGGCCATGTGGCCAAGGTGGTTGGGAGACTGGCTGTGTGACTTTTCAGCAAGTTACCCTCTCTGAGCCTCAGTTCCCTCAGCTCGGAAAGCAGGACAACACTGGGTATCATGTAAGGACTGGCATGCAGTGCCCAGCACACGGGAGGTCTGAACAGTCGCTGCTTTCCTCCCTTCCCCCCCCACCCCCCCGGTGGGACCCCCGAGGGGTGGGCCCAAAGCTCGATGTCACTGGGAGTCACCCTTGAGCCATGGTTCTTGCTTCTCAGCGGATGTGCCACGCCCGCCCCGTGGGATCCTCAGCAGTGGGGATGGGGGCAGGGCAGGAGGAGGTGGGGCCAGGGGGCCACAGACGTGCAGCCCCATCTGCCTGGGACCCAGGCGGCAGTGCCGTTGCTGTGTTTGTGTCCAAAGCCCATGTTTCATCGCAGAACCTGACAGTATGTGGATGGGATACTCGGGTGATCGCCTTGACAACAGGCACCTCTAAATCCTCTGTCCCGGCAGATCCGCAGGGGCCCCGCCCTCCTGGCGAGAATGGTGCCGTGTTGCCTCACCTGGGTCTACAGTGTGTGTGTGTGTGTGCGCGCGTGCGCGCGAGTTACATCTCTCGGCAGCTGCCGCCCACGCAAGGCCAGCCAGCTCTTCTTTCTCCTCTTGCCCCCAGGGGAAGGGGCCTTACCTGACGCAGCAGGGGTTTGTGGAGTGTCCACTTGCAGCTTGCCAGGCGGGGGGGGGGGGGGGGGGTCACTGCTCAGCCGGCCACCACCTCTCCCCTCCCCCGGCTCAACTCAGGCGGAGTTGGAGCTCTCTGGGCCACTGTGACACCCCCCCCCCCCGCCGAAGGAGTCCCCGTGACTTTGGGGGAGGCAGCGTCCCTGCCCTCTTCTGAGAGGGAGCCGTATGACCCTGAGTGGGGGTCAGGCAGAGAGGGCAGTGGGGCTGGTTCGTCACCACCCAGCTCTGCTCGTGCGAGAGGACAGAGGAGGACCAGGCACACCTTCCTCACCTCCGACCGGGGGCGCGTCCCACCAGCCCTGGTGTCCTCTGGGGCAGTGTCGGCACGGCCATCCGTGGGTCCTCTGGGGACCAGGGTGGGTCCTCCACTTCTCTTGTAAATGAGGAACAGAACGGAGGTCTGCCTCAGCCCCGAGGGGGCGGGGCTCTGGCCCTGACCCGCAGACACAGGAATCTGCTTTCTTTAAACAAGAGTGGGCATGCACCTGCGCTTGGAGTGGCTGTTAGGTGTGACCCAGACGTTGGGTCAGGTGCTCGCTGACCGCTGACCCAGCCCCTTCGGCCACATTTCCTCAGGCTCCTGTAGCGGACTGAGTGGATCGCAGACTTTGTGGCCAGAACCGCCCAGAGTTCAGGACCAGGCGGGCACAGGAGCCTGCGTTTCTAACATTGCTGAGGAGCTGCTGGTGCCCCTGGCCCGGGAAGCAGACTTGGGGACCCAGCCTCACTGCTGACATTCAGCTTCAACTCCAGGGCTCGCGGGAGGCGCCCAGGGCCCCTAGGAGGCAGGAAGGCCCAGTTAAGAGGTACATCATGCTGCTGAAACCTGAATTTGTGTGTAAATTTCCTGGGGATCCTGGTTCAGGAGGCCTGGTCCCCCTTGTGATCAGTGTTGACAGCACAGAACATCGCAGGGGCCACCTTGCTTCTCGGTGCTGGGGACCAGGCCCCGACATCCGCGGCTGCTCTGTGGTCCATATGTCCCCCTTCTCGACCGGAGGCCTCTGCCTGACCCACGGGAGCCTGCTCCGGGGGACTCGGAACTCCTGCCCGACCCGGTGGCCGGAACCCCAAACGGCTTAAAATCTCTGTCTGTCCTGCTGGCTCTCACCTGCTGACGAGGACCTGGTTAGAGGGCCGGCGGGTCGTGCCCCACCCAGGCTCCAGGCTTACCCACCTGGGTGCCGGGACCCAACACCCGCCCCGGACCAGCCGCTGAATCGCCCGAGGGCGACGCCCCTCACGCCGCAGAGCCTCGGGCAGAAGAGTTCCCTCTGCTGCCCTCCGCGCTGCTCTCCCGGCCCAGGCTTCCTCCTCTGAAGTTTTCCCTCCCAGCCTCCCATGCAGACGTGACACGTGAGAAAGAAAAATGAGCCGACCTCCGGCCCTTATCTGGGGATATGGGGCAGGCGACCGTTCCACCGACCGACCCGCCACGGACACGCCAGGCCCCTCTCTCCGGCGGACGGTGTCCTCCTGCCCTCGTGCTGGCCCCACACCAGTGTCACAAATCACAGCGTTTCTGAGCTGAGGAGACTCCAGGACGAGCTGGACGACCACGCCCGCCCCTCCAGCCGACGGCATGGGCGCAGGGGGAGCGTGCCTGGGCCTCCATCTGAGCGAAGCGATCGGAAGTCGGGGCTGCAAGCTGCGACGCCCCGACCGCGGCCTCGGCCGCAGAGGAATGTGCCGCCGTGAACCGCTTCACACTTGGACTTCCCACCTGCGAGGGGCCGGCAGGGGGCGCTCAGGACACCGCCCTCCCTGGGCTTTGAAGTGGCCACGCCTGCACCTCGGCCAGCAGAGGGTGGGAGCCTGGCGGGCATCACACCTTCCCGCCGGTTGCAGGGTTGCCCGGTGCCTCCTCCGAGGGAGTCACAGATCTGCATAACCCAGAGGAGGGGCGGGGTGGCAGCACAGGGCAGCTGGCAGATGAGAAAGGTCAGCTGTGGGCCCCCCCAGGCCGCAGACCTAACCCCAGCAATGGCTTGGGGTTCCAGGTGCCACCTGGGGGGCTTGGGCTGTTCTCTGTGGGAATTGCTGCAAAGACACTTCCGCTGCTGGGAAGCTGGTGGGGAGCAAGTTCCGGGTCTCCAACTCCACAGAGGGGTCTGAACCCCCAAAGCCAGGATTACGTCGGCCTTTGCCCTTGGATCACAAGCCGGCGGGCTTACTGAGCCAGTTAAGGCAATGAAGCCGTGTGGCCCCCGAGGACTTGATGGGGTTAAGGCTGAGGGAGGGGTGCAGCCCGAACCTGCTGGCAGGGGGACCGACGTCCCCCAGGCTTCCCGCTGCCCGTCATGGCCCCGGGCCCTGGGCAGCCCTCCAGGGTCCTGGCTGCAGGGTGAGGCTGGGTGTGGAAGAAAAGTCACTTTGGGAAGCTTTCCACTCAGGCCTGCCTCGCCGCCAGGGGTGCTCAGAATATTGCTTTTGAGAAGATTCTGAGGCGGGGCCCCAAACGCTCCGTTCCCACAGTGGAGGGCCCCGGACCCGGAGCCCGCGGCCTGGAGGCCGGAGGCAGCGGCACGGGGCCCAGGAGGGAGGGTGGTGGGCCCCGGCGCTGGCCGGGGAGCTGCGTGCCTCTAACCCACTTGACAGATCAGGGAATCGAGGCTCTGGGAGACAAGGCACCCACCCAGGTCACCGCGACCCGGTTCTGCTGGCTCCCAGGGGGCCCAGCACTCTGCTCCTGTCCCACGGCGCCGCAGCCCCTCCCTGTCAGGGGCGACGGAGGCCACATCCGAGCCAGGAAAGCCCTGTGCCAGCACCTAGCCACAGGCCCCCCGGGCTCCGACTCCTCAGGAGACAGGAGCGGCCACAACCCCTGGGTGCCTGCACACCCCATGACCTACTGAGAACCGCAGACGTGCATGTCGAAGGAAGCGGAAGTGAGGACACACGGGGGCCCGAGGGGCCAGGGGCAGCCAGCGCTGCAGTGGGTGGGATTCAGGCCACGCTCAGGCCTGCGCCAAGGCTTCGGTCAGACTTCTGGGAAACGGGGTCCCCCAATCAGGGCAGCAAACCTTGTCTCGATGAGGGTGGGGAGAGCCGGTGGGACAGGTGTGGAGCAGACACACAGTAAATCCTGGGGAAAGCGGCAGGGGCACAAGAGGGAGGGAGGTGGCTTCTGCTGGACAGGCAAACGGGGCCGCATGTCTGAGCCTCCATCCAGCCTGGGGTAAAGCCAGAGGGAGCAGGCGTTGGGGCAGGCTCAGGCCAGGCCACACCGTCAGAAAGCCTGGGCTGAGGTGCCTGGGCCGACCCCTCTGGGACACACTCGTGGCGCCTCGGATGGGCCGGGCCACGCTAGCCGTGAGTGCCAGGGCTCCCGGCCTCACGTCCACGCCCGCTGCCCTGACGCTGCCTGGTGACTCTGGCCCTGCGAGGGCTGGCTGGTGTTCTAGAAAAGCCCACCCTCTGTGTCCTCAGAAGCAGGCCAGCAACTGGCCGACCCCCCAGCACATCCCTGGAGCCCCCTTTCTACCCAGTGGTCTGTCCAAATCCTCCCCGCGTCAAAAGGAATGCTTTCAGCTACAAGTAGCAGACTCCTGGAATAACAGTGTCTTCAGCAAACAAGCTGTTCTTCTCACAGAACAGGGAGTCTTGAGGTGGGGAGCTCAGGGCTATTTCAGTGCTCACGGATACCAGGCTGCTGGGTGAGCGCCTCCTCATGGCCACAACGTGGCTGCACAGCCGTAAGTGTGATATGCTTACACAAAGCCAGAGGGAAAGGAGTGGGTGAGAAAACGTCCACCTAATTAATAAACAAATAACATAATGTGTGCAAGGTGTCCCATAACAGGGGCAGCAAAATCGTAGTTTTCGCTTTTATTAAAAAAAAAAGAAAGAAAGAAAGAAAAAAGAAAACGTCCAGCTAGTGGGAGTTAGCATGAAAGAATCTTGGCTTGGCAGGAAAGTGACAGCTTTTCCCAGCCACTGAGAACCCAGAGTCTCTGTGTGTGACCAGCAGAGCTGCAGAAGCATGTGGACCCATCCAAGGAGAAGGAAACAGCGGGACGGACGCACCAGGCCAGCTTCACGGGCAGCAAAGCGCAGACTGAAAGAGGTGAACTTCGGAACTCTGCCTGAAGTAAGAAAAGTGGAACATGGACCTTGACCCATCACATGAGTAGCTGAACTCTTCAGAACCAGACGGGGAGTGGGGGGGGTCACTCCATGAGGCCTGTCCGACCGGCCACTCCCTGTTCCTGGCCAATCTGAAGACCACCTTAGTGACAGTCTGGCCACGCCGTCTGCTGTCTCAGAGCCCAGCCCGTCTCGTCCCATGTCCTCTGTAGAGTATCACCGGCCCAGCCAAGATCAGCGAGGCCAGAATGGCTCCCAGAAACACATCCAATGCCAGGAACACGCCCTGGTCCTCTGAATGAGGGGTATTTCGGCTGTGCACTCGGGACAGTGCCCCGCACACGGCGCTCCCTCTGTGGAGCTGCCTGTGGGTTGGTGACGCCCGTGCACCGGGCAGCACTGCGAGACAGAGGCAGCCTCCCTCCATGGGTGTCGCTAGCGCCTGGGCCTCATGCTTTCTCAGACAGACCCTGCAGGACAGAGCAGCTGCTGTGAGCGGTGGTCCAAAGAGAAGGGAGACAGTGCCACAGGCATCTGGGAAACCCAGGTGAGACACGATGGTCCTGTGTAGGGTGCTCAGGACGTCGCTCCGTGCTGCCTTCCTGGAGGCTCGGGGATTGGCGACAGTGCCATGTTTCCAGTGTGTTGAGGAGGGCCGTCCGTCAGTGGGGTGTCCCGTGCCTTCCCTCCTCTTCTGGGCCTGCCCCTCGTGGCTGCCGTGTGCTGGGAGCCATGGGGCCACCAGAGCCGAGCCTCTGCTGCGCTCGGGGCCACGGTGGGCGGGGGAGCCTCAGCGCTGGGCGCTGTCCCCACGTCAGCGGTGGGCTTTCCAGGCTGCTGGCCCACGGTAGGATGGGCGGAGACAGGGAGAGCAGCCCTGAGTGTGAGGTTCTCTGGAGGCTGAGACAGACAGAGAAGCTCTCCCACAGACCCCTCCTGTTTCCTGAGCTGAGTGGCAAGGACTTGGCATGCCCGGAGCCTGGGAAAGTCGCATTTTACAGTCCCTGCTGTGTAAGGGATGTAGGGCCCCAGAGAAGCGTTCACGTTGCCCGGATCCAAATTGGTGCTGTCCACTGCTGAGGCTAGTTTCTTTTTCTTCCTGCTTTCGCAAAAATGAGCAAGTTAGCATAGAAGCACTGAGGAGTCCCAGCTGCTCCCGACCCAGGCCCCCGACCCCTTCCTGAGGGCACCCGGAGGCCAGAGGAGGATTGTGGTCCCGGGTGGTGCCTGGACTTGTAAACCCAAGGGCAACGGCAGCCTCTGCTCACGCCGAGCACACGGGGCCCGTGTGGCTGGCAGTGTTTATTGTGTTAAGCTTCTTAGACAAATAGCTATTAAATATGTAAAACTGTTAAATACTACAAATCCCTCCCATCAAATGGCGATGATGAGAAGCTGGCAGTGTTGCCGCACAGTCTAATCCACGAAGTTTGCGTGACTTTGTCAGACAGAGGGGCTGCCACCCAGCTGCTGTAACCACAAAATGGGAGGAGGCCGCACATCAGAGGCCCCTGAGATGAGGGTCTCTGGGGATCTGGCCAAATGATCTAAAGCAGACATCCGGGCCTGCCTGCGGGTTCAACAGCCAGGTCCAGGGGCGGCTTAAGAAATGCTAAATTATTTTCCAAGGAAAACAATGCATAATATAACATACAAAATGCCTAGCACACAGTAGGGACGCAATAAATATTTGTTGAAGGATTTGATGAGCGATGGAACATTTGCATTTTGGTGTAACTTTTATCATTGCGTAATCAAAGAAATCCAAAATTCACAGCAATGCCGCCAAGCCACAGAGCCTGTGGCCTTCCCCATCCCGTGTTCAGCCTGGGTTTCACGTCTGTCCAGCGCCTGCCCCGTGTCGGTCCCAAGGTGACCAGTTGTCCCCTCTTGTTACCGTACGTCTCAGCACCCCAGAAGGCTAACCACACTTTTTACTGAAATACAGACATAGGAGAATATAAATGAGCAAAGAAACTACCTCCCACAAACATAAGGAACTTTAAATGACCTGTGTGCCAGTGTCACTAGCAAATCTGCAAGAAGCCACAAATGGTGCCGCCATGGGTGAGGAAGTGGCAAGACACCAACCACCCCTACGCTGGTCACGGCCCTGCAGAACCCCCACACCCCAGCCCGAGACACGTGCTCGTGCATGCCCGCGCACAGCCCATCCCCTGGCGGGTGCAGAGCCAGGGCCCCCCATCCTCGTGTCAGAGGGTGGGCAGCGTGGCCTCTCCAGGCAAAGTGGTTTTTTTCCAGTGAAGTAGGAATGGGTCAATACTAGGTCTTTTGATATAAACCACCATTTAGTAGAGCAAAAGATAAAAATATTGTCTTTAAAGATGCTGATAAACATCGGATGAAATTCAGCATCCACTCTCTGTGTGTGAAATGCTCCTAATAACATAGAAATCCAAATAAAATAGAGATCCGACGCCCTGGAGCCCTCTTCAGACCCTCAGCTGCTTTTTTCCGCAAGCTCCACGTCTGGCCCCTGTCAGGCATCCCCAGGCTTTCACCACCACACAGCTTGTATAATGCAGACGAGTACTGATATTCCTGACCTGTGTTTTATGTGTCAAATAAGTAACATAAACAGAAAATGCTCACAGGTTTAGCAATAGTAGCAGACTTTTTTTTTAATTGAAGTGTAGCTGATGTACAATATTATACGTTTCAGGTATACAATATAGTGATTCACAGTTTTTAAAGGTTATACTCCAATTATAGTTATTATAAGATATTGGCTATATTCCCTGCGCTGTACAATGAACCCTGTAGCTTATTTTATATAGGACAGTTTCTCTTACCCTCCTAACCCCTAGCTTGCCCCTCCCCCCTTCCCTCTCCACACTGGTAGCCACTACTTTGTGTTCTACATCCGTGAGTCTGTTTCTTTCATGTTTTCTTCACTAGTTTGCTGTATTTTTTAAATTCCACATATGAGTAATATCATACCGTCTTTGTCTTTCTCTGTCTGACTTCTTTCACTTAGCATAATAATCTCTAAGAAGTCCAACACTTCATTCCTTTTTAGTGGCTGAGTAGTATTCCATTGTGTGTGTGCACCACATGTTCACCCATTCATCTGTCGATGGGCATTTAGGTTGCTTCCACGGCTTTGCTATCGTACATGGTGCTGCACTGATCACTGGGGTGCGTGTATCTTTTTGAATTAGTGTTGAGCACCTCCTAAGCATCAAGCTCGGGTGTTGTGCACAGAGTTGGGGCGGGTGGGGAGGGGAGGTAAAGAGACAGGCGCCCCCAAAGGGCCAGCAATGGATGAAGCTCAGGGCCCACACCACCACTGCAGGCAGCGCCGAGTGCAAGGGTCACCCCTGGTAGCAGAACCTTCTCTCTGTGTACCGCCAACCCAAGGCCCCCACTGCCTAGACCGGCGGCAGTGTTGGGGTCGATCACGTGAGGGCCCGGCGAAGGAAGCGGGGCATCTGGCCCGTAGGCAGAGGTGGCCCCCAACACTGTCGGCCAGGGCATCGTGAGAGGAGGGCTGAGAAGGAATGGCCTGGGAGGAGGAGACCAGCTTTGCAAGATGTTACTTAGGCTCGTAGTGGCTTTTTCCCTGGCTCCTGATGGGGATGGTACCTCAGCACTTGTGCATACGGGTCCGCTCTGCTTGGAGGAGAAACTCGGCTCCCAGTGACGCACAGCCTTGGTGGATCAGCGTGGCCTGGAGGGGAGCAGACATTGGCATCCCCCCACCTCCCAGCCGAACTGGGAGAAGGGCTCAGGGAAAAGGGGGCTGGCACAGGTGTCAGTCAAACAACACTTCCCCTGCACCCCACGCTGTTACAGAAGTGGAATCAAGCTACGAATCAGCCTGGGAGCTACCATCAAGAAGGCAAGAAATAACAGATGTTGGAGGAAGAGGAACCCTCGTGTGTTGTTGGCAGGGATGTACAATAAGTCAGTGCAGCCACTGTGGGCAACAGAGTGAAAGTTCCTCAAAAACTAAGAGTAGAGCTACCATACGATCTAGCAATTCTGGTTCTGGGCCTTTGTCTGAAGAAAACAAAAAGAGTAATTCAAAAATGTATATGCACCCCAATGTTCATCGCAGCACTATTTATAAGTGTCTTTACAGCCAAGACGTGGAAGCAACCCAAGCGTCCATCGACAGACGAATGGATAAAGAAGATGTGGCACATATATACAATGGAATATTACTCGGCCATCACAGAGAATGAAATCCTGCCACTTGCGACATGGATGGACCTTGAAAGTATTTTGCTAAGTGACGTAAGTCAGATGGAGAAAGACGGATTGCGCAATTTTACGCATCTGTGGAGTCTGAGAAACAAAACAGAAACAAGCTCATAGACACTCAGCTGTATTGTGTCAGACGGAAACTACACTTGTGGTCGCGGCCGCACTGTAGTGTGTACAGATGTCAAATTATGTTGTTCTACAGCTAAAACTTCTATTTTAAAAAAAGAAAGAACCAGCCGGGGGGTTGCCTTTGCAGGAAACGTGGTCACAGAGGGGCGATGAGGGCAGGCAGTGGTATCAGAGGGCGCTCGACACGGCCTCTGGGACAAGGGTGCAGGGCAGGAGGGAAAGGGGACCTTTCCCACAGTGCATAATTTATTTTTAAACCTGTGAGAGGCAAGCAGATGTTGTCTGGTGGTTTTGCTTACAGGCCCAGAGTTGTCACCAGGGCCCAGCTAGTCTGGGCTTGTTTGTCACCGGCACAGGTCTGCACACAGAGGGGCCAGCAGGAGCCTGGAGCCCCCACCCAGCACACCCCCTCCAGCAGGGGCTGGAGGCCAAGCAGGGCTGCCCCTCCAGCGGGTGGGCGGCCGCCATCTGTCCCCCCGTGGGGCTTCTGGGTGTGGTCCCACCTGAGGCAGAGGGCTGGATCAAATGAGCTTTTGAGGTTCCTTCCCTCACAAGCCCCTAAAGTCTGTTCACTGGAGCCCGTGAAAGGTTAAAAGCATAAAGCAACCATGAATGTAAAAGAGGCAAATGGAAGCTTTGGCTTTCGCCCTCCTCTCCCTGCGAGAGCCGACACCAGGGCCTGCAGCTCTCAGCTTCTAGAGCTGCTGCCTGCCCGCACGCCTCTGGGAACTAAGCCATCAACGGTAGGCTGAGAAGTGAGGCCGCACCGTCTCCGCGCACAAATGACTCTGAAGAGTGTCTGAGATCAAAGGAGCCAGGCGGCTTGTCCCACAACGGCCCCCAGACGGGAATTCACACCCGCCTGGGGCTGGCCCCGCGTGAGGAGGCATCGCCTGCAAAGGTGCATGAGTTTGAACTTTCAAAAGGTGCCCTCCGGCAGCCCCTCCAGGGACAACAAGATGAAAGGGTGACCTTGCTACACCACAGAAGATGCTTTTGTGGGGTCTGCATTGCAGCGGACCCTCTTCACAGGTCCTTGGCTTGAGGCCTCTAGTCCTGCTTTCCACAAACTGTGCCCCTCGCCAGCCAGGCGCAGAGCTGCAAGCTGTGTGGGAGTCCAGTGGGCTGCCCGGTGTGACTTGGAGCCAGAACTCGAAGGACAAAGAGCGAGGACAGGACACATTGGGAGGGACAGCGGTGGACACCTCGGCCAAATGGACGCATAAAACCTTAATCTAGTAGCCGGAGTGGATACACCTGAACTCGTTAACACGACCGATTTCCCTGAACTTCCCCGATTCAGCTGGGAAGCCAAGGACTGGCCACTCGAGTGTGTCACTGTAGCCCTGGTGACAGGAGCACATTCACTCAAAACGTCTCTAAAATGGGGCCCGGAGCGCGGGGCCGGGGGCGCGCGTCCCTGCAGGGGTACTGCTCTCGTAGGGTAGCTTGCACACCCTCGGTGCTCAGTGAGTGTTTGTTGGACACACGATTTGATGCTTGATATAACCTTCCTGAGGGTTAGCCTCTGTCATGGAACAGTGATTCGCCCGGAACTCTTCAAGTGATGTGCGTTAGTTGTTTCTGCTCACTTCAGTTACTGTTTAGCAGTGTTGTCTGAGCATCTGGGTTTGCCCCCGTGGCTCGGACGTGCATGGAGGCTTCAGCTGTCCAAGAAGTTTTCCCAGAACAATCAAACTGCAGGCCACCGTAGTTCACCTGAGCCCTGTGGCCCAAATCCTACGAAAACACTACTTCAGGAAGAACTTAATTTTGTCTGCAAGAAGTGTCCTTGGCTGCTATACACCATAAACTAGTGAGATAGTTGCCAACAGAAATCCTTCCTAGAATAGACAAGTTTCTATTTAAAACTTGCCAACCTAAAAAATACCTACACAAGATTGTCTGTTTCTGCCAGTTTTTCTAAAGCCTGACTCATGGCTACACAATTTACCCTTGATCTTGGCTCACCAAAGATGGTCTTAGTGGTTTGAAAGTCAAGTCGACAGAGTTCTAAATAAGCCCCCCTTTAGCAGTGGATGGAGCAGCTGTCCATCTGGGCCGTTCACTAAACACACACCAAACTCGGGGCACCCCTGCCTGCACCCCCGGGGACGGGACGCCCTCTGGACAGGCCCCAGGTGAGCCCCAAACCCAGGCCGTACCCTCTCACATCTGCCCCCTGAGGAAGCAGAGCTTTGCTCGCCTAGGTGCTCACTGACTGTTCCTGTGACAATGGAACAGAATTAATGAGCGTAAGGGTGGCCGCCCTGGACCCCGGTCCTCGACTGCTTCTGTCAGCAGAGGTACTGGCTAAGGGTAGGTGGTGACCGGGCACAGCTGCCCCTCCACCCCAAATGAGACCAGCCCTCACCAAGCAGCTGTCAGGCCGGCCAGCCAGATTCCAACAGGTGGTCTGTACAGGTTAAAAACTCCCTATCCTGTTACTGGTTCCCAGAGCTATCCAATTCCCCCTTCCTTCTTCTGGGGAGAACTTTGTTATGAATAGAAACTTTGCATCTCAAGGTGCGTTCTCTGTCCTTCCCTCCCGGGCAGGAGACCCTCAGACCAGACGCAGAGGAGCAGAGCCCGTGGTGCTGAGTCCCCTCCTGCCAGTGGGGGGCGCCCTGAGCCGCCCGACCGGACATCAGTGCTCACGTTGGCAGTTCAGGCCAAGATGTGGACAGGGGTTCAGGGACCCGCTTCCCAGCCCACCAGCCAGGAGAAAAGGACTAAGATGAGGGGCTAAATGATCCCTAAGGCCCTCGGCCCCAAAGTTCTACCACCTTACCGGGCTCACGAGCCCACTCACACTCTGGCCCTTCCCAGTGCAGGGGCGCTGGGCAGGTGGGCAGGGGCAGGGGGGCGGGGTTCGGGGAGGCTGGAGGAAGGCACTGGGGCTTGGCACGAGCAGGCACTAGCTGCGTGACCTTGGACGAGCGCCTTAGCCTCTCTGACCCTTGGGGTCCTCTTCCAAGGCGGGGATGCGGTGCCTCCCTGTCAGGGCGGTGAACAGGGGCGCAGACCCGCGAGCGCAGCGGCTGCCACCGGCTCCTCACAGCCTTCCCCTCCCCCGACCACATCCCTGTCACTAAGAATTCATGGTCTCCCCAGATGTGTTGAAGTTCCTTAAAGAGGCCTCGACAAACCATGGATCCTCTCAGTTTCCTCATTTTAAAAAGCTGAATGACACTTTCAACAACTTGTACTGCAAACGTTACCATGGAATCCAATGGAAAGTTACGTAAAAGTCCTCGCGCAGTCTAAACGTGACGCGAACGTTATTTATTGCCAGGACGCGCTCACCGTGGCGACTGATTCCGTGGGCACTTCACGTATTAAAAGTGGATCTTGCCACAAATGCTCATGGTTCAAGGAAGTCTCTGTCCTGGTTTTTCACGGTTCATGGTGGGGGAATGAGCTTCATTTGACAACCTAAGAGAAAGAAAAGTAGATAATTAACTCTGGTGTTTTTCCTTTTACCTTTTCATTGTTTTAGCTCGTTGGTTTTCTCTTGTTTTGTTTTTCTTTTCTCAAGTGACCACGCCTGAATACAGGCTGTATCCTCAGTAACAGAATGATCTGGGCAGTTCCGAGGTGTGTCAGTCTCTCTCATGCCTCCCCAGCCAGCCAGACCCGCCCCGGTGGCAGCCGTCCTGCTGATCGGTGACCAGTTGCCTGGGACAGCAAAAAGGGAAGGGGACTGTTTCCCCTGGTCCCACGTCCCACTGAGAAAGGTTCAGGGGAGGCTGGTGTGGTGACCAGACAAGGCGGGGCTTCCGGGAGACTCCAGACAGCCAAAAAGGAAAGTCAGGAATCGCAGACTCACCCCCTACCACCCTTCTGTCAGGCAGGGTCACACTGGTCAGCCCCGAACTTCAGCTGAGATCCGAAGCACAGTCAGTGGTGCGTCCGAAGAAAGGATGAGCGAGAGCCCCGCCGGGGGCCACCTGGCGGGGTTTGTCCCCGGGGCTGCGGTTGGAAGAGGTGGCCCTGGCCCGCGGCGAGCCGTGGGGCGTGGAGGAGGGAGGTGGTCTTGAGACAGGCCGTCTGCACTCCTGCTTGGCGTGGCGCCGCGGTCAGTTCCTTTCCCATGAAAGACCCTCCCAAGTCCTGCTAGGGAAGCCAGTGAGTCCTAAACAAGCCACGTTCATTCGGCATTTGACTTTATGACGTCCTTCGCCGTCTGCAGTAGCTCTGGGCAGTGAATGTTTATCAGTGAGGCCCGGAGCGCCACCGCCTGCGACTGGAAAGTACAGTTGCGGTGTCTGGACAAGACGCGCTTTGTCTTCTCGCGGAAGGGAGTCGCTGGTCCGGCTGGAACTGCACGATGACCCAGGACCGGGGGGGTCTCATTTTGCTTGAGACCCAGATGCGGAGGAGGGCGCCTTGTCAGGGCCCTTTCGGAGACCCCAGCAGCACCCTCCGGCTCCTGGGGAAATTCCCAGGCTCCCGGGCAGTCAGCCTGGTGCTGGCAGCCCTCTTCCCGGGTGAGTAACCGAGGTCTGAGAAGCTGTGCCTTTGCCCCAGATTATACAGCTAACAAGTGGTGGGTCCAGGGTTCCAAACCAGAATCCAAACCCAGGTCCGTACTCAAGTAGGCAGGCACGCGCACGCGCAGGCACACGTGTGCACACACCTGCACACGCTGCTGAGGGCAGCTCAGAAGGCTGCCCGGGCCCAAGGGCCTTCACGCAGGCACTGCGGCCACAGAGCATCCAGGGTCAGGCTTGGGGCTGCGGGAAGAGCAGCTCCGTCTCTGGTCCCATCTGCAGACTCTGCCGGTGCCGTTTAGCAGAGAAGCCCTAAGTCCCCACAGATCACTCTTTACTGTTTAAAGAACAAGGCAGGTGGGGCCTGGCAGCCCACGGAGCTGCCAGCACCCTCTCCTGAGGTCTGCGTGCCTGCAGGGCATCTGACCGCCCTGAATTCTAATCCTGGAAGCAGGAGCGCCAGCCCTCTCACCCGGCTAGTCCTGAGAGGGTGGGGCAGGGGTTGTTTCTGGAAGTCCAAGCTAGAGCCCGCCCCTCGGCTTCAGACTCCGGAAGCACCTGTTCCCTGTGTCATGTCCTCCTCTGCTTGGACCAGCTCAAATAGATGCAGGTGTCTGCAGCGATACTCTGACCCCCAGATCCTGCATCTGCCCCCAGCTGGGCCTACGCTTGCCCCCTTCTGGAGGTGAAGAATGTGCTGGCGAGCAAATGAACCCTCGGGCCTGTTCTTTCTTAGCTGGAAAACAAGCCGGTCGGCTGAGGTATTGCTCAGTGAGTCCTCACCTCCAGCCCTCCCACCCCTTCATGGGAGAGCCAGGCCTGGAGAGCTGCCCCCTCGTCCCGGGAGGGGGCCTGCCAGGCCCGCTGCCCACAGACGCTGAGTGAGAAAGGGAGCCACTGCCCAATGCCACCGAGCACCGGGGTGATGGCTTGGGGCACAGCGTTGTCATAGCGATAGCTGGTTACTGCACCCAAGCATGGTTTTGAGAATAAAACGAGACATTAGACGGTTTCGTGTGTCACACACACACACGCACTATCGTTGAGACACCGTCGCCTGACAGTCTCTGCCGGTGTCTGAGATCCAGCTGTTCGCTGGGAATTCCTTTCTCCCCGGTTCTTCTCTTCCCTCCACCCATCTCAGGACCGTGCAAGGGTCTGATCACAGACGCTGTGCTCTGTAGGCAACTCCCTGGCGTCTCCCTACCCTCCGGGTGCGGTTCTGCTACCTCAGGTGGGGCAGGGCACCACCAGGACAGTGGCCCCAGACGGAGGAGCATCCGCAAGCCCCTCGAAGCCTTCCTGGGCCGCCATCTCCACCCTCCTCCCCAGCCGCCCCACAGCTAGTCCTGTGTGTCTGTTCCCTTGCTCAGCTCTGCCGGCTGCGTTCCCAGCCAGGCCCCCGTGAGATGCACTCAGGGAACCTCTTCCACACCAATGAGTCCCGCGGCACCGCCCCCCTCCAGACCCCGCTGTGTGATTTAATAAACACAGACGCCTCCATCTTCCCCCCACACCAAGCTGCCTTCCCTCCTCCCCAAGGGGAGCTGTCGTGCTTGCCATCGTGGCCTTTCCTGGCAACTTCTAGTTGACTTGGGGACACACAGCCTCTCCGGTCTGCACAGGTGTGGCTTCCCTCCACCTTTGGCAAACTGCCCTCAGGCCCAATGCAAACATAGTAATTTTGCTCTCTCCATCTCTTCCTTTTAAATTTCCTCCACAGCTTCCCCAGGAGTAAGGAGGCTCAGACAAGCTGAGCAAAACCCAGGTGCCCCTGAATCTCGCTGAGCCTCAATTTCCTCATCCATAAAATGGGGGTGTCCTTTCCACGAGGTGTGGCTGAGCCAGAGGCAGCTGTGCTCACCTCCAGCAGGTGCCGGACGCCTCTCCTTCCTCTTTGTGTGTGTCTCTGCCCCTGTCTCTCTGCCTGTGTCTTTCTCTGTCTCTGTCTCTGCTTCCACCCCTAACGGTCATGCCCTGGCTACCTGGCCTCAACGCTGAGCCCTGGGCGTCCAGAAGACGCACAAAGGAGCCCCTGCCGTGCTCACTGCCCTTCTTAAGTCACTCCTAGTTCAAGGGTAGCGTCTGAATCTGCCCTTGGCCCAAGAGGCAGAAGGCCCAGGGGGCTGATGGGAAACTGAGGGGACGGCCAGCTTCTCTGCAGGAGCTGGCACTTGAGACAGACAGGCAGCAGAAGCCAAAGCCAGAAGACACCCAGAGAGCAGGTAACGAGAAGCGGGGTCGGCGCAGGGGCCACCTAAGGGGGGCTGCGCGTCCTGGGCCGACCGTCTTCCTTCCCTCTCCTGACCCCTCCTGATCCGAAGGCTGCATGAGCCCCTGCAGCCCAGGCGGGAGGGTCGGCCTGAGCCGCGGCCACATCGGCCCTTCCGTGTCTGGGGGTGCGTCTTGTCTTCAGCCAGGCCTTCGAGGGGCCCGGCCGCACCCTGACCCCTTGTCATCCCCAGTCCTTGGCTCTCCCAGGATCGCGTCCCCTTCAAAGTGGCCACACAAGCTAGCTTGACGAGCTAATCCCAAAACCTGAAAGAAATGAGGCACCATTGAAAGCAGTCAGGCAGATGTCACCTAGAGGATGGCTTTCCCTCTCCTCTGCCCAGAAGGCTGGTAAGTGGGGACCTCAGACAGGTCTGGGCCACCAGCATGGACTGTCTGAGCACTTTCTCCTCACGGCCTTCTCATCTAGAGCAGAGTCGGAGGGGATTCAAAAGCAACAGGAGAGAAACCTGGAAAAGCAGGTTTTCTCCTCATTGTAGTAATTCTTTAAGTATGATAACCATAGTAACAGCTAGTGCTTATTGGTCACGTATTACTTGTCAGGTGTGTTTTCAGTTTAAGCCACTGAACCCTGTGGCACAGATACTACCATCATCCCCATTATTTTACAGATGTGGAAACTGAGGCACAGACAGGGCAGCACCAGGAGTCTCACCCTGCGTTCTCACTTCAGAGCCTGAACTCCTAACAACCGCTGTCCTTTGCAGTTTTCAGGGAACTGTCAGAAGCTAAGAGATCTGTAACATTTCAGGCTTTGGGGTCAGATGCGATCTCCTCGCCTCTCCAGCTGCTGTGACCGTGGGGAAGGATTTAACCTCTCTGAGTCCCAGGTTCCTCATGTGTGTGACAAAGTAGGCCTACTGTCAGGCTTAAATGGCATGAATTCTGTTACAGATGACGCGGCCCTCCTGGTCAGAGCCGAGCCTCCAGGCTGAGAGGGGCTGGTGAGGGCGGAGTCTGAGGACTGTCCCTTGGGCAGGAGTTTTCCTTTGTCCCCTCGGTTGCCGCCCTCCTTCCTCTACCCCACAGAGTGCTTTCTGATGGTTCTGGAAGCCCTCCTGCCTACCCATTTCTGTCCAGGGCGACTCCCCAGCTTGCGTCTGCTGGTTCCCAGTGTGGCTTCACGCTCATGACATAGAATCACAGAGTCCCCTCAAAACCCGTGTTCTCGAAGGAGTGGAGGGCCAGAGGCCTGAAGTGGTCTGTCCCGTGTCACAGGCTGTGCAGTACAGACGGTCACCAGCCGAGCAGGGGCTGGATCCGCTCACCACAACCAGGTGCTGTGCACCCTGAGCGCCAGGCACCCGTCCAAGTGAGCAAAGACGTGTGAAGCTTTGCCCTCCTGGCTGCAGCCGATAGGGGACGAGATTATAACCGACAGACGCTGCGCAAGGGGCCGCAGCAGGAAACGATGGCGGAGGTGGGGAGGGCGTGGTGCTCCCACGAGGGACGAGGGAACCCCATCTTCTGAGCAAGCCACCCGCGCAGGGCGTCCCACAGGCCGGGTGGGCGGTGCCAGCTTCCCGCCCGCTCGCGGGGGCCCTGCTCCCCCGCCAGCTTACGTGTGGCCTCCTGCCCTGCCTTTCGGGCCCAGGCTCTCTGAGCACCTACTGTTTACAACAGAGCAGGGAAAGAGTGCGGCTCCTCCCAGAATGGGGCGCAGGGGCTGGGAAACCAGCAGCTGCTCTGGACAGAAATCTCTGCAGAAAAGAGAACATCTGGAAGCAGCCCTCTGACCTCCATGCCACAGGGCGGGAATGTACCAGCTTGCAGAAGCGTCTGGGCGACAGAGCTGCGCGGGTTTCAGCACCACTCCCCACGGCCGTGGGCAGGCACAGGGACTCCCAGAAGGGGAGAGGGCAGTAACCCCTCTTATCCTCAAGCCTTTCTGTGCCTTCCCTCACTGTCGTTACCACATCTGTGAACATCTAGATGCCAGAGAAACAGGGCACTGGATGAGGTCTCCAGTAGCCACGTTCTTGGGCAAATTTTTCCCCTTTAAACGAAGTAAGTCTATTAAAGAGTACGAAAGACAACAAACAACTCTGGACACATGGCCTGTTGAGGCTAAAAGAAATGCAGGTTTCTTCACTGGGGAAAGGCTTTGGGGCGACATCTCGACTCTGGGCAATAGAGCACAGCTAACACCTGGGAGGAAGGCTCTCGTGCTCCGGCGTCTCGAACGTTGGTGACTCTTGTGTGGCGTTTGCTGTGCTGTGCTGTGTTGTGTTGCACACTTGCCTTTCTTTCTGGGAGGTTGTGCATCTCCGATCTTCTCCTTCCTTGGAAATTTTTAGCAAGTAGGCAAATTCACAAGTATGAAATCCATGGGTAATGAGGATTGACTATACGTATGTACACATACATGCAGTCTCAGGGTATGTACATGTGAGACGGGCACCAAACATAGGCTGCACTGAAGTTGCCATCCGTGTATTGTACTACTTTGCTGTGCCCTGTTTGCTCCAAGCACTGGGACTGAAACGCTGAGAGACACAGAGTTGCTGCTCGCAGAGGCTTTATTCTTTTTTTTTTTTTAAATGTTGAGCCTTCTTTTAATTTATTTATTTTTATTTATTTTTTGGCTGTGTTGGGTCTTCGTTTCTCTGCGAGGGCTTTCTCTAGTTGCAGCGAGCGGGGGCCACTCTTCATCGCGGTGCGAGGGCCTCTCACTGTCGTGGCCTCTCCCGTTGCGGAGCACAGGCTCCGGACGCGCAGGCCCAGCGGCCATGGCTCACGGGCCTAGTTGCTCCGCGGCATGTGGGATCTTCCCAGACCAGGGCTCAAACCCGTGTCCCCTGCATTAGCAGGCAGATTCTCAACCACTGCGCCACCAGGGAAGCCCTTCCTAACGGCGTGAAGACGTCTGTCTGGGGAGGGGAGAAGGCGAGGTGGCTGGTGGCCTGGAGGCCCGAAGTGGCTGGCGAGGCTCCAGAGCCCCAGGCCTGGGGTGCGCTTAGTTCTGTGGACGAGAATGGGGCTGGTGGGAGTGGTTAGTGGGATTTTGACTCTTTATGTAATTGTGGGTTTTTAATGAGAAGGTATAGTCATGTAGCATAATATACTAACAAAACTTTAAATAACAAAAGCCAAGCATATCCAAGTTCCTTCAAGAGTGGCCTCCAGAGCCCTAAGAAACACCCAGCAGCAGAACTTGGATAAGGAGGGAGAAAGCTACAGAGGTCCGAGGCGCAGCTAATGGAGCAGGAGGAAGCCCCAGAGATGCGCTGCCACAGAGCCGAGGCAGACAGAGGGAGGCCAAGCAAGAGGATTCTCTTTTAGATTTGGCCCGAGTACCTCCGTGGCGCCTTGACAAGCGCACTTTGATGTGTCAGAGTGCAGGAGGCCACGTGGAGGGAAGGGTGGCGAGTGGTGTTTACAGAAAGCGTTTTGAGGAATTTGACTATAAAGAGAATCAGAGTAATGGAACAGTAGCTGGAGGGGGGTGAGGAGGCCAGAGGGGTTCTCTTGTTTCTTTATGTGGGAGGCCCTAAAGCACATCAGTTTGCCAGTGAGGATGACCAAATCCTAAAGAAAGACCAGTAATTCACAACGGAGGAGGGCGTAATAGGAGGAAAGAAGACCTACACAATGAGAGGGAAAGGGGTCTGAAACTCCTGTGAAATAACTGATCTTTGTTAGGAGGAAAGACCTTCTCCAGTTGTATCTGGATGGAATAAAGAGAGAAGGGTGCATATAGGAGTATAGACTTGGGAGGAAGTACAATGATAGTGTAATACATCACGGGCTTCCCTGGTGGCACAGTAGTTAGGAATCTGCCTGCCAATGCAGGGGACACGGGTTCGAGTCCTGGTCCGGGAAGATCCCACATGCCACGGAGCAACTAAGCCCGTGCGCCACAACTACCGAGCCAGTGCTCTAGTGCCCGCGAGCCACAACTACTGAGCCCGCGTGCCACAACTACTGAAGCCCGTGTGCCTAGAGCCCGTGCTCAGCGACGAGAGAATCCACTGCAATGAGAAGCCCGCGCACCACAACGAAGAGTAGGCCCCGCTCGCCGCAACTAGAGAAAGCCCACGCGCAGCAACGAAGACCCAGCGCAGCCAAAAGTAAATAAATAAATAAATTTATTAAAGAATACATCATAAAATATGATTTAATATTTGTAACTTTATAAAACTTCTCGTATAAAAGAGTTCACAAGTCTGAACTCAATCTTTGGTTAACAAACTCAGTTTGGGGGTCTGAAAATATAGTCACCGTATCATGCTGGGTCATTTACAAAATTTTGCATGCATAGAGTTTTAACTGCAAAATGGCAGGAGGTGAGAGGAGCTGGTCCCATCCAACTGCTTGCATCAAACTAACCCCAAGGGACCTTAGGGAGTGGCCAGGGACTAGAGGCCAGCCCACAGAAGGCCAGCAGGGGCACATGCCTGGCAGAAGGCGGAAGTGACCCAGGAAAGGCACTGGTCAGCGGCAAAGCCCTGTATCCTACCTTCAGTGGCAGCTGCTGCCTCCTAAGCTCAGAAACAAAGGCTTAATTCGGAGATCAGGCTCCCGCTGGGATGGGAGGAGGAGCTAGCGCAGCGGTTCCTCAAACTTCCTACCACCAAGAATTCTTTTTATCTTTCCCACCCCGCCTCCATTGACCCACCCTGTGTCGGGAAGGTTTCTCTTACAAAATTGCATTTAGTAACAATGAATTCTTCAAGAATCAAAGATATTTATAGTTTCCAGCCAAAGTTTTATTGAATAAAGTCCTGAGTTTGTTTAATTAATTATTTTAACAAATATGTATTCATCAGTAATGGTAGACATGGATGTCGAGCCCTCTAGGGTAAGAGTCAGAAGTCACCATGCAGTGAGGAGTTACCCTCCTCAGGACGTCTGTGCAGGAGGAGAGGGGAGCGGGGACGAGGCAGGGAAGGAAGAGGAGGCAGAGGTGGGTCAGGGGCAGCTTCCCAGAGGCACCCCTGAGCCGGGACTTGAAGGAGAAGAAGGACAAATAAGAGTTTCCAAGTAGGGCTTCCCTGGTAGCGCAGTGGTTAAGAATCCGCTTGCCAATGCCAGGGACATGGGTTCGAGCCCTGGTCCGGGAAGATCCCACATGCCGCAGAGAAACTAAGCCCGTGCGCTATGACTACTGAGCCCACGAGCCACGACTACTGAGCCCGCGAGCCACGACTACTGAGCCCGCGAGCCACGACTACTGAGCCCACGAGCCACAACTACTGAGCCCGTGCGCCTAGAGCACGAGCTCCACAACAAGAGAAGCCACCGCAATGAGAAACCCGCGCACTGCAACGAGGAGTACTAGAGAAAGCCCGTGCACAGCAATGAAGACCCAAAGCAGCCAAAAAGAAAAAAAGAAAAGAAAAAAAGTTTCTAGGCAGATAGAAGGGCGTTCGGTTGTGGACCCCCCAGAGAACGGGAACAGCCTGAGGCTTAAAGAAAATAGCTGCAATTCACTGAGGCCGTGCTGCGCGTCGGGGTCCAGGCTGAGCACTCACACGCGTCACGTGATCCGCTCCTCCTAACGTTGCACACATTTCACAGGTGAGGATGTCTGAGGCTGCATGGCTGGGAAGTGAGGGAATTGGGCCCCAGGGCTGACAGCCACCGACTCTGCAAGTGTGTTTGGCCCACAGCAAGCAGCTTGTCGTCACTGGAAAGGGACAGTGGGAAGACAGGCCAGGACCTGAGGGTGCTGGTGCGGCTCGGCTGCGCCACGTTGGTCTGCAGAGCTGCTCCAGTGCCGGCGGGGAGTGGGCAGAGTGCAGTGCAGACGCGAGCACAGAGCCATGCACTGCACCGCTGCACAGTCACCCTGCAAACACAGAGAAAGCGGGGCATCTTCTTGGGCCTTATTTCACATTAATGTCCAGTTCATGTTAGATTTTCCAAAATATTGTCCCTGGATGCCCCCTCTAAGCTGGCATCTTGTAAACACCCAGGGGCTCATGGCACACCCTGGCTTCCTCTTGGCATCCAAGTCTGTCTCGGCTGCTGAATGAGCCCAGCTCTGACTCTTTCTGGGTGGAATCCACGTAGATTTGCTTCCTATCTGTAACTTTCCCTAATTCAACCTCCTGTCACATACACTTGTCACAGCTGTAAAGGAAGGAGAAGAGCTGTGATCTTGCCCTGACCATCTGCCACATTTGCAAGGAATACTGTCCCTATAGAAGCTGATTTTGGAATGGAGTCATGGAGGAAGCTGAGATAAATAAGTGTCTCCTTTTCTGGACAATTCCTTGAGATGGAATCTACTCCAGAAGGCAAGGCACTTAGTTTCCGCCCAGAAACTGATGTCACTTGGGCAACAGTATTCCACCTGAAAGTGACAGTGACAATGAATTGGTATCATAGACGCAGCTGGACCTCGCCACGGCACATTCACAAGTGGATGTGACATGTCACACGCCACCCAATTCCAGGTCATAGAGGCAAGAGGACACCTTTGAAACTTAAAGATAGCTTTAGTTTAAGGAAAAGAGGAAAGAATATGCTCAGGAATAACCGTTTGGATTCAATTCTCGTTCAGAGTGGCACAAACATCAAATATAAATAGGTTTACAGAGGCTTTACGTAGACTGTGGGTGATCGATTCATGGCCGGCTGTTAAGGGTAGCTCAAGACGACCGGGCTATTTTGAGGCCAAGCTCTGGGAGGCACCCTCTCGCCCCCACAAACTGTTCCCTGGGCGCTTTCAGAGAGAAGCTGCGCCTGTGCAGCCCACCCTCTGACTCTCCTTTTAAGGCCATCAGGGATCTGAGCCCGGCAGGCAGGGAGCAGGCAGGGCAGCTGGATGCCTGCGAAGAGCTTGACTCTGAAGTGTCTAAAAGGGAGCCTGACAGCCTGGGCCTCACAGAAGAGGCACCGGTCACACAGACCCTCTGCCCCGGTGCCCAGAGGAGCCATCTGGAGCTGAGCTGAGCTGGAACAGACCCTTGGCTGGTAGGTTCCCTGAGTCCCTCTCCCAGAAACAGTCCCAACAGGAGCAATGAAGGTAAAGGCAGAGGTGACAATGAGACTAATAGCGACGCATTCTTACTGTGATCCCCAGAATGAAATATGAACAAAGGTGTTGGCCACAAGCAGGCATAGGAGGTAGAGTGTTGAACACAGGGGCTAAGCTAAGAGGGTTCCCAAGAGCAAGCCAAACTCCCTCAGTTAGTGGGCCAGATAGTCTGGAAAGTTATTTGAGAAAAGCAAGTGATGTGTTATTTGAGAAAGCAAGTGATATTTACATTATTAACACAGAGCAGGGTAACATGATAGAAACCCGTTTAAAATCAAAAAACCAAAAACCTTGGAAGAAAATGCACTGCCCTGGAGGAGAAGCTGTGACCTTGTGAGGGAGCTTCCTACGTGGCCCCCGGGATGGGCGGAGTGGGCGAGCCCCCATCCCTGGAGATGCTCATGCAGAGGCCAGGCGCCCCCACCCCAGGGCAGGGGGAAAGGAACATCTGACCTGCACAAGCGGGAAGCTTGAAGCCCTGCCCTGTCTGAGTTTGGAACCTATGATTGAAAGAACGTTGTGGCTTTTTTAGAAACTGAAGTTTCTCTTACAACGGCATAAACTAAAACAATCAATCGTACTTAGATATGTGTCACATCACAGTAGATTATTGTTTGACTAATAGAAACGGGTCAAATTTGCCGATCTAAGCAATGGTAAGATGTAAACTTAGATTGCTCTGTTGATGACAGATTGAACTGAATCTGATCAAGCTTCTAACCCCAACTACCGATTTATAGGGAAAGACAAGCACAGGAGCTACAGGAACATAATCAGTGACACCCAGAAAGTGGGAAACTGCAGTACAAAGCACCTGGCTTCTTTGACCTTTGAGTTTCAAGAGACTGAAAGAGCTTAATACAGAGAGGGGTCGGCGCGAGAGGGGGAGACTGAAGAGAGAGATTGATTTATTTGGCTCCAGGTCTGAATGAACTGTAAATAGACATTTGTGAGACAATCGAGACAATTTGAACATAGACTGGATATTTCGTTGAGAAATTAGAGTTAATCTTTTAAAGTATGATTATGAAATTGTGATTATATTTTAAAATATGATCATTATCTTTTAGAGGGTTGAAATATTTACAGATGATGTTATAGGATTTCATCTGATTTCTTCACATCAAATAGATTCTTTAGAATCAAATAGAAGATTTCTTTCTTCTATTTAATAGAAGATACAGAACAGGAGGCACTGAAGTATCAGGAGGGCTCAAAACTGGCTGTAAATTTTGAGCAAATGAAGATCTCATGTTAACGTTTTCTCCAGTGTAAAATCCCATACGGATTTTCCTCATAGAATTACGAGGGACACGGGACAAGACAAGGTCATTAAGGGGAGAAGAGAAAGTTAAAATGCCCCTCAAAACTACACCAAACTTCCTGATAAGTTTTGTTTGTTTGTTTGTTTGTTTGTTTGTTTTGCGGTACGTGGGCCTCTCACTGCTGTGGTCTCTCCCGTTGCGGAGCACAGGCTCCGGACGCGCAGGCTCAGCGGCCATGGCTCACGGGCCCAGCCGCTCCGCGGCATGCGGGATCTTCCCGGACCGGGGCACGAACCCGCGTCCCCTGCGTAGGCAGGCGGACTCTCAACCACTGCGCCACCAGGGAAGCCCTCCTGATAAGTTTTGACCAGTAACTTGTTTCCCTCCAATCTGTGAAAACTGTAAGAAAGAATGTGGTTTTTTTCTTAGTTTTGAAGTGTTGATATTTGACATTACACCAAACTTCCAATGGAATAAAAAAGGCATTGGTGATTTTCCCTGGAGTTTTTCTTTAATTGTTTTGTGGGGGACATATTGGCTCTAAGCATTTATTAGCGTGTCTTTTTGAGGGAAACTCTACACCCTTCAATATCATTTTCTTTGTTAGAGTTTTGTAATGTTTGCTAAAGGTTAAATTCCTTTCACCTTCATGAAGCCTGAGGGAAGTCAGAATTCTCTGTGATTTTCTCCAGACGACCCAGAGACTTTGTACACCTCTTTCTGAAAAGGCTAGGGTTTCAGTTTCATAATTCGACAGATAAGCAAGACTAGTGTTCTGGCCATGCCATTGCCTAACTGCCCAACAGTCCTGAAATACAGCAGGCATGCGCTCTGCAGTTAGCCCCATCCTTGCCCCACCTACCCACCCCCAAAATATTTGTGGCTTATGAAAATAGCACCATGAAAACAATAGTTTTTATTAGTTAATAATTAGGAAATGATCAGGTATATCTCTTGATGTCAACATGGCTGGTTAAAAGTGAGATACTCTGTCAAACAACCTAATTTTTTACCAACTCAAACCAAATTACCAGTTGGATTTTTCTCATTAAGTTAGCTGATTACTAGATTGCATCCACACTCAAAATAAAATATTGTGAGGAGGTTGGCAAAAATGGAAGAGGAGTTATTAAATGTAGAATTCTAAATTTACAAAACTTTACCTAAAACTTTTTTTTAATGACAAAATATCATTATGGAGGTCTATAAAATAAGGAAAACCACCCATATTGGGTGTATTAATTTGGATGTCTTTTCTTCTGCATTATTATATTCATGTTTTCACATACCTTTGGTCATGGCGCACAGACAACTTTCATTCTGTGGATTTCATGTAATGTTCTGCCCTAATATTCTGCAGTGTTACCACAAGGGCTTCACGGGCACTACTTTTAAGGGCTGCAGAGTTCCTAGGTAGTCAGTATTTCATAAATTGCTCAATCATTCCCAATTGTTAGCTTTTAAGGAACTTAAAACAGAAACACCGTCTGGACGAGGTTTTTATTTATCTAGATGTGCTTCATGTCAGGACCCCCCCAGCCAACAGCCCACATGGGCCGAGTCCCAGTGCTTTTCTCAAAGGGAACCGTACACCGCACAAGAAGCAGCTGAGGCTTCAACACATGACCTTCGTGTTAGGATCCCAGCCTCCCTCTGAGGCACAACACAAGAGTCACTAAGTGCTTGGCTTCTTTCTCAGGAAGAATCGCCAGCACAGTCTCCCTTCTGCTCTGCTCCCCCTAGAACCTATGTTCCTCTGTGTTGACTGTCTCCCTTCCCCCAACATAAGATGAGCTCCAGAGGACTGGTGTCTGTTCAGGCCTGGCATGGAGATGGTGCTCAGCTGGTATCTGGGGGAACAAATGAGCCTTGCAAACTCATCCCCAAGATCCTCAAACCCCTGGCTTTTCTTTGTTCTCAAGTCCCAGCTCACATGGTTCATACTCTTTTCAGAGCCTGCAGAAAGGAATATGACCAACCACCCTGGCTCTTTGACATTACCCAGGGTCTCCTGTCCCTGACCCTGTGTCTTTCTCCCTGTTCACACCTTCCCCTTCCCTCTGAGAAGTTTCACAAGGATCCTACAAATGGGGAATGTTCTATGACATTTAAGGCTTCCAGAGCCTCAGAGCCTGGGAGCGGGATGGTTGGCAGTTCTCCGGGAGGCCTTCCCCAAGCCTACAAGCTTCCAGAGATCCGTGCACTGCACCCCTCCCAGGAAGCAGTGATGACAGAGTTCGTACAGTCCAAGATGACCTCCTGAGACGCTAGCCAACATTTCAGGGTTTGTAGGTGGATGTTCTTAGCATCCTAAATGAAGAGGAAAAACAGCAACGTCGTCACAAACGGACCAGCAGCGTCTTCACCCTCTAGGCCAGCCTCATGGCTCTGAACAATCAATTCAAAAAGTAAATGAGATTATCAAAACGGGAAGAAAACAGAATCCAGGTGCAGGTTTTGAAATAGTTAAAAATAAATGTTAGGAAAGAAAACCAAAACTAAACAGGTACTCTTAACAAGTCGATTACAAGTGTTAATATTTGAAAGACAGCCTTGAATTGAAATGTTTGGTCAGGCCGTATATTACAGCATGTTTCAACCTTTGGCTTAGAAAATGTGGTCATTATAATGGCAAGCTTTCCTTTTTCCTTTTTAAACTTTTTCCAGTTAGGGCAGGTCAGCCTCGGGGTTACCAGATCTCTCTTCTGAGCAAAGGAGAAGAAAGGCAAAATTACCTGTGATATATAAGGAAAACACATGTACCCCTTGCCAGTGACACAGGAAATCAGTAGAAGCCAACTCCTATTAAATCAAAAGGCATTAAGTTAAATGCAAGAAAAGCAAGTCTTTTCTTGCGTTTTCTTGGGGGTGTAGTTACTACTTGAAGTAAACAGCCCACTCACTGGGATTTAGAACTTCATTAAATGGACATTGTGCTCATGACTTTGTGGCCATTTTCTACCATGAGCGCCTACACAAAATCTTCACCCACGAATCTCAGCGGCGTTTGTAGCCTTGGGTCCTTAGAGCATCATAACATCACATTTCATTTGAAAGGAACATACTGAAGTTCAAGAAGTAAAAGGATTTACTGGTAGCAGAAAACAAAGAAAACCCAGAGAGAGAGTGCAGTAGCATAAAACAAATACTGTCTTAATTTCAGTCCTACCACCAGTCATCTACCTGAGCAAACCCCGTCAACTTCCCCATTTCCACAGAAATACTGTGTTCTGATGTTTTTCTCCCCTCCTTTCTCTCTCTCCCTCTCTCCCCTCCCACCCATACACATACACAGGACCTCCAGTATAGATAACTACCTACCAACTTTTCGGTTGATCTCTGCCGGTATCGATTACTACCAATTCTTCTGCGTTTATCTCCTGTCCTTTCCACTTTGATATGAAGATGAAGGGATTTAGCGCATAGCAAGGCAACCCTCCTTCCAGGTCACCAAACAGGACTTACCACCAGGCTCAGGGCTCTCACAGGAGCCCAGCAGTCTGCACTGGCAGAACTTGGGCCAGCAACATGCTTCCTTACCGAACACCAGGTCCCCATCTGCAGGATGGCCAGCCGAATGAGACAACACTGCCATCAAGTGGCCTCGGGGAGAGTGGCCCACAGATCTGACGTCCGTTAAGAGTGAGGGTCTGATGGCCTCCCTGGACCGCAGCCAACAACTCCTCCAAATCCACAGCTTCTAGCTGGGCCCCTCCAGCAGCATCTCACTGCAGAAGGGGCACAGGTTGTGGGTCTGCCTGAGGACAGTGTGTGAGACCACACTCCAGGTCACCTGTACTTTCTAAGTCAGCCCTATGGATATCAATTCATACCTCATGGTGGTTTTTTGTTGCTTTTTGTTTTCCCCAGCTGTTTTTTGAAAAGATTTTCCTATTACAGAAAAAACATGTTTCAAAGATGATTACACACTCCAAGGAGGCACTCAGACCAGGGAGAGCCACATGGGCAGCTAATCTCATGCTAGAGGAGAGAGGAGAACAGATGCCTTCAGGACAGAGACACCGGGCACCTGCTCAGAGAGGGTGATGTGGCCGTGGTGGTCAGGGCCTCCTCCTGTCTGGATGTGCCCAGAGTCACTACAGACACACCGTGAGCCCCTCCCCGTCCAAGAGAGTAAACCGGCCCGGATGTTAACAGACAGCTCTCATGCCCTCTGGCCTAACCAGCAGAACGGTAGGAGGAGGTTCTTGTGCCCCCGCGCTCCATGCCCTCAGGCCGCCCGTAGTCCAAATTGCCCATGGACATAGTTGCCGCCTCCTCTGCGGGGTGGGAACCTGAAAGTACTTCCCGCGTTTAGGCGTGGCCTGCTGCTGCCGACTCAGGAGGAGGGCTGGCCGGCGAGGTGAGGTGAGGCAGCATCCGTCTTCCTTTCGTGCCCATCTGGTGGGCGTGGTGGTGCCTTCAGCTCCTGCCAGCGTCCCTCTAGCTTCTCCCAACTGCTGTGCCGGGTGAGAGTTTAGCTCAGCCCTTGTAGCCATCTCTGCGGGTAGTGGGGCTGCTGAGAATGTCCTCACGCCCCAGTTCATAGTTTCCAGACTGGCCGTGTGTTCCCTTCACACCCACTGTCCCTTCCCAACAGCCTAGGCTGCACTGTAGACTAGGCTCTGGCACCACGCACACACACGTCTAACCGGCCCCTCTTAACGGCACAAGGTCAAACCTGTAATCAAGCCTTCATTATATGTCTCCTAAGGGTTGTTCCTCTGATTGGGCCTGCCTGAAGAGTTAAGGGAGTTTTCAAATTGGGTGTTTGTTTCCTAATGCAAATTTTCATGGCCTAGTCCAGAAACCAGGACAATACGTCCGGGGCGGGCCCAGGAATTCATTTTTAACAAGCGCTCTACATAATTCTGATAGAGGGGACCTACTAGTCACACCTTGAAAGTCACAAACAAGGGAATGGTAGACCCTGGAGTCAGAAAACGTTACTGAAGGGCTCTCCTAGGTAACAGGTACAGAAAAGCAGTGGGAAAACCTATCAGGGTAATCACTGAGATATTTTAGTAATAAAGACGATTTTCCTACTAAGTGGTTCATGTTCCTCTCAAGTAGGCTTGCAAAGTCACTGTCTCACAGCCTGATTTGTCTTTGCAATTAGAGCAGGCAACGTGGCTGCGTGTGAAACTCAGAGGCGCAAGAGTAGCCCCTGCCCGTCACAGGCTCAGCTCTGAGCCAGCGCTACCCCAATTGGGCAGCCCTGTCGAGCAGACTGCAAAAAAGCATTTCTGCTCTGATAATTAAAGAAAAAACAAACATCTACACAGCATTCCAGTTCAGTGTGTGTGTAAGTCAAAGCCATGGCTAATACCTCCAAAGAGTAAGTACTCCTTTCCCCCAACAATTTCTAATATTATCAGATTCTTTCAATTCTGTGCTACAGGCGGGAATGCAACTCATCTGTAAAGCAAAGTCACAACGTAATGGCAGCTTTCTAACCAGGACCTCAAAGGCCGGCACCTCCGATCTATCAAAGTGCTAAAAGGTTGCCTTTTTAAGGTGAGCACTTGTGATTGAATGACCTATAAAAGCCACTCAAGCAACTGCAGTCAGAGGGAGCTCCAGAAGGGTCCATATCTAGCACATTCTGGACAAGGCCTTCAGATGAGACCACGTTCACGGTCTAGAGGAATATTATGCTAAAATAATTTGCACCTGAGGGTGGGGGAAACATGGTCCTAGAAACCTCAGGAGGTGAGGACCTTATAGAAACATTTTAGGCACGATATACATAACTTTAAGCGGTGAAAAACTGAACCCCAAATCAACAGAAAATCCTTTGAAATGAAAAGTAAAATACACCTGTAGCTTATATAATGGTTAATTTAATGTCGACTTGACTGGATGACAGGGTACCGAGATATTTGGCTAAATATTATTTCCGGGCGTCTGTGAGGGTTTCTGGGTGAGGAGGTTGTTGCCCTCCCCAGTTTGGGTGGGCATCACCCAATCATTCTCGCTCCCTGTTGAGCTGGGACTGCCACCTTCCCTCGTCCTTGGGGACAGGATCTCACCCCGTCGGCTCTCCTGGTCTCAGGCCTTCAGACTCGAACTGGAACCCATGCCCCACCCCTCTCCTGGGTCTCAAGGCTGCAGACCACAGGAAATGGGACGCCTCAGCCTCCACAACCATGTGAGCCAGTTACCAATAATAAATCTCCGTCTGTATCCTCCTGATTCCGTGTCTCTGGGTAACTGGTAGAATAAAGACGACAAATGTGTACTCTGGATGGGATAGTCCAGTTTCCAGTTGTGACGTTTTAAGAGAAATGAATGAGATGCCACCACTGCATCCTTGGTGCCTGTGACAGAGTATTCAACAAATACTTCTCGAGCAAATTTTAAAATATGTATCCTCTACGGGGTTTTGATCATTTAAATTCCTCATGGAAGGCCAACGGTAAAATTGGCCGCGAGGCAAATCACACCCCTACGTAGCACAGAATTTGACTTGTTCGACATCAAGAAAATTACTCCCACATCCAATGTTGACCCCATCCCATTTGATGGAGCCAAAGTGCACTTAACATTAGCTCTAAAGCAAACACTCTATCGAAATTTAGGTATCAATTTTAACATTTCCAAAGTGTTTATACAAATTATTCCAGATTTCTGGCTAAAGCCCGTTTAAAGGGCTATTTGCTTTTACAGTTTTCTTCTATTCTGGTTGATTTAAAGATTTTCCTCCAAAACAGCCATTCCAGACTGTTTAACAATCCCAGGGATGATAAATCTTAACATATTCTATTTATATCCATTAATGTCTTAATAAAATTGAGGTGGTTTAAAGGTAATCTGCCCTTCAAGGCAAGCTGGGTGGACTAAATAAATTCCAAACACTCTCTTCATAAGATGGGCTGACCTACCATAAGACGATAAGCTGATCAAAACAGTGAACTTTCCCAGATAGATGAAAGCTAAAAGATTTTGTATCCTTAAAATACAAAAATAGCTCTGGATGACAGAAAAATACAGGAAGAATGAAGAAAACGAAAGGAAAAAGAAACTCTACTTCCTAGTTCTGTCCTGGAAGAAAACAAGTCATAACAAAGTAAGTGCTTGGGGTTTTATTCTTTAATAAAACAGATCAGTCCAACAGTTCCAAGGTACAAACTTAACCAGTTTTGAACTAATCAAGGACAACGGCACAGAACTCAGTCCTTCCGCAGAGGCACAGTCTCCTCCCTGATGCCCTCCTTGGTCACGATGCAGATCCTGAGTGCGTCCCCAGTGTACACGTCCCTCTCGGCAGCAGAAATGAAGACATCTTTCACAAGCCGCATGGCTCTGTCCAAGGACAGTGGGACATGCTCCACATTCTGCATGTTCTTAAAACCAACCTGGTGGGACAGAAACCTTGGATGAGGCATCATGTGACCATACAAAGGCAGTCCAGTCTCCCTCAAAGCTTTCACACGTCTCAGGGTTCAACATGAGTACATCACACAAACTTCAAATGTCCCTCAACTGAAATATTTCCAGACCTGGCTGAATTACACATACCTAACACCTGGCCAATATCCACTGAGACAAAGGCCCTGCTCTTGAGAAGCACACAGCAGAGGCGTGAACATATGTAAGCAAACTATCGTTACAGAATCTACTGAAACTAAGAAGAAAATAGAGCCAGGAGAGCCCCAAGCTGTCCTAACTAAATCTCCTGGGAGAAGAAAAGAAAGGCTTCAGCAGAAAATACATCTAAGTAGAGGAGTGCTAAAGGATAAACGAGTTCAAGGATGGAGTAACATTGCAGATGGAGGCTGTGGTATCTCCAAAGGGATGGAGATGGGAAGTCACATCACTTCAAGGATCTGAGTGGAATATGGAGTGACAGGAGATGAGGCAGATAAGCAACAAGCAGAAGTAACTACATACTACGTAACGAATTTTAGACAAGCAAGGAGGATGAAGTAGGGAAGTAAGCTTGGAGGCAAAAAGGATGTTAGGGAATAAACACAATGATCCAGGCAAGATGCCACGCAAGCCTGAATGCAGCCAGCAGTACAGAAAAGGGGGCAAGTTAAACGTATACTTGGAAATTAGAATACAAAACGAGGTGACACAGAAACGGTGAGATGAGACTGGGGGAGAAATGCATTTTCATGATTTCAGGTAAAAATGGCAGGAGGAGAACCAAAAACATGGACCAACCACTGTAGACAGAAGCGCCTTCCAAGCCGTGAGAACAGGGAAGAAGCTGGAGCCGTGGAAGGGAGGGGCGGCAGGAGAACCAGTGGAACAGAGACAAGAAGGCTGGGTGGGGCAAATCAGCCCAGCAAACTCAGCAGCGAACTACAAGAAAGCGCTGACTTCCGCACTCCCCCAAGCTGGTGAAGAGAATGCAGGGGAGGCACTTCGTGTTAATGCCACCGCCCCCTGGACGCAGTCTTATTACCTGGTTGTCAAGCAGGGGCTGCAGCATGGCACTGGCTGAGCCTCCAGCCTTGAAGGAGTCTCTCTGGTAGGAACCCACCGGATCAAAGCTGTACACAGCTCCCTTCCCTTAAAGAAGAAAACAGTCTCCATAAGGATGCATCTTGACCACATTCCCAAATCGTGGTAAAATAAATCTACTCAAAATGTGATACAAAATGGACTATCAACTTGGCTAAAATTTCAGAAGAAGTGCAGTCTGCCCTTCCCCTCCCCTCCCCTCAGAATGCAATCGGAGGCCCACCTGCCCACTCCTGTCCACTAAGGCGTTTGCCCCCAGGAGCGTCATGCTCTCTTCAAGCTACCATCACCGATTACCACGCCGTGGCTCCCACTATGTATGTGGTCTCACAGGTTCACTAGTTAACAATCACAGGTCCTGCTCTAAGTTCGGCACCAAACTCCTCACAACATTCCTAAAAATCTAACTGGTGTAGTTGCAGTATAGACACAAGTGTAAGATTTTCCTGGTGCTAAATGTGAGAAGCATGAAAAACTTACTGTGTACTTTTAAACTAATAGTAAGCACACTCTTTAGCATCAGCACCATAAAAAAATCAATTTAATTAAGAAGAAATTCCAGGGACTTCCCTGGAATTCTCTGGCACAATGGTTAAGAATCTGCCTGCCAATGCAGGGGACATGGGTTCAATCCCTGCTCCGGGAAGATCCCACATGCCGCAGAGCAACTAAGCCTGAGTGCCACAACTACTGAGCCTGCGAGCCACAATTACTGGAGCCTGTGAGCCACAATTACTGAAGCCCACGTGCCTAGAGCCCGTGCTCCGCCACAAGAGAAGCCACCGCAATGAGAAGCCCGCGCTCCGCAACGAAGAGTAGCCCCCGCTCGCCGCAACTAGAGAAAAAGTACGTACCCTATGACCCAGTAATAATTTCACTTACAGAATTAAGATTTACCTACAAGCAATGCTTACATAAACACACAAAGCAATATGTACAAGATCATTTCTGTATCTCTTACAGAGCAAAAATTTACAAGCAACCAACTCCATTAGCAGAAAATGGTATATGTCAACATAGCCATGTGCAGACTAGGAAGAGGAGGACAGGTCTGTGGGACACATCCACGGGACAATGTAAAATAAGGAGCTCTGTGCTATGTAGAGTACAGTCCCATTTTTGTTTAAAGGCATTAAGTAAACTGTACACACATTTACATATACACACAAAAACATATGGAAAGATTAATAAGTAAACTGTAGTTATTCATCTTTGTGGGATTACAGACAAGAAAAGAAGGGAATCACTTTATATGCTCTGGTACTGAGTTTATTACAAAGAATACATGTCACTAATTTTTAAAAAGGCCTTTTAAAACAACTGTGTTCTGAGTGTGAGAAATCACGGATCATTTATAAGGTATGACTTAAAAGTAACACAACTGATTTTTAAAACACATTATGCCATAACTGAAACACTCCAGTAGTTACCCTGGGAGATGTGAGATAAGGACAATCTTCTTACTACCATGGACAACTGCCAACATTAGCTGTGTGTATTTTTCCCACCGCAGAATTACGGAGATATAACCCTAACCCTAACCCGGCTGAGGAGGCAGCACCTGAAAGAACCTGGAGAAGTGCTCTGCTGGGAGCAGGCTTAGAACAAGAAACAAGGTCACAGCCACTGACTCCAACACATAAAGAAGCGCCATGAGGCACAAAGCCAAAGGGACAACTGTATCGCTCATGAGGCCAATAGGCCACAAGTAAAATGAGGCTCGAAAGATTTACCCAAGGGTAAACCAATCTCAGAAAACCACACACACAGCTTTGAGGAAAACAAGAGTAGAATATACCCAAGACCACAGCTTCAAAGACTCCCTTAGAAAAAGCAAGAGACATCTGTAACTTGAGTGCAGAAGGCCTGAATCTTGGCTGTAAGTATAAAGTGATTTTCCTCATCAAAATAATTCTTAAAACGTGCGATGATTTCAAAGTAAAAAATAAAATAAAACCAGACAAGTCCTAGAAAAAAACACAGGTAAACCTTTGATGGGGAAGGCGTTTCTAACAAAGTTAAGACACTCAATACCATAAAGAAAAGACTGACAGATTTGTATGAAAGTCAGGAACTTCTGTATAGCTCAAGACACATCCCAAAAGGTCAGAGACCAAGAACGCTCGTGCACGGCATCTGCCACACACGTTACACAGGGTTAACACAGTTGTTCTTATAAATCAGTAAGAAAAGACTGACCTGCGAATAAGGGAATAAGCAAAGATTAACACATGGGTCAGTCTCCAAAGAAATGCAAAGGGCAATAAACATGAAGACACCCAACCTCTATAAACAAAAAATACATATAAATTAAAATAACAAAGTATTTACTAGGCAAAGACCTAGAATGTGTCAAAATTCTGAGACTGGTTAGGATGCAAAAACAGAACCAAAAAAACCCAAAACAAAAGAAGGTACTCACACCCCTGCTGGTGGAGTGCAGGAGGACTGTTTCTGAAGGGCACGCTCAGGGTGTCAGCAGGATGCAAACATATAGATATTCTCTGACCCAGAAGCTCGACTTCTAGGAATTTTTTCCAGGGAGATAAGCTGGGTCGGAGAAATACACAAAATTGTATGTACAGGAGTTGTCATATTGTTTATATTAAGAAAACTGGAAACAACCTAAATAATCCTCAGAGGACTGGTGGGGAAACTATGGTGCCGCCCTATCCCATATGTCAGCCTGGAATCAGTATGCATGCCTTTATCCACCAGCATAAAGCTACCTCAGTGATAATACATCCACTGGACAGTCCCAGAAAAACGTATAAACTACATCCTACTTATGTAGTGTACAAGCACGTATGCACACCAAGATATCTAAAAGCATGTTCGCTATAAGTTGAATAGTAATTATCTCTAGGGACAGGCTTTGGGGGATTACTACTTTTATCTTTGTATCTTCCAGTACTATTTGACTTCTGTAAGCATTATTGTTTTCATTACAGAAAAACTAAAGCCCTCATTAACTTGGGGAAAATTTTTTACAAGAGGGCATGATTGCAACTGGAGAGGTAAGGGCACAGAGGTCAAAGTAGATAGCTGTCGACTGTGTGCTAAAGTCAGCTGTTGACCCAGTGTCCTGAGGGTCTCCATAGGAACAGAGCCCCACTTTCACCAACACAAAAGACAGGAAATAAAATCTCAAAACAGGGACTTCCCTGGTGGCTCAGTGGTTAAGAATCCGCCTGCCAATGCAGGGGACATGGGTTCAAGCCCTGGTCCGGGAAGATCCCACATGCCGTGGAGCAACTAAGCCCGTGTGCCACAACTACTGAGCCTGCGCTCTAGAGCCCACAAGCCACAGCTACTGAAGCCCACGCACCTACAGCCCATGCTCTGCCACAAGAGAAGACAACGCAATGAGAAGCCCACGCACCGCAACCAAGAGTAGCCCCTGCTCGCCGCAACTAGAGAAAGCCTGCGCACAACAACAAAGACCCAACGCAGCCAAAAAAAAAAAAAAAAAGTCTCAAAACTTCAGCAGAGGCTCTGGACTTGGAGGCACCAGGCTTACCCATAGACCATAGGGTGAAAGGCAGGTACAAAAACAGAAGTGTTAAATGGAGAGCTGATGTGCTCCTTCAGTGCAGACCTTTATGACCAGATTTTGATTATCAATCTTCAGTACAAATGGACGGCCAAAATTCAAAAGAAATTTGAAGGAAGCCTCCAATGTAGAAGGCAGCAGCCAAAAATAAACAAGATGAAGAAAGCAATCTGAGGGCTTCCCTGGTGGCACAGTAAAGAATCTGCCTGCCAATGAAGGGGACAGGGGTTCAATCCCTGGCCCGGGAAGATCTCTTCCCACATGCCGTGGAGCAACTAAACCTGTGCGCCACCACTACTGAGCCTGCGCTCTAGAGCCCGCGAGCCACAACTACTGAGCCCGAGTGCTACAGCTACTGAAGCCTGCACGCCTAGAGCTCGTGCTCCACAACAAGAGAAGCCACAACGAGAAGCCCACGCACCACAATGAAGAGCAGGCCTCCAAAAAAAAAAAAAAAAAAGAGCAGGGCCCCGCTCGCCGCAACTAGAGAAAGCCCACGCTCAGCAGCGAAGACCCAATGCAGCCAAAAATAAAAATAAATAAATAAAATTTTAAAAAAGGAATACATTGTCTCAGTGGGTGTATACATATTCCAAGCTTATCAAATAATGCATTAAAAAAAAGCAATTGGGGCTTCTCTGGTGGCACAGTGGTTGAGAGTCCGCCTGCCGATGCAGGAGACATGGGTTCGTGCCCCGGTCCGGGAGGATCCCACATGCCGCGGAGCGGCTGGGCCCGTGAGCCATGGCTGCTGAGCCTGCGCGTCCGGAGCCTGTGCTCCGCAACGGGAGAGGCCACAGCAGTGAGAGGCCGGCATACCGCAAAAAAAAAAAAAAAAAGCAGCTGGAGAAAATGCAGAGAACACAAGAAAACTTCAAAGAAGTACAAAAAAAATCTAGCAGTAACAGGACACTTAAAAATAAAGGAGCTAACAAATAAGAAAAAGCTCTTGGAAATTAATGATGGCAAAAATAGAAAGCTCAGTAAAGAATGAGGCATTGAAGTTGAGGAAATCTTCAGAGCAGAACAAAAAAATAAACAGGTGGACAACATGCAGGGGAAAAAATGAGGAACTATGGATCATAACCCAGGTGGCTGTGGAGAAGGCAGGGTTGGGAGAGGAGGAGAACAGTAGAGGAGACAAAATAAATGAGCCAAGACTCTGGGCGAGGAGCCTCGCTGGAACCTTTCAGAACACCAGGATAAAGAAAAGACTCAAAAAACAAGGACTCAAAAAGGTCTCCTGATTCCTTTCTTCAGAAATTTCTCTAGAGATGCACACCACCAAACAAGGAAATAAACCAAGAAAGAGGAAAGCACGGGTGAGAGAGCTGAAGGCTGTCCTGGGAAACGGAAAAAGGCGGCAAAGGACTGCTTTACTACACACACAAATTCCTCTAAGGAATAAAACCAAATCAAACCAGACAAGATTAGAGGGGGGAAAAAAAGGTTAGAAATGCCTGAGAATACCACCAAAGCAAGCGAGTGTAATCTGGAAATCAAAGAAGAGGGCTGTGAAGTCAAGCAGGTCCGAGCCTTAGCTCTGCCCACACACGAGCTCAGCACACACGAGGTTTCTCCAATCAGCCTGACGCTCAGAAAAACTCAAAGGACGTTGTCTGGCCTGCTGAAATTCAATGGTAGCTATTATTAATATTGCTAAAATCTGAATTTATTAACCTGACATTCAAGTCAGACATAACTGAAGTCAAAAAAGGCACCAGAAGTGTCCAGCATGCTGGGTAAGGCAAGCTAACCTGTGGCTAGAATTTAATTACCCAGGTTAAGTGTAATTAATTTCTGTGTACCATTTCTGTGCTTTATATTTTCTCTTAGTTTTCAAGCAAGTTTGAAAGCCTGAAAAAACTGTGTCAACCTAATTTGTCTACATATAAAGCATGGTAGGTAAAATGATCAGAAGGCTCCCAGAGGCCACATACAGGGGCAGAGGTGAGAAAGAGAGAGAGGGAGAACAAAGAAAACACCCATGGAACAGGAACGGACAGGAGTAAAAACGAGAGCGGAGATGAGAAGAACCTGACCCCATCCTACCCAGAAACCTTCCCTCTCAGAAAGACAGACTGTTTCAATGACACCCAAGACATTCCTGTAACTTCTTTACACTGGACTACTCTAAGAGGCAGCACAGATCTGTCCTGGGAGACTGTATTTGATTTCTGGAAGCAACTAAAAGTCAATTCAAATCAGACCTGGTGAAAAACACTGCTGCCCTTTGATCCATGCTTTGGATCAAAAACAGCATGGAAATGTCAAGTAACAATGCTGATTTTCACTGGCCCTCCTGGTATGACTCTGACAGAAAATCCAAGAGGGATTTTAAAAATTATCCAAAAATACTGGTGGAAATGCACTTCTTTAACACATTACTTTCATAAAAACCTTTTGAAGTATGTTTGTCTTACTTAGAATCATACTTAGGCCAAGCTTCTCCAAGTCAGGTTTCTTTCTGTAAGATTAAAATGCTAAATATACTATCAAATTCATGCAAGATCTTGAGAAAATAGTGAAACAACTGACTGCCCAACATTCACTTAATACACCACTTGCTGTGTGTCTCTGGATAATCATTGATTTCCCTTTTAGCTTCAGTTTCTTTCTTTCTTTCCTTCTTTTTTTTTTTTTGGCGGTACGCAGGCCTCTCCCTGTTGTGGCCTCTCCCGTTGCAGAGCACAGGCTCCGGACGTGCAGGCTCAGCGGCCATGGCTCACGGGCCCAGCCGCTCTGCAGCATGTGGGATCTTCCCGGACCGGGGCATGAACCCGTGTCCCCTGCATCGGCAGGTGGACTCTCAACCACTGCGCCACCAGGGAAGCCCTAGCTTCAGTTTCTTCACTGCTTTAATTATGAGAAAATGAAGTTGCTGGGCAAGAGGGTATCCGGTTCTTTTCAACTCTGGTTTGAAACACACACACATCTAAGAAATGCCACCCCATTCATCACCCAGAAAGAAAACATCCTACCTTCTTCATCGAGTCCCCCGATGATGTTGTACACATAGTAGGGGAAAAAGCGCCTAGAATACAGGATTGTAGACAGCATTGCAGCAATCGCCCCTGTCGTCATGGCCTTATTATTGGAATGTTTGTACATCTGCAATTATTAACAAAAATAACAGGCATGTAGAGGCAGAATATATTAAAGACTAGAACAATGAACAGTAAATTGAAAAGAATGAAAGCCTATCTTGGTGAAATGGGAAAGGATACCTGTTTCTTTCATGATCAAACAACACAATACTACTAAAATAAAATACTTTATTATGTCCTATCATTTTTGGGGGCTACAAACACTTCTATCGGAAAGAATGCTAAGTTTGCCCTCAGCTCTTTGGTTTAAAGACTACTTTCCATGCCATCCTTATCCCAGGCACTGCTAACTCAAGAGCAAATATATACAAACAGAGCATATGAGGCGACCTGGAGAGGATGTTCCAAATCCAGCTCTCCACTCTGCAAACAGACAGTGGTCAGGAAGGTCCATGGGCCAAATTCAGACCACCACTTGTTTCTATAAAGTTTTATTGGAACACAGTCTCGTTCATTCATTACATATTGTCTGTCTGCTTTTGCACAAGGGCAGAGTTGAACAGTTGCCACAGAAACCAAATGGCTCATAAAGCTGAAGATATCTGCTATGCTAACTCCTGATCAGACTCAGACGTAAGTCCGTCTCTTTGCAGAGTAGGTACCTGTGAGGTGCGAGGGCAGCGCCCTTACTGTGTGTGAATACAGTGCAGTGGTCTTGACCCTTAGAGCATCTACCATGGAGAACAGAAGTATCCCAAACAGCATCTTATACAGTGATTGCCAATCTCAGATTTACTACATCCTTAGGAATCCCAAATTATCCAATAAAAGAAATTTAAGTTCACCAGTTTGTCAGCTACATAGCAAACATCTCTAAAGAGAAACCTAAGAAGTACTATAAAATCAAACAATGACAAATACTGAAGAAAGATGAGAAATGAGCTACCTGGATAAATCAGTGCACAGAAACATTTTTTCCACGGTTATAAAGAAAATTCTTCATTTCAAAACCGAGCACCAACATTTATTCAGCTCACCCTTTACACAATAATATATGAAAGAAAAATTTCAAGGACTGTACACCGAGCTGAACTCACTGTGCTTGTTTTATTTTATTAACAACTCTCCATGTCATGTTTATTTTTGTCCTCTAAATGCCATTTATAAAATATGCAGTAGGAATCATACAAATACATCAATAAATATAAGTCACTAAAGCTTTCAAAACAAATAGATTTTAAATAAATGTTAACAATTGATAAATAGTAAATGAAATCATTTCTACACATTCAAAGAGCAAGTATCAGTTAAACAATTCATTACGTACTCCAGTGACATCACACATCATCTTAAGGGTTATCACAAATAGGCAAAACAGAATGCGACCAACCCGGCTCACTTTTTCATGTACCAGCTGGACTTAACCACCTACTAAATTAAAAATTACGACACGTAGCCTACAAAATTAAGTAAGAATATTAACAGCATATAATATTGACACTGTAAATATCAGCAGTTTAAAAAATGTCAGCAGGCTATAACTGATTAAGAAACAGAGCTACACTTCTGAATATTGACATATGGTGATTGAGAATCCTACTCCAACCCTATACTGTTATCAACTAAGAAGAGAGTAGTTACTGGTTATTATTACAGATAAAATCCATTTTAGCACAGTCCAAATTACACCTATCCTATTCTCCCTGAAACTACTTGCAGCAAACACTGCTAATACACACAGGCGATGATCAAAATCCAGACGGCCCTCTGCTTTCATCAAGTCAGCATTCCTTTGTTCTTTATGCCTCCCCAGCTCCCACAAAAGACATGCAGGCAATGTCAGCCCTTTAAAAACTGTAAAACAGGTTAGTCTGTCTCGTTCTCTTACTTCTTCCGAATACCACCCTTTTCGTCTCTTCCACCCTCATCCACCTTGCATCAAATCTCCTTCCTCAGCTAGCTATCAACTAAAGCCTGTTGAGGGGCAGGTAACAATGGCGCAGGTTGTGCCTCTGGTCCAAACAGCTGGTTTGTTCCTTCTTCTCCTGCTCTTGCTAACAGTGCAGTGCTATATAGAGAGCATGTCAGCTGGCGGTGCTCCAGACCAAGCTTCGGTCTAAAAGCTTGCCTCCTCTGCAGAAATTGATTTGTTTCATTTTTGAGGGAAGAGTGTCTTCAGAAGAAACCCCTCCCAGTCTGCCTCAAAAAAGGTAGAGAATCCTTTACTTTATACTGTACATATATTTTAACAAAAGGAACTTGCTGTAGTTTCACATTGTGCTACTTTGATGATGCTGCATTAACACTATCATTTCATTTCCAGGATAGGTTAGTTTCACCTGCTAGACGTCTAGCTCTTCTGCAGCTATTCTGAGCAAGTCATGATGTATATGCTTAAAAGAACCTAAAGGACTGTTATTAGTTTTCAATAGTGCAGACATATACAAAGGCATCTACCTTTAGTCTTGCTTCAATAATCTTTGTCAGGGTAAGACAGTCTCCATGAAAACCGCTACATCCAATGACTGTTTTGTCTGTTCTGTAAAAAAAAAACCACATTTCAGGAAACTAAGTTGGTTTGACAGTAGAGGAAGACATGTCTTGGGTAATTTTAAACTGAAAACTCCCATTCCCATTATTCACCAAATGGTAATGGGACAACTATTTAGTTAGCTCTTTTTGGGGGGAGGCGGGGGGGTTGGGAGGTCCTGTATCCCAACATCTCACTCAAAAGAATAAATGAAACTATGAATGGACTGAGGAGAATATGACTGAATTTCTTTACAACCTTAGGTTGAGTTGTGAGCAGCTAGTTTAGCTCACAACTCAAGCCAATTTACATATGATACAACCCAATGTTCACACAGAAAAAGCTTTACAAATTTTATTACATAAAAAATTAAAACTTCTATAAAAATACAATGAACAAAGTTTTAAAAAAGAACCAAGAGCGCCGTTGCCCAGGTTCAATCCCTGGTCGGGGAACTGAGATCCCATAAGCCACTCGGCATAGCCAAAAAGAAAAAAAGAACTAAGGAAATGTATTTGTAGTACATACAACCAAAGTCTAATTTTAATTTCCTTATTCTACAAAGGGTTCCTAAAAATATGAAAAGCATTAACAGCACAATGGCTCATGGGGATGTAATACACAGCATGGTGACTACAGTTAATAAGCCTCTGTTGCGTATTTAAAAGTTGCTAAGAGAGTAGATCTTAGAAGTTCTCACCACAGGGAAACAAATGTCGTAACTATGTGTGGTAACAGATATTAACCAGACTAATTGTGATCATTTTGCAATATATACAAATACAGAATCATTATGTTGTATACCTGAAACTATTATATGTCAATTATACCTCAATTAAAAAAAAACACAATGGAAAGATGGGTAACTTATATGAAAGTCACATAAAAAGAGACACAAGTCACCATAAACATATAAAAGAACCTCCATGCCAATCAGAAATTCAAATCTAAATAAGAGATGATTTCAATCTATTAGACTAATAATGCCTAATGCTGGTGATGTTGTGGGAAATGTGTACTCTCAGATACTGGCAAAGAGGATACACTGATGCAAGTTTTTAGAAGGCTCGTTTGACAGTATCTAGTAGAAATTTAAATGCACACCATTTTCACTCAATAATTCCACTGCCAGAAATTCATCCAGTCAATATACTTATGCAAGTTTGCAAAGATATACTCTGGGTTCACTTGTGTGTAAGTATACGTATTATTTTAATGGCTCTCCAAAACAAAACAAACAAAAACAACCCAAATGCCCACCAGAGGGAAACTGGTAAAATCTTGGTACATCTATGTCTCAAAAATTAATTCCCAAGTCTTGACATGTATAAGGAAACACAAACCAATCTCATCAAGAGATGATCAGCAGAGGCCACATGATACCCTTCCTTTCAGAAATATAAGAATGACTCATACAAAACATACGTGTCCAGCTGGGGAGACCACTGGCACCTCCAGGGGCACCACCAGCATTTCCTGATCCACCCCTATACCCAACCTCACTGCACTGAGCCTAAGACCCCCAGTATACCATAAGGCTTCACTGCCTATACTACTAAGAAGAGTTGACAGGACCAAGAGGGTAGGACAAAATCTGAGCTTCAAAATGCTTTTGCCAAATATCCAGGTACATAAATGAAGAGGCGTTTTTATGCAAAGAATAAAGAGGAAATGTAAGTCTCAAACAGGTGGGGAAGAGGCAGACTTGGCTCTAGGTCAGCCCCAAAGGGCATGGGATCAGAGGCACGCAGGCAATTCAACTGCATGTATGGTCTAGTGCAAAACATGCGTGACAGGAACACATTAACGTTCTGTCTCTATATACCTGAAGAATTTCATTTTAAAAAAAATGGGTATTCACTTAGGCAGCACACAAACTAAAACAGAACATTATAAAGATGAGCAGAATCTTGCACAAGGATAATATATATAAAATCACGTATTTAAATTTTATTTATGACGTTACTACTTTCAAATTATAAAAGTTACAACTTAGAAGAAAAAATTATAGCATGGGTACAGTACAAATCAGAGAAGAGAAAGGGGTATCAAAAGACAGAAGTGGACAGAAAGGGAACTGGGAAGATGAAGACAAGTTTACTGTTCTTTAGGTTAAGATGTGGGCTAGCTCATGCCCTGCAGCACCGCAAGGCCCACCCAAAGGACCCGAACCTCATCAGTCCACTCCTGCTACAATTCAAGGTTAAGACCATCTCGTGGACTAACGTAGGCGTAACCACCACTTTTAACTGTGTCTAAAAATGTTAAATACAAACCACTGCTAACATGCAAGATGCATTTAGGTAATTTACGCAGACTTTCTTCCCCTGTACACATGCCTTTATTTTCTTACGTTTTAGAAAAAATATAAGCACCCCATTAAAACCGTGAACGATGGCTACAACTGCTTACGATAAGGTTAAATTGAATGTTTCAGGTTATCTTCTTTTTTAAGGTGCAGATTAGAAAAAAATTCAACGTATTAATGGATGCATAGAAGGATGAAAGTATGTATGATAAAGTAATAATAATAAAATACTGATAAGATCTAGGTGATAGTATATGAGTGTTCACTACAAAATTATCCTACCTTTGTCGTATATTTGAAATTTTTCATAAGATGTTGAAGTAAAAAATATTTAAGTTACCAAAAACACTGTTGGTACCTAGATATGGCAAATATCATGAAGACTACATACTGAATTATTAGAAAACAATTTCCTAACAAAAATGCAAGCTAAGCTCCAAACAGGCAATTAAAAAATTCATGAAACAAGTCATTTAGAAGTTAAATCTCCTGCAGTATTAAATCATCACAACATGCTGAGAATATGTCCTTAGAAATATTTACTTACAATTTGTAACATTTGGGGCTGTCCCGTGTGTGAATTGAAAACCCCTCACTCAATCGGGTGTCAGAAGCAACAATTGAAAAATCTTCTCCAGCAATTGCCAATACAGTACTGAGGGGAAAAGAAAGACAAAAGAGAAAATTAATGAATTCTTCTGGATGGTAATAACACCTTTCCCAAAATGAGAATGCTCCACAGCATAGAGTGGGATAAAATATACTAGATGTAAGCAAGTGCAGGATCCAGATGGAAGAGGAAAGGTAAGGGGAAAGGATCCCTGGGCTACAAGTCATCTGGGAAAAAAATATTAAGTACTTCGTAAAAAACACAAGCCTCAATCAGAGCAAAGGTTCCTTAGCAGAAGGTAACAGAAACAAATCACTAAATTATCACCATCATCAAAAAATTAACATCTACCGATACTATAAAACAGCCAAAGGCCATGGCCCTGCCCGCTGGGGGGTGGGAGGGCAGGTAGGTGTAGACAGTGGCGCTACAACACAAGCTATCTGAGCTCAGAGAAGAGAGGATTAGTGTTTTTCTTTTCTTTTTAAAAATTTATTTTTTCTGTTTTTTAAAAATTTATATTCTCTTGCACATCAAAGTCATAAGCACGTATGTATAAATATATATATATTTGCTCATTTTAAGAACCTATCCCACTGTTTATTTTTTAAATTTATTTTTTTATACAGCAGGTTCTTATTAGTCAACCATTTTATACACATCAGTGTATACATGTCAATCCCAATCTCCCAATTCATCACACCCCCAACCCCCACCCCCGTAAAATTATTTTTGTATTTTTTAGTTTTTGGCCACGCCAAGCGGCATATGGGATCTTAGTTCCCTCACCAGGGAACTAAGATGGAACCCCTGCCCCCTGCATTGGAAGTGCACAGTCTTAACCACTGGACCTCCAGGGAAGTCCAAAGGCTTAATGTTTTTCATTTCTTTATATCCAAGTCTTTATATTATGTCTTGCACTCAGGAAGACACCCAAATATCTGTTGGAAAATGGACCAACAAAGAACAAACTTTTCCCTTTGTGGCTGTGTGGCTCATGCTAGCAGTTTAGTGGAGGTCTAGAGCATGAGCCCTAAAAGCAGACCGTCTGGGTTCTAAGTCTGGCTCTCCTGCTTAGCAGGTAATGAGATGGTGGGTAAGTTGCTTAACTTCTCAAGGCCTCAATGTCCTCATATGCGTATCAGAGATCATAACAGTAGCTACCTTATTTGGGTGTTAGAGGATTAAATGAGTTAATAATTGTTAACCCCTCATACCAGTGCCTGACACATAACTGGTCCTCCAGGAAAGTGTTAGCTATGATCCTTGTGCCGTAAGCATGAGGCAGCAGAGTATGATCACTGAGAACCTGGGCTCTGGAGTTACCCAAAACCCGCCCCTGCCACTTAACAGCTCTGTGACCTTGGGCAAATCATCCAAGTTCAAGGTGATGATATCAGCAGCTGCTGTGTTAAAGGGTCGCTGTGAGAATTAGACGACATGACCCACATAAAACACCTGCACTGTGCCTCACAGAACATAAGCGCTCAGAAAACTTAGGCCATTATTCTTACCGAGGTGGGATGGCACTAAAACTCTGAAGTACAAAAGGATGGTATTGCACATAACATGAACACTGAATAAAGGAAAACTGGTATAATTCAAATAAAACATTCAAACAACTTATTCAGGTGTCCGTTTTTGTGTATACAAGTGAAGTGGCATAAGGCTTATGTGATGGACAGATCCAACAGCAGAAAATCTCACATGGAAAAGCACAGATCTAGGAATTTTTGTGAGGAATCAAAGGTTATACGAGCAGAATGAGAAAAGTTCCTTTTGCAAAGTGGAATTTTAAGAAGACTACTGTGACAATAACACTATATGTGAAATTAGGATGGAAACTCTTTCAATAAGACTAATGCAGCAGGAAGGTAGCAACGTGAACAGGAAGAAACAGGTATATCCAAAAAACATAAACACACGAACTGTACAGGTTTTTGTAACTACCAAAATGTGTTAGACGCTGGAAGAGCCAATTTTGACATCCAAGATTTTAAACTCTGACAAGCAGCATGATGGCCTAATTATAAGCCGTGTAAATGAGAAGTGATTAAGAGGAATAATTAGTTTGCTTTTTGCTTTCTTTTTTGCGGTACGCGGGCCTCTCACTGCCATGGCCTCTCCCGTTGTGGAGCACGGGCTCCGGAAGCGCAGGCCCAGTGGCCATGGCTCACGGGCCCAGCCACTCCGCGGCATGTGGGATCCTCCCAGACCGCGGCACGAACCCGTGTCCCCTCGATCGGCAGGCGGACTCTCAACCACTGCGCCACCAGGGAAGCCCTACTTTTTGTTTTAATATCTTAAGTTATAGTGAAAGCAGAAAATCCAGGTGGAAAGTTGAATTTAAGAAGCCAGAATCGAGGGGCTCATGAAAGGTAGAACTGGAGAAACAGATCTGGGAATATCTTCCCATAAATGAAACATGTGAGACTACTCAGTGACAAATGTGAAGGCTAATCAATTGGGGTTTAACCACATTTAGTCAGAATAGAAAAAGACATAGGACTAAGTCTTATTTTGTAGAAGCAAAGGCTGCCCAAGAGCCAGCAGGAATAAATATTAAAGAAAAAGAACGAAGACTGAGAAAAGGTAATTCAATAATGAGAAAAGCCATAGCAACTAACTTTAGGGCAGTAACTGGATTACAAAGGTTAAAAAGTGAGTAATGAACACTGAATACCTTATAAGTCTTATATAGAATCTGCAACTGCCTCATGAAATGGGTCTATTAACGCATCTTGTGGTATAACTACTTCATTAGTTGTCATAGGAAATATTTAGAAGTGCAATAATAAAAGCATACATAAACTCCATGGCAACACAGCTATGGATTCAAATCCTGGGGCTCAACTTCACACCAGCTCTGTGACTAAAAAAATTTAACTTCTGGGCTTCCCTGGTGGCGCAGTGGTTGAGAATCTGCCTGCCGATGCAGGCAACTGGGCCCATGAGCCACAACTACTGAGCCTGTGCGTCTGGAGCCTGTGCTCCACAACGAGAGGCCGGCCGCAACAGTGAGAGGCCCGCACACCGCAATGAAGAGTGGCCCCCACTCGCCACAACTAGAGAAAGCCCTCGCACAGAAACGAAGACCCAACACAGCCATAAATAAATAAATAAATAAATAAATTAAAAAAAAAAAAAATTAACTTCTAAGGGCCCAGGCTCATTTGTAAAATTGAGGCATATACCATCTAACACTCAGTCACCATAAGGATTAAAAAAGATAACTGCTTTCAATTTACAAAATGCTTCTCTTTTGATTCTCCCCTCGCCAAAATATGAGTAGCTAAGAAAGACAAGGAAATCTGGGTTCAAGAAGTTGAGGGGTACCCAAAGACCACAATGCTCTTTAGTGGCAGAAACAAGGCTAAAATCATAGCCTTCCACCCTGTTTGCAACATACCGCGAAAATCTGCATTAAAATTTCAAATCCATAAGGACCTGATTAATTAACCTGGTTGCCTTAAAGGACCATCTGTTTGTTCCAATTGGGCGGGGATATTTTAAAGTACAAAGTTTGGTCGGTAAACTATAATCAGTGCTTAAATATACAGCTCTTCATTGTTAGGAGTCCTCAACAGAGTGTTTTTCCATAACCCTGATTCTTTTAGTGTACTGTCAAGGAAAAGTATTATTTAAGGTAAAGATGGTAACTAAAAAAAAAAGACAACTTGAATGCAACACGCAAGAATACAATATTCAAAGGTCCCCCTTCTGAGTATTTTTTTTCCTTAACTTAACGCTAACCCTTAAAAATAAACGCTTATCTATGAAACTAAGTCTGGCCGACTAATCCTACCCGCTATTTAAAATAACAGAAAATGATGAAGTAGTTTCATTTAGCTACAGACACAACTACATCTAACGACACGGCCAATCAATCCTAACTCTTTCATCTCAGATGCTCAACCTGCCCCTTGCCTGCTGGCGCGAGAAACACGTTCAGATAGTAACGAACGGTTAGGTCCATTTTTAAACCTCTTCCAGAGCAGAGCCCAGATATCAATTTCTACCTCCCGTCCACGCAAACCTGCCCGTCCACATCGAGACCCAGTGACCGGCCTGTACGGTGAAGCCCTGAGGAACAAGATCGAACCGAGCAACCACGGAGAGGGAGGCCTGCGGCTGGCGGGGCAAAGCCGGGTAGCCATGCCGACAGCCTTAGGCAGGGACATGGGGGGAGAAAGAGGAAGCGGCGGCTCTCCGGGCTTTACCCTCCGTTGAAAGCGTAGGGCGAAAAGCGCAGCTGCAAAGGGCCCGGGGCGCTGTGAGGCTCCATGGCCGGGTCTCTCCCCGGGCCCGAGTACGCGGCTACCGAGGACAACATCCCGCTGCTCCGCTCCTGCTGTCTCACGGCGAGATGGCGGCCCCTACCGGAAATGGCGCCACTTCCGGCTTCGCGGCGCTGCCTCCGGCCGCTCGGTCTCACGCCGGTCATTGGTCCTAGAGGCAAGCGCCGTAACCTTCCGGTGAGTAGCCGGCGCCCGCTCTTCCAAGAGAGCTGACAGAGAGGTAAAGGCTTTCTCTCCCAAGGAAACATTCGAAATCACTCTTGATGGATAAAAATTTTAAGGTCTGACCTTACAAAGAAATTGGCAAAACTATGGAGCAACGGAAGCTCGAAGACTCTATTGGAGCGTAAATTGGTACAGCCATATTTCGAACAGGGATTGGCATTACTCGGCATAGTTGAAAATACACACGCATCATGACCCAGCAGTGTCACGCAGAGGTATGTACCCTGGCCAGAAAGACGTGTAAGAATGTTCATAAAACATTGTTCTTAACGGCCCCAAAGTAGAAATGAGCTAAATGTCCATAAACTGCAGGATGGATAAAGCAACTGAGGGATGTGTCACAGCAAAAAATTAACCTACTTCAGCTAGAGCGAAGGCACATCAACATGGATGAGTCTTCTAACGTTGAGCAAAAGAATACATACTATATACTTTAGGAGTACACAGTAAGTAGGAAGGGCCTGTGTGGCTGGGGACGGGTCGTGGTGCTGGCAGTACTGGTTGTCTTTACTTGATTTAATACCGTCTGTTAATCTGTACATGGGTTTATGTACTTCTGTATATGAATATTATATTTTACAATTTAAAAATGTTATGTAAAAAAGCAGACAAGCAGCTGGCTAATATAGAATGGACTGTCTGATATATACATGCAATTCTGGAAGCAGAGAAGATTTTTGAAAAGTACTTTTTTAATTAAAACTTTCCCCATACTTAAACAAAGGATTTTCTTTGATGGTTATGGACAGAGAAGTATTGTACTTATTCAGGTACTGGCCTGGATAGAAAAGTTCTGTAAAACATTTCCTATCCTTAAGGAGCTCACAACCTCATTGATTATATGAAGTACAAAGGAAAGCATTACAACATGTAATTATGCCTAAATGAGCCATAGGAGAGGTACTCTGGGGTCCAACTACCTATAGTCTCTTTGTGACCAATGTGAAAATACTGCATAAGATGGTAGCAGCAGAATTAAAATATAATCGAATTTGTAAACCAGGTGTGTTTTTTGTTTGTTTGTTTTATCATTCTACATGTTTGAGAATAGCTAACATGCTTACCATGTGCCAGGCACTGTTCATGCATTTCCTTAATCCATCTCACAGTCCTTAGAGGACACGTGCTATTATTACTCCATCCTACAGACGAAGAAACTGAGGCGGAGAGGTCTGGTAACTTGCTAAATGTCACATCGCTAGTCGGTTTAAACAGTCAACATTTAAAAATCAGTCTTGCCTACTACATCCAGCAACAACCAATCGTAAAATACTCTGACGGGGTGGCCTCGCCGGAAGGCAGAAGAGCTCCGCCCCGCCCCTTGTTTCCCTTAAGCCGAATACCCAGCAAATCACAGGAAGTGACGCAACACCCACACTTCCCTTGGCCCGCGCTGCACGGTGGGCTGCCGGCCGAAGCCGAGGGCGGAACTGGCGGAAGTGACGTTAACAACGCGCGCCAGGAGTTCTGTAGGGTCGGGAACCGTCGCCGTAGCGGGCGCCTGGGCCGTTTGCGGCTTAACGTCGTTTTCGCCGACTGTTAGTTGTCTCTGCAGTGACTCCAGGTAACAGCCCTTTGAGCTTTTCTCTGAGGTTTCGTGTAGAGGTGACCGCTGCAGCGGGGCCCTGGGGTGATGGTGGGAGGAGGCGCGGAATGGACGGGGACACCGCGCGGGGGCTGTTCCTCCCGCTCGTGCTGCCGCAGCTTCGGCCTGTACCGGCTGCCTATCCCACCGAGTGCCTTCCTCTGCCGTAGTTCGAAAGCGGCTTCCCATAGTACGAGCGTGTGGTGCAGGGTGCTGGGAGGGGCCTGAGACAGGACAGTCCCGCGCATCCAAGACGCGGAGTCTTTATGTCCTGCCATCCGTTAATTCCTCTCGATATTCAAAGGGAGATTCACCCTGGCCTGTGCCCACCTGTTTTGCTACCAGCAGTGGTGGTTTTATAATAAAGTTGCGCTTGAGACTTTTTAACGTTTTGTCAGAGGCCGGAGAGTTCAGGCACGCTAGAGCGTTAAGATACAAACACACACCACTTTCCTTACGAGGTCTCCCTCCCTAGGCCCTGGACTGTGTGATTTTCTCGTTTAAAACTCCAGGTAGACGTCTCTGAAAAGATTATGCTTGATTTACATATGCAGTCACTAGAAGGCTATGCAGAATTAATTGAGTCTTTTCCCTTATCAGTGATTATTTCCAAAAAATATCGAATTTGACCAAAAAATGAGGAGATTCTGCAAACAACTCTCTTTTGTGAGGATACAGTAGTGCGGTAATAGTTGTGCGGTTTTAATGACACAGGGGAGGAAAGATGGTCAGTTCCATCACTGGGAGTGAGAGATGAGCTCTGAAAATGGTTACATGAGGCCTCAACCTAGTTCCACCGATTTGTTCTCTAGACTTAGTTTGTAAAAAGGGGTCTGGAGCCACCAGTTTCTGGATAATCTGTAGTCATATTAATGAGTGGTTTAAATCCTGCCCTCATTAACTCTTGCCTGAACCACAGCAGTGAGTCTTAAACCGAACTTCCAGCCTCCAGTTTTATCTATTGGAATTCATCCACACTCTTGCCAAAGTAGATCTACTCATGGTGCACTTCAGAATCTTGTCACTGCTCATATTGCTTATGTAATAATGACTTAGAATCCTGATAATGTGACCTCACTTATATTTGCTGTCTCATCCCCTGCAGGAATGTTCCATGCAGTCATGCTAAATTTGTTGCTTGCATACTGCGTGCTCTTTCAGTGTTTGTCTCTTTCTGCTTCATCTTTCTTCTGCTTGAAATGCTGAATATAAATTCCTTCTCACCTTGCTAGACCCAAGTCATATGGTCCCTGCTTTATGAACATACTCTTCAAAACACTTGGCAGTTATATTGTCTTCTTTTGTGTAGCATGTATGCATTCATTCATGATCACATACTATATGCCAGGCCCTGTACTAAGTACAGAGATTACAAAGACATATATTGCTGATTTCTTCACTCAAGGGGCTTAGCATAGTGCATATCTGCTATTATAGCACTTAAGTTTTGCAGTGATTATTTACAAATCCTTCAAATTGAACTCTTTGATGCCAGGGATCAAATGCCTCTTCATTTTTATATTTGCAGCACTTCTGTTGTTGTAAGAGGATAACAATGTCTGAAAGAGCATAATTTTCTTATATGTCTGATGTTTTCTGAAGCAGAGTTTTCTCTTTTTTTTGGTCTGTTTTCCATTGATGAATATGTAGGATATATAGTCTTTGGGGTCCTTTGTCCTTTCAAAGTCATTATCAGATTCTTTCTGAGTGCTTATTTTGTACCAGTACATGCTTGAGTTACACGTGTGTCTTTGACATATAACTTGTAACTTTAAGATCTGTAAGTTCTGTGTGAGAATATCTTATTAGATGGTAATGTTTAAACTGAAATCTAATAATAATAGCTAACATTTATCCTGTGCTTACTGTGTGATAATTAGATGCTGTTCTTGAGGTGTTAATCAGTCCTGTTTGAATCGGTCAGTTCTCACAGCAATCCTGAGCACGGTAGGAGTCCATCTGAACTAAACAATAAAAGGTAGTTCATCAGTCACTCGGTTCTTTTGACTAAAAGAAATTTCAAACGTGTAGCCAGTAAAGACATGATTTAAGGAAAGCCAGATACAGGCATAGTTTGTATTTATGTGTTCTGAAGAATTAAAGTTATTACATATATAAAAACATGATGTTTATTTTTGTGTCTGTACGGCGTCTATCACAGTGTTTTATTTAAAGTAGTTGCTCAATAAATGAGCACACTAAAGTGTATTGGATCCAATTCAAAATTTATTAAACTTAATGCCCAAGACATTGTAGAGGATAGAATGCTGAATGGAATATTTTAAAACTTGAATTTAGCCTAATAGCGCTGTGTATACAATGCATAATAAATATTTCTACTCAGATATGACAGGTTCCTTAGGAATTTGTTTTCCCTGGGTGTTTTTCCCCAAAAGTTTTTAATGCTGATTATGTACTTTAATTTTTAACATTATAAGACTATAAATTAAACACATAAAAAAACAATTTTTGTTCTGTTGGCAATTTTGCATGCAGTCACAGGAAATGTGGAAGGAATAAGATTTCAGCTTTGTAAGGTAAAAAGAAATATATTCCAAAATAGTTTCGTTGGTTTTTTTCATTCTTTGTTTGTTTGTTTTTTGTTTAACCATGAAACTGGTTTATAAGACTGTATAGCTTACCTGTATTCTTACATTAAACTTCAAACTTTTTTCAAAGCAGCATCACTGTTTCTTGGTGTGCATGAAGATAACCCAGAGAGTTGAGGAAGTCGCTAAGAGTGTGCTGGGGATGCTCTAGGAAAAGACTGAATGCTGAGGTGATTCCCAGTCCAAAGGTTTTTGATTTGCCAAGAAGAAAGTGAACCTCATGGATCAGAACAACAGCCTCCCACCTTATGCCCAGGGCCTGGCCTCCCCTCAGGTAATACAACTGGAGGGAGGGTACACGTAGGTCAGAATCTGCATTGTTAGAGACAGTGTAAAAGGGAAGCAAGGGAATTTAACCATCTGTTGTTGAAAATGGATTTATATTTTTTAAGCCTCCTTTATTTCATTGAGAAGTTCTATTAGGCTTTGAATAAACATGATAGTGTTTGATTTGGGGAGTTTGTTTGGAAGCTAAAATGTGTATTTGTAAAACTTAATCTTTTGATAAGCACTTATGAAAGTGGTCTGAGTGATTATAGGGTGTTTGATTTTGGAGATAACTCTAACCAAATTATTTTCTAGTTTTCTTTTCATTTTTATGTTTAAGGTTCCAAATAACGTAGCTACTTTTAAATTTTTAAATAATTTCTGTTGAAGTGTAGTTTACATACTTAAATAAAAACACTCTATTATTTTTAAGGTTTAATTTTATTTATTTTTGGCTGCATTGGGTCTTCGTTGCTGCGAGCAGGCTTTCTCTAGTTGCGGCGAGCGGGGGCTACTCTTCGTTGTGGTGCACGGGCTTCTTGCGGTGGCTTCTCTTGTTGCAGAGCACGGGCTCTAGGTGTGTGGGCTTCAGTAGTTGTGGCACGCGGGCCCTAGAGCTCAGGTTCAGTAGTTGTGGCGCCTGGGCTTTGCTACTCTGCAGTGTGTAGGATCTTCCCAGACCAGGGATCGAACCCGTTTCCCCTGCATTGGCAGGTGGATTCTTATCCACTGTGCCACCAGGAAGTCAAAAAACACCCATTTTAAGTATGTGTTTTGATAAGTGTATGCACCTGTGAAGGTTATAGAACATTTCAATCACCCTAAAAGTCCCTTCCTGCCCCTTTGCAGTCATTCCCCTAGCTCCAGGCAACTAATGATCTGCTTTCCAGAGTTAGAGATAGTTTTGCCTACTCTAGAATATCATGCAAATGGCACCATACCAGTATATGCTTTTATTTGTGTCTGTCTTTGTGTATCAGCAAGTTCCTTTTTATCACCAAGTAGCACTCTGTTGTATGGGTGTCCGACAGTTTGTCCATTTTCCAGTTGCTGACATTAGGGTTGTTTCCAGGTTGGGGCCATTGTGAATAAAGGTGCTTTGCGTTTGTGTACATTTCTCCGTGTCTGCTATGTTTTTGTTTCTCTTGGGTGAGTACTCAGGAGTGGGATTGCTGGGTCATTGTGTACGTGCATGTTTAACTCTATAAGAAAGCATGTTCTGAGGCTCTGCCAGCAACACGTGAGAGTTCTATTTGCTCCACGTGCTCACCGGCCCTTGGGTTTTTACTTCAGCCGTTCTAGAAGTACAAGCATTTTCCTCTGACTTATGATCTTGAACATCTTGTCAAGTGCTTATTAGCTATTTATAGATCTTCATTTGTAAAATGTCCTTCACATCTTTTGCCCATTCTTTATTGGTCTGTTTTTTCATCTTTTATTGAATTTTGATTGTTCTTTATGTAGTCTGGATATGAGTTCTTTCTCAGATATATGTATGGTAGATGTTTTCTCGTAGTCTGTGGCTTAATTTTTAATTTTCTTTTTTTTAAAAAAATATTTATTTATTTTATTTTTTTGTCTGCGTAGGGTCTTAGTTGTGCCACATGGGATCTTTCGTTGCGGCATGTGGGCTTCTCTCTAGTTGTGGCGCACGGACTTCTCTCTAATTGTGGTGCACAGGATCCAGAGCGCATGGGCTCTGTAGTTGCGGCACTCGGGCTCTCCAGTTGTGGCACATGGGCTTAGTTGCCCCGCAGCCTGTGGGATCTTAGTTCCCTGACCAGGGATCGAACCGGCGTCCCCTGTATTGCAAGCCAGGTTCTTAACTCTTAACCACTGGACCACCAGGGAAGTCCCAAGTTTTAATTTTCTTAATGGTATCTTTCAAAGAGTAGAAGTTCTCGATTTTTTCTAAGTCTTAAAGCATTGTTATCCTCTAGAGCCTGAAGGGTTAAGGAGCTTCCTTAAATTCTCACGTGTTGTAAGTAGCAGAGTTGGATTTCACACCCAGGTCTGCTTCCACATCCTAAGCTCTTACCTACTGTGTTATGCTGAAGAAGAAAGTGATGTGTGTAAGAACAGCAAGTTCCTCCCCATTACTGCTATATAACCCCCTTTGTACTCGGAAGGTGCCTGTCTTTGCAAATCTCATCTGCTGTTCTACCAGCCAAGTCCTACAGACACAAACACCAGCCAGCCTAACCCATTGTTCTCCTAACTTCCCACAGGGGGCCATGACTCCTGGAATCCCTATCTTTAGTCCAATGATGCCGTATGGCACAGGACTGACTCCACAGCCTATTCAGAGCACCAACAGTCTGTCTATTTTGGAAGAACAGCAAAGGCAGCAGCAGCAACAGCAGCAGCAACAGCAGCAGCAGCAGCAGCAGCAGCAGCAGCAGCAGCAGGCGGCAGTGGCAGCCGTTCAGCAGTCGACCTCCCAGCAGGCGACCCAGGGGGCCTCGGGCCAGACACCACAGCTTTTCCACTCACAGACTCTTACGACCGCACCCTTGCCGGGCACCACTCCCCTGTATCCCTCCCCCATGACTCCCATGACCCCCATTACCCCTGCCACGCCAGCCTCGGAGAGCTCTGGGATTGTGCCGCAGCTGCAGTGAGTACTTGTTGTACGTCCTTTCCCTGCCCTGGAGGGGTCCCCTGGAACTGTGCTGCTGTTCTTTGTTCTCAGATGGATTGAGTTATTTGTGTGGCACTAATGGCGATCATGCATCAAAACTCGCTTTAAAAAGAAAAGGGGAAGCTGTCTTAGTGAGTCAGTGCCCCCAGTAAAAGGCTCTCATAACATCTTCAGAAATTTAGTAGCTGTGCTTATATGTTTGGGCCAATGAAGTTCAATTTAGATTGCATTATTGTTGTTGTAGACATTTCGCTGTAGCTGATTTACCAAATGAAGCTTTATGTAGTCTCCTTCCCGTGTGATATTTTTAGTTTTTGGGAAGATTAATTACTTAGTCACAGAATCATTATAGTTCATAGTGGTCCTTGTTTTCCTTCATTGGTCATTGTAAGGGCTGCATGTAAATTTTTGAAGAACTGTGCCCTTCCCACAAGCTGAGGATGGCTGTTCTTGTCCTAAATGTATTTTTCTATCTAATTGAATTAGGTCCTGTATGTAACAGAACTGGGGGGTAGGGGACGGGTAGGGAAAATTTCTCTTTCCTGAAAAACAAATATTCTTAAATATCTGTCGCCGAGAAGTATATAGCTTTTGCCTTTAGGAAGTTTATGGCCATATCAGGGGATATTTGTAACAACTATGTTACCCAGTTTTCTTGTAAGTCATTCCTGATCATTTTTAGAACTAAGTAATGTTTAACCATGGATCCTGACTCTTATCCAGTGGCCTAAATCTTGCGTGGGTGTTTGTTTGATCTGAAACAATTTTAAAAACAAAATAATTTTAATCTTAATGATTTTAGAAAGATAAGCACTTGTTAGTTCACCTCTATAAACACCATACCCTATTGTCTTTAACACTTAGCTGGCTCCTGTGTGTATTTAAGTTTGCACCTTTGGTTTAAATCGTAAATTCTACCTAGTTCAGATGGGGTGTTTGTTTCTTGCCAACACCGTAATATTTCTGGTATTCCACAAAGCGTCCCAGAAAATTCACAAGATTGTAGAAATTAAATAACATACTTGTATTTTCTTATTTTTGTTACGAACTTATTTATTTATTTTTATTTTTGGCTGCGTTGGGTGTTCGTCACTGCATGCGCACGCTTTCTCTAGTTGCGGCGAGCGGGGGCTACTCTTCATTGTGGTGCACGGGCTCAGTAGTTGTGGCTCGTGGGCTCTAGAGTGCAGGCTCAGTAGTTGTGGTGCATGGGCTTAGCTGCTCCATGGCATGTGGGATCTTCCTGAACCAGGGCTCGAACCCGTGTCCCCTGCCTTGGCAGGTGGACTCTTAATTGCTGCGCCACCAGGAAAGTCCAAATAACACACTTTTAAACAGCCAATGGATTGAAGATCATAGGGACAGTTAGAAAATACTTAGAGACAAATGAAAACAAAAATACAACATACTAAAACATACGGGATGCAGCAAATGTGGTGCTGTGGGTGAAATTTATACCTACAAATGATCACATTAAAAAACAAGAGGGCTTCCCTGGTGGCACAGTGGTTGAGAATCTGCCTGCCAATGCAGGGGACACGGGTTCGAGCCCTGCTCTGGGAAGATCCCACATGCCGCGGAGCAGCTAGGCCCGTGAGCCACAATTACTGAGCCTGCGCGTCTGGAGCTTGTGCTGCACAACGAGAGAGGCCGCGACAGTGAGAGGCCCGCGCACCGCGATGAAGAGTGGCCCCCGCTCGCCTCAACAAGAGAAATCCCACACACAGAAACGAAGACCCAACACAGCCAAAAAACAAACAAAAATATTTCAAATCAATAACTTAATGTTACAACTGAAAAAAGAACAAACTAACCCCAAAGCTAGCAGAAGGAAGGAAATAGTAAAGATTAGGGCAGAGATAAATGAAATAGAGAAAAGAAAAACAGTAGAGAAAATCAATGAAACAAAAGGTTGGTTCTTTGAAAAAAATCGACAAACGTTTAGTTAGACTAACAAAAAAAGGGAAGACTCAAATTACTAAAATCAGAAAAGGAAGTAGGGATGTTACTACCAATTCTACACAAATTAAATAGATTATAAGAAAGTTCTGTGAACTTGTGTATGTAAAATTGATTGGAAGGAAATAGGTGATGTAGAAATGAGAACATTGAGTTGATCAACCTAACTGGCATTACAATTGTGTATTAAAGAAGACACCCAACCTCTTTTCAACCTAATTATGAGCTATCAAGTTTTCAAAGGTATTGCATTTTGACAGTGCCAAAGAAAGACCCAGAAGCAGCCATGAGCTGGAACAGTTGGAGATGTATTTGCAATCTGGGATCAGTATTCACAAGAGAGTGATGTTACAACTCATTTAGAAGTTATTTATAAAATTATATAAGAATATTAAAAAATGAAAAGTGTTCATTGGACCCAGATAATAGATGGTGATGTTTGTTTTTCTTGACTTACTGAGGGTTAATCAGAGGAAAAAGCTGGTTTTCTTCCTTTGTCAAAGATAATTGAACTTTTGTTCTTCCAAAAGATACTTATTTTGAGAGAAGTGAGAAAGTCATACCTCACTTAGGAACCATGTGTATACAGAGCAAGTTACCCCCACTTAAGCCTCAGCTTCTTCATCTGAAAATGGCAGTACTAAATAGTTATTACTTCATAGTGCATTGTAAGTATTAAGTGAGATTATCTTTGTAAAATGTTGGCATGGTGTTTGGTACTTGTTTAAACACTTAATAAATGTCAGCAATTTTTAAAAATTTTAATTAAAAAAATTAAGATAGTTTAAATTAAACTAATTTAATCTCATTAAATTTCATTAAATTAGTTCTAATGAAAGAATACAATTTCTAAGTAATCATCTAACACTAACAGTAAATAATCATGTTTTCTTTTCTAATTTCTTACAGAAATATTGTATCCACAGTGAATCTTGGTTGTAAACTTGACCTGAAGACCATTGCACTTCGTGCCCGGAATGCTGAATATAATCCCAAGGTCAGAACAATTTTAATGTATTTCAGACTATAATAATACAGAATTTTCTTCCAAAGGTCTCTAGATCAAAAAGAATATGTTGTGTTTAAGTTTGTTGACACCAGCAAAACAAGGATTTAAAGCAAAATATGCAGCATTTTTATTGACTAGCTGCCAAGTAGGAGACTCCAGGAATACAGCAGTCCACAGGATGAAGTTTGACACATCCATTGTGAGGGGATCACGTGAAGTTACAGAGCAAAATATATAGAGACTCCAGGAATACAGCAGTCCACAGGATGCAGTCTGACATACCCATTGTGAGGGGATCATGTGAAATTACAGAGCAAAATATATAGAGACTCCAGGAATACAGCAGTCCACAGGATGAAGTCTGACGTATCCATTGTGAGGGGATCATGTGAAGTTACAGAGCAAAATATATAGAGACTCCAGGAATACAGCAGTCCACAGGATGAAGTTTGACATATTCATTGTGAGGGGATCATGTGAAGTTACAGAGCAAAATATATAGTATGATCCCATTTATGTTTTGAAAACTATATAGAATCGAATGCCATACTACCTGGAATTTACTTCAGAATAGTCCAGTTGGAGAATTGGGAAAGGGACATATGGATGAAACAAGATTAGCCAAAAGTTAATAATTGTTAAAGTTGGATAATAAGTACAAGAAGTTTATTATATTTTCTACCTTTGTATAACTGCGGATTTTTTTATAATAAAAAGATTAAGGGAAAAATACCTACAAATTTTCTGATTTTAAGATAACAGCCTAGGGCTTCCCTGGTGGCACAGTGGTTAAGCATCCCCCTGCCAGTGCAGGGGACATGGGTTCGATCCCTGCTCTGGGAAGATCCCACATGCCGCGGAGCAACTAAGCCCGTGCACCACAGCTACTGAGCCTGCGCTCTAGAGCCCGTGAGCCACAACTACTGAGGCCCGCATGCCTAGAGCCCATGCTCTGCAACAAGAGAAGCCACCGCAATGAGAAGCCCGCGCACCACAACGAACAGTAGCCCCCGCTCGCCACAACTAGAGAAGGCCCGTGCACAGCAATGAAGACCCAACGCAGCCAAAACTAAATAAATAAATTTATTTAAAAAAAAAAACAGCCTAATGCATATGGAAAGTCCATATGAATGTAGCATTATAAGAATCTTTTGTCATAATTTTATTAAGTTGAATACATGATTTTACATAATTTTTTCTAATGAAATGATATTAGTTATCCAAGCAATAAAACCAGTAGAGGGAATTTAGGAAATGCAAAATAATTAGGCATTTCCTGGGACTTGAATAAACTAGAATATAATGCTAGCATTTTTACATGGTGGTAAAATCAGAGAGAAGACATATAGTAGTTTTTAAACTAAAATTGTGAAAGCAATCTAATTTGTCAAAGAGTGATCTTGATTAGAAATAATACGAATTTTTTCATGTGTAATTAGATAGCAGATATTAAAATTTCAGTTATTTTGAAACTAATTTTTTGCTTTGTATCATGTAACCTAGTCACTGAGGCCATTACATTTATATAAATGCCAATCCACCAATTCAGTTTCTAAAGTATTGGAAACGGGAGGTAACGTCACTATGCGTTGATATGCTTGTAATCTGATTTATTAATTCCTTCTGGAGGTGGAAAAGGTTTAGCAGTAGATTTGTCTAAAAAAATTAATAAAACAAAATTTATAGTTAAAGAAAGATATTTTTGCAAATATTCCTTGTCTTCAGGTGTTGGGATGTGTATGACAGAACACAGAGATCTTGGTCCAGCCGCCTTAGAGTCACAACTTGTGTGCTTGCTTGCTCCATATGCAAAAGACGCGTGGCACATGGTGATGTAAGGGAGCCCTGTATGGAAACACATGACAGATATCTTGATAACTAAGTACCAGGTCCTTCTTACTATTTGGGGTGTTCTTTCTCATTGTCTAGTTCTCCTGACAGAAGTCAGCAGTCTGGCATGACATCATTAACTATTGTCTCTGGCTGTTTTAGCGGTTTGCTGCTGTAATCATGAGAATAAGAGAGCCCCGGACCACGGCACTGATATTCAGTTCTGGGAAGATGGTGTGCACAGGAGCCAAGAGGTGGGTTTAAAGGAGTTCATTGTCCTGGTCTGTATGTTATGAAAGAAATGGCTGTGTCATGGTTTCTAGGTGTTAGGCTAATACTTTAATAAAATGTTATTGTTGCTTTCTTATTAAAATAGTTGATTCTCATCACTTTTAGACAGTAGTAACTTCATTTTCTTAAAACCAGGCATTAGTTTAGGGTGTATGCTATCACCTTATTTCCATACAATTCAGCATGTATGCATGCCTCATTTTTGTCATTCATGACCCTGCACTTGAGAACCTTTTGTCGACGATGATACTGCTATCATTATGCTTTTGTCACATGAGCCCTGCTCTGCTAAGTCATAGTTTTGTCCAAGAGATGACTTCTAGGAATGGATAAAGAAAGACTTGGCGTAAAAGAGGAATTAGCGTATGCATTCTTTGAGTATAAGTCTCATCATTATTTTCCTATCCAAATGAAGCTTGTTAGTTTTCATCTCAGTAGAAATTTGTGAGCTAAAGTACAATAATACTGATGATAATGGTGACGATGATATTATGTTTCACACGTATAAAATCTAGGGCTGTTGGGACTTCTCTGGTAGCCCAGTGGCTTAAGACTCTGTGCTCCCAATGCAGGCGGCCTGGGTTCGCTCCCTGGTCAGGGAATTAAGTCCCATACGTGGCAACTAAGAGTTTGCATGCCACAACTAAAGATTCCACATGCTGCAACTGAAGATCCCGTGTGCCACAATGAAGATCCCGTGTGCTGCAACTAAGACCCGGCATAGCCAAATAAATAAATAACTTTTTTTTTTTTAAAAATCTAGGGCTATCAGTAATTTGGTGAATTGAAGAGGGATTCATTTTGGTAGGCCTAAGTTTTCTGTCAAGGACACAGGAATACTTTGTACATAAAACTGTTAATGTCTGTTGAGCTTTTCTTTATTGGAAGGGGTGACCAGTTTACACTTTATAAAATATCTTTCCTAATTTGGACTTTTTATAAGTTTTTCATCTAAATAATTATTTTAGCTGTCTTTGAGTATGAATATTTCACTTTTTCTTTCCCTAGTGAAGAACAGTCCAGACTAGCAGCAAGAAAATATGCCAGGGTTGTACAGAAGTTGGGTTTTCCAGCTAAGTTCTTGGACTTCAAGATTCAGAATATGGTGGGGAGCTGCGATGTGAAGTTCCCTATAAGGTTAGAAGGCCTTGTGCTTACCCACCAACAGTTCAGTAGGTGAGTCTGAAATGGATTGTGATTGCTTTTGGCAACAAGTAATTTATAATCTATTTAAACATTGTTCATGATAAAACATGTGCAAACTAATTAGTATGTAAGAACAAATGATATACTTATAGGTATATTTAATGTTGAAGTGTCTTCCTGATGTCTTTGGTAACACCTATTATTCTCACCAGCCTCCTACTTCCCTGTCATTTCACTTAACGACACCCAAAAGTCCCCTTTACTGGGATGAAATTGATTCCCCTTCTGTATGTTTTATCATTTTATTGCTCACTAAATACATTTTAAATACATGAACAAAGTCCACAACCTCTTGTATCAGTTTTTTCCCCAGTTGTTTGAATCTTTTGTGCTAGTCAACATTTATTTTCCCTGCTACTTCCTGATGAAGACTTACAAGGCAGGTGGTCCCTACCCACCTCTCCAGCCTCTCTGCTCGTAGCACCCCCAAGGCTTATCATGCCCTTATTGCACCAGGGCCCTTGCACATCCCACTTTTGTACCTGGCACACTCTTATATCACTTTTCACTTAGGAAAGTCCCACTGGCATTTCACATATCCACCCTAGCATCTCTTCCTCAGAGAAGCCTATCTTGAATTTTCCACTAGGTTAAACAGAGTCACACATCCTAACTGTTTTCAATCTCTCTAACTAAGAAAATGAGATTACTAGGATTAGAATAAAACATACCAATAGTGCATTTAGTTAGACAACATAGTCAGGGAAAGATTCAGTCTCCAACTAGTATCTTTTCTATCACTTTGGTTAAATTGCCTGAACAAAGTTAACAGCTAGAGATATTTCAGTTTAAGGAGATGAGATGTGAATGATTAGAAGGTAAACTGTGACTGTCAGATCTTATAAATGAATGATTATTGGGCTCTTGTAAGTCGGTGTAAACTTGTCCAGAATGAAACTTGATAAAGGTCAGAGACTATAGAACATATTTATAAAGCTCTTGTTCTTATGTCAGGAAATCCAGATTCGTTAGAAATAGAGTTAGTTGGTCTTCAAGTGCCAGTTACAAGTTGGCCTCACTTGAGCCCTCTCTCCTGTGGCGCTCCTCAGGAGTTGGGCTTCACCTCCTCATTAGTGTGCTGCTTACTCAGTACTTTCCCTTGTTCAGGTCCCCATTTTTTCTAAAGGCATGAGCAGCTGTTAATTTCTAAACTGTTTTTGCCATTTTCCTTCTAGTTATGAGCCAGAGTTATTTCCTGGTTTAATCTACAGAATGATCAAACCGAGAATTGTTCTCCTTATTTTTGTTTCTGGAAAAGTTGTATTAACAGGTAAGTTGCAACAGGAAGTAGTGTTCGAAGTTTGGAAAGTGTGAAGAATGGCATTTTCTCAGTGCTAAGAAGTAATATCACAGTGTCGGGACAGTTGACTAGTGACTTGTAAAGAAGCTTTGCCCCTTTTTTGTCTTCCCCTGACCCCAACACTCTGATGGGAAACACACCCACCAGAGGGAGTGAGCCGAGGGAAGTCAGAGCACAGCCCTGCTGGTTCTTCAGCTGAAGCATGACCTTGGTGGGGAAGGGGGAGGTGGGCATTACAGCATAACAGATGGCGTTTTAAGTTGGGTACCATTGTCTAAAGCTTTGGGGTTCATCACCATTATCATTTTGCGACAACAAAGGCAGATTCAAAAGAGCTTGTTTGAAGGCAGCGATTGGGAGAATAAGATTCAGCCACTCTGACTGCTGCCCTGCTGGGTTCTGACACAGTCCAGAGCCCAACACCAGTCACATGGGCAGACTGGGGAAGGAGGCTGGAGTCACCTGGGGCGCTGCTTTTGTAATTTTTTTAAGAAGCCAACTTAAAAAAATACCACCTTAAAAACAAAAATAGGATTATGACAAGGGTCCATCATTAATGTTTTAATGCATCTGTCTTACTAGGTGTGGAGAGAATTGTGCTTGTGGTTTTATGTTAAGAAATGCCGTTTCACACTCTTCTCTACTCCAACTTGTCTTCATAGGTGCTAAAGTCAGAGCAGAAATTTATGAAGCCTTTGAGAACATCTACCCTATTCTAAAGGGTTTCAGGAAGACAACGTAATGGCTGTCATGTACTCCTGCCTCCCCCACCCACTTGTTTTTTTTAAAACAAATCAGTTCTGGTACATTTAGTGGTGTTGTGGACGGCCCCATGTGATGAGAGGATGGATGTCTGGTTGTAGGTTGCAGCACGAGGTGAAGCTCCCCTGCATGTGTACCCCGTAGGGATGCCAGGAAGGGGGCATTATTTCTGCACAGAGATCACCGAAGTGTTACTGTAAGTTGCTCGAACTGTGCTGCTATTTGGGCAGCGCTGCCCGTTTATTTATATTTAGCTTTTAAACACTTACTGCTGTTGACAAGTTGGTTTAAGGGACAAAACTTTAAGTGTTAAAGCCACCTCAACAATCGATTGGACTTTATTTTGTTTAATTTCTTCCCCATAAACCGCAGTTTTTATATTTCTACCAGAAAAGTAAAAATCTTTTTTAAAAAGTGTTGTTTTCTAATTTGTAACTCCTGAGGGTTATTTTTGTGCCACATTCCGCCTTTCCAGTATTGCAGGACAGAATAGAAATGTATTAATGAAAACAAATGGCTGTACATATTTTTCTTCCTTCAGAGTACTCTGTACAATAAATGCTGTTTATAAAAGTGTTAGATTGATGTTATAAATGAAACTTTGTAAGACTCATGTGATCATACTGTTTAAAAAGTCGTATTTTAGAAATAATGCCTGAAACCATTTCAGTGTGCTTGCTTGCTTGCTTGCTGTTTGTTTCAATCAACATTTCATTGTATGTTGCAGTGAAAATGGAAGAATTGTCTGAAAATTTTAAGTTGCTCACAAAACATGTTTATTACGTCCCGTACGTTGAGCACCTCCCGTTTCCCAGATATGTTGCCTTCTCACAAAAGCTGCAGTTAGGTTTTGTTCCTCTTTCACAAGTAGGGTAAGGTAGGCCCCAGCTGAGGGTCTGCCCAAGGTTACAGAGCCCGTTAAGTGGCAAACACGGGCTCTAAGCCAAAGGCCTTCAGTGTTAGAGCTGGGGTCGTCCACTGACTGGTGAGGTGTGTTTTTCTCATGAATATCAGGTGAGCACGTGTAAGTTCTTGGGGTTCATTGTTCGGGCGTGTGTTTTTCTTTTTAATTGTAAAAATATTTTTTCTGAAACCAGAAAGTTTCTTCCTTCCTCTCCCTTCTGTCTGTTTCCCTAGGTTAACTACCAGATTGGTGGGTACCTCCCCAGCCCTCTTCTGTTCAGGTTTTTTTCTTTTGGGGGTGCTTTTGTTATCATATTGAAAAAATAGTAAAGCATATGTTTGATTTTATAGCTTCCTTTTTTTTTTTTTTTTTTTTTGCGGTACTCGGGCCTCTCCCTGTTGTGGCCTCTCCCGTTGCGGAGCACAGGCTCCGGACGTGCAGGCTCAGCGGATATGGCTCACGGGCCCAGCCGCTCCGCGGCATGTGGCATCTTCCTGGACCGGGGCACGAACCCGTGTCCCCTGCATCAGCAGGCAGACCCCCAACCACTGCGCCACCAGGGAAGCCCCTATAGCTTCCTTTTTTTAGTCACTATATCATACACATTTTTCCATGACAAACATACTGCCATGAAATGGAATCTGATGGTGCCACATGATGTAATCTGATGGTTACACAAGTTTATATATTTAACCATTTCCGTAATTATGGTCATTTATGTTACCTGTAGTGTTTTACTATTATAAACAGGTGCTGCAGGGAACATCCTTTTATGTGTATTTGTGGATAAGTACAGGTATTTCTGTAGTAACATGCCTAGAAGAGGAGTCACTGTATTAAGAGCATTTATACATTCTAGGTTTTGATAGATCCATACCAGGTTACAGTCCAGAGAGAACATGGTGTATGAGGTACCCTTTTCTTGCATTTTCCAGTCATCAGTGATGTCAGTAATGTATGGATGAATCGGAAAGACATCAGTCCAGTATAATCTCCTTCTATTCAAGAAAGAATTGTTTCCCCACGTGTGAGTCTTCCTTTAGGTTCTTCAGTAAAGTTTCATAATTTTTTTCATATAGGGCTTTACATTACATAAAAGTTAATTCCTAAGTATTTTAGTTCATTATTAATGGCATTTTTCATAAGACTTTAAAATTATTGCTGATAGATTTATTTCCAGTCACTTTACTGAATTCTTGTTACTCCTTATGCACCAGTCCAGCAACACCACCCACCCAAATAACCATTATCCTTTTACAGTAATTACCTAAACACCAATATAGGTTAGTCTTCCATTTTAATAAATTGATGTTTTTATGTCTGCTTTATTCCTTAAGTTCCCCTGCCATCTCATTTAAGGAAATTTATAGGCTGTTTGGCTAGTAGTTTCTTACAGTCTGTCTTGCTATTTGCAAACTCAGGATGGTGCAGCCAGCATGTCCCTCTGTTCTCTGCATTTCCTACCGGTTGGTGACTGCATCTAAAGGCTTGATCCCTTTGTAAAGACTGTAAGTAGTGTTTGTTAGGGATTTAATGTCTGATTGGCGTCTTCTGATTGATCCACTAATTCATTAGTGGGTTGCAAAAGATAAAATTCTAATTATTTTTTTCATGATTTGTTAGAATACTTTTTTATATAGTTATATACTTCTTTCACATAGCAGGATAAGTTCTTGCTTCTTTCCCTTTAAAAGTTTTCAAGATAAAATACCTCATGAGTTCGTACTAATATATCCAATCCAGATTCAGACTACAGGGTTTTTATTTGATCAGTTCTATATTACGTATTTTACGCTGAGAACCCTTAATTTTTAAAGACACGTGGGATGATGAGTTAGTTAGAATAACAGAACACTACCACTAATATGAATATCAAAAGCACTGAAACATTTTTTCTTTGCTGTGATCTCTGAATTGTCAAAGGATGATGAGACCAGCATTCAGTGTATCAAAAAGGGACAGGTGACTGCACTGCTCTCTACGGTAGGGTGAGCTGCCTGGTCAGGCAGTATCTGGGCCAAGCAGAGGTTTGGGGGACAGCATGCATGGGTTGGCAGTAGTGATTGATGTCGTCCGCAGGAGCAGCTGCTGGGTGAGATGTGTCGGTCATTTCATGGTTGGCATGAAGGTTTTTAAATGTCTTGACATATCTAGAGGCAACTGAGTTGCTTTTTTTATTTATCTAAATTTTCTTATTTTTGTTTTAGTTATTTTCAACTAGTTGCTTTTTTTGGACATGGTTGCCAAGTCAGTGCTGGAAGTCTGTCTCCAAATGGAAATGCCCGGTGAACTTGCTGTCATCTCCAGACCTTGGCAGGGATACACACCTAAAGGATAGCTTGGTGGGTTACCAACATGCCTGCAAGAATGTCTACATAATCTGGGGATCTCTCCAAATAGACAGACCCTAAACAATTTGCTTAAGAAGTCCTTCGCAGTCAGGATGCTGTCCTACTGGGGCAAACTTCTGATTTATAGTTTGGGCTATGAAGGCCCCACTAGTCCAGTATTTTATGTATCTTTATATAAATTACACACATATCCACACACACGTGATATGGACTAAAAGGCCAGGATTTCCTGATAAAAAACTATAGTGAAATAGCCAAGTCAGTGATATTAGCAAGTGATATTACCTCCAAAAAGATGTGTTTATGGTGGCAGTGCATTTCAGGGTTAGCAGGGATGTTACCAGAACTAGCTGCTGGTCTTCACGCAGTGATCAACAGCAATGTCTCCAAGTTTGCCTTCGCAGCAGTGAAGCCTGCCCAGCACCAAGAGAATTGGGAATTATCACAAGTGTAAATCACCTGGGGCTGGAAGGAGGCTTAGCGTGGTTGGTGGCATTGATTCAGGAACCGCTTGTGTAAACAGAGGCATCGGAAACAATATCCCTCACTTGAAAGCTACCTCAGAGCCTTCCCTCAGGCTGACCCAGGGAAATCCCCGTGGCTGATTCCCTGTCCTTATTTGGGTTTACTTGCCATGTGGACAGTGCTGTGAGATGGGGAGATGGAGAGAGAAGACCTTTCAGCCTCTGGTCTATAAGCAGTGCCACTGGCTGACCAAAGTCAGTTTTGAAGTAGAGCTTCTCTTTGAACTCAGGAAGTCTCTTGGGGTTTTACCCAAATATTTTTCTCCTTGTTTTAACTTTGCAAATTTTAGGGGAGAAATGCTCTTGAGTGATGGTTTGACTTAATTAGGCACATAACCCATTTTTATTATAGAAAGAAATATACATATAAGTAAAAAGATCATGTCACTTAGTCCCACTGTTTAGTTAACCAGTTCACACCTAGTGCATTTCATTCCAGATATTTTTGGTGTATATACATGTGTATAAATATTTTTACAAAAATAGCATACTATGAATACCATCTACAATGGTACCTTGGCATCTTTATCTTACTTGATGTGCATATAAGTCTGTATCATTAAGACTGTGTAGCCTCCTGCTGGACAGATACACAACACCTAAAACAACATCTTTGTGTATCTCTGGTATAATTACTTCCTTAGGATAAAGTCCTAGAAATGGAATTGGAAGGTCTAAGAGATGATGAATATTTTGAGGCTTCACACAGTTGTCTTTAGGCAGTATCTGTTATATCTTGCTTCCAAACAAATTCCTCTGTGTAGCCAGTGCCCAGGCCACAGCTTTCAGCACAGGTGAAGACGGCCAGGACGCCCCAGTCGACACTCCTGCCCAGTCTGTCGGCCTTCAGGTAGTTGAGCAGATGAGGCATGACCTGGGAAAAGGATGGCACAGTCAGAGCGCTCCTTGGCGGTGATGAGCACAGTCTGCTTTCAACAGACCAGACCTTCCTGGGGATCCTGGTCTCTCCATCTCCACACTCCACAGCAAGATTAAAGACATTAATGGTGTTAACATACTTAACAATCTAAAAATACTTTGCAACTCTATGTTTCTTTAAAGTCCCTCTCTATTTGGTGTCTTTCTTTTTCGTTTAAGAAAGAAGTTCCTAAGTATAATAAGATCAGCTGATCTATTTGACCTGGCTGTTAACCTAATTATTTTTTTATTAATAATATGCCACAAAATAGGGATGAGGCTTCTCTTTGGGCAACTCTTATTTTGGGTTATTTACAACCTGAATAGCAGATGCTGTTACTATGACTCTGAAGAAACACTAACCTAGTAGAATACAAAAAGGAAATCTATTGATGTATTTGTATAGACTAGAAATGGGTCTTAGGAGTCAGTGGTCTCATGGGAAAGAGTAAGAGCCAGCACTGCCACTACTGTTATCAAATTGCTTTATACAACCACCGTCAGCTCATCTTGGGCGTCAGTCAGAGCTCTGGCAGTAAGAACCAATTAGTTTTGGATCAGTCCACAAAAATCCTTTTTTTATCCTAAGAAACAAATATCACTTTATAAGGTTAGTGAATCCACAATTCAGGAGCATTTCCGCCCAACCCAAACGGATTTTGATGCTAACAACTTCTTGTGGGGGGGGGGGGGGGTTACCTTAATGATTACATTAATTTGTTCTCCTAACAAATCTACAAACCAAGACTAAACAGAGTAAGCGTTCTGAAACACTCTCACAAAGGAGAGAGTCAAATATTGTAAAAAAGGTATATTATTTTAAATTATAAAGGTAACAATAGAGGCACTAAAATAATATTGACCCTAACCACACTGGGAAGTGGGCGATGGTCTAGATGGTGTGAGTGACTACATTTAAATCCTCACTACTGCAGAAGTCAGTCAACAGATGTCTAAAAAACTAGTAAACTGATAAATCTCAGAAAAAGCATGCTATTTAAAGATAGAAATAACTACCAGATAACCAGTAAAAGACAATTCCCTCCTTGTAACAAGCCCTAAGGTGGGGTAGGAAACTACTGATTTTCATTATAGGGAACCTTCCATAACACCATAGGGACCCATACACATATGTTACTTTGGCAAAGTTTTTTAATGCTTAAAATTATAAATCAGGGTAATTACATACTAAAATAGTACTTATTTAAGGTCATACCTGGAATTCAAATATTCTCTTGGCACCACAGGGGCAATCTGGAATATCCTTTTCTTGAGGGATATTTTCACCAGAGATCCAGATGGGGGCAATCCCTCTGCCGTATCTGAGAATCTAAAATCAATAAGGATCAGTTTAAATCACCAACATCTCATGTGATCTGAGGATCATCTACAGAAGCTTTGTACATACTCTTACGATTGATGAAACGCTCATCTGAAAACCACTTTACTGTCTGTCCCCCTGCGCCCCTCCACTGGGCACAATTAAGACCGTTCTCAGCGTCATCAAAGGCAGCGGTGCCCAACCTTTTTGGCACCAGGGACTGGTTTTGTCTCGTGAAAGACAATTTTTGCACGGACAGGGAGGGGGAAGGGGGTGGTTCTGGCGTGAATGCGAGCGATGGGGAGTGGCAGCTGAAGCTTCACGGTACCGGTCCTTGGCCCAGGGTTTGGGGCCCCTGATCAAAGGGACTGTTTCAGCTTATCTGATTCAGGATATCCAAATTATTTTTCTTAGATGTCAATATGGTTAGAATCTGAATCCTATGACTATTTTGTGAAGAGACTAACAATAATCCTATTTCCCCATCACCAGGTTGTCAATCTAACATGCAGCCCAGGGTCTGTGCTTACCTTCACACAGATATAAGGAAACTTAGTTAACAATTTTTAAAGGAACAAATACCAAGTGAGCCACAGTGTTTAAATAAAACAGAAGTAAATTTTGTTATAACAGCTTATATAACAAATGAGTGACCTTCCTCAATATTTCTTGTTCAAAGCATATGCGTTTCTAAAAACTACCTTCTCAGTATTTAGGACCTAGACCTACTCTTCCTATAAGCCCCTGGATGTTTATTTGCTCAGCGACTGGCTTATGGGAATTTAGCTGTCTTCTTTAGTGATTTATGTTTATGGTAAGGGAAGTTAAGGGGAATAAAGTTAATGGAAACAAAGAGGCAAAGGGAAGCATTTGCTGAATACTTACTGAGTCTACAATCTACCTTAATCCTCAAAACCACTCTTTTTTTTTCCCCCACACCGTAGATACAATTACATCAGAAGGTCAATATGTAATTCAAGAAGCCAGAATTCTTCATAACAGCAAAACCCATTATTCTTTTCACAAAACCACAGTGGTCTTTGTGCTAATGTTGCAGGTTGGTTTCTTAGTTCCCCAACCAGGGATCAAACCTGGGCCCCCAGCGATGGAAGTGCAGAGTCCTAACCACTGGACTGCCAGGGAATTCCCTACTCAGGGTTTATACCCCTAAACCACCACCTGAAAAGAACAGAAGGAGCTGTAAATGAATTCTATTTTACCTGTTCTGGTTCAGAGGATATTTTGGTTTTAAACTTCTGGAAAATTCTATCTTCCCTAGATTCATGTTTTGCCATGGAATCCAGTTCTTCCTCAGGTGTTTCACCTAAAAAATTATCAACATAACTATTATGCAACAGGAATAATCTCCATGTCTGGACAATAAACACATGCTGAGGGAAGCCAGTTTTAAACAACCAACTTAGTGTTAAATCAGACAGTGAAGGCCAGATGTTTCTACAGGCTTTCCTATTTTAATTCATTAATGTTTGTGCTTTAAGACCATCTGACTTTGCAGGTACTCCATGAAGCATTATTACTATGCCGGCTCCTAGTAAGAGCTTCTCTTTAAAACTCCAAATTAAAAGAACAGACCCCAAGTCCCAGTCTGAGGACTGCTGTGCCCAGCACACAAAAGGGCACCCAAAAAATATGAGCCCTGCTTATCACTAGTGTCCTTCACCCATCTGGACTCTTACTTCCAATCTCTTCATGTTTCATCTCTCCTTTCCCTTACACTCATTCAGTCATCACATGCCCTAACCCTACCAGCTCACTCCTTCACACTCACCTCTGGAATCTCAGCTACCTGAAACACCGCCATCCCCAACAGGATCGAGTCTTTGTAACTCAGAAGATATTTCTCATACCCTGAATGTGAACTGTAAGCCAGTAAGCTGACATTCTAATCCAAAATTTAATTTAGATTCTGAAATCTACATTTTGGCTCAAGTTTTGGAGTAAGACGTGAGCTCAAACTTCAGTTCTAGAACTTAACAACTTTAGTCAGTTATACGACCAAGCAAGTTATACCCAGAACCTCAAATTCCTCACTGCAAAATGGGGCAGAGTTTCTAACATATTGTTCTGATGTCAAGACTTTAGTAAGATCATGCACAAAAGGCCCGTGGTACAGAGTAAGTGTTGGATCAGTTTTGGCTACGGCTAGTCTCAGCACAGGCACTGCGCCAGAGTATGATAACCTTGAGGTAACTGATGAAATCAAGTATCTGAAACTTGCCAGATTAAAGGGCCCCCTGCTGCCCACCAAACACTGCTAGGCACTCTCATGTCCACCATCTCAATCAGAGAAACAAATCCTGGAGCCAGATAAACTTTCCAAGTTTCCAGCATCCTGTGCAGCCCCACCCAACTGACCACCTGGATACTTCCTCTGACATGTTTACAGGAACCAGAACGTTCCTGTATATGCCAAGGAGGGAAGTACAGAAAGGATATCTTCAAATGAGGCAATATTTGAAAAGTATAGGTTGCAGCCTCCCAAGTGAGTTGCCTTTTCCTATCAGTGCTTCTCTTCTTGGCATCTTGAGCCCTTCCTTTCAAGCATTATATTTAATCACTTAATGAAAGAGTTTTTTTATTCTTTTTTTTTTTTTACATTTCTATTGCTTATTACTTTATTGGCCCCATGTCTGAGGGAGCAGAGACAGTGTGGATCAATGGCATGCACTGTCCAGTTTAGATACAGCATGGTTTCATTTCACTGGACACTCAATACAGGGAGTTCTCTCTCACCTGTTATTGGAAATTTTCTATCAGACTCCTTCATCAGTGAATTCTTCCCCAAAGCACACTCTCTAACACTACTACCCACCAACAAACATAGCATCCCTCTCCCTAGGTGCTTTTAAACATCTGGCACTGAATCTTCTCATATGTTAGTTAAAAAGAAAAACGTTTTTTGTCTTAGCAATGATCTAAGACGGGTGTCTCCAAACTGGTTCTCTAATCCCTAGGTCTCCATGGCAGGCCGTCAGTGTCCCCTGAAATGGGTGACAACATGTCCCTTGAGGCTGGAATGTGGTGACACTTGACCCTCTACTTTCTCTCTGCTTCAACTAGATTCACTATTCTTTCCCCCACCTTTTTCCTTTTTTTTCTTATACATATATCCCCTTTTATAGATTTCCTTCCTATTTAGTTCAGCACAGAGCACTGAGTGGAGTTCCCTATGCTATACAGTAGGTTCTCATTAGTTATCTATTTTATACATAGTAGTGTATATTTAATGAATGAGTTTTGAAACTGATTCCTTACCCATGCTACCTATAATCTCTGATTCATCATCTTTTCCCACAACTTCAGGCATAATCTCATCTTCTGTTTCTATTACAATTTCAAATTCTGGAAAAAGGAAGCTGTGGTCTGGAACTGTACTGTCCAAATCACCTGAAACAAAGTAAGGTAACTAGCATCATTAGTAATCATTTAGTTTGGAAGGTCAAATAATTTCCTATATCTGAAGTGTATTCCACGTCATAACAGTTTTCCCTAGTAATTAACATATGTAGCTCCAGCATTTTAGATTATGGCTCATAAATTAAATGACTATGCTAAAGCTAGGCTGGGACGTGAGTGGGCAAGACCTCACAGTTCCTTCTTCATAAAGGTGTTTATGTCACTGGTTAACCAAAGCTTTGAAAAGTATTACACCTTTTGTAATGGTAATGTTTATCCTCAAAATGAAAGATTTGGCCTGACAGACACTATGAAACTGAGCTGAGATTTAGAAATAAAAACAGAATTGACTGACCTTCTTGTGTACAAGCCTGCTTATGTCCCAATCTCCAGTCCAGAGTCTGATGCTCCTTGCTGCAGTAATGTGCCTTGTGACATCGGGAGCATGTTTTGGGGCCTAAACAGCCACAAACTCTGCAGAGATGAGCACCGGACTCGAGCTGGAGGCACACGGATTCTCCTGTCTCCAGCGGGGGATCCTCAGAAGGTGGCTCATAGGCATAGAAGTCATTTCTCCTAGGCAACTGATTTCTAAAAACTAAGGAGAGAGAAGGAGAAACGTTACACATGTTTTAAATAAAACAACATAGCAATTCAAATATTTGAGCCTTCACTCCACACAGGACTGAAAAGACAGTCATTTTTTAAAAAGAAAAATAGAAAGTTTTTGCTTTCAAAAAGCTTATTTGCTGGAAAGGAAGAAAAAATAAGAGTGAAAACGAGAAACTTTTTAAAGTCCATACAACTAAGTAGGCTCTTTGAGCTTGTTCAAATTAGTAACAAAAGTAACATTAAGTCAGACTACATACATATGAGCAACGTGTTGGAACCCAGGTTTCCGAAAAATTACAGGTTCTATTATCTGAACACCTACTACCGACTGATTAACAAAAAGCTGGGGTCGAAGAAGGCGCGAGCCCTTGTAACTCACCCCCACCCCCGGAAACGCTCGCGGGGTACAGGGGAGAGGCCCGCGGCGGGGTCGCAGAGGAGGCTGCACGGTCCCTGGGCCCTGACCGCGAGCAAGGCAGCGCACGCGCGACCGGGGCCGCAGGCCGCTCACCGCGCACGCGCTACCCGGGCCCCGGGCCCCTCACCGCGTAGGCCGGCGCAGCACGGTGGCGTTCGGCAGCAGAAAAGGAAGAGACCGCGGTGGAAGGCGTCGGCGCGGCCCGGAAGCGGTGCGTACAGCTGCAGCAGGAAGGCCAGTGGGCGGCCGCACAGCGCGCAGGCCAGCCCCGCGGGCCCCGGCAGCCCGGCTGCACCGAGCCACGCCGGCCGGCCGCCCACCTTACTGGGGAACTGCTCGCTGCGCAGCCGCCACGCCGGCGCCGCCTCCACAAAACCCAGCTCAGCCAGCCCGACGCTCCCGGATGCCATAGGCGCAGGAATTAGGCCCCTCGAACTGCCGCCCCGCCGCCGACAGCGGAAGTCGCCGCGGAAGCGCGGAGGACGGCCGGCCAGAAGCAATTGGACGGCAGTGGAGAGGGGGCGGGGCCATGGGGAGGCCTGGCGTGGGCCGGCTTCGTTGTCCCTGACTTACGATTGGTTGCTGGGGCAGGGGCGCGAAGCCGCTTGAGTCCCCGGGGGTCACGTGGAGGTCTTGGAGGGCGTTTAGGTGAGCTAAGTGCAGCGGAGCGCGGGCTCTCTGACTTCCTGACGGCCTGGGCACGTCCTGCAGACGCTGTTGAACGCTCTGGGTCTGGGAGCACATATCCGCTCACCTAGGGGCGGATGACCCCAGTCGCCTCCTGAGGCCTGGAGGCGGGGCTGTAGGGTGGCGGGGGGAGGCAGGGTGGAGATGCTGAAAGATTCAGAAATGTCACTGGCCCAGTTGGTCCAGGAAAGGGACGGAGGGTGGCGTGAAGGGTGCAGTTAGGGAGAGGGTTTAGGATGGTGGGGAAGGGATAAGCTTAGGGGTTAGGGCCTAGAGTTAAGGGTTAGGAGTTAGGTTTGGGTTTAGGGATTGGGCCAAGGGCTAAGAGTTGGGGGTTAGTGTTGTAAAAATTAATAAGCAGAAACCTCAATTAAATAGGACGGGGAGACCAGAACGGAGAGCTCTCATGCGTTACCGCAATTGCGGAGCCCCACAGTGAGAAGAAAGACTCTCATTTCCTGGCCTCAGGAAAGGACTGAGCCAGGACTCAAGGACTCAGCCAATAAAAAGTTGTGTACTGTTTGCTATAGCCCGTCCAGGGTCCTCTTCCTTTCTGCAGAGGTGTTTCCTTCCCTTGACTCATGGGGATGCTCATGTGCCTTGCTGTGGTTGCAGACCTCCAAGTTGTGATTTTCTCCCGATCCTGAGAATAAACCCATATTTGCTGGAGAAATATCTGGCTGTCTGTTTGTTTCAGGTCAACACCAGGAAAACTAACTCAGGAAATGACCTAATCTCCCTTACATACCATCTTCAGTTAAAAAACAAAAGGTGTTGGGAGAGGGGGGAAGCCAGTTAAAGGAGGTCATCAGGCAGTGCATAGTAAACAAGGGTATGTTTGTTATGTAGATTTAAGTCCAGGCCTTCTCCATAGGTAAAAGTTTCTTGAGCTTCAGTTACCCTTTTCCTGGTACAGAGAGGGAGACACCCTTTCAAATGGAGATTTACCTCATAAATTCCCCTCACAGAGGGAAACACTACTTGGTTTTCTGAGCTCTTGTGTGCTTTTTTTAACCCTAACTGTAACCCTAACCCTACCCTAACCCTAACCCTAACCCTAACCCCACGGTGCTCAGGGTCTAGGACAGGTAGAGGGAGAATTTAAAAGGTAGAAGGCAGAGCGTTATGTTGGGGTGGGTTCAACATCCACCCCAGTAAATCAGAAGCAGGAGGTTAACATATCCTGGGGGGAGAGAGACCCTGTGGACAGAGGTCCTGGGGGTGCACTGATCATAACCCCCTGAGGTCATATGTGCCTGTCTGACAGGAGGTCCTATATGTGGGCCACCTGTGCGTGAGGGGGTCGAAGTTGGGTTTGGACACAGAGTTGATGAAATGTGCTGGTACCTCCCTTTGTGGAAATGTTTTCGAATCACAGGGAAGCTGAGAGTCTTCTGGATGTTCTCTTTGTCAAGAAAAATAAATAAGATATAGGAACTTGATGGACACATCCCTAGTGACTGATGATATCCCATCTGCAAATAGACAATGTAACTTTCTCATTTGTTGGCTGCACTGAGAATATGAGAATTCAGAGACAGAAAAAACTTGAAATGTCCCTTGGGGCAGCTGAACGTCGTGGAGAGGTAATTCTCAATCCCAACCGAAACCACCTTCCCTGCCACCCGCTGCACCGGCTCCTGGGACTAGTCTCTGAGCTCCCCTACAGCCCAGCCCCTCCTGTCTCCCTGCAGAGAGGTTTGTGTCTGGGCTCACACTGACTTCCTCTCACTGTCTCTTGCACAGTAATACACGGCTGTGTCCTCGGTGGTCACAGAACTCAGCTGCAGGGAGAACTGGTTCTTGGACGTGTCAGCAGTGATGGAGATTCGGCCTTGGAAAGCAGGTTGTAGCTTGTACTCCCTGTCCAGTACCCCATCCACTCCAACCCTTCCCCAGGGCGTGGGCAGATCCAATTCCAGTAGTAACTGCTGGTTACAGAGCCCCCAGAGACGGCACAGGTGAGGGACAGGGTCTGTGAGGGCTTCACCAGTCCTGGGCCAGACTCTGCAGTGTCAGATCAGACAGGACACCTGAGAACAAGGAGAATCAATCAGTCCCTCTTAGCCACCTGAAGCCACAATCATCCCCATAGACCGGCCCTGAACCTGAGACACTCACCTTGGGGATCCGTCACCAGGCAGAGGAAAAGACCCCACAGCTGCATCTCCTAGACCAGAGCTCTGCCTCCCCCAGAGACCACAGCCGTGCCTGAGGAGAGAGCTTTGAGCTCCCGCTACGCAAGGGTTAGGGTTAGGGTTAGGGTATGGGTACAGGAAAGGGTACGGGTTAGGGTACGGGTTAGGGTATGGGTTAATGTTAGTGTACGGGTTAGGATTACGGTACGGTTTAGGGTAAGGCTTAGGGTAAGGGTTAGGGTTACAGTTAGGGTTAGGGTTAGGGAACGGGTACGGTTCATGGTACAGGTTAGGGTACGACAATGGGTTAGGGTTAGAGTACATGTTAGGGTATGGGTTAGTGTTAGTGTACGGGTTAGAATTCGGGTACGGCTTAGGGGAAGGCTTAGGGTAAGGGTTAGGGTTAGGGTTAGGGAACGGGTACGGTTTAGGATACAGGTTAGGGTACGACAACAGGTTAGGATTAGGGTACGTGTTAGTGTTAGTGTATGGGTTAGGACTAGGGTACGGTTTAGGGTGAGGCTTAGGGTAAGGGTTAGGGTTAGTGTTAGGGCTAGGGTTAGGATTAGGGTTAGGGAATGGATACGGTTTATGGTACAGGTTAGGGCAAGACAGCGCGTTAGGGTTAGGGAACCTGTTAGGGTTAGGGTTAGGGTTAGGGTTAGGGTAAAGCACAGGGTAAGGGTTAGGGTTAGGGTTAAAGAACGGGTATGGTTTCGGGAACAGGTGAGAGTACGACAATGGCTTAGGGTTAGGGAATGTGTTAGGGTAAGGGTTAGTGTTAGTGTACGGTTTAGGATTAGAGTATGGTTTAGGGTACAGGTTAGGGTAAGACAACGGGTTAGGTTTAGGGTATGTGTTAGGGTACGGGTCAGTGTTAGTGTACGTGTTAGGATTAGGGTATGGGTTAGTGTAAGTCTTAGGGTAAGGGTTAGAGTTAGGATTAGGGATAGGGTTAGGGTTAGGGAACCGGTATGGTTTAGGGTACACGTTAGTGTATGACAACGGGTTAGGGTTAGGGTACGTGTTAGGGTATGGGTTAGTGTTAGTGTACGGGTTACGATTAGGGTACGGGTTAGGGTAAGGCTTAGGGTAAGGGTTAGGGTTAGGGAACGGGAATGGTTTAGGATACAGGTTAGGGTGTGAAAATGGTTTAGGGTTAGGGTACGAGTTAGTGTTCGGGTTAGGATTAGGGTACGGGGTAGGGTAAGGTTTAGGGTAAGCATTAGGGTAAGGGTTAGGATTAGGGTTAGTGTCAGGGAACGGGTACGATTTAGGGTGTAGGTTGCAGTAGACAACTGGTTAGGGTTAGGCTATGTGTTAGGGTACGGGTTAGTGTTAGTGTATGGGTTAGGTTAAGGCTTTGGGTAAGTGTTAGGGTTAGGGTTAGGGATCGGGTGCGGTATAGGTTACAGGTTAGGGTATGACAACGTGTTCTATTTAGGGCACATGTTCGGGTACGGATTACTGTTAGTGTATGGGTTAGGAATAGGGTACGGGTTAGCGTAAGGCTTAGGGTAAGTGTTAGGGTTAGGGTTTTTGTTAGGGTTAGGGTTAGGGAACGGGTACGGTTTAGGATACAGGGTAGGGTACGAAAACTGGTTAGGGTTAGGGTTCGTGTTAGGGTTAGGGTTAGTGTTCGGGTTAGAATTAGGAAACGGGTTAGTGTAAGGCTTAGGATAAGGGTTAGGGTAAGGGTTAGGGTTAGGGTTAGGTTTAGGGAATGGGTACGGTTTAGGATACAGGTTAGTGAACCACAACGGGTTATGGTTAGGGCACGTGTTAGGGTATGGGTTACTGTTAGCGTACGGGTTAGGATTAGGGGACGGGTTATGTTAAGGCATATGGTAAGGGATAGGGTTAGGGTTAGGGTTAGGGTTAGTGTTTGGGAACGGGTCCAGTTTAGGGTACAGGTTAGGGTACAACAACGGGTTAGGTTTAGTGTGCGTGTTAGGGTACAGGTTAGTTTTAGTGTAGGGGTTAAGATTAGGGTATGGCTTAGGGTTAGGCGTAGGGTAAGGGTTATGGTTATGGTTAGGGTTAGGATTTGGGTTAGCGTTAGGGAACGGGTTAGGATTCCGGTACGGTTTAGGGTAAGGCTTATGGTAAGTGTTAGGGTTAGTGTTAGGATTAGGGAATGGGTCAAGTTTAGGGTACAGGTTAGAGTATGACAATGAGTTAGAGTTAGGGTACGTGTTAGGGTACGGGTTAGTGTTAGTGTACGGGTTAGGATTAAGGTACGGGTTAGGGTAAGGCTTAGTGTAAGGCTTATGGTTATGGTTGTTGTTAGGGTTAGGGTTACAGAACGGCTATAGATTAGGGTACAGGTTAGGGTACGACAATGGGTTAGGATTAGGGTACGGTTTAGTGTAAGGCTTAGGGTAAGGGTTAGGGTTAGGTTTAGGTTTAGGGTTTGGGATACGGAACGGGTACGGTTTAGGGTACAGCTTAGGGTTCGACAAAAGTTTAGTGTTAGGGTACGTGTTACAGTATGGGTTAGTGTTAGTGTACGGGTAACGATTATGGAACGGGTTAGGGTAAGGCCTAGGGTAAGGGTTAGGGTTAGGGTTAGGGTTAGGGAACGGGGACGGTTTAGGGTACTGGTAAGGGTACGACAATGGGTTAGGCTTAGGGTACGTGTTAGGGTACGGGTTAGTGTTAGTGTACAGGTTAGGATTAGCGTACGTGTTGGGGCAAGGCTTCGGGTAAGGGTTACGATTAGGGTTAGGGTTACGGTTAGTGAACGGGTAAAGCTTAGGTTACAGGTTAGGGTATAACAACGGGTTAGGGTTAGGGTACGTGTTAGGGTAAGGGTAAGTGTTAGTGTACAGGTTAGGATTAGGGTACGGGTTAGAGTAAGGCGTATGGTAAGGGTTAGGGTTAGGATTAGGGTTAGGGAACGGGGACGGTGTAGGGTGTAGGTTAGTGTATGACAATGCTCTAGGGTTAGCATACGTGTTAGGGTACGGGTTAGTGTTAGGGTACGGGTTAGGATTAGGGTACAGGTTAGGTTAAGGCTTCGGGTAAGGGTTGCCGTTACGGTTAGGGTTAGGGAACGGGTACGGCTTAGGGTACAGGTTAGGGAACTTCAACACTCTAGGGTTAGTGTACGTATTATGGTATGGGTTATTGTTAGTGTACGGTTTAGGATTAAGGTACAGGTTAGGGTAAGGATTTGGGTAAGGTTTACGGTTACAGTTTGTGTTAGGGTTAGAGTTAGGGAACGGGTACGGTTTAGGGTACAAGTTAGTGTACGACAACACTGTAGCATTACTGTACGTGTTAGGGTATGGCTTAGTGTTAGTGTATGAGTTAGGATTAAGGTACGGGTTAGGGTAAGGCTTCGGGTAAGGGATTTGGATACAGTTAAGATTAGGGTTAGGGTTAGGTTTAGGGAACCTGTACGGTTTTGGGTATAGGTTAGTGTATGACAATGCTCTAGGGTTAGCATATGTGTTAGGTGACAGGTTAGTGTTAGTGTACAGGTTAGGATTAATGTACGGGTTAGTGTAAGGCTTCGGGTAAGGTTACGGTTACGGTTAAGGTTAGGGTTAGTGTTAGGGAACGGGTATGGTTAAGGATACAGGTTAGTGTACGACAACACTCTAGGGTTAGTGTACGTGTTAGGGTACAAGTTAGTGTTAGTGTACGGGTTAGGATTAAGGTACGGGTTAGGGTAAGGCTTCTGGTAAGGGTTCCGGTTACTGTTAGATTTAGGGTGAGGGTAAGGTAATGGGTATGATTTAGGGTACAGGTTAGGGTATGACCATGCTCTAGGGTTAGGGTACGTGTTATGGTACGGGTTAGTGTTAGTGTACAGGTTAGGATTAAGGTACGGGTTAGGGTAAGGCTGCGAGTAAGGGTTACAGTTATGGTTATGGTTAGGGTTATGGTTAGGGAACCTGTACAGTTTCGGGTACAGGTTAGGGTATGACAACGCTCTAGGGTTAGCATACGTGTTAGGTGATGGGTTAGTGTATGGGTTAGGATTAATTTAGGGGTAGGGTAAGGCTTCGGGTAAGGATTATGCTTACGGTTAGGGTTAGGGAACAGGTATGGTTTAGGGTACAGGTTAGTGTACGACAATGCTCTAGGGTAGCGTATGTGCTAGGGTATGGGTTAATGTTAGTGTACTGGTTAGGACTAAGGTACGGGTTACGGAAAGGCTTCAAGTAAGTGTTATGGTTACGGTTAGGGTTAGGGTTAGTGTTACGGAACGGGTACGGTTTAGGGTACAGGTTAGTGTACGACAACACTCTAGGGTTAGCGTATGTGTTAGGGTATGAGTTAGTGTTAGTGTACGGGTTAGGATTAAGGTACGGGTTAGGATAAGGCTCTTGGTAAGGGTTACAGTTAGGGTTAGGATTAGGGTTAGGGAACGGGTATGATTTAGGGTACAGGTTAGGTTACGTCAATGCTCTAGGGTTCGGGTGTATGTTAGGGTATGGGTTATTGACAGCGTACAGGTTAGGATTAAGGTACGGGTTAGGGTTAGGCTTCGGGTAAGTGTTATGGTAACAGTTAGAGTTAGGGTTAGGGTTAGGGAACGGGTACGGTTTAGGGTACAGGTGAGTGTATGACAATGCTCTAGGGTTAGCGTACGTTTTAGGGTATGGTTTAGTGTTAGTGTACGGGTTAGGATTAAGGTATGGGTTAAGGTAAGGCTTCAGGTAAGGGATATGGTTACGGTTAAAATTAGGGTTAGGTTTAGGGAACAGGTACATTTTAGGATATAGGTTAGGATACGACAATGCTCTAGGGTTACCGTATGTTTTAGGGTATGGGTTAGCATTAGTGTACATTTTAGGATTAAGGTACTGGTTAGGGTAAGTCTTCAGGTAAATGTTACGGTTATGGTTAGGGTTAGGGAACGGGTATGATTTAGGGTACAGGTTAGTTTACGACAACACTCTAGGGTTAGCGTACGTGTTAGGGTACGAGTTAGTGTCAGGGTATGGTTTAGGATTCAGTTACAGATTAGGGTAAGGCTTCGGGTAAGGGTTACAGTTACGGTTAAGGTTAGGGTTAGTGTTAGGGAATGGGTACAGTTTAGGGTACAGGTTAGGGTAGGACAATGCTCTAGGGTTAGCGTACATGTTAGGGTAAGGTTTAGTGTTAGTGTACGGGGTAGGATTAAGGTACGTGTTTGGGTAAGGCTGTGGATAAGAGTTACGGTTACGGTTATGGTTCGGGTTAGGGTTAGGGAACGGGTACGATTTATGGTACAGTTGAGTGTACGATAACGCTCTAGTGTTAGTGTATGTGTTACGGTATGGGTTAGTGTTAGTGTACCGGTTAGGATCAAGGTTCGGTTTAGGGTCAGGCTCCGGGTAAGGTTTACAGTTATGGTTAGGTTTAGGGTTAAGGTGTGGGAACAGGGACGTTTTAAGGTACAGGTTAGTGTATGACAATGCTCTAGGGTTAGCATACGTGTCAGAGTACGGGCTAGTGTTAGTGTATGGGTTAGGATTAATGTACGGGTTAGGGTAAGTCTTTGGGTAAGGGTTAGGGTTAGGGTTAGAGTTAGGGATAGGGAATGGGTACGGTTTAGGGTACAGGTTACGGTACTTCAACGCTCTAGGGTTAGCATACATGTTAAGGTACAGGTCAGTATTAGTGTATGGGTTAGGATTAAGGAATGGGTCATGGCAAGGCTTCTGGTAAGGGTTACGGCTAGGTTTAGTGTTAGTGTTAGGGTTAGGGAAAGGGTACGGTTTAGGGTACAGGTCAGTGCACGACAATGCTCTATGGTTAGCATACCTGTTAGGGTAAGGGGTAGAGTTAGTGTATGGTTTAGGATTAAGTTATGGGTTAAGTTAAGCCTTCCAGTAAGGATTACGGTTATGGTTAGGCTTAGGGTTAGCGTTAGGGTACTGGTACGTTTTAGGGTACAGGTTAGTGTACAACACCGCTCTATGGTTAGCATACGTGTAAGTATTAGAGTATGGGTTAGGATTAAGGTACAGTTTAGGGTAAAGCTTCAGGTAAGGGTTACAATTAAGGTTAGGTTTAGGGTTAGGGTTAGGTAACGGGTACGGTTTAGGGTACAGGTTAGGGTATGACAACGCTCTAAGGTTAGCATACATGTTAGGGTACGGGTAAGTGTTAGTGTATGGGTAAGGATTAAGGTACGGATGAGGGTAAGGCTTCGGGTAAGAGTTACGGTTATGGTTAGGGTTAGGGTTAGGGATCAGGTACGGTTTATGTTACAGTTTAGGGTACGACAACACTCTAGGGTTAGCATACGTGTTAGGGTAATGGTTACTGTTAGTGTACGGGTTAGGATTAAGGTACGTGTTTGGGTAAGGCTTCGTGTAAGGGTTACGGTTACGGTTAGGGTTAGGGTTAGGGTTAGGTTAGGGGTACGGTTTAGGGTAAATGTTAGGGTACGACCAAGCTCTAGGGTTAGTGTACGTGTTAGGGTATGGGTTAGCATTAGTGTAAGTGTTAGTATCATGGTACGGGTTAGGGTAAGGCTTCAGATAAGGGTTACAGTTACGGTTAAGGTTAGGGTCGGGGTTAGGGAATGGGTATGGTTTAGTGTACAGGTCAGGGTACGACAACGGTTTAGGGTTAGTGTACGTGTTAGGGTATGGGTTAGTGTTAGTGTACAGGTTAGGATTAGGGTACATGTTAGGGTAAGGCTTCGAGTAAGTATTAGGGTTAGGGTTAGGGAACAGGGATGGTTTAGGGTACAGGTTAGGGTATGACAATGGTTTAGGGTTAGCATACCTGTTAGCATATGGGTTAGTGTTAGTGTATGTGTTAGGATTAGCGTACGGGTTAGGGTAAGGTTTCGGGTAAGGGTTAGGGTTAGGGTTAGGGATAGGGAACGGGGATGGTTTAAGATACAGGTTAGGGTACGACAATGGTTTAGGGTTAGCATACGTGTTAGGGTATGAGTTAGTGTTAGTTTACGGGTTAGGATTAGGGTACGGGTTGGGGTAAGGCTTCGGGTTAAGGGTTAGGTTTAGCATTAGGTTTAGGGTTAGGGAACAGGGATGGTTTAGGGTACAGGTTAGGAAATGACAATGGTTTAGGGTTAGCGTACGTGTTAGGGTATGGGTTAGTGTTAGTGTATGGGTTAGGATTAGGGTATGGGTTAGGGTAAGGCTGTGGGTAAGGGTTAGGGTTAAGGTTAGGGTTAGGGAACAGGGACGGTTTAGAGTACAGTTTAGTGTATGACAACAGTTTGGGGTTAGTGTACGTGTTAGGGTACGGGTAAGTGTTAGTGTACGGGTGAGGATTAGGGTATGCGTTAGGGTAAGGCTTTGGGTAAGGGTCAGTTTTAGGGTTAGGGTTAGGGTCAGGGAACAGGGATGGTTTAGGGTACAGGATAGGGTATGACAACGGTTTAGGGTTAGCGTACGTGTTAGGGTATAGGTTAGTGTTAATGTACGGGTTAGGATTAGGGTACGCGTTAGGGTAACGCTTCGGATAAAGTTTAAGTTTAGGGTTAGGATTAGGGTTAGGGTTAGGGAATGGGTACGGTTTAGGGTACAGGTTAGGGTACGACAACGGTTTAGGGTTAGCGTGCATGTTAGGGTACAGGTTAGTGTTAGTGTACGCATTAGGATTAGGGTACGGGTTAGGGTAAGGCTTCGGGTAAGGGTTAGGTTTAGGGTTAGGGATAGGGTAAGGGAACCGGGATGGTTTAGGGTACAGGTTAGGGTATGACAGTGGTTTAGGGTTAGCATACATGTTAGGTTACCAGTTAGTGTTAGTATATGGGTTAGGATTAGGGTACGGGTTAGGGTAAGGCTTCGGGTAAGGGTTAGATTTAGGTTTAGGGTTAGGGTTAGGGAACGGGTATGGTTTAGGGTACAGGTTAGTGTATGACAACAGTTTAGGGTTAGCGTATGTGTTAGGGTATGGGTTAGTGTTAGGGTTAGGGTTAGGGTTAGGGTACGGGTTAGGGTAAGGCTTCGGGTAAGGGTTAGATTTAGGTTTAGGGTTAGGGTTAGGGAATGGGTACGGTTTAGGGTACAGGTTAGTGTGTGACAACGGTTTAGGGTTAGTGTATGTGTTAGGGTACGGGTTAGTGTTAGTGTATGTTTTAGGATTAGGGTACGGGTTAGGGTAAGGCTTCGGGTAAGGGTTCTGGTTAGGGAACAGGTACGGTTTATGGTACAGGTTTGGGTACGACAATGGTTTAGGGTTAGTGTACGTGTTAGGGTATGCGTTAGTGTTAGTGTATGGTTAGGATTAGGTTTAGGGTTAGGGTTAGGTTTAAGGTTAGGTTTAGGGTTAGGGTTAGGGAATGGGTACGTTTCAGGCTCCATTTTAGGGTACGACAACAGGTTAGTGTTAGGGTACGTGTTAGGTTATGCATTATTGTTAGTGTACGGGTTAGGGTTAGGGTACCGTGTAGTGTAAGGGTTAGGTTAAGTGTTCGGTTTAGGATTAGCGTTAGGGTTAGGGTTAGGGTTAGGCTTAGGGAACGGGTGAATTGCAGTGCCCCTGTGCTCCATATAAAGTGATGGAAATATCCAATGGAAGTGTTAGAAACATCTTATTTTACCCGAGCCTTATACACTGCTATATGTTAATTACAGTTTTGCTCACACATGTATTAATTGAAGTTACAATGTTGTCAATTTCTGTTACTGATCCACCAGAGTGGGCCCCAACAAGGCTCTCCTTGCCCAGTGTCTTTGGAGCCAACAGATTGAGACTGAGTTTGGTTCAGAAGCAAGTGAAACTCTATATTTTCTTCAGAGAATGGAGAGATGAGAACGTGCACTGCCCCACGGGCTGTGGGCTGAGCTGCTGTGTAGGGATCCCAGCAGCATCAGCGGGAGGGAGGAGCGGAGCTCTCGAGGGGTGGGTTGGCTGCAGCTCAGGCTCTATGTCGCGGAGTCTGCATGGGGCCCAAGGAGCTGAACTGTCGACCCAGCCATTCTGCATTAGGAAATCGGGTCTGAAGTGCCAGGTGTGGGACCTCTGCTTGCGGGACCCTAGGAGCATGTGAAATTAGACAAAGCACAGAGGAAAAAAGATTAGACTTTATTTTATTGCCCAGATTCTATTTTTATCTCCCAGGAATTTTTCATGGGCTTTGCCGGTGACGAACCACTCCTCTGCCTTTTGTCCCATTCCTCATTCTTGGGGCGCTGTGGGTGCAGACCCCTCTTCTGTAACTGCTTCGTGCTGAGTTGGGAGTCCTCATACTCGTGGGGAGGGGCAGAACTTCTCCCCAGCAGCCTCTAGGTGAGGTTGATTGTCCCCAGGCCTCCTGCCTCACTGCTCGTCCGCCTGAGCGCCAGCATTGGAAGTGATATAGATTCTAATGACTTTTAAGGGTCCAGGAGAGAGATGCGCAGAGATGCTGGGGTGGCCGGTTTTATTCCGCCCCACATTTGTTTGGCCACCTTAGGCTGACGGTTTCTGCCAGCCTAGATGCTCTGACCAGTAGTCTGTGCTTTCTTCAATTAGGCCCCTAAATTAACATACAAACAGCACCAGATGTCAGAGCCCTGCCCGCTCAACTCCCAGACAGTCCAGGCCCGGTGGTGATCCAGGACCATGACGGCCACTGAGTCAACGGCCTTTTCAAGTAGCCAGGAGTCCAGCCGCTCTCATTGGGCACCGTCACTGCGGTGTCTGTAGGCTTTTCTATGGTGACAGCATGATATACGGTTCCCCTGACAAGCTTATTAGCTCCTCTCTGGGTGCAGTAAGTCCTGCAAGCAGTAGTCTCCTCTTTTGGGGCACACTCTTGTTGTTTTCTGAGAGAAGCTCCAGGTCAAGTGATGGTCACACGAGTCGTCATGGGGGCCCGTTTTCCCCGGTTGTCTCTCTGGAGGTTGGAGTTGGAGGGCCTCCTCACTCGAGGTCAGCGTGCCCACAGAGCGACCCCTGCAACTTCAGGGCATGGTGGGTAGTTAGGATAACCACGTGGGGTCCTTTTCCCTTAGGAGGGAGCTGGATTTGCGGGCTGCTGATTTCCAGGTTCTTAGATACCCCCAGTACCCTGGCCGGATGGGGTGGTGGGCCAAGCCATTGGTGACCATAGTTTATCCTACCTGGATGGCATTCTTGCGTTGTTCCATTTCAAGTGGTCCCAGTTTTTGCACTAACACTCCAAGGGCGATTCACATTCTATGGGGATGTAAAGTTCAAAGGGTTTAGCTAAATTAGGGAGTTCCAGGGCAAGGGTCTGAATTGACTGCTCTTTGCATTCTTGAAAGGCCGCTTCTGGATTCTATTCAAAAGGATCATCATCTTTTCCTTTCAGTGTTTCATATAGAGGCCCATCTATTTGACTGTAGTTCGGGATCCAGATGCAGCAATCCTCGGCCTCCCCAGGAACCCCTAAGCTGTCTTCTAGTTTTAGAAGGGGTAAGGCTGCAAATGGCTTCTTCCCTTTCCTGGGATGGGCTTCTCCGACCTTCTGTGAGAATGAAGCCCAGGCAGGTCACCATAGTCTGTGATATTTGAGCCTTTTTTTTCGACACCTTCTATCCTTTATTGTCTAGGTAGTTCAGAGGCCTCCTTAGTAGGGCTGACGATCAGAATGTCATCTGCATATTGAAGGAGGGTTCCCCTTTGCAGAGGTAGAACTTTTAGGTGTTTAGCTAACGTTTCCCCAAAGATGGTGTGGGTATTTTTGAACCCTTGGGGCAGGACGGCCCAGCAGCATTGTTTTTGTTGTATGTTGAGTCCTGCCACTCACAAGCCAAAATTTCTTGTGACTCTGGGACTAATGGAATACAGAAGAAGGCATCATTGAAGTCTAATACAGAATGCCATGTCCTGGTGGATGGTAGAATGACCAGCAGGGTGTAGGAATTAGGAGCTACTGGATGTATATCCTCGGTGGCTTCACTGACTGTCCTGACATCCCTTACCAGGTCCCCAGCAGCCCACGGGGCTCTCATGGTCAGGCCCCTCCCAGGGTATGGAGCTCACCTGTGCAGCTACCCAGCAGCCCATGAGGCTCTCGTGGTCAGGCCCCTCCCAGGATACAGAGCTCCCCTGTGCTGGTACCCTGGCAGGGCTGGGCACACAGGAACCGTGCACATAGCCCTCATTGCAGAGCACCCCCAGCTCACCTGTCGCTCAGAGCTGACACAGAGCACCTCAGAGCAGGACTTGAACTAACAAACAGCAGCTCCTACAGGTCTGTGACCCTGGGCATCACTCTGTGCGGCCACCCTCCGCCTGGCCTTCCAGAGATTTCCACTGCTGCTGGGGCACCAGGCCTCTGTCTCCACCCACCACCCCTCCTCTCCCCGACTCCTGGGTTCCTCTCATTAGGAGAGGGTCTTCTTGAAGTTGTCTCCCACTCATGGGCCAGATAAAATGATTAGAAAACAAGCCAGAGCTGCAGTCCCTTGTCTATCCTGACTCTCAGGAGCCCACACCTGTTCCTTGGATGTGGCCGGTTCAGCAAGGTCCATTTTCTGCAACTGTGAGCCCCTGAGGGGTGAGGATTGGCTGACCTGGGCAGCCTGAATGTGCGGGCCAGCCCTCCCCAGGTGTGCCTGGGTTGAGGTCAATATAAACACCGCTCCAAGCAGCAAGAGACCCTGCAGCTGTGCCTGACGCCATATTCTCTGCCCCGTCAGCAGTATCGTGGCTGGGCTGGTGGGTGGGAGTGAGGGGCTACGCCTTTGTATGTGGCCCAGTGTGAGTGGGGCTCTGCTGGACTTTCTGCAGGAGTTGCCAAGCTGCCACCTGCTAAAGAAGAGGATGTGTCACCCGTAACTGCCGCTGGAATTTCTCCCCGGGCAGAGGTGAGGAAGGAAAAAAGCAGTGGGGGCCTGGACAGGAGGGGTATCTCAGGCAGGGAAATGGAAAGCTTCCAGAAGAGCGCCCGGGGCCAGGACAATCCTGGCTGGCCTGCAGGCACCAAGTCGGCCGGTGTGCTGTCGCTGGTGTGGCTCCACGGCCCTTCCTGTAGGCTTTCAAGTCCTTGTACATATTCAGGTGTTTTACCTGGGAAGGGTGGGAACAGTTCAGCAGCAGCTGGCCTGGGGCTCAGCTCACGTTTACTCACAGACGCTTCGGCACGGTCCCCCAGCTTTGCAATGAGGACGCTCCTTGCGGGGTGGGGGGCTGCTGGCTGCATGGGAGATGATTCCCCACCTCTGACCAACTTCAGCATTGTTTACCACTGGAGCAAGTACCCTGATAGGGTTTTCCTCTGTATAACTGGTGGGTTCTTTTTTCTTTTTTCTCTTTTTTGGTTCAAGGTAGATTTTATTCCCCTTTTTTGTATTCATAGATATAAGCATGGAAATAATTCATTCCTATAAATACATGTATGTGAAGGGAATAACTTTCTTTCTGTTTTTTAAAATTTTATTTTAAAAAAATTTTAATTTAATTTTATTTACTTGTTTATACAGCAGGTTCTTATTGGCTATCTATTTTATACATATAAATGTATACATGTTAATCCCAATCTCCCATCACCTCCCACCCCGCCCCCCCCCCCACGGCTTTACACTCTTGGTGTCCATACGTTTGTTCTCTACATCTGTGTCTCTATTTCTGCCCTGCAAACCGGTTCATCTGTACCATTTTTCTAGGTTCCACATATATACATTAATATACAATCTTTGTTTTCCCCTTTCTGACTTACTTCATTCTGTAGGATAGTCTCTAGATCCATCGATGTCTGTACAAATGACCCAATTTCATTGCCTTTTATGGCTGAGTAATATTCCATTTTATATATGTACTACATCTTTATCCATTCGTCTGCCTCTGGGCATTTAGGTTGCTTCCATTACCTGACTATTGTAAATAGTGCTGCAAAGAATATTGTGGTGAATGTGTCCTTTCAATTTATGGTCTTCTCTGGGTATATGTCCAGTAGTGGGATTGCTGGATCATATGGTAATTCTATTTTTAGGTTTTTAAGGAACATCCATACAGTTCTCCATAGTGACTGTATCAATTTACATTCCCACCAATAGTGGAAGAGGGTTCCTATTATCCACACCCTCTCCAGCATTTGTTGTTTGTAGATTTCCTGATGATGCCAATTCTAAGAGGTGTGAGGTGATACCTCATTGTAGTTTTGATTTGCATTTCTCTAATAATTAGTGATGTTGGCTTAGGGTAATTATTGGGGTTAGGGATAGGGTAAGAGTTAGGGAACGGGTAAGGGATAGGGTACAGGTTAGGGTACGACAACAGTTTAGGGTTAGTGTATGTGTTAGGGTATGGATTAGTGTTAGTGCATGGGTTAGGATTAGGGTACGGGATAGGGTAAGGCTTCGGGTAAGGGTTAGGGTTACGGTTAAGGAACAGGAATGGTTTAGGGTACAGGTTAGTGTACGACAAAGATTTAGGGTTAGTGTACGTGTTAGGGTATGGGTTAGTGTTAGTGTATGGGTTAGATTTAGGGTATGGGTTAGGGTAAGGCTTCGGGAAAGGGTTAGAGTTAGGGATCGGGGATGGTTTAGGGTACAGGTTAGGGTTCAACAATGTTTTAGTGTTAGCATACGTGTTAGGGTATGGGTTAGTGTTAGTGTACACGTTAGGATTAGGGTACAGGTTAGGGTAAGGCTTCGGGTAAGGTTTAGGGTTAGGGATAGGGTTAGGGAATGGGGACCGTTTAGGGTAGAGGTTAGTGTACGACAACTGTTTAGGGTTAGCGTACTTCTTAGGGTATGGTTTAGTGTTAGTGCACGGGTTAGGATTAGGGTGCGGGTTAGGGTAAAGCTTCGGGTAAGGGTTAGGGTTAGGGTTAAGGCTGGGGAACGGGGACGGTTTAGGGTACAATTTAGTGTGCGACAATGGTTTAGGGTTAGCGTACGTGTGAGGGTACATGTTAGTGTACGGTTAAGGATTAGGGTACGGGTTAGGGTAATGCTTCCGGCAAGGTTTAGGGTTAAGGTTAGGGCTAGGGTTAGGGTTAGAGAACAGGGACGGTTTAGGGTACAGGTTAGTGTGTGACAAATGTTTAGGGCTAGCGTATGTATTAGGTTACGGTTTAGTGTTAGTGTATGGGTTAGGAGTAGGGTACGGGTTAGGGTAAGACTTCGGGTAAGGTTTAGTGCTAGTGTTAGGGTTAGGGTTAGGGAACAGGGATGGTTTAGGGTACAGGTTAGTTTACAACAACAGTTTAGGGTTAGCGTACTTCTTAGGGTATGGTTTAGTGTTAGTGTACAGGTTAGGATTAGGGTGTGGGTTAGTGTAAAGCTTCCGGTAAGGGTTAGGAAACGGGGACGGTTTATGGTAGAGGTTTGGGTATGACAACAGTTTAGGGTTAGTGTACTTCTTATTGTATGGTTTGGTGTTAGTGTACGGGTTAGGATTATGGTATGGGTTAGGGTAAGGCTTCGGGTAAGTGTTAGGGTTAAGGTTAAGGTTAGGTTTAGGGAACAGGGACGTTTTAGGGTACAGGTTAGGGTACGGCAACAGTTTAGTGTTAGCGTACGTGTTAGGTTATGGGTTAGTGTTAGTGTACGGGTTAGGATTATGGTACGGGTAAGGGTAAGGCTTCAGGTAAGGGATAGGTTTAGGGCTAGCTTTAGGGATAGGATTAGGGAATGGGGACACTTTAGGGTACAGTTTAGTGTACGACAACGGTTTTAGGGTTAGCGTACGTGTTAGGGTACGTGTTAGAGTTAGTGTACGAGTGAGCATAAAGCTTCGGGTAAGGGTTAGGTTTACGGTTAGCGTTTGGGTTAGGGAATGTGGACAGTTTACGATACACGTTAGGCAACAACAACGGTTTAGGGTTAGCATACGTGTTAGGATACGGGTTAGAGTTAGTGTACGGTTTAGGATTAGGGTACAGGTTAGGGTAAGGCTTCAGGTAAGGGGTAAGGTTAGGGTTAGGGTACGGGGCTGGTTTAGGGTACAGGTTAGTGTACGACAAAGATTTTGGATTACCGTACATGTTAGGGTACAGGTTAATGTTAGTGTAAGGGTTAGGATTAGGGTACCGGTTAGGGTAAGGTTTCGGGTAAGGGTTAGGGTTAGGGTTAGAGTTAGGTAATGGTGACGTTTCAGGGTACAGTTTAGGGTATGAGAACGGTTTAGGTTTAGCATACGTTTTAGGATATGGGTTAGTGTAGAGTACCAGGTAAGATTAGGGTACAGGTTATGGTAAGGCTTCGGGTAAGAGTTAGGGATAGGGTAAGAGTTGGGGATAGAGAACGGGGACAGTTTAGGGTACAGGTTAGGGTATGACAACTATTTAGGGTTAGCGTACGTGTTAGGGTACGGGTTAGTGTTACTGTATGGGTTAGAATTATGGTAAAAGTTAGGGTAAGGCTTCAGGTAACTGTTAGGGTTAGGGTTGGTTTTAGGGTTAGAGTTAGGGAACAGGCACGGCTTAGGGTACAGGTTAGTGTATGACAACGGTTTAGGGTTAAAGTACATGTTAGTGTACAGGTTAGTGTCAGTGTATGGGTTAGAATTATGGTACGGGTTAGGTTAAGGCTTCAGGTAAGGGTTAGGGTTAGGGTTAGGGAACGGGGTCAGTTTAGGGTACAGGTTAGGGTAGGACAAAGGTTTAGGGTTAGCATACATTTTAGGGTACGTGTTAGGGTTAATGAACGGGTTAGGATTAGGGTAGGGGTTAGGGTAAGGCTTCGGATAAGCGTTAGGTTTAGGGTTAGGATTAGGGAATGGGAATGGTTTAGGGTACAGGTTAGGGTACAACAACGGTTTAGGGTGAGTGTACGTGTTAGGGAATGGGTTAGTGTTAGCATATGAGTTAGGATTAGGGGACAGGTTAGGGTAGGCTTCAGGTAACGGTTAGGGATACGGTTAGGGTTAGGGGACAGGGATGGGGACGGTTTAGAGTACAGGTTAGGGTACTACAACGGTTTAGGGTGAGCATACGTGTTAGGGTACGGCTTAGTGTTAGCATACGGGTTAGGATTAGGGGACGGGTTGGAGTAAGGATTCGGGTAAGGGTTAGGGTATGGGGATGGGGACGGTGTAGGGTACAGGTTAGGGTACGACAACGGTTTAGGGTGAGCGTACGTGTGAGGGCATGGGTTAGTGTTAGCGTACGGGTTAGGATTAGGGGATGGGTTAGGGTAAGGCTTCGGGTAAGGGTTAGGGTTAGGGTTAGGGTTGGGGAAGGGGACGGTTTAGGGGACAGGTTAGGGTACGACAATGGTTTAGGGTGAGCGTACGTGTGAGGGCACGGTTTAGTGTTAGCGTACGGGTTAGGATTAGGGGACGGGTTAGGGTAAGGCTTCGGGTAAGGGTTAGGGTTAGGGGACGGGGACGGATTAGGGGACAGGTTAGGGTACTGCAATGGTTTAGGGTGAGCATACATGTGAGAGCACGGTTTAGTGTTATCGTACGGGTTAGGTTTAGGGGACGGTTTAGGGTAAGGCTTTGGGTAAGTGTTAGGGTTAGGAATAGGGTTAGGGGATGGGGACGGTTTAGGGGACAGATTAGGGTATGACAACCGTTTAGGGTGAGCGTAAGTGTGAGGGCACGGGTTAGTGTTAGCGTACGGGTTAAGATTAGGGGACGGGTTAGGGTAAGGCTTCGGGTAAGGGTTAGGGTTAGGGTTAGGGTTAGTGGACGGGGACGGGGACGGTTTAGGGGACAGGTTAGGGTACGACAACGGTTTAGGGTGAGCGTAAGTGTGAGGGCACGGGTTAGTGTTAGCGTACGGGTTAGGATTAGGGGACGGGTGAGGGTAAGGCTTCGGGGAAGGGTTAGGGTTAGGGTTCGGGCTAGGGTTAGGGTTAGGGGACGGGGACGGTTTAGGGTCCGGGTGAGGGTTCGACAACGGTTTAGGGTGAGCGTACGTGTGAGGGCACGGGTTAGTGTTAGCGTATGGGTTAGGATTAGGTGACGGGTGAGGGTAAGGCTTCGGGGAAGGGTTAGGGTTACGGTTAACGTTCGGGCTAGGGTTAGGGTTAGGGGACAGGGACGGTTTAGGGTACGGGTGAGGGTATGACAACGGTTTAGGGTGAGCGTACGTGTGAGGGCACGGGTTAGTGTTACCCTACAGGTTAGGATAAGGGGACGGGTAAGGGTAAGGCTTTGGGGGAGGGTTAGTGTTAGGGTTCGGGCTAGGGTTAGGGTTAGGGGAAGGGGACTGTTTAGGGTCCGGGTGAGGGTACGACAACGGTTTAGTGTGAGCGTACATGTGAAGGCACGGGTTAGAGTTAGCCTACGGGTTAGGATTAGTGGACAGGTGAGGGTAAGGCTTTGGGGAAGGGTTAGGGTTAGGGTTTGGGCTAGGGTTAGGGTTATGGGACGGGGATGGTTTAGGGTCCAGGTGAGGGCACGACAATGGTTTACGGTGAGCGTACGTGAGAGGGCACGGGTTAGTGTTAGCCTAGGGGTTAGGATTAGGGGACGCGTGAGGGTAAGGCTTCGGGGAAGGGTTAGGGTTAGGGTTTGGGCTAGGGTTAGGGGACGGGGACGGTTTAGGGTCCGGTTGACGGTACGACAACGGTTTAGGGTGAGCATACGTGTGAGAGCACGGTATAGTGTTAACGTATGGGTTAGGATTAGGGGACGTGTGAGGGTAAGACTTCGGGGAAGGGTTAGAGTTAGGGTTCAGGGTAGGGTTAGGGTTAGGGGACGGGGACGGTTCAGGGTCCGGGTGAGGGTATGACAACGGTTTAGGGTGAGTGTACGTGTGAGGGCATGGGTTAGTGTTAGCGTACGGGTTAGGATTAGGAGACGGATGTGGGTAAGGCTTCGGGGAAGGGTTAGGGTTAGGGTTCGGGCTAAGGTTAGGGTTAGTGGACGGAGAAGGTTTAGGGTCCGGGTGAGGGTACGACAACGGTTTAGGGTGAGTATACGTGTGAGGGCACGGGTTAGTGTTAGCGTACGGGTTAGGATTAAGGGATGGGTGAGGGTTAGGCTTCGGGAAAGGGTTAGGGTTAGGGTTCGGCCTAGGGTTAGGTTTAGGGGACGGGAACGGTTTAGGGTCCGGGTGAATGTACGACAACGGTTTAGGGTGAGTGTATGTGTGAGGGCACGGGTTAGTGTTAGGGTACGGGTTAGGATTAGGGGAGGGGTGAGGGTAAGGCTTCGGGGGAAGGATTAGGGTTACTGTTAGGGTTCGGGCTGGAGTTAGGGTTAGGGGACTGGGAAGGTTTAGGGTTCGGGTGAGGGTACGACAACGGTTTAGGGTTTGCGTACGAGTGAGGGCACGGGTTAGTGTTAACGCACGGGTTAGGATTGGGGACGGGTGAGGATAAGGCATCGGGGAACGGTTAGGGTTAGGGTTCGGGATAGGGTTAGTGTTAGGGGACGGGGACGGTTTAGGGTCCGGGTGAGGGTATGACAACGGTTTATTGTGAGCGTACGTGTGAGGGCACGGGTTAGTGTTAGCGTACGGGTTAGGATTAGGGGATGGGTGAGGGTAAGGCTTCTGGGAAGGGTTAGGGTTAGGGTTCGGGCTAGGGTTAGTGGACGGGGATGGTTTAGGGTCCGGGTGAGGGTATGACAACGGTTTAGGGTGAGCGTATGTGTGAGGGCATGGGTTAGTGTTAGCGTACGGGTTAGGATTAGGGGACGTGTGAAAGTAAGGCTTCGGGGAAGCGTTAGGTTTAGGGTTCGGGCTAGGGTTAGGGTTAGGGGACGGGGACGGTTTAGGGTCCGGGTGAGGGTATGACAATGGTTTAGGGTGAGCGTATGTGTGAGGGCATGGTTTAGTGTTAGCGTACGGTTAGCATTAGGGGACGGGTGAGTGTAAGGCTTCGGGGAAGGGTTAGGGTTAGGGTTCGGGCTAGGGTTAGTGTTAGGGGACGGGGAATGTTTAGGGTCCGGTGAGGGTACGACAACGGTTTAGGGTGAGCGTATGTGTGAGGGCATGGGTTAGTGTAAGCGTACGGGTTAGGATTAGGGGACGGGTGAGGGGAAGGGTTCGGGCTAGGGTGAGGGTTAGGGGACGGGGACGGTTTAGGGTCCAGGTGAGGGTATGACAACGGTTTAGGGTAAGCGTACATGTGAGGGCACGGGTTACTGTTAGCCTACGGGTTAGGATTAGGGGACGGGTGAGGGTAATGTTTCGGGGAAGGGTTAGGGTTAGGGTTCGGGCTAGGGTTAGGGTTAGGGGACGGGGACTGTTTAGGGTCCGGGTGAGGGTACGACAACGGTTTAGGGTGAGCGTACGTGTGAGGGCACGGGTTAGTGTTAGCGTACGGGTTAGGATTAGGGGAGTGGTGAGGGTAAGGCTTCGGGGGAATGGTTAGGGTTAGGGTTAGGGTTCGGGCTAGAGTTAGGGTTAGGGGACGGGTATGGTTTATGGTCCGGGTGAGGGTACGACAACGGTTTAGGTTGAGCGTACGTGTGAGGGCACGGGTTAGTGTTATCGTACGGGTTAGGATTAGGGGACGTGTGAGGGTAAGGCTTTGGGGAAGGGTTAGTGTTAGGGTTCGGGCTAGGGTTAGGGTTAGGGGAAGGGGACTGTTTAGGGTCCGGGTGAGGGTACGACAACGGTTTAGGGTGAGCGTACGTGTGATGGCACGGGTTAGTGTTAGCCTACGGGTTAAGATTAGGGGACGGGTGAGGGGAAGGCTTCGGGGAAGTGTTAGGGTTAGGGTTCGGGCTAGGGTTAGGGTAGGGGACGGGGACGGTTTAGGGTCCGGGTGAGGGTACGAGAACGGTTTAGTGTGAGCGTACGTGTGAAGGCACAGGTTAGAGTTAGCCTACGGGTTAGGATTAGTGGACGGGTGAGGGTAAGGCTTCGGGGAAGGGTTAGGGTTAGGGTTCGGGCTAGGGTTAGTGTTAGGGGACGGGGACGGTTTAGGGTCCGGGTGAGGGTACGACAACGGTTTAGGGGGAGCGTACGTGTGAGGGCACGGGTTAGTGTTAGCGTACGGTTTGGAATTAGAGGAAAGGTGAGTGTAAGGTTTCGGGGAAGGGTTAGGGTTAGGGTTCGGGGTAGGATTAGTGTTAGGGGATGGGGACGGTTTAGGGTCCGGGTGAGGGTACGACAACGGTTTATTGTGAGCGTACGTGTGAGGGCACGGGTTAGTGTTAGCGTACGGGTTAGGAATAGGGGATGGGTGAGGGTAAGGCTTCTGGGAAGGGTTAGGGTTAGGGTTCGGGCTAGGGTTAGTGGACGGGGATGGTTTAGGGTCCGGGTGAGGGTACGACAACGGTTTAGGGTGAGCGTATGTGTGAGGGCATGGGTTAGTGTTAGCGTACGGGTTAGGATTAGGGGACGTGTGAAAGTAAGGCTTCGGGGAAGCGTTAGGTTTAGGGTTCGGGCTAGGGTTAGGGTTAGGGGACGGGACGGTTTAGGGTCCGGGTGAGGGTACGACAACGGTTTAGGATGAGCGTACGTGTGAGGGCATGGGTTATTGTTATCGTACGGGTTAGGATTAGGGGATGGGTGACGGTAAGGCTTCGGGGAAGGGTTACGGTTAGGGTTCGGACTAGGGTTAGGGTTAGGGGACGGGGACGGTTTAGGGTCCGGGTGAGGGTATGACAGTGGTTTAGGGTGAAAGTATGTGTGAGGGCATGGGTTAGTGTTAGCGTACGGTTAGCATTAGGGGACGGGTGAGTGTAAGGCTTCAGGGAAGGGTTAGGGTTAGGGTTCGGGCTAGGGTTAGTGTTAGGGGACGGGGAACGTTTAGGGTCCGGTGAGGGTACGACAACGGTTTAGGGTGAGCGTAACTGTGAGGGCATGGGTTAGTGTTAGCGTACGGTTTAGGATTAGGGGACGGGTGAGGGGAAGGGTTCGGGCTAGGGTGAGGGTTAGGGGACGGGGACGGTTTAGGGTCCGGGTGAGGGTATGACAACGGTTTAGGGTAAGGGTACGTGTGAGGGCACGGGTTAGTGTTAGCCTACGGGTTAGGATTAGGGGACGGGTGAGGGTAATGCAACGGGGAAGGGTTAGGGTTAGGGTTCGGGCTAGGGTTAGGGTTAGGGGACGGGGACGGTTTAGGGTCCGGGTGAGGGTACGACAACGGTTTAGGGTGAGCGTACGTGTGAGGGCATGGTTTAGTGTTAGCGTACGGGTTAGGATTAGGGGAGTGGTGAGGGTAAGGCTTCGGGGGAATGCTTAGGGTTAGGGTTAGGGTTCGGGCTAGAGTTACGGTTAGGGGACGGGTATGGTTTATGGTCCGGGTGAGGGTACGACAACGGTTTAGGTTGAGCGTACGTGTGAGAGCACGGGTTAGTGTTATCGTACGGGTTAGGATTAGGGGACGTGTGAGGGTAAGGCTTCGGGGAAGGGTTAGGGTTAGGGTTCGGACTAGGGTTAGTGTTAGGGGACGGGGACGGTTTAGGGTCCGGGTGAGGGTACGACAACGATTTAGGGTGAGCGTACGTGTGAGGGCACGGGTTAGTGTTAGCGTACGGTTTAGAATTAGAGGACGGGTGAGTGTAAGGCTTCGGGGAAGGGTTAGGGTTAGGGTTCGGGCTAGGGTTAGGGTTTTGGGACGGGGACGGTTTAGGGTCCAGGTGAAGGTACGACAACGGTTTAGGGGGAGCATACGTGTTTGGGCACGGGTTAGTGTGAGCGTACGGGTTAGGATTAGGGGACGGGTGAGGGGAAGGCTTCGGGGAAGGGTTAGGGTTAGGGTTCGGGCTAGGGTTAGTGTTAGGGGACGGGGACGGTTTAGGGTCCAGGTGAGGGTACGACAGCGGTTTAGGGGGAGCGTACGTGTGACGGCGTGAGTTAGTGTGAGCGTACGGGTTAGGATTAGTGGACGGGTGAGGGGAAGGCCTCGGGGAAGGTTTAGGTTTAGGGTTCGGGTTAGGGTTAGGGTTAGGGGACGGGGACGGTTTAGGGTCCAGGTGAGGGTACGATAACGGTTTAGGGTGAGCGTACGTGTGAGGGCACGGGTTAGTGTTACCCTACGGGTTAAGATAAGGGGACGGGTAAGGGTAAGGCTTTGGGGAAGGGTTAGGTTTAGGGTTCGGGCTAGGGTTAGGGTTAGTGGACGGGGACGGTTTAGGGTCTGGGTGAGGGTACGACAACGGTTTAGGGTGAGCGTACGTGTGAGGGCACGGGTTAGTGTTAGCGTACGGTTTGGAAATAGAGGACGGGTGAGTGTAAGGCTTCGGGGAAGTGTTAGGGTTAGGGTTCAGGCTAGGGTTAGGGTTATGGGATGGGGACGGTTTAGGGTCCAGGTGAGGGTACGACAACGGTTTAGGGGGAGCGTACGTGTGAGGGCGCGGGTTAGTGTGAGCGTACGGGTTAGGATTAGGGGACGGGTGACGGGAAGGCTTCGGGGAAGGGTTAGAGTTAGGGTTCGGGGTAGGGTTAGGGTTAGCGGACGGGGATGGTTCAGGGTCCGGGTGAGGGTATGACAACGGTTTAGGGTGAGCGTACGTGTGAGGTCATCGGTTAGTGTTAGCGTACGGGTTAGGATTAGGAGACGGGTGTGGGTAAGGCTTTGGGGAAGGGTTAGGGTTAGGGTTCGGGCTAGGGTTAGGGTTAGTGGACGGGGACGGTTTAGGGTCCGGGTGAGGGTACGACAACGGTTTAGGGTGAGCATACGTGTGAGGGCACGGGTTAGTGTTAGCGTACGGGTTAGGATTAAGGGATGGGCGAGGGTTAGGCTTCAGGAAAGGGTTAGGATTAGGGTTCGGCCTAGGGTTAGGTTTAGGGGACGGGAACGGTTTAGTGTCCGGGTGAGTGTACGACAACGGTTTAGGGTGAGTGTATGTGTGAGGGCACGGGGTAGTGTTAGCGTACGGGCTAGGTTTAGGGGAGGGGTGAGGGTAAGGCTTCGGGGGAAGGATTAGGGTTAGGGTTAGGGTTCGGGCTGGAGTTAGGGTTAGGGGACTGGGACGGTTTAGGGTTCGGGTGAGGGAGGGTACGACAACGGTTTAGGGTTTGCGTACGAGTGAGGGCACGGGTTAGTGTTAACGAACGGGTTATGATTGGTGAAGGGTGAGGGTAAGGCTTCGGGGAAGGGTTATGGTTAGGGTTCGGGCTATGGTCCGTGTTAGGGGATGGGGACGGTTTAGGGTCCGGGTGAGGGTACGACAATGGTTTAGGGTGAACGTACGTGTGAGGGCACGGGTTAGTGTTAGCGTACGGGTTAGGATTAGGGGACGGGTGAGGGTAAGGCTTCTGGGCAGGGTTAGGGTTAGGGTTCGGGCTAGGGTTAGTGGACGGGGATGGTTTAGGGTCCGGGTGAGGGTACGACAACGGTTTAGGGTGAGCGTACGTGTGAGGGCACGGGTTAGTGTTAGCGTATGGGTTAGGATTAGGGGACGTGTGAGAGTAAGGCTTCGGGGAAGCGTTAGGTTTAGGGTTCGGGCTAGGGTTAGGGTTAGGGAACGGGGATGGTTTAGGGTCCGGGTGAGGGTACGACAACGGTTTAGGATGAGCGTATGTGTGAGGGCACGGGTTAGTGTTAGCGCACGGGTTAGGATTAGGGGACGGGTGATGGTAAGGCTTCGGGGAAGGGTTACGGTTAGGGTTCGGACTAGGGTTAGGGTTAGGGGACGGGGACGGTTTAGGGTCCGGGTGAGGGTATGACAATGGTTTAGGGTGAGCGTACGTGTGAGGGCATCGGTTAGTGTTAGCGTACGGGTTAGGATTAGGGGACGGGTGAGGGGAAGGTTTCGGGCTAGGGTGAGGGTTAGGGGACGGGACGGTTTAGGGTCCGGGTGAGGGTATGACAACGGTTTAGGGTAAGCGTACGTGTGAGGGCACGGGTTAGTGTTAGCCTACGGGTTAGGATTAGGGGACGGGTGAGGGTAATGCTTCGGGGAAGGGTTAGGGTTAGGGTTCAGGCTAGGGTTAGGGTTAGGGGACGGGGACGGTTTAGGGTCCGGGTGAGGGTACGACAACGGTTTAGGGTGAGCGTACGTGAGAGGGCACGGGTTAGTGTTAGCCTACGGGTTAGGATAAGGGGACGGGTAAGCGTAAGGCTTTGGGGAAGGGTTAGTGTTAGGGTTCGGGCTAGGGTTAGGGTTAGGGGAAGGGGACTGTTTAGGGTCCGGGTGAGGGTACGACAACGGTTTAGGATGAGCGTACGTGTGATGGCACGGGTAAGTGTTAGCCTACGGGTTAAGATTAGGGGACGGGTGAGGGGAAGGCTTCGGGGAAGTGTTAGGGTTAGGGTTCGGGCTAGGGGTAGGGTAGGGGACGGGGACGGTTTAGGGTCCGGGTGAGGGTACGACAACGGTTTAGTGTGAGCGTACGTGTAAAGGCACAGGTTAGAGTTAGTCTACTGGTTAGGATTAGTGGCCGGGTGAGGGTAAGGCTTCGGGAAAGGGTTAGGGTTAGGGTTCGGGCTAGGGTTAGTGTTAGGGGACAGGGACAGTTTAGGGTCCGGGTGAGGGTACGACAACGGTTTAGGGTGAGCGTACGTGTGAGGGCACGGGTTAGTGTTAGCGTACGGTTTGGAAATAGAGGACGGGTGAGTGTAAGGCTTCGGGGAAGTGTTAGGGTTAGGGTTCAGGCTAGGGTTAGGGTTATGGGATGGGGACGGTTTAGGTTCCAGGTGAGGGTACGACAACGGTTTAGGGGGAGCGTACGTGTGAGAGCGCGGGTTAGTGTGAGCGTACGGGTTAGGATTAGGGGACGGGTGAGGGGAAGGCTTCGGGGAAGGGTTAGAGTTAGGGTTCGGGGTAGGGTTAGGGTTAGGGGACGGGGACGGTTCAGGGTCCGGGTGAGGGTATGACAACGGTTTAGGGTGAGCGTACGTGTGAGGGCATGGGTTACTGTTAGCGTACGGGTTAGGATTAGGAGACGGGTGTGGGTAAGGCTTCGGGGAAGTGTTAGGGTTAGGGTTCGGCCTAGGGTTAGGTTTAGGGGACGGGAACGGTTTAGGGTCCGGGTGAGTGTACGACAACGGTTTAGGGTGAGTGTATGTGTGAGGGCACGGGTTAGTGTTAGCGTACGGGCTAGGATTAGGGGAGGGGTGAGGGTAAGGCTTCGGGGGAAGGATTAGGGTTAGGGTTAGGGTTCGGGCTGGAGTTAGGGTTAGGGGACTGGGACGGTTTAGGGTTCGGGTGAGGGTACGACAACGGTTTAGGGTTTGCGTACGAGTGAGGGCACGGGTTAGTGTTAACGCAAGGGTTATGATTGGTGACGGGTGAGGGTAAGGCTTCGGGGAAGGGTTAGGGTTAGGGTTCGGGCTATGGTTCGTGTTAGGGGATGGGGACGGTTTAGGGTCCGGGTGAGGGTACGACAACGGTTTAGGGTGAGCGTACGTGTGAGGGCACGGGTCAGTGTTAGCGTACGGGTTAGGATTAGGGGACGTGTGAGAGCAAGGTTTCGGGGAAGCGTTAGGTTTAGGGTTCGGGCTAGGGTTAGGGTTAGGGAACGGGGTCGGTTTAGGGTCCGGGTGAGGGTACGACAACGGTTTAGGGTGAGCGTACGTGTGAGGGCACGGGTTAGTGTTAGCGTACGGTTTAGGATTAGGGGACGGGTGATGGTAAGGCTTCAGGGAAGGGTTACGGTTAGGGTTCGGACTAGGGTTAGCGTTAGGGGACGGGGACGGTTTAGGGTCCGGGTGAGGGTATGACAATGGTTTAGGGTGAGCGTATGTGTGAGGGCATGGGTTAGTGTTAGCGTACGGTTAGCATTAGGGGACGGGTGAGTGTAAGGCTTCGGGGAAGGCTTAGGGTTAGGGTTCAGGCTAGGGTTAGTGTTAGGGGACGGGGAAGGTTTAGGGTCCAGTGAGGGTATGACAACGGTTTAGGGTGAGCGTACGTGTGACGGCATGGGTTAGTGTTAGCGTACGGGTTAGGATTAGGGGACGGGTGAGGGGAAGGGTTCGGGCTAGGGTGAGGGTTAGGGGACGGGACGGTTTAGGGTCCGGGTGAGGGTATGACAACGGTTTAGGGTAAGCGTACGTGTGAGGGCACGGGTTAGTGTTAGCCTACGGTTAGGATTAGGGGACGGGTGAGGGTAATGCTTCGGGGAAGGGTTAGGGTTAGGGTTCGGGCTAGGGTTAGGGTTAGGGGACGGGGACGGTTTAGGGTCCAGGTGAGGGTACGACAACGGTTTAGGGGGAGAGTACGTGTGAGGGCGTGGGTTAGTGTGAGCATACGGGTTAGGATTAGGGGACGGGTGAGGGGAAGGCTTCGGGGAAGGGTTAGGGTTAGGGTTCGGGCTAGGGTTAGGGTTAGGGGACGGGTACGGTTTAGGGTCCAGGTGAGGGTACGACAACGGTTTAGGGGGAGCGTACGTGTGAGGGCGCGGGTTAGTGTGAGCGTACGGGTTAGGATTAGGGGACGGGTGAGTGGAAGGCTTTGGGGAAGGGTTAGGGTTAGGGTTCGGGCTAGGGTTAGGGTTAGGGGACGGGGACGGTTTAGGGTCCAGGTGAGGGTACGACAACGGTTTAGGGGGAGTGTACGTGTGAGGGCGCAGGTTAGTGTGAGCGTACGGGTTACGATTAGGGGACGGGTGAGGGGAAGGCTTCGGGGAAGGGTTAGGGATACAGTTCGGGCTAGGGTTAGGGTTAGGGGATGGGGAAGGTTTAGGGTCCAGGTGAGGGTACGACAACAGTTGAGGGGGAGCGTACGTGTGAGGGCGCGGGTTAGTGTGAGCGTACGGGTTAGTATTAGGGGACGGGTGAGGGGAAGGCTTCGGGGAAGGGTTAGGGTTAGGGTTCGGGCTAGGGTTAGGGTTAGGGGACGGGGACGGTTTAGGGTCCAGGTGAGACTACGATAACGGTTGAGGCGGAGCGTACGTGTGAGGGCGCGGGTTAGTGTGAGCGTTCGGGTTAGGATTAGGGGACGGGTGAGGGGAAGGCTTCGGGGAAGGGTTAGGGTTAGGGTTCGGGCTAGGGTTAGGGTTAGGTGACGGGGACGGTTTAGGGTCCAGGTGAGGGTACGACAACGGTTTAGGGTGAGCAGACGTGTGAGGGCACGGGTTAGTGTTAGCGTACGGGTTAGGATTAGGGGACGGGTGATGGTAAGGCTTCAGGGAAGGGTTACGGTTAGGGTTCGGACTAGGGTTAGGGTTAGGGGACGGGGACGGTTTCGGGTCCGGGTGAGGGTATGACAATGGTTTAGGGTGAGCGTATGTGTGAGGGCATGGGTTAGTGTTAGCGTACGGTTTAGAATTAGAGAACGGGTGAGTGTAAGGCTTCGGGGAAGGGTTAGGGTTAGGGTTCGGGCTAGGGTTAGGGGACGGGAACGGTTTAGGGTCCAGGTGAGGGTACGACAACGGTTTAGGGGGAGCGTACGTGTGAGGGCGCGGGTTAGTGTGAGCGTATGTGTTAGGATTAGGGGATGGGTGAGGGGAAGGCTTGGGAGAAGGGTTAGGGTTAGGGTTCGGGCTAGGGTTAGGGTTAGGGGACGGGGACGGTTTAGGGTCCAGGTGAGGGTACGACAACGGTTTAGGGTGAGCGTACGTGTGAGGGCACGGGTTAGTGTTAGCGTACGGGTTAGGATTAGGGGACGGGTGATGGTAAGGCTTCAGGGAAGGGTTACGGTTAGGGTTCGGACTAGGGTTAGAGTTAGGGGACGGGGACGGTTTAGGGTCCGGGTGAGGGTATGACAATGGTTTAGGGTGAGCGTATGTGTGAGGGCAGGGGTTAGTGTTAGCGTACGGTTAGCATTAGGGGACGGGTGAGTGTAAGGCTTCGGGGAAGGCTTAGGGTTAGGTTTCGGGCTAGGGTTAGTGTTAGGGGACGGGGAAGGTTTAGGGTCCAGTGAGAGTACGACAACGGTTTAGGGTGAGCGTACGTGTGAGGGCATGGGTTAGTGTTAGCGTATGGGTTAGGATTAGGGGACGGGTGAGGGGAAGGGTTCGGGCTAGGGTGAGGGTTAGGGGACGGGGACGGTTTAGGGTCCAGGTGAGGCTACGACAACGATTGAGGGGGAGCGTACGTGTGAGGGCGCGGGTTAGTGTGAGCATACGGTTTAAGATTAGGGGACGGGTGAGGGGAAGGCTTCGGGGAAGGGTTAGGTTTAGGGTTCGGGCTAGGGTTAGGGTTAGGTGACGGGGACGGTTTAGGGTCCATGTGAGGCTACGACAACGGTTGAGGGGGAGCATACGTGTGAGGACGCAGGTTAGTGTGAGCGTACGGGCTAGGATTAGGGGACGCGTGAGGGGAAGGCTTCGGGGAAGGGTTAGGTTTAGGGTTCGGGCTAGGGTTAGGGTTAGGGGACGGGGACGGTTTAGGGTCCAGGTGAGGGTACGACAACGGTTTAGGGGAAGCGTACGTGTGAGGTCACGGGTTAGTGTGAGCGTAAGGGTTAGGATTAGGGGACGGGTGAGAGGAAGGCTTCGGGGAAGGGTTAGGGTTAGGGTTCGGGCTAGGGTTAGGGTTAGGGGACGGGGACGGTTTAGGGTCCAGGTGAGGGTACGACAACGGTTTAGGGGGAGCGTACTTGTGAGGGCGAGGGTTAGTGTGAGCGTTCGGGTTAGGATTAGGGGCGGGTGAGGGGAAGGCTTCGGGGAAGGGTTAGGGTTAGGGTTCGGGCTAGGGTTAGGGTTAGGGGACGGGGACGGTTTAGGGTCCAGGTGAGGGCACGACGACGGTTTAGGGGGAGCGTACGTGTGAGGGCGCGGGTTAGTGTGATCGTACGGGTTAGGATTAGGGGACGGGTGAGGGGAAGGCTTCGGGGAAGGGTTAGGGTTAGGGTTCGGGCTAGGGTTAGGGTTAGGGGACGGGGACGGTTTAGGGTCCAGGTGAGGGTAGGACAACGGTTTAGGGGGAGCGTACGTGTGAGGGCGCGGGTTAGTGTGAGCGTACGGGTTAGGATTAGGGGACGGGTGAGGGGAAGGCTTCGGGGAAGGGTTAGAGTTAGGGTTCGGGCTAGGGTTAGGGTTAGGGGACGGGGACGGTTTAGGGTCCAGGTGAGGGTACGACAACAGTTTAAAGGGAGCGTACGTGTGAGGGCGCGGGTTAGTGTGAGCCTACGGGTTAGGATTAGGGGACGGGTGAGGGGAAGGTTTCGGGGAAGGGTTAGGGTTAGGGTTCGGGCTAGGGTTAGGGTTAGGGGACGGGGACGGTTTAGGGTCCAGGTGAGGGTACGACAACGGTTGAGGGGGAGCGTACGTGTGAGGGCGCGGGTTAGTGTGAGCGTACGGTTTTGGATTAGGGGACGGGTGAGGGGAAGGCTTCGGGGAAGGGTTAGGGTTAGGGTTCGGGCTAGGGTTAGGGTTAGGGGACGGGGACGGTTTAGGGTCCAGTTGAGCGTACGACAACGGTTTAGAGGGAGCGTACGTGTGAGGGCGCGGGTTAGTGTGAGCGTACGGGTTAGGATTAGAGGACGGGTGAGGGGAAGGCTTCGGAGAAGGGTTAGGGTTAGGGTTCGGGCTAGGGTTAGGGTTCGGGTTAGGGGACGGGGACGGTTTAGAGTCCAGGTGAGGGTATGACAACGGTTTAGGGGGAGCGTACATGTGAGGGCGTGGGTTAGTGTGAGCTTACGGGTGAGGATTAAGGGATGGGTGAGGGGAAGGCTTCGGGGAAGGGTTAGGGTTAGGGTTCGGGCTAGGGTTAGGATTAGGTGACGGGGACGGTTTAGGGTCCAGGTGAGGCTACGACAACGGTTGAGGGGGAGCGTTCGTGTGAGGACGCAGGTTAGTGTGAGCGTACGGGTTAGGATTAGGGGACGCGTGAGGGGAAGGCTTCGGGGAAGGGTTAGGGTTAGGGTTCGGGCTAGGGTTAGGGTTAGGGGACGGGGACGGTTTAGGGTCCAGGTGAGGGTACGACAACGGTTTAGGGGGAGCGTACGTGTGAGGGCACGGGTTAGTGTGAGCGTACGGGTTAGGATTAGGGGACGGGTGAGGGGAAGGCTTCGGGGAAGGGTTAGGGTTAGGGTTCGGGCTAGGATTAGGGTTAGGGGACGGGGACGGTTTAGGGTCCAGTTGAGGCTACGACAACGGTTTAGGGGGAGCGTACGTGTGAGGGCGCGGATTAGTGTGAGCATACGGTTTAGGATTAGGGGACGGGTGAGGGGAAGGCTTCGGGGAAAGTTTAGGGTTAGGGTTCGGGCTAGGGTTAGGGTTAGGGGACGGGGACGGTTTAGCGTCCAGGTGAGGCTACGACAACGGTTTAGGGGGAGCGTACGTGTGAGGGCGTCAGTTAGTGTGAGCGTACGGGTTAGGATTAGGGGACGGGTGAGGGGAAGGCTTCGGGGAAGGGTTAGGGTTACGGTTCGGGCTAGGGTTAGGGTTAGGGGACGGGGACGGTTTAGGGTCCAGGTGAGGGTACGACAACGGTTTAGGGGGAGCGTACGTGTGAGGGCGTGGGTTAGTGTGAGCATACGGGTTAGGATTAGGGGACGGGTGAGGGGAAGGCTTCGTGGAAGGGTTAGGGTTAAGGTTCGGGCTAGGGTTAGAGTTAGGGGACGGGGACGGTTTAGGGTCCAGGTGAGGGTACGACAACGGTTTAGGGGGAGCGTACATGTGAGGGCGCGGGTTAGTGTGAGCGTACGGGTTAGGATTAGAGGACGAGTGAGGGGAAGGCTTCGGGGAAGGGTTAGGGTTAGGGTTCGGGCTAGGGTTAGGGTTAGGGGACGGGGACGGTTTAGGGTCCAGGTGAGGGTACGACAACGGTTTAGGGGGAGCGTACGTGTGAGGGCGCAGCTTAGTGTGAGCGTACGGGTTAGGATTAGGGGACGGGTGAGGGGAAGGCTTTGGGAAAGGGTTAGGGTTAGGGTTCGGGCTAGGGTTAGGGTTAGGGGACGGGGACGGTTTAGGGTCCAGGTGAGTGTACGACAACGATTTACGGGGAGCGTACGTGTGAGGGCGCGGGTTAGTGTGAGCGTATGGGTTAGGATTAGGGGACGGGTGAGCGGAAGGCTTCAGGGAAGGGTTAGGGTTAGGGTTCGGGCTAGGGTTAGGGTTAGGGGATGGGGACGGTTTAGGGTCCAGCTGAGGGTACGACAACCGTTTAGGGGGAGCGTATGTGTGAGGGCGCGGGTTAGTGTGAGCGTACGGGTTAGGATTAGGGGACGGGTGAGGCGAAGGCTTCGGGGAAGGGTTAGGGTTAGGGTTCGGGCTAGGGTTAGGGTTAGGGGATGGGGACGGTTTAGGATCCAGGTGAGGCTACGACAACGATTGAGGGGGAGCGTACGTGTGAAGGCGCTGGTTAGTGTGAGCATACGGTTTAGGATTTGGGGACGGGTGAGGGGAAGGCTTCGGGGAAGTGTTAGGCTTAGGGTTCGGGCTAGGGTTAGGGTTAGGTGACGGGGACGGTTTAGGGTCCAGGTGAGGCTACGACAACGATTGAGGGGGAGCGTAAGTGTGAGGACGCAGGTTAGTGTGAGCGTACGGGTTAGGATTAGGGGACGCGTGAGGGGAAGGCTTCGGGGAAGGGTTAGGGTTAGGGTTCGGGCTAGGGTTAGGGTTAGGGGATGGGGACGGTTTAGGGTCCAGGTGAGGGTACGACAACGGTTTAGGGGGAGCGTACGTGTGAGGGCACGTGTTAGTGTGAGCGTACGGGTTACGATTAGGGGACGGGTGAGGGGAAGGCTTCGGGGAAGGGTTAGGGTTAGGGTTCGGGATAGGGTTAGGGGACGGGTACGGGGACGGTTTAGGGTCCAGGTGAGGGTACGACAACGGTTTAGGGGGAGCGTACGTGTGAGGGCGCAGCTTAGTGTGAGCGTACGGGTTAGGATTAGGGGACGGGTGAGGGGAAGGCTTTGGGAAAGGGTTAGGGTTAGGGTTCGGGCTAGGGTTAGGGTTAGGGGACGGGGACGGTTTAGGGTCCAGGTGAGGGTACGACAACAGTTGAGGGGGAGCATACGTGTGAGGGCGCGGGTTAGTGTGAGCGTACGGGTTAGGATTAGGGGACGGGTGAGGGGAAGGCTTCGGGGAAGGGTTAGGGTTAGGGTTCGGGCTAGGGTTAGGGTTAGGGTTAGGGGACGGTTTAGGGTCCAGGTGAGGCTACGATAACGGTTGAGGCGGAGCGTACGTGTGAGGGCGCGGGTTAGTGTGAGCGTACGGGTTAGGATTAGGGGACGTGTGAGGGGAAGGCTTCGGGGAAGGGTTAGGGTTAGGCTTCGGGCTAGGGTTAGGGTTAGGGGACGGGGACGGTTTAGGGTCCAGGTGAGGGTACGACAACGGTTTAGGGGGAGCGTACCTGTGAGGGCGCGGGTTAGTGTGAGCGTACGGTTTAGGATTAGGGGACGGGTGAGGGGAAGGCTTCGGGGAAGGGTTAGGGTTAGGGTTCGGGCTAGGGTTAGGGTTAGGGGACGGGGACGGTTTAGGGTCCAGGTGAGGGTACGACAACGGTTTAGAGGGAGCGTACGTGTGAGGGCGCGGGTTAGTGTGAGCGTACGGGTTAGGATTAGGGTACGGGTGAGAGGAAGGCTTCGGGGAAGGGTTAGGGTTAGGGTTAGGGTTCGGGATAGGGTTAGGGTTAGGGGACGGGGACGGTTTAGAGTCCAGGTGAGGGTATGACAACGGTTTAGGGGGAGCGTACATGTGAGGGCGCGGGTTAGTGTGAGCGTACGGGTTAGGATTAGGGGACGGGTGAGGGGAAGGCTTCGGGGAAGGGTTAGGGTTAGGTTTTGGGCTAGGTTTAGGGTTAGGGGACGGGGACGGTTTAGGGTCCAGGTGATGGTACGACAACGGTTTAGGGGGAGCGTACGTGTGAGGGCGCGGGTTAGTGTGAGCGTACGTGTTAGGATTAGGGGACGGGTGAGGGGAAGGCTTCGGGGAATGGTTAGGGATAGGGTTCGGGCTACGGTTAGGGTTAGGGGACGGGGACGGTTTAGGGTCCAGGTGAGGGTACGACAACGGTTTAGGGGGAGCGTACGTGTGAGGGCGCGGGTTAGTGTGAGCGTACGGGTTAGGATTAGGGGACGGGTGAGGGGAAGGCTTCGGGGAAGGGTTAGGGTTAGGGTTCGGGCTAGGGTTAGGGTTAGGGGACGGGGACGGTTTAGGGTCAAGGTGAGGATACGACAACGGTTTAGGGGGAGTGTACGTGTGAGGGCGCGGGTTAGTGTGAGCGTACGGGTTAGGATTAGGGGACGGGTGAGGTGAAGGCCTCGGGGAAGGGTTAGGTTTAGGGTTTGGGCTAGGGTTAGGGTTAGGGGATGGGGACGGTTTAGGGTCCAGGTGAGGGTACGACAACGGTTTAGGGGGAGCATACGTGTGAGGGCGCGGGTTAGTGTGAGCGTACGGGTTAGGATTAGGGGACGGGTGAGGGGAAGGCTTCGGGGAAGAGTTAGGGTTAGGGTTCGGGCTAGGGTTAGGGTTAGGGGACGGGGACGGTTTAGGGTCCAGGTGAGGGTACGACAACGGTTTAGGGGGAGCGTACGTGTGAGGGCGCGGGTTAGTGTGAGCGTACGGTTTAGGATTAGGGGATGGGTGAGGGGAAGGCTTCGGGGAAGGGTTAGGGTTAGGGTTCGGGCTAGGGTTAGGGTTAGGGGACGGGGACGGTTTAGGGTCCAGGTGAGGGTACGACAACGATTTACGGGGAGCGTACGTGTGAGGGCGCGGGTTAGTGTGAGCGTACGGGTTAGGATTAGGGGACGGGTGAGCGGAAGGCTTCAGGGAAGGGTTAGGGTTAGGGTTCGGGCTAGGGTTAGGGTTAGGGGATGGGGACGGTTTAGGGTCCAGCTGAGGGTACGACAACCGTTTAGGGGGAGCGTATGTGTGAGGGCGCGGGTTAGTGTGAGCGTACGGGTTAGGATTAGGGGACGGGTGAGGCGAAGGCTTCGGGGAAGGGTTAGGGTTAGGGTTCGGGCTAGGGTTAGGGTTAGGGGATGGGGACGGTTTAGGGTCCAGGTGAGGCTACGACAACGATTGAGGGGGAGCGTAGGTGTGAAGGCGCTGGTTAGTGTGAGCATACGGTTTAGGATTAGGGGACGGGTGAGGGGAAGGCTTCGGGGAAGTGTTAGGCTTAGGGTTCGGGCTAGGGTTAGGGTTAGGTGACGGGGACGGTTTAGGGTCCAGGTGAGGCTACGACAACGATTGAGGGGGAGCGTAAGTGTGAGGACGCAGGTTAGTGTGAGCGTACGGGTTAGGATTAGGGGACGGGTGAGGGGAAGGCTTCGGGGAAGGGTTAGGGTTAGGGTTCGGGCTAGGGTTAGGTTTAGGGGATGGGGACGGTTTAGGGTCCAGGTGAGGGTACGACAACGGTTTAGGGGGAGCGTACGTGTGAGGGCACGGGTTAGTGTGAGCGTACGGGTTACGATTAGGGGACGGGTGAGGGGAAGGCTTCGGGGAAGGGTTAGGGTTAGGGTTCGGGATAGGGTTAGGGGACGGGTACGGGGACGGTTTAGGGTCCAGGTGAGGGTACAACAACGGTTTAGGGGGAGCGTACGTGTGAGGGCGCGGGTTAGTGTGAGCATACGGGTTAGGATTAGGGGACGTGTGAGGGGAAGGCTTCGGGGAAGGGTTAGGGTTAGGCTTCGGGCTAGGGTTAGGGTTAGGGGACGGGGACGGTTTAGGGTCCAGGTGAGGGTACGACAACGGTTTAGGGGGAGCGTACGTGTGAGGGCGCGGGTTAGTGTGAGCGTACGGGTTAGGATTAGGGGACGGGTGAGGGGAAGGCTTCGGGGAAGGGTTAGGGTTAGGGTTCGGGCTAGGGTTAGGGTTAGGGGACGGGGACGGTTTAGGGTCCAGGTGAGGGTACGATAACGGTTTAGGGGGAGCGTACGTGTGAGGGCGCGGGTTAGTGTGAGCGTACGGGTTAGGATTAGGGGACGGGTGAGGGGAAGGCTTCTGGGAAGGGTTAGGGTTAGGGTTCAGGCTAGGGTTAGGGGACGGGGACGGGGACGGTTTAGGGTCCAGGTGAGGGTACGACAATGGTTTAGGGGGAGCGTACGTGTGAGGGCGCGGGTTAGTGTGAGCGTACGGGTTAGGATTAGGGGACGGGTGAGGGGAAGGCTTCGGGGAAGGGTTAGGGTTAGGGTTCGGGCTAGGGTTAGGGTTAGGGGACGGGGACGGTTTAGGGTCCAGGTGAGGGTACGACAACGGTTTAGGGGGAGCGTACGTGTGAGGGCGCGGGTTAATGTGAGCGTACGGGTTAGGATTAGGGGACGGGTGAGGGGAAGGCTTCGGGGAAGGGTTAGGGTTAGGGTTCGGGCTAGGGTTAGGGTTAGGGGACGGGGACGGTTTAGGGTCCAGTTGAGGGTACGACAACGGTTGAGTGGGAGCGTACGTGTGAGGGCGCGGCTTAGTGTGAGCGTACGGTTTAGGATTAGGGGACGGGTTAGGGGAAGGCTTCGGGGAAGGGTTAGGGTTAGGGTTAGGGTTCGGGCTAGGGTTAGGGTTAGAGGATGGGGACGGTTTAGAGTCCAGGTGAGGGTATGACAACGGTTTAGGGGGAGCGTACATGTGAGGGCGCGGGTTAGTGTGAGCGTACGGGTTAGGATTAGGGGACGGGTGAGGGGAAGGCTTCGGGGAAGGGTTAGGGTTAGGGTTCGGGTTAGGGTTAGCGTTAGGGGACGGGGATGGTTTAGGGTCCAGGTAAGGGTACGACAATGGTTTAGGGGGAGCGTACGTGTGAGGTCGCGGGTTAGTGTGAGCGTACGGGTTAGGATTAGGGGACGGGTGAGGGGAAGGCTTCGGGGAAGGGTTAGGGTTAGGGTTCGGGCTAGGGTTAGGGTTAGGGGACGGGGACGGTTTAGGGTCCAGGTGAGGGTACGAAAACGGTTTCGGGGGAGCGTACGTGTGAGGGCGCGGGTTAGTGGGAGCGTACGGGTTAGGATTAGGGGACGGGTGAGGGGAAGGCTTCGGGGAGGGTTAGGGTTAGGGTTAGGGGAAGGGGATGGTTTAGGGTCCAGGTGAGGGTACGACAATGGTTTAGGGGGAGCGTACGTGTGAGGGCGTGGGTTAGTGTGAGCGTACGGGTTAGGATTAGGGGACGGGTGAGGGGAAGGCTTCGGGGAAGGGTTAGGGTTAGGGTTCGGGCTAGGGTTAGGGTTAGGGGACGGGGACGGTTTAGGGTCCAGGTGAGGGTACGACAACGGTTTAGGGGGAGCGTACGTGTGAGGGCGCGGGTTAGTGTGGGCGTACGGGTTAGGATTAGGGGACGGGTGAGGGGAAGGCTTCGGGGAAGGGTTAGGGTTAGGGTTCGGGCTAGGGTTAGGGTTAGGGGACGGGGACGGTTTAGGGTCCAGTTGAGGGTACGACAACAGTTGAGGGGGAGTGTACGTGTGAGGGCGCGGCTTAGTGTGAGCGTACGGTTTAGGATTAGGGGACGGGTTAGGGGAAGGCTTCGGGGAAGGGTTAGGGTTAGGGTTCGGGCTAGGGTTAGGGTTATGGGACGGGGACGGTTTAGGGTCCAGGTGAGGGTACGACAACGGTTTAGAGGGAGCGTACGTGTGAGGGCGCGGGTTAGTGTGAGCGTGCGGGTTAGGATTAGGGTACGGGTGAGGGGAATGTTTCGGGGAAGGGTTAGGGTTAGGGTTCGGGCTAGGGTTAGGGTTAGGGGATGGGGACGGTTTAGAGTCCAGGTGAGGGTATGACAACGGTTTAGGGGGAGCGTACATGTGAGGGCGCGGGTTAGTGTGAGTGTACGGGTTAGGATTAGGGGACGGGTGAGGGGAAGGCTTCGGGGAAGGGTTAGGGTTAGGGTTCGGGTTAGGGTTAGCGTTAGGGGACGGGGACGGTTTAGGGTCCAGGTAAGGGTACGACAATGGTTTAGGGGGAGCGTACGTGTGAGGGCGCGGGTTAGTGTGAGCGTACGGGTTAGGATTAGGGGACGGGTGAGGGGAAGGCTTCGGGGAAGGGTTAGGGGTTAGGGTTCGGGCTAGGGTTAGGGTTAGGGGACGGGGACGGTTTAGGGTCCAGGTGAGGGTACGACAACGGTTTAGGGGGAGCGTACGTGTGAGGGCGCGGGTTAGTGTGAGCGTACGGGTTAGGATTAGGGGACGGGTGAGGGGAAGGCTTCGGGGAGGGTTAGGGTTAGGGTTAGGGGAAGGGGATGGTTTAGGATCCAGGTGAGGGTACGAAAATGGTTTAGGGGGAGCGTACGTGTGAGGGCGTGGGTTAGTGTGAGAGTACGGGTTAGGATTAGGGGACGGGTGAGGGGAAGGCTTCGGGGAATATTTAGGGTTAGGGTTCGGGCTAGGGTTAGGGTTAGGGGACGGGGACGGTTTAGGGTCCAGGTGAGGGTACGACAACGGTATAGGGGGAGCGTACGTGTGAGGGCGCGGGTTAGTGTGAGCGTACGGGTTAGGATTAGGGGACGGGTGAGGGGAAGGCTTCGGGGAAGGGTTAGGGTTGGGGTTCGGGCTAGGGTTCGGGTTAGGGGACGGGGATGGTTTAGGGTCGAGGTGAGGGTACGACAACGGTTTAGGGGGAGCGTACGTGTGAGGGCGCGGGTTAGTGTGAGCGTACGGGTTAGGATTAGGGGACGGGTGAGGGGAAGGCTTCGTGGAAGGGTTAGGGTTAGGGTACGGGCTAGGGTTAGGGTTAGGGGACGGGGACGGCGACGTTTTAGGGTCCAGGTGAGGGTACGACAACGGTTTAGGGGGAGCGTACGTGTGAGGGCGCGGGTTAGTGTGAGCGTACGGGTTAGGATTAGGGGACGGGTGAGGGGAAGGCTTCGGGGAAGGTTTAGGGTTAGGGTTCGGGCTAGGGTTAGGGTTAGGGGACGGGGACGGTTTAGGGTCCAGGTGAGGGTACGACAATGGTTTAGGGGGAGCGTACCTGTGAGGGCGTGGGTTAGTGTGAGCGTACGGGTTAGGATTAGGGGACGGATGAGGGGAAGGCTTCGGGGAAGGGTTAGGGTTAGGGTTCGGGCTAGGGTTAGGGTTAGGGGACGGGGACGGTTTAGGGTCCAGGTGAGGGTACGGCAATGGTTTAGGGGGAGCGTACGTGTGAGGGCGCGGGTTAGTGTGAGCGTACGGGTTAGGATTAGGGGACGGGTAAGGGGAAGGCTTCGGGGAAGGGTTAGGGTTAGGGTTCGGGCTAGGGCTAGGGTTATGGGACGGGGAATTTTTAGGTTCCAGGTGAGGGTACGACAACGGTTTAGGGGTAGCGTACGTGTGAGGGCGCGGGTTAGTGTGAGCGTACGGGTTAGGATTAGGGGACTGGTGAGGGGAAGGCTTCGGGGAGGGTTAGGGTTAGGGTTAGGGGAAGGGGATGGTTTAGGGTCCAGGTGAGGGTACGACAATGGTTTAGGGGGAGCGTACGTGTGAGGGCGCGGGTTAGTGTGAGCGTACGGGTTAGGATTAGGGGACGGGTGAGGGGAAGGTTTCGGGGAAGGGTTAGGGTTAGGGTTCAGGCTAGGGTTAGCGTTAGGGGACGGGGACGGTTTAGGGTCCAGGTGAGGGTACGACAACGGTTTAGGGGGAGCGTACGTGTGAGGGCGCGGGTTAGTGTGAGCGTACGTGTTAGGATTAGGGGACGGGTGAGGGGAAGGCTTCGGGGAAAGGTTAGGGTTAGGGTTCGGGCTAGGGTTAGGGTTAGGGGACGGGGACGGTTTAGGGTCCAGGTGAGGGTACGACAGCGGATTAGGGGGAGCGTACGTGTTAGGGCGCGGGTTAGTGTGAGCGTACGGGTTAGGATTAGGGGACGGGTGAGGGGAAGGCTTTGGGGAAGGGTTAGGGTTAGGGTTCGGGCTAGGGTTAGGGTTAGGGGACGGGGACGGTTTAGGGTCCAGGTGAGGGTACGACAACGGTAGAGGCGGAACGTACGTGTGAGGGCGCGGGTTAGTGTGAGCGTACGGGTTAGGATTAGGGGACGGGTGAGGGGAAGGCTTCGGGGAAGGGTTAGGGTTAGGGTTCGGGGTAGGGTTAGGGGACGGGGACGGGGACGGTTTAGGGTCCAGCTGAGGGTACGACAACGGTTTAGGGGGAGCATACGTGTGAGGGCTCGGGTTAGTGTGAGCGTACGGGTTAGGATTAGGGGACGAGTGAGGGGAAGGCTTCGTGGAAGGGTTAGGGTTAGGGCTCGGGCTAGGGTTAGGGTTAGGGGACGGGGACGGTTTAGGGTCCAGGTGAGGGTACGACAACGGTTGAAGGGGAGCGTACGTGTGAGGGCGCGGGTTTGTGTGAGCGTACGGTTTAGGATTAGGGGACGGGTGAGGGGAAGGTTTCGGGGAAGGGTTAGGGTTAGGGTTCGGGCTAGGGTTAGGGTTAGGGGAAGGGGACGGTTTAGGGTCCAGGTGAGGGTACGACAACGGTTTAGGGGGAGCGTACGTGTGAGGGCGCGGGTTAGTGTGAGCATACGAGTTAGGATTAGGGGACGGGTGAGGGGAAGGCTTCGGGGAATGGTTAGGGTTAGGGTTTGGGCTAGGATTAGGGTTAGGGGACGGGGACGGTTTAGGTTCCAGGTGAGGGTACGACAACGGTTTAGGGGGAGCGTACGTGTGAGGGCGCGGGTTAGTGTGAGCGTACGGGTTAGGATTAAGGGACGGGTGAGGGGAAGGCTTCAGGGAAGTGTTAGGGTTAGGGTTCGGGCTTGGATTAGGGTTAGGGGACGGGGACGGTTTAAGGCCCAGGTGAGGGTACGACAACGGTTCGGGGGAGCGTACGTGTGAGGGTACGGGTTAGTGTGAGCGTACGGGTTAGGATTAGGGGACGGGTGAGGGGAAGGCTTCGGGGAAGGGTTAGGGTTAGGGTTCGGGCCAGGGTTAGGGTTAGGGGACGGGGACGGTTTAGGGTCCAGGTGAGGGTACGACAACGGTTTAGGGGGAGCGTACGTGTGAGGGCGCCGGTTAGTGTGAGCGTACGGGTTAGGATTAGGGGACGGGTGAGGGGAAGGCTTCGGGGAAGGTTTAGGGGTTAGGGTTCGGGCTAGGGTTAGGGTTAGGGACCGGGGACGGTTTAGGGTCCAGGTGAGGGTATGACAAAGGTTTAGGGGGAGCGTACGTGTGAGGGCGTGGGTTAGTGTGAGCGTATGGGTTAGGATTAGGTGACGGGTGAGGGGAAGGCTTCGGGGAAGGGTTAGGGGTTAGGGTTCGGGCTAGGGTTAGGGTTAGTGGACGGGGACGGTTTCGGGTTCAGGTGAGGGTACGACAACGGTTTAGGGGGAGCGTACGTGTGAGGGTGCGGTTTAGTGTGAGCGTACGGGTTAGGATTAGGGGACGGGTGAGGGGAAGGCTTCGGGGAAGGGTTAGGGTTAGGGTTCGGGCTAGGGTTAGGGTTAGGGGACGGGGACGTTTTAGGGTCCAGGTGAGGGTACGACAACGGTTTAGGGGGAGCGTACGTGTGAGGGCGCGGGTTAGTGTGAGCGTACGGGTTAGGATTAGGGGATGGGTGAGGGGAAGGCTTTGGGGAAGTGGTAGGGTTAGGGTTCGGGCTAGGGTTAGGGTTATTGGACGGGGACGATTTAGGGTCCAGGTGAGGGTACGACAACGTTTTAGGGGGCGCGTACGTGTGACGGCGCGGGTTAGTGTGAGCGTACGGGTTAGGATTAGGGGACGGGTGAGGGGAAGGCTTCGGGGAAGGGTTAGGGTTAGGGTTCGGGCTAAGGTTAGGGTTAGGGGACGGGGACGGTTTAGGGTCCAGGTGAGGGTACGACAACAGTTGAGGTGGAGCGTACGTGTGAGGGCGTTGGTTAGTTTGAGCGTACGGGTTAGGATTAGCGGAAGGGTGAGGGGAAGGCTTCGGGGAAGGGTTAGGGTTAGGGTTCGGGCTAGGGTTAGGGTTAGGGGACGGGGACGGTTTAGCGTCCAGGTGAGGGTACGACAACAGATTAGGGGGAGCGTACGTGTGAGAGCACGGGTTAGTGTGGGCGTACGGGTTAGGATTAGGGGACGGGTGAGTGGAAGGCTTCGGGGAAGGGTTAGGGTTAGGGTTCGGGCTAGGGTTAGTGTTAGGGGATGGGGACGGTTTAGGGTCCAGGTGAGGGTACGACAACGGTTTAGGGGGAGCGTATGTGTGAGGGCGCGAGTTAGTGTGAGCGAACGGGTTAGGATTAGGGGACGGGTGAGGGGAAGGCTTCGGGGAAGGGTTATGGTTAGGGTTCGGGCTAGGGTTAGGGTTAGGTGACGGGGACGGTTTAGGGTCCAGGTGAGGCTACGACAACGGTTGAAGGGGAGCGTACGTGTGAGGGCGCGGGTTAGTGTGAGCGTACGGGTTAGGATTAGGGGACGGGTGAGGGGAAGGCTTCGGGGAAGGGTTAGGGTTAGTGTTCGGGCTAGGGTTAGGGTTAGGTGACGGGGACGGTTTAGGGTCCAGGTGAGGGTACGACAACGGTTTAGGGGGAGCGTACGTGTGAGGGCGCGGCTTAGTGTGAGCGTACGGGTTAGGATTAGGGGACGGTTGAGGGGAAGGCTTCGGGGAAGGGTTAGGTTTAGGGTTCGGGCTAGGGTTAGGGTTAGGGGATGGGGACGGTTTAGGGTCTAGGTGAGGGTCGACAACGGTTTAGGGGGAGCATACGAGTGCGGGCGCGTGTTAGTGTGAGCGTACGGGTTAGGATTGGTGACGGGTGAGGGGAAGGCTTCGGGGAAGGGTTAGGATTAGGGTTCGGGCTAGGGTTAGGGTTAGGGGACGGGGACGGTTTAGGGTCCAGGTGAGGGTACGACAACTGTTTAGGGGGAGCGTACGTGTGAGGGCGCGGGTTAGTGTGAGCGTACGGGTTAGGATTAGGGGACGGGTGAGGGGAAGGCTTCGGGGAAGGGTTAGGGTTAGGGTTCGGGCTAGGGTTAGGGTTAGGGGACAGGGACGGTTTAGGGTCCAGGTGAGGGTACGACAACGGTTTAGGGGGAGCGTATGTGTGAGGGCGCGAGTTTGTGTGAGCGTACGGGTTAGGATTAGGGGACGGGTGAGGGGAAGGCTTCGGGGAAGGGTTAGGGTTAGGGTTCGGGCTAGGGTTAGGGTTAGGGGACGGGGACGGTTTAGGGTCCAGGTGAGGCTATGACAACGGTTGAGGGGGAGCGTACTTGTGAGGGCGCGGGTGAGTGTGAGCGTACGGGTTAGGATTAGGGAACGGGTGAGGGGAAGGCTTCGGGGAAGGGTTAGGGTTAGGGTTCGGGCTAGGGTTAGGGTTAGGGGACGGGGACGGTTTAGGGTCCAGGTGAGGGTACGACAACTGTTTAGGGGGAGCGTACGTGTGAGGGCGTGAGTTAGTTTGAGCGTACGGGTTAGGATTAGGGGACGGGTGAGGGGAAGGCTTCGGGGAAGGATTAGGGTTAGGGTTCGGGCTAGGGTTAGGGTTAGGGGACGGGGACGGTTTAGGGTCCAGGTGAGGGTACGACAACTGTTTAGGGGGAGCGTAAGTGTGAGGGCGCGGGTTAGTGTGAGCGTACGGGTTAGGATTAGGGGACGGGTGAGGGGAAGGCTTCGGGGAAGGGTTAGGGTTAGGGTTCGGGCTAAGGTTAGGGTTAGGGGACAGGGACGGTTTAGGGTCCAGGTGAGGGTACGACAACGGTTTAGGGGGAGCGTATGTGTGAGGGCGCGAGTTTGTGTGAGCGTACGGGTTAGGATTAGGGGACGGGTGAGGGGAAGGCTTCGGGGAAGGGTTAGGGTTAGGGTTAGGTTTCGGGCTAGGGTTAGGGTTAGGGGACGGGGACGGTTTAGGGTCCAGGTGAGGCTATGACAACGGTTGAGGGGGAGCGTACTTGTGAGGGCGCGGGTTAGTGTGAGCGTACGGGTTAGGATTAGGGGACGGGTGAGGGGAAAGGTTCGGGCTAGGGTGAGGGTTAGGGGACGGGACGGTTTAGGGTCCGGGTGAGGGTATGACAACGGTTTAGGGTAAGCGTACGTGTGAGGGCACGGGTTAGTGTTAGCCTATGGGTTAGGATTAGGGGACGGGTGAGGGTAATGCTTTGGGGAAGGGTTAGGGTTAGGGTTCGGGCTAGGGTTAGGGTCAGGGGATGGGGACGGTTTAGGGTCCAGCTGAGGGTACGACAACCGTTTAGGGGGAGCGTATGTGTGAGTTCGCGGATTAGTGTGAGCTTACGGGTTAGGATTAGGGGACAGGTGAGGGGAAGGCTTCGGGGAAGGGTTAGGGTTAGGGTTCAGGCTAGGGTTAGGATTAGGGACGGGGACGGTTTAGGGTCCAGGTGAGCCTACGACAACGATTGAGGGGGAGCGTACGTGTGAGGGCGCGGGTTAGTGTGAGCATACGGTTTAAGATTAGGGGACGGGTGAGGGGAAGGGTTCGGGGAAGGGTTAGGGTTAGGGTTTGGGCTAGGGTTAGGGTTAGGTGACGGGGACGGTTTAGGGTCCAGGTGAGGCTACGACAACGGTTGAGGGGGAGCATACGTGTGAGGACGCAGGTTAGTGTGAGCGTACGGGCTAGGATTAGGGGACGCGTGAGGGGAAGGCTTCGGGGAAGGGTTAGGGTTAGGGTTCGGGCTAGGGTTAGGGTTAGGGGACGGGGACGGTTTAGGGTCCAGGTGAGGGTACGACAACGGTTTAGGGGGAGCGTACGTGTGAGGGCGTGGGTTAGTGTGAGCATACGGGTTAGGATTAGGGGACGGGTGAGGGGAAGGCTTCGGGGAAGGGTTAGGGTTAGGCTTCGGGCTAGGGTTAGGGTTAGGGGACGGGTACGGTTTAGGGTCCAGGTGAGGGTACGACAACGGTTTAGGGGGAGCGTACGTGTGAGGGCGCGGGTTAGTGTGAGCGTACGGGTTAGGATTAGGGGACGGGTGAGTGGAAGACTTTGGGGAACGGTTAGGGTTAGGGTTCGGGCTAGGGTTAGGGTTAGGGGACGGGGACGGTTTAGGGTCCAGGTGAGGGTACGACAACGGTTTAGGGGGAGCGTACGTGTGAGGGCGCGGGTTAGTGTGAGCGTACGGGTTAGGATTAGGGGACGGGTGAGGGGAAGGCTTCTTGGAAGGGTTAGGGTTAGGGTTAGGGTTCGGGCTAGGGTTAGGGTTAGGGGACGGGGACGGTTTAGAGTCCAGGTGAGGGTATGACAACGGTTTAGGGGGAGCGTACATGTGAGGGCGCGGGTTAGTGTGAGCGAACGGGTTAGGATTAGGGGACGGGTGAGGGGAAGGCTTCGGGGAAGGGTTAGGGTTAGGGTTCGGGCTAGGGTTAGGGTTAGGGGACGGGGACGGTTTAGGGTCCAGGTGAGGGTACGACAACGGTTTAGGGGGAGCGTACGTGTGAGGGCGTGGGTTAGTGTGAGCGTACGGTTTAGGATTAAGGGATGGGTGAGGGGAAGGCTTCGGGGAAGGGTTAGGGTTAGGGTTCGGGCTAGGGTTGGGGTTAGGGGACGGGGACGGTTTAGGGTCCAGGTGAGGGTACGACAACGATTTAGGGGGAGCGTACGTGTGAGGGCGCGGGTTAGTGTGAGCGTACGGGTTAGGATTAGGGGACGGGTGAGGGGAAGGCTTCGGGGAAGGGTTAGGGTTAGGGTTCGGGCCAGGGTTAGGTTTAGGGGACGGGGACGGTTTAGGGTCCAGCTGAGGGTACGACAACCGTTTAGGGGGAGAGTATGTATGAGGGCGCGGGTTAGTGTGAGCGTACGGGTTAGGATTAGGGGACGGGTGAGGGGAAGGCTTCGGGGAAGGTTTAGGGTTAGGGTTCGGGCTAGGGTTAGGGTTAGGGGACCTGGACGGTTTAGGGTACAGGTGAGGCTACGACAACGATTGAGGGGGAGCGTACCTGTGAGAGCACGTGTTAGTGTGAGCATACGGTTTAGGATTAGGGGACGGGTGAGGGGAAGGCTTCGGGGAAGGGTTAGGGTTAGGGTTCGGGCTAGGGTTAGGGTTAGGGGACGGTGACGGTTTAGGGTCCAGGTGAGGCTACGACAACGGTTGAGGGGGAGCGTACGTGTGAGGAAGCAGGTTAGTGTGAGCGTACGGGTTAGGATTAGGGGACGCGTGAGGGGAAGGCTTCGGGGAAGGGTTAGGTTTAGGGTTCGGGCTAGGGTTAGGGTTAGGGGACGGGGACGGTTTAGGGTCCAGGTGAGGGTACGACAACATTTTAGGGGGAGCGTACGTGTGAGGGCGCGGGTTAGTGTGAGCGTACGGATTAGTATTAGGGGACGGGTTAGGGGAAGGCTTCGGGGAAGGGTTAGGGTTCGGGCTAGGGTTAGGGTTAGGGGACGGGGACGGTTTAGGGTCCAGGTGAGACTACGATAACGGTTGAGGCGGAGCGTACGTGTGAGGGCGCGGGTTAGTGTGAGCGTTCGGGTTAGGATTAGGGGACGGGTGAGGGGAAGGCTTTGGGGAAGGGTTAGGGTTAGGGTTCGGGCTAGGGTTAGGGTTAGCTGACGGGGACGGTTTAGGGTCCAGGTGAGGCTACGACAACGGTTGAGGGGGAGCGTACGTGTGAGGGCGCGGGTTAGTGTGAGCGTACGGTTTAGGATTAGGGGACGGGTGAGGGGAAGGCTTCGGGAAAGGGTTAGGGTTAGGGTTTGGGCTAGGGTTAGGGTTAGGGAACGGGGACGGTTTAGGGTCCAGGTGAGGGTACGACAACGGTTTAGGGGGAGCGTACGTGTGCGGGCGCGTGTTAGTGTGAGCGTACGGGTTAGGATTAGGGGACGGGTGAGGGGAAGGCTTCGGGGAAGGGTTAGGGTTAGGGTTCGGGCTAGGGTTAGGGTTAGGGGACGGGGACGGTTTAGGGTCCAGGTGAGGGTACGACAACTGTTTACGGGGAGCGTACGTGTGAGGGCGCGGGTTAGTGTGAGCGTACGGGTTAGGATTAGGGGACGGGTGAGGGGAAGGCTTCGGGGAAGGGTTAGGGTTAGGGTTAGGGCTAGGGTTAGGGTTAGGGGACGGGGACGGTTTAGGGTCCAGGTGAGGGTACGACAACCGTTTAGGGGGAGCGTACGTGTGAGGGTGCGGGTTAGTGTGAGCGTACGGGTTAGGATTTCGGGACGGGTGAGGGGAAGGCTTCGGGGAAGGGTTAGGGTTAGGGTTCCGGCTAGGGTTAGGGTTAGGGGACGGGGACAGTTTAGGGTCCAGGTGAGGGTACGACAACGGTTTAGGGGGAGCGTACGAGTGCGGGCGCGTGTTAGTGTGAGCATACGGGTTAGGATTAGGGGACGGGTGAGGGGAAGGCTTCGGGGAAGGGTTAGGGTTAGGGTTCGGGCTAGGGTTAGGGTTAGGGGACGGGGACGGTTTAGGGTCCAGGTGAGGGTACGACAACATTTGATGGGGAGCGTACGTGTGACGGCGCGGGTTAGTGTGAGCGTACGGGTTAGGATTAGGGGACGGGTGAGGGGAAGGCTTCGGGTAAGGGTTAGGTTTAGGGTTCGGGCTAGGGTTAGGGTTAGGGGACGGGGACGGTTTAGGGTTCAGGTGAGGGTACGACAACGGTTTAGGGGGAGCGTACGTGTGAGGGCGTGGGTTAGTGTGAGCATACGGGTTAGGATTAGGGGACGGGTGAGGGGAAGGCTTCGGGGAAGGGTTAGGGTTAGGCTTCGGGCTAGGGTTAGGGTTAGGGGACGGGAACGGTTTAGGGTCCAGGTGAGGGTACGACAACGGTTTAGGGGGAGCGTACGTGTGAGGGCGCGGGTTAGTGTGAGCGTACGGGTTAGGATTAGGGGACGGGTGAGGGGAAGGCTTTGGGGAACGGTTAGGGTTAGGGTTAGGGTTCGGGCTAGGGTTAGGGTTAGGGGACGGGGACGGTTTAGAGTCCAGGTGAGGGTATGACAACGGTTTAGGGGGAGCGTACATGTGAGGGCGCGGGTTAGTGTGAGCGAACGGGTTAGGATTACGGGACGGGTGAGGGGAAGGCTTCGGGGAAGGGTTAGGGTTCGGGCTAGGGTTAGGGTTAGGGGACGGGGACGGTTTAGGGTCCAGGTGAGGGTACGACAACGGTTTAGGGGGAGCGTACGTGTAAGGGCGCGGGTTAGTGTGAGCGTACGGTTTAGGATTAAGTGATGGGTGAGGGGAAGGCTTCGGGGAAGGGTTAGGGTTAGGGTTCGGGCTAGGGTTAGGGTTAGGGGATGGGGACGGTTTAGGGTCTAGGTGAGGGTACGACAACGGTTTAGGGGGAGCATACGAGTGCGGGCGCGTGTTAGTGTGAGCGTACGGGTTAGGATTGGTGACGGGTGAGGGGAAGGCTTCGGGGAAGGGTTAGGTTTAGGGTTCGGGCTAGGGTTAGGGTTAGGGGACGGGGACGGTTTAGGGTCCAGGTGAGGGTACGACAACTGTTTAGGGGGAGCGTATGTGTGAGGGCGCGAGTTTGTGTGAGCGTACGGGTTAGGATTAGGGGACGGGTGAGGGGAAGGCTTCGGGGAAGGATTAGGGTTAGGGTTCGGGCTAGTGTTAGGGTTAGGGGACGGGGACGGTTTAGGGTCCAGGTGAGGGTACGACAACTGTTTACGGGGAGCGTACGTGTGAGGGCGCGGGTTAGTGTGAGCGTACGGGTTAGGATTAGGGGACGGGTGAGGGGAAGGCTTCGGGGAAGGGTTAGGGTTAGGGTTCGGGCTAGGGTTAGGGTTAGGGGACAGGGACGGTTTAGGGTCCAGGTGAGGGTACGACAACGGTTTAGGGGGAGCGTATGTGTGAGGGCGCGAGTTTGTGTGAGCGTACGGGTTAGGATTAGGGGACGGGTGAGGGGAAGGCTTCGGGGAAGGGTTAGGGTTAGGGTTCGGGCTAGGGTTAGGGTTAGGGGACGGGGAAGGTTTAGGGTCCAGGTGAGGCTATGACAACGGTTGAGGGGGAGCGTACTTGTGAGGGCGCGGGTGAGTGTGAGCGTACGGGTTAGGATTAGGGAACGGGTGAGGGGAAGGCTTCGGGGAAGGGTTAGGGTTAGGGTTCGGGCTAGGGTTAGGGTTAGGGGACGGGGACGGTTTAGGGTCCAGGTGAGGGTACGACAACTGTTTAGGGGGAGCGTACGTGTGAGGGCGCGAGTTAGTTTGAGCGTACGGGTTAGGATTAGGGGACGGGTTAGGGGAAGGCTTCGGGGAAGGATTAGGGTTAGGGTTCGGGCTAGGGTTAGGGTTAGGGGACGGGGACGGTTTAGGGTCCAGGTGAGGGTACGACAACTGTTTAGGGGGAGCGTACGTGTGAGGGCGCGGGTTAGTGTGAGCGTACGGGTTAGGATTAGGGGACGGGTGAGGGGAAGGCTTCGGGGTAGGGTTAGGGTTAGGGTTCGGGCTAGGGTTAGGGTTAGGGGACAGGGACGGTTTAGGGTCCAGGTGAGGGTACGACAACGGTTTAGGGGGAGCGTATGTGTGAGGGCGCGAGTTTTTGTGAGCGTACGGGTTAGGATTAGGGGACGGGTGAGGGGAAGGCTTCGGGGAAGGGTTAGGGTTAGGGTTAGGTTTCGGGCTAGGGTTAGGGTTAGGGGACGGGGACGGTTTAGGGTCCAGGTGAGGCTATGACAACGGTTGAGGGGGAGCGTACTTGTGAGGGCGCGGGTCAGTGTGAGCGTACGGGTTAGGATTAGGGGACGGGTGAGGGGAAGGGTTCTGGCTAGGGTGAGGGTTAGGGGACGGGACGGTTTAGGGTCCGGGTGAGGGTATGACAACGGTTTAGGGTAAGCGTACGTGTGAGGGCACGGGTTAGTGTTAGCCTATGGGTTAGGATTAGGGGACGGGTGAGGGTAATGCTTTGGGGAAGGGTTAGGGTTAGGGTTTGGGCTAGGGTTGGGTTAGGGGACGGGGACGGTTTGGGATCCGGGTGAGTGTATGACAACGGTTTAGGGTGAGCGTACGTGTGAGGGCGAGGGTTAGTGTGAGCGTACGGGTTAGAATTAGGGGACGGGTGAGGGGAAGGCTTCGGGGAAGTGTTAGGGTTAGGGTTCGGGCTAGGGTTAGGGTTAGGGGACGGGGACGGTTTAGGGTCCAGGTGATGGTACGACAACGGTTTAGGGTGAGCGTACGTGTGAGGGCGCGGGTTAGTGTGAGCGTATGGGTTAGGTTTAGGGGACGGGTGAGCGGAAGGCTTCGGGCAAGGGTTAGGGTTAGGGTTCGGGCTCGGGTTAGGGTTAGGGGACGGGGACGGTTTAGGGTCCAGGTGAGGGTACGACAACGGTTCAGGGGGAGCGTAGGTGTGAGGGCATGGGTTAGTGTTAGCGTACGGTTAGCATTAGGGGACGGGTGAGTGTAAGGGTTCGGGGAAGGCTTAGGTTTAGGGTTCGGGCTAGGGTTAGTGTTAGGGGACGGGGAAGGTTTAGGGTCCAGTGAGGGTACGACAACGGTTTAGGGTGAGTGTAAGTGTGAGGGCATGTGTTAGTGTTAGCGTACGGGTTAGGATTAGGGGACGGGTGAGGGGAAGGGTTCGGGCTAGGGTGAGGGTTAGGGGACGGGACGGTTTAGGGTCCGGGTGAGGGTATGACAACGGTTTAGGGTAAGCGTACGTGTGAGGGCACGGGTTAGTGTTAGCCTACGGGTTAGGATTAGGGGACGGGTGAGGGTAATGCTTCGGGGAAGGGTTAGGGTTAGGGTTCGGGCTAGGGTTAGGGTTAGGGGACGGGGACGGTTTAGGGTCCGGGTGAGTGTACGACAACGGTTTAGGGTGAGCGTACGTGTGAGGGCGCGGGTTAGTGTGAGCGTACGGGTTAGTATTAGGGGACGGGTGAGGGGAAGGCCTCGGGGAAGGGTTAGGTTTAGGGTTCGGATTAGGGTTAGGGTCAGGGGATGGGGACGGTTTAGGGTCCAGGTGAGGGTACGACAACGGTTTAGGGGGAGCGTACGTGTGAGGGCGCGGGTTAGTGTGAGCGTACGGGTTAGGATTAGGGGACGGGTGAGGGGAAGGCTTCGGGGAAGGGTTAGGGTTATGGTTCGGGCTAGGGTTAGGGTTAGGGGACGGGGACGGTTCTGGGTCCAGTTGAGGGTACGACAACGGTTTAGGGGGAGCGTAAGTGTGAGGGCGTGGGTTAGTGTGAGCGTACGGGTTAGGATTAGGGGATGGTTGAGGGGAAGGCTTCGGGGAAGGGTTAGGGTTAGGGTTCGGGCTAGGGTTAGGGTTAGGGGACGGGGACGGTTTAGGGTCCAGCTGAGGGTACGACAACCGTTTAGGGGGAGCGTATGTGTGAGTTCGCGGATTAGTGTGAGCTTACGGGTTAGGCTTAGGGGACAGGTGAGGGGAAGGCTTCGGGGAAGGGTTAGGGTTAGGGTTGAGGCTAGGGTTAGGATTAGGGACGGGGACGGTTTAGGGTCCAGGTGAGCCTACGACAACGATTGAGGGGGAGCGTACGTGTGAGGGCGCGGGTTAGTGTGAGCATACGGTTTAAGATTAGGGGACGGGTGAGGGGAAGGCTTCGGGGAAGGGTTAGGGTTAGGGTTTGGGCTAGGGTTAGGGTTAGGTGACGGGGACGGTTTAGGGTCCAGGTGAGGCTACGACAACGGTTGAGGGGGAGCATACGTGTGAGGACGCAGGTTAGTGTGAGCGTACGGGCTAGGATTAGGGGACGCGTGAGGGGAAGGCTTCGGGGAAGGGTTAGGGTTAGGGTTCGGGCTAGGGTTAGGGTTAGGGGACGGGGACGGTTTAGGGTCCAGGTGAGGCTACGACAACGGTTTAGGGGGAGCGTACGTGTGAGGGCGCGGGTTAGTGTGAGCATACGGGTTAGGATTAGGGGACGGGTGAGGGGAAGGCTTCGGGGAAGGGTTAGGGTTAGGCTTCGGGCTAGGGTTAGGGTTAGGGGACGGGTACGGTTTAGGGTCCAGGTGAGGGTACGACAACGGTTTAGGGGGAGCGTACGTGTGAGGGCGCGGGTTAGTGTGAGCGTACGGGTTAGGATTAGGGGACGGGTGAGTGGAAGACTTTGGGGAACGGTTAGGGTTAGGGTTCGGGCTAGGGTTAGGGTTAGGGGACGGGGACGGTTTAGGGTCCAGGTGAGGGTACGACAACGGTTTAGGGGGAGCGTACGTGTGAGGGCGCGGGTTAGTGTGAGCGTACGGGTTAGGATTAGGGGACGGGTGAGGGGAAGGCTTCGGGGAAGGGTTAGGGTTAGGGTTAGGGTTCGGGCTAGGGTTAGGGTTAGGGGACGGGGACGGTTTAGAGTCCAGGTGAGGGTATGACAACGGTTTAGGGGGAGCGTACATGGGAGGGCGCGGGTTAGTGTGAGCGAACGGGTTAGGATTAGGGGACGGGTGAGGGGAAGGCTTCGGGGAAGGGTTAGGGTTAGGGTTCGGGCTAGGGTTAGGGTTAGGGGACGGGGACGGTTTAGGGTCCAGGTGAGGGTACGACAACGGTTTAGGGGGAGCGTACGTGTGAGGGCGCGGGTTAGTGTGAGCGTACGGTTTAGGATTAAGGGATGGGTGAGGGGAAGGCTTCGGGGAAGGGTTAGGGTTAGGGTTCGGGCTAGGGTTGGGGTTAGGGGACGGGGACGGTTTAGGGTCCAGGTGAGGGTACGACAACGATTTAGGGGGAGCGTACGTGTGAGGGCGCGGGTTAGTGTGAGCGTACGGGTTAGGATTAGGGGACGGGTGAGGGGAAGGCTTCGGGGAAGGGTTAGGGTTAGGGTTCGGGCCAGGGTTAGGTTTAGGGGACGGGGACGGTTTAGGGTCCAGCTGAGGGTACGACAACCGTTTAGGGGGAGAGTATGTATGAGGGCGCGGGTTAGTGTGAGCGTACGGGTTAGGATTAGGGGACGGGTGAGGGGAAGGCTTCGGGGAAGGTTTAGGGTTAGGGTTCGGGCTAGGGTTAGGGTTAGGGGACCTGGACGGTTTAGGGTACAGGTGAGGCTACGACAACGATTGAGGGGGAGCGTACCTGTGAGGGCACGTGTTAGTGTGAGCATACGGTTTAGGATTAGGGGACGGGTGAGGGGAAGGCTTCGGGGAAGGGTTAGGGTTAGGGTTCGGGCTAGGGTTAGGGTTAGGGGACGGTGACGGTTTAGGGTCCAGGTGAGGCTACGACAACGGTTGAGGGGGAGCGTACGTGTGAGGAAGCAGGTTAGTGTGAGCGTACGGGTTAGGATTAGGGGACGCGTGAGGGGAAGGCTTCGGGGAAGGGTTAGGTTTAGGGTTCGGGCTAGGGTTAGGGTTAGGGGACGGGGACGGTTTAGGGTCCAGGTGAGGGTACGACAACATTTTAGGGGGAGCGTACGTGTGAGGGCGCGGGTTAGTGTGAGCGTACGGATTAGTATTTGGGGACGGGTTAGGGGAAGGCTTCGGGGAAGGGTTAGGGTTCGGGCTAGGGTTAGGGTTAGGGGACGGGGACGGTTTAGGGTCCAGGTGAGACTACGATAACGGTTGAGGCGGAGCGTACGTGTGAGGGCGCGGGTTAGTGTGAGCGTTCGGGTTAGGATTAGGGGACGGGTGAGGGGAAGGCTTTGGGGAAGGGTTAGGGTTAGGGTTCGGGCTAGGGTTAGGGTTAGCTGACGGGGACGGTTTAGGGTCCAGGTGAGGCTACGACAACGGTTGAGGGGGAGCGTACGTGTGAGGGCGCGGGTTAGTGTGAGCGTACGGTTTAGGATTAGGGGACGGGTGAGGGGAAGGCTTCGGGAAAGGGTTAGGGTTAGGGTTTGGGCTAGGGTTAGGGTTAGGGAACGGGGACGGTTTAGGGTCCAGGTGAGGGTACGACAACGGTTTAGGGGGAGCGTACGTGTGCGGGCGCGTGTTAGTGTGAGCGTACGGGTTAGGATTAGGGGACGGGTGAGGGGAAGGCTTCGGGGAAGGGTTAGGGTTAGGGTTCGGGCTAGGGTTAGGGTTAGGGGACGGGGACGGTTTAGGGTCCAGGTGAGGGTACGACAACTGTTTACGGGGAGCGTACGTGTGAGGGCGCGGGTTAGTGTGAGCGTACGGGTTAGGATTAGGGGACGGGTGAGGGGAAGGCTTCGGGGAAGGGTTAGGGTTAGGGTTAGGGCTAGGGTTAGGGTTAGGGGACGGGGACGGTTTAGGGTCCAGGTGAGGGTACGACAACCGTTTAGGGGGAGCGTACGTGTGAGGGTGCGGGTTAGTGTGAGCGTACGGGTTAGGATTTCGGGACGGGTGAGGGGAAGGCTTCGGGGAAGGGTTAGGGTTAGGGTTCCGGCTAGGGTTAGGGTTAGGGGACGGGGACAGTTTAGGGTCCAGGTGAGGGTACGACAACGGTTTAGGGGGAGCGTACGAGTGCGGGCGCGTGTTAGTGTGAGCATACGGGTTAGGATTAGGGGACGGGTGAGGGGAAGGCTTCGGGGAAGGGTTAGGGTTAGGGTTCGGGCTAGGGTTAGGGTTAGGGGACGGGGACGGTTTAGGGTCCAGGTGAGGGTACGACAACTGTTTAGGGGGAGCGTACGTGTGAGGGCGTGGGTTAGTTTGAGCGTACGGGTTAGGATTAGGGGACGGGTGAGAGAAGGCTTCGGGGAAGGATTAGGGTTAGGGTTCGGGGTAGGGTTAGGGTTAGGGGACGGGGACGGTTTAGGGTCCAGGTGAGGGAACGACAACTGTTTAGGGGGAGCGTACGTGTGAGGGCGCGGGTTAGTGTGAGCGTACGGGTTAGGATTAGGGGACGGGTGAGTGGAAGGCTTCGGGGAAGGGTTAGGGTTAGGGTTCGGGCTAGGGTTAGGGTTAGGGGACGAGGACGGTTTAGGGTCCAGGTGAGGGTACGACAACGGTTTAGGGGGAGCGTATGTGTGAGGGCGCAAGTTTGTGTGAGCGTACGGGTTAGGATTAGGGGACGGGTGAGGGGAAGGCTTCGGGGAAGGGTTAGGGTTAGGGTTCGGGCTAGGGTTAGGGTTAGGGGACGGGGACGGTTTAGGGTCCAGGTGAGGCTATGACAACAGTTGAGGGGGAGCGTACTTGTGAGGGCGCGGGTTAGTGTGAGCGTACGGGTTAGGATTACGGGACGGTTGAGGGGAAGGCTTCGGGGAAGGGTTAGGGTTAGGGTTCGGGCTAGGGTTAGGGTTAGGGGACGGGGACGGTTTAGGGTCCAGGTGAGGGTACGACAACATTTGATGGGGAGCGTACGTGTGACGGCGCGGGTTAGTGTGAGCGTACGGGTTAGGATTAGGGGACGGGTGAGGGGAAGGCTTCGGGTAAGGGTTAGGTTTAGGGTTCGGGCTAGGGTTAGGGTTAGGGGACGGGGACGGTTTAGTGTCCAGGTGAGGGTAGGACAACTGTTTAGGGGGAGCGTACGTGTGAGGGCGCGGGTTAGTGTGAGCGTACGGGTTAGGATTAGGGGACGGGTGAGGGGAAGGCTTCGGGGAAGGGTTAGGGTTAGGGTTCAGGCTAGGGTTAGGATTAGGGGACGGGGACGGTTTAGGGTCCAGGTGAGCCTACGACAACGATTGAGGGGGAGCGTACGTGTGAGGGCGCGGGTTAGTGTGAGCATACGGTTTAAGATTAGGGGACGGGTGAGGGGAAGGCTTCGGGGAAGGGTTAGGGTTAGGGTTTGGGCTAGGGTTAGGGTTAGGTGACGGGGACGGTTTAGGGTCCAGGTGAGGCTACGACAACGGTTGAGGGGGAGCATACGTGTGAGGACGCAGGTTAGTGTGAGCGTACGGGCTAGGATTAGGGGACGCGTGAGGGGAAGGCTTCGGGGAAGGGTTAGGGTTAGGGTTCGGGCTAGGGTTAGGGTTAGGGGACGGGGACGGTTTAGGGTTCAGGTGAGGGTACGACAACGGTTTAGGGGGAGCGTACGTGTGAGGGCGTGGGTTAGTGTGAGCATACGGGTTAGGATTAGGGGACGGGTGAGGGGAAGGCTTCGGGGAAGGGTTAGGGTTAGGGTTCGGGCTAGGGTTAGGGTTAGGGGACGGGTACGGTTTAGGGTCCAGGTGAGGGTACGACAACGGTTTAGGGGGAGCGTACGTGTGAGGGCGCGGGTTAGTGTGAGCGTACGGGTTAGGATTAGGGGACGGGTGAGTGGAAGGCTTTGGGGAACGGTTAGGGTTAGGGTTCGGGCTAGGGTTAGGGTTAGGGGACGGGGACGGTTTAGGGTCCAGGTGAGGGTACGACAACGGTTTAGGGGGAGCGTACGTGTGAGGGCGCGGGTTAGTGTGAGCGTACGGGTTAGGATTAGGGGACGGGTGAGGGGAAGGCTTCGGGGAAGAGTTAGGGTTAGGGTTAGGGTTCGGGCTAGGGTTAGGGTTAGGGGACGGGGACGGTTTAGAGTCCAGGTGAGGGTATGACAACGGTTTAGGGGGAGCGTACATGTGAGGGCGCGGGTTAGTGTGAGCGAACGGGTTAGGATTAGGGGACGGGTGAGGGGAAGGCTTCGGGGAAGGGTTAGGGTTCGGGCTAGGGTTAGGGTTAGGGGACGGGGACGGTTTAGGGTCCAGGTGAGGGTACGACAACGGTTTAGGGGGAGCGTACGTGTAAGGGCGCGGGTTAGTGTGAGCGTACGGTTTAGGATTAAGGTATGGGTGAGGGGAAGGCTTCGGGGAAGGGTTAGGGTTAGGGTTCGGGCTAGGGTTGGAGTTAGGGGACGGGGACGGTTTAGGGTCCAGGTGAGGGTACGACAACGATTTAGGGGGAGCGTACGTGTGAGGGCGCGGGTTAGTGTGAGCGTACGGGTTAGGATTAGGGGACGGGTGAGGGGAAGGCTTCGGGGAAGGGTTAGGGTTAGGGTTCTTGCTAGGGTTAGGTTTAGGGGACGGGGACGGTTTAGGGTCCAGCTGAGGGTACGACAACCGTTTAGGGGGAGAGTATGTATGAGGGCGCGGGTTAGTGTGAGCGTACGGGTTAGGATTAGGGGACGGGTGAGGGGAAGGCTTCGGGGAAGGTTTAGGGTTAGGGTTCGGGCTAGGGTTAGGGTTAGGGGACCTGGACGGTTTAGGGTACAGGTGAGGCTACGACAACGATTGAGGGGGAGCGTACGTGTGAGGGCGCGTGTTAGTGTGAGCATACGGTTTAGGATTAGGGGACGGGTGAGGGGAAGGCTTCGGGGAAGGGTTAGGGTTAGGGTTCGGGCTAGGGTTAGGGTTAGGGGACGGTGACGGTTTAGGGTCCAGGTGAGGCTACGACAACGGTTGAGGGGGAGCGTACGTGTGAGGAAGCAGGTTAGTGTGAGCGTACGGGTTAGGATTAGGGGACGCGTGAGGGGAAGGCTTCGGGGAAGGGTTAGGTTTAGGATTCGGGCTAGGGTTAGGGTTAGGGGACGGGGACGGTTTAGGGTCCAGGTGAGGGTACGACAACGGTTTAGGGGCAGCGTACGTGTGAGGGCGCGGGTTAGTGTGAGCGTACGGGTTGGAATTAGGGGACGGGTTAGGGGAAGGCTTCGGGGAAGGGTTAGGGTTCGGGCTAGGGTTAGGGTTAGGGGACGGGGACGGTTTAGGGTCCAGGTGAGACTACGATAACGGTTGAGGCGGAGCGTACGTGTGAGGGCGCGGGTTAGTGTGAGCGTTCGGGTTAGGATTAGGGGACGGGTGAGGGGAAGGCTTTGGGGAAGTGCTAGGTTTAGGGTTCGGGCTAGGGTTAGGGTTAGGTGACGGGGACGGTTTAGGGTCCAGGTGAGGCTACGACAACGGTTGAGGGGGAGCGTACGTGTGAGGGCGCGGGTTAGTGTGAGCGTACGGTTTAGGATTAGGGGACGGGTGAGGGGAAGGCTTCGGGAAAGGGTTAGGGTTAGGGTTTGGGCTAGGGTTAGGGTTAGGGAACGGGGACGGTTTAGGGTCCAGGTGAGGGTACGACAACGGTTTAGGGGGAGCGTACGTGTGCGGGCGCGTGTTAGTGTGAGCGTACGGGTTAAGATTAGGGGACGGGTGAGGGGAAGGCTTCGGGGAAGGGTTAGGGTTAGGGTTCGGGCTAGGGTTAGGGTTAGGGGACGGGGACGGTTTAGGGTCCAGGTGAGGGTACGACAACTGTTTACGGGGAGCGTACGTGTGAGGGCGCGGGTTAGTGTGAGCGTACGGGTTAGGATTAGGGGACGGGTGAGGGGAAGGCTTCGGGGAAGGGTTAGGGTTAGGGTTAGGGCTAGGGTTAGGGTTAGGGGATGGGGACGGTTTAGGGTCCAGGTGAGGGTACGACAACCGTTTAGGGGGAGCGTACGTGTGAGGGTGCGGGTTAGTGTGAGCGTACGGGTTAGGATTTCGGGACGGGTGAGGGGAAGGCTTGGGGAAGGGTTAGGGTTAGGGTTCGGGCTAGGGTTAGGGTTAGGGGACGGGGACGGTTTAGGGTCCAGGTGAGGGTACGACAACGGTTTAGGGGGAGCGTACGAGTGCGGGCGCGTGTTAGTGTGAGCATACGGGTTAGGATTAGGGGACGGGTGAGGGGAAGGCTTCGGGGAAGGGTTATGGTTAGGGTTCGGGCTAGGGTTAGGGTTAGGGGACGGGGACGGTTTAGGGTCCAGGTGAGGGTACGACAACTGTTTAGGGGGAGCGTACGTGTGAGGGCGCGGGTTAGTGTGAGCGTACGGGTTAGGATTAGGGGACGGGTGAGGGGAAGGCTTCGGGGAAGGATTAGGGTTAGGGTTCGGGCTAGGGTTAGGGTTAGGGGACGGGGACGGTTTAGGGTCCAGGTGAGGGAACGACAACTGTTTAGGGGGAGCGTACGTGTGAGGGCGCGGGTTAGTGTGAGCGTACGGGTTAGGATTAGGGGACGGGTGAGGGGAAGGCTTCGGGGAAGGGTTAGGGTTAGGGTTCGGGCTAGGGTTAGGGTTAGGGGACGGGGACGGTTTAGGGTCCAGGTGAGGGTACGACAACGGTTTAGGGGGAGCGTATGTGTGAGGGCGCAAGTTTGTGTGAGCGTACGGGTTAAGATTAGGGGACGGGTGAGGGGAAGGCTTCGGGGAAGGGTTAGGGTTAGGGTTCGGGCTAGGGTTAGGGTTAGGGGACGGGGACGGTTTAGGGTCCAGGTGAGGCTATGACAACGGTTGAGGCGGAGCGTACTTGTGAGGGCGCGGGTTAGTGTGAGCGTACGGGTTAGGATTAGGGGACGGTTGAGGGGAAGGCTTCGGGGAAGGGTTAGGGTTAGGGTTCGGGCTAGGGTTAGGGTTAGGGGACGGGGACGGTTTAGGGTCCAGGTGAGGGTACGACAACATTTGATGGGGAGCGTACGTGTGACGGCGCGGGTTAGTGTGAGCGTACGGGTTAGGATTAGGGGACGGGTGAGGGGAAGGCTTCGGGGAAGGGTTAGGGTAAGGGTTCGGGCTAGGGTTAGGGTTAGGGGACGGGGACGGTTTAGGGTCCAGGTGAGGGTACGACAACGGTTTAGGGGGAGCGTACGTGTGCGGGCGCGTGTTAGTGTGAGCGTACGGGTTAGGATTAGGGGACGGGTTAGGGGAAGGCTTCGGGGAAGGGTTAGGGTTAGGGTTCGGGCTAGGGTTAGGATTAGGGGACGGGGACGGTTTAGGGTCCAGGTGAGTGTACGACAACTGTTTACGGGGAGCGTACGTGTGAGGGCGCGGGTTAGTGTGAGCGTACGGGTTAGGATTAGGGGACGGGTGAGGGGAAGGCTTCGGGGAAGGGTTAGGGTTAGGGTTAGGGCTAGGGTTAGGGTTAGGGGACGGGGACGGTTTAGGGTCCAGGTGAGGGTACGACAACCGTTTAGGGGGAGTGTACGTGTGAGGGTGCGGGTTAGTGTGAGCGTACGGGTTAGGATTTCGGGACGGGTGAGGGGAAGGCTTCGGGGAAGGGTTAGGGTTAGGGTTCGGGCTAGGGTTAGGGTTAGGGGACGGGGACGGTTTAGGGTCCAGGTGAGGGTACGACAACAGTTTAGGGGGAGCGTACGTGTGAGGGCGCAGGTTAGTGTGAGCGTACGGGTTAGGATTAGGGGACGGGTGAGGGGAAGGCTTCGGGGAAGGGTTAGGGTAAGGGTTCGGGCTAGGGTTAGGGTTAGGGGACGGGGACGGTTTAGGGTCCAGGTGAGGGTACGACAACGGTTTAGGGGGAGCGTACGAGTGCGGGCGCGTGTTAGTGTGAGCGTACGGGTTAGGATTAGGGGACGGGTGAGGGGAAGGCTTCGGGGAAGGGTTAGGGTTAGGGTTCGGGCTATGGTTAGGGTTAGGAGACGGGGACGGTTTAGGGTCCAGGTGAGGGTATGACAACTGTTTAGGGGGAGCGTACGTGTGAGGGCGCGGGTTAGTTTGAGCGTACGGGTTAGGATTAGGGGACAGGTGAGGGGAAGGCTTCGAGGAAGGGTTAGGGTTAGGGTTCGGGCTAGGGTTAGGGTTAGGGGACGGGGACGGTTTAGGGTCCAGGTGAGGCTATGACAACGGTTGAGGGGGAGCGTACTTGTGAGGGCGCGGGTTAGTGTGAGCGTACGGGTTAGGATTAGGGAACGGGTGAGGGGAAGGCTTCGGGGAAGGGTTAGGGTTAGGGTTCGGGCTAGGGTTAGGGTTAGGGGACGGGGACGGTTTAGGGTCCAGGTGAGGGTACGACAACGGTTTAGGGGGAGCATACGTGTGAGGGTATGGGTTAGTGTTAGCGTACGGTTAGCATTAGGGGACGGGTGAGTGTAAGGCTTCGGGGAAGGCTTAGGTTTAGGGTTCGGGCTAGGGTTAGTGTTAGGGGACGGGGAAGGTTTAGGGTCCAGTGAGGGTACGACAACGGTTTAGGGTGAGCGTAAGTGTGAGGGCATGTGTTAGTGTTAGCGTACGGGTTAGGATTAGGGGACGGGTGAGGGGAAGGTTTCGGACTAGGGTGAGGGTTAGGGGACGGGACGGTTTAGGGTCCGGGTGAGGGTATGACAACGGTTTAGGGTAAGCGTACGTGTGAGGGCACGGGTTAGTGTTAGCCTACGGGTTAGGATTAGGGGACGGGTGAGGGTAATGCTTCGGGGAAGGGTTAGGGTTAGGGTTCGGGCTAGGGTTAGTTTTAGGGGACGGGGACGGTTTAGGGTCCGGGTGAGTGTACGACAACGGTTTAGGGTGAGCGTACGTGTGAGGGCGCGGGTTAGTGTGAGCGTACGGGTTAGTATTAGGGGACGGGTGAGGGGAAGGCCTCGGGGAAGGGTTAGGTTTAGGGTTCGGATTAGGGTTAGGGTCAGGGGATGGGGACGGTTTAGGGTCCAGGTGAGGGTACGACAACGGTTTAGGGGGAGCGTACGTGTGGGGGCGCGGGTTATTGTGAGCGTACAGGTTAGGATTAGGGGACGGGTGAGGGGAAGGCTTCGGGGAAGGGTTAGGGTTATGGTTCGGGCTAGGGTTAGGGTTAGGGGACGGGGACGGTTCTGGGTTCAGTTGAGGGTACGACAACGGTTTAGGGGGAGCGTAAGTGTGAGGGCGCGGGTTAGTGTGAGCGTACGGGTTAGGATTAGGGGATGGGTGAGGGGAAGGCTTCGGGGAAGGGTTAGGGTTAGGGTTCGGGCTAGGGTTAGGGTTAGGGGACGGGGACGGTTTAGGGTCCAGCTGAGGGTACGACAACCGTTTAGGGGGAGCGTATGTGTGAGTTCGCGGATTAGTGTGAGCCTACGGGTTAGGATTAGGGGACAGGTGAGCGGAAGGCTTCGGGGAAGGGTTAGGGTTAGGGTTCAGGCTAGGGTTAGGATTAGGGGACGGGGACGGTTTAGGGTCCAGGTGAGCCTATGACAACGATTGAGGGGGAGCGTACGTGTGAGGGCGCGGGTTAGTGTGAGCATTCGGTTTAAGATTAGGGGACGGGTGAGGGGAAGGCTTCGGGGAAGGGTTAGGGTTAGGGTTTGGGCTAGGGTTAGGGTTAGGTGACGGGGACGGTTTAGGGTCCAGGTGAGGCTACGACAACGGTTGAGGGGGAGCATACGTGTGAGGACGCAGGTTAGTGTGAGCGTACGGGCTAGGATTAGGGGACGCGTGAGGGGAAGGCTTCGGGGAAGGGTTAGGGTTAGGGTTCGGGCTAGGGTTAGGGTTAGGGGACGGGGACGGTTTAGGGTTCAGGTGAGGGTACGACAACGGTTTAGGGGGAGCGTACGTGTGAGGGCGTGGGTTAGTGTGAGCATACGGGTTAGGATTAGGGGACGGGTGAGGGGAAGGCTTCGGGGAAGGGTTAGGGTTAGGCTTCGGGCTAGGGTTAGGGTTAGGGGACGGGTACGGTTTAGGGTCCAGGTGAGGGTACGACAGCGGTTTAGGGGGAGCGTACGTGTGAGGGCGCGGGTTAGTGTGAGCGTACGGGTTAGGATTAGGGGACGGGTGAGTGGAAGGCTTTGGGGAACGGTTAGGGTTAGGGTTCGGGCTAGGGTTAGGGTTAGGGGACGGGGACGGTTTAGGGTCCAGGTGAGGGTACGACAACGGTTTAGGGGGAGCGTACGTGTGAGGGCGCGGGTTAGTGTGAGCGTACGGGTTAGGATTAGGGGACGGGTGAGGGGAAGGCTTCGGGGAAGAGTTAGGGTTAGGGTTAGGGTTCGGGCTAGGGTTAGGGTTAGGGGACGGGGACGGTTTAGAGTCCAGGTGAGGGTATAACAACAGTTTATGGGGAGCGTACATGTGAGGGCGCGGGTTAGTGTGAGCGAACGGGTTAGGATTAGGGGACGGGTGAGAGGAAGGCTTCGGGGAAGGGTTAGGGTTCGGGCTAGGGTTAGGGTTAGGGGACGGGGACGGTTTAGGGTCCAGGTGAGGGTACGACAACGGTTTAGGGGGAGCGTACGTGTGAGGGCGCGGGTTAGTGTGAGCGTACGGTTTAGGATTAAGGGATGGGTGAGGGGAAGGCTTCGGGGAAGGGTTAGGGTTAGGGTTCGGGCTAGGGTTGGGGTTAGGGGACGGGGACGGTTTAGGGTCCAGGTGAGGGTACGACAACGATTTAGGGGGAGCGTACGTGTGAGGGCGCGGGTTAGTGTGAGCGTACGGGTTAGGATTAGGGGACGTGTGAGGGGAAGGCTTCGGGGAAGGGTTAGGGTTAGGGTTCTTGCTAGGGTTAGGTTTAGGGGACGGGGACGGTTTAGGGTCCAGCTGAGGGTACGACAACCGTTTAGGGGGAGCGTATGTATGAGGGCGCGGGTTAGTGTGAGCGTACGGGTTAGGATTAGGGGACGGGTGAGGGGAAGGCTTCGGGGAAGGTTTAGGGTTAGGGTTCGGGCTAGGGTTAGGGTTAGGGGACCTGGACGGTTTAGGGTACAGGTGAGGCTACGACAACGATTGAGGGGGAGCGTACGTGTGAGGGCGCGTGTTAGTGTGAGCATACGGTTTAGGATTAGGGGACGGGTGAGGGGAAGGCTTCGGGGAAGGGTTAGGTTTAGGTTTCGGGCTAGGGTTAGGGTTAGGGGACGGTGACGGTTTAGGGTCCAGGTGAGGCTACGACAACGGTTGAGGGGGAGCGTACGTGTGAGGAAGCAGGTTAGTGTGAGCGTACGGGTTAGGATTAGGGGACGCGTGAGGGGAAGGCTTCGGGGAAGGGTTAGGTTTAGGGTTCGGGCTAGGGTTAGGGTTAGGGGACGGGGACGGTTTAGGGTCCAGGTGAGGGTACGACAACGGTTTAGGGGCAGCGTTCGTGTGAGGGCGCGGGTTAGTGTGAGCGTACGGATTAGTATTAGGGGACGGGTTAGGGGAAGGCTTCGGGGAAGGGTTAGGGTTCGGGCTAGGGTTAGGGTTAGGGGACGGGGACGGTTTAGGGTCTAGGTGAGGGTACGACAACCGTTTAGGGGGAGCGTACGTGTGAGGGTGCGGGTTAGTGTGAGCGTACGGGTTAGGATTTCGGGACGGGTGAGGGGAAGGCTTGGGGAAGGGTTAGGGTTAGGGTTCGGGCTAGGGTTAGGGTTAGGGGACGGGGACGGTTTAGGGTCCAGGTGAGGGTACGACAACGGTTTAGGGGGAGCGTACGAGTGCGGGCGCGTGTTAGTGTGAGCATACGGGTTAGGATTAGGGGACGGGTGAGGGGAAGGCTTCGGGGAAGGGTTAGGGTTAGGGTTCGGGCTAGGGTTAGGGTTAGGGGACGGGGACGGTTTAGGGTCCAGGTGAGGGTACGACAACTGTTTAGGGGGAGCGTACGTGTGAGGGCGCGGGTTAGTTTGAGCGTACGGGTTAGGATTAGGGGACGGGTGAGAGAAGGCTTCGGGGAAGGATTAGGGTTAGGGTTCGGGGTAGGGTTAGGGTTAGGGGACGGGGACGGTTTAGGGTCCAGGTGAGGGAACGACAACTGTTTAGGGGGAGCGTACGTGTGAGGGCGCGGGTTAGTGTGAGCGTACGTGTTAGGATTAGGGGACGGGTGAGGGGAAGGCTTCGGGGAAGGGTTAGGTTAGGGTTCGGGCTAGGGTTAGGGTTAGGGGACGAGGACGGTTTAGGGTCCAGGTGAGGGTACGACAACGGTTTAGGGGGAGCGTATGTGTGAGGGCGCAAGTTTGTGTGAGCGTACAGGTTAGGATTAGGGGACGGGTGAGGGGAAGGCTTCGGGGAAGGGTTAGGGTTAGGGTTCGGGCTAGGGTTAGGGTTAGGGGACGGGGACGGTTTAGGGTCCAGGTGAGGCTATGACAACGGTTGAGGGGGAGCGTACTTGTGAGGGCGCGGGTTAGTGTGAGCGTACGGGTTAGGATTAGGGGACGGTTGAGGGGAAGGCTTCGGGGAAGGGTTAGGGTTAGGGTTCGGGCTAGGGTTAGGGTTAGGGGACGGGGACGGTTTAGGGTCCAGGTGAGGGTACGACAACATTTGATGGGGAGCGTACGTGTGACGACGCGGGTTAGTGTGAGCGTACGGGTTAGGATTAGGGGACGGGTGAGGGGAAGGCTTCGGGTAAGGGTTAGGTTTAGGGTTCGGGCTAGGGTTAGGGTTAGGGGACGGGGACGGTTTAGTGTCCAGGTGAGGGTAGGACAACTGTTTAGGGGGAGCGTACGTGTGAGGGCGCGGGTTAGTGTGAGCGTACGGGTTAGGATTAGGGGACGGGTGAGGGGAAGGCTTCGGGGAAGGGTTAGGGTTAGGGTTCGGGCTAGGGTTAGGGTTAGGGGACGGGGACGGTTTAGGGTCCAGGTGAGGGTACGACAACTGTTTACGGGGAGCGTACGTGTGAGGGCGCGGGTTAGTGTGAGCGTACGGGTTAGGATTAGGGGACGGGTGAGGGGAAGGCTTCGGGGAAGGGTTAGGGTTAGGGTTAGGGCTAGGGTTAGGGTTAGGGGACGGGGACGGTTTAGGGTCCAGGTGAGGGTACGACAACCGTTCAGGGGGAGCGTTCGTGTGAGGGTGAGGGTTAGTGTGAGCGTACGGGTTAGGATTTCGGGACGGGTGAGCGGAAGGCTTCGGGGAAGGGTTAGGGTTAGGGTTCGGGCTAGGGTTAGGGTTAGGGGACGGGGACGGTTTAGGGTCCAGGTGAGGGTACGACAACAGTTTAGGGGGAGCGTACGTGTGAGGGCGCAGGTTAGTGTGAGCGTACGGGGTAGGATTAGGGGACGGGTGAGGGGAAGGCTTCGGGGAAGGGTTAGGGTTAGGGTTCGGGCTAGGGTTAGGGTTAGGGGACGGGGACGGTTTAGGGTCCAGGTGAGGGTACGACAACCGTTTAGGGGGAGCGTACGTGTGAGGGCGCGGGTTAGTTTGAGCGTACGGGTTAGGATTAGGGGACGGGTGAGGGGAAGGCTTCGGGGAAGGGTTAGGGTTAGGGTTCGGGCTAGGGTTAGGGTTAGGGGACGGGGACGGTTTAGGGTCCAGGTGAGGGAACGACAACTGTTTAGGGGGAGCGTACGTGTGAGGGCGCGGGTTAGTGTGAGCGTACGGGTTAGGATTAGGGGACGGGTGAGGGGAAGGCTTCGGGGAAGGGTTAGGGTTAGGGTTCGGGCTAGGGTTAGGGTTAGGGGACGGGGACGGTTTAGGGTCCAGGTGAGGGTACGACAACGGTTTAGGGGGAGCGTATGTGTGAGGGCGCAAGTTTGTGTGAGCGTACGGGTTAAGACTAGGGGACGGGTGAGGGGAAGGCTTCGGGGAAGGGTTAGGGTTAGGGTTCGGGCTAGGGTTAGGGTTAGGGGACGGGGACGGTTTAGGGTCCAGGTGAGGCTATGACAACGTTTGAGGCGGAGCTTACTTGTGAGGGCGCGGGTTAGGATGAGCGTACGGGTTAGGATTAGGGGACGGTTGAGGGGAAGGCTTCGGGGAAGGGTTAGAGTTAGGGTTCGGGCTAGGGTTAGGGTTAGGGGACGGGGACGGTTTAGGGTCCAGGTGAGGGTACGACAACATTTGATGGGGAGCGTACGTGTGACGGCGCGGGTTAGTGTGAGCGTACGGGTTAGGATTAGGGGACGGGTGAAGGGAAGGCTTCGGGTAAGGGTTAGGTTTAGGGTTCGGGCTAGGGTTAGGGTTAGGGGACGGGGACGGTTTAGTGTCCAGGTGAGGGTAGGACAACTGTTTAGGGGGAGCGTACGTGTGAGGGCGCGGGTTAGTGTGAGCGTACGGGTTAGGATTAGGGGACGGGTGAGGGGAAGGCTTCGGGGAAGGGTTAGGGTAAGGGTTCGGGCTAGGGTTAGGGTTAGGGGACGGGGACGGTTTAGGGTCCAGGTGAGGGTACGACAACGGTTTAGGGGGAGCGTACGTGTGCGGGCGCATGTTAGTGTGAGCGTACGGGTTACGAAAAGGGGACGGGTGAGGGGAAGGCTTCGGGGAAGGGTTAGGGTTAGGGTTCGGGCTAGGGTTAGGGTTAGGGGACGGGGACGGTTTAGGGTCCAGGTGAGGGTATGACAACAGTTTAGGGGGAGCGTACGTGTGAGGGCGCAGGTTAGTGTGAGCGTACGGGTTAGGATTAGGGGACGGGTGAGGGGAAGGCTTCGGGGAAGGGTTAGGGTAAGGGTTCGGGCTAGGGTTAGGGTTAGGGGACGGGGACGGTTTAGGGTCCAGGTGAGGGTACGACAACGGTTTAGGGGGAGCGTACGAGTGCGGGCGCGTGTTAGTGTGAGCGTACGGGTTAGGATTAGGGGACGGGTGAGGGGAAGGCTTCGGGGAAGGGTTAGGGTTAGGGTTCGGGCTAGGGTTAGGGTTAGGGGACGGGGACGGTTTAGGGTCCAGGTGAGGGTACGACAACTGTTTAGGGGGAGCGTACGTGTGAGGGCGCGGGTTAGTTTGAGCGTACGGGTTAGGATTAGGGGACGGGTGAGGGGAAGGCTTCGGGGAAGGATTAGGGTTAGGGTTCGGGGTAGGGTTAGGGTTAGGGGACGGGGACGGTTTAGGGTCCAGGTGAGGGTACGAGAACGGTTTAGGGGGAGCGTATGTGTGAGGGCGCAAGTTTGTGTGAGCGTACGGGTTAGGATTAGGGGACGGGTGAGGGGAAGGCTTCGGGGAAGGGTTAGGGTTAGGGTTCGGGCTAGGGTTAGGGTTAGGGGACGGGGACGGTTTAGGGTCCAGGTGAGGCTATGACAACGGTTGAGGCGGAGCGTACTTGTGAGGGCGCGGGTCAGTGTGAGCGTACGGGTTAGGATTAGGGAACGGGTGAGGGGAAGGCTTCGGGGAAGGGTTAGGGTTAGGGTTCAGGCTAGGGTTAGGGTTAGGGGACGGGGACGGTTTAGGGTCCAGGTGAGGGTACTACAACGGTTTAGGGGGAGCATACGTGTGAGGGCACGGGTTCGTGTGAGCGTACGGGTTAGGATTAGGGAACGGGTGATGGGAAGGCTTCGGGGAAGGGTTAGGGTTAGGGTTCGGGCTAGGGTTAGGGTTAGGGGACGGGGACGGTTTAGGGTCCAGGTGATGGTACGACAACGGTTTAGTGGGAGCGTACGTGTGAGGGCGCGGGTTAGTGTGAGCGTATGGGTTAGGTTTAGGGGACGGGTGAGCGGAAGGCTTCGGGCAAGGGTTAGGGTTAGGGTTCGGGCTCGGGTTAGGGTTAGGGGACGGGGACGGTTTAGGGTCCAGGTGAGGGTACGACAACGGTTTAGGGGGAGCGTAGGTGTGAGGGCATGGGTTAGTGTTAGCGTACGGTTAGCATTAGGGGACGGGTGAGTGTAAGGCTTCGGGGAAGGCTTAGGTTTAGGGTTCGGGCTAGGGTTAGTGTTAGGGGACGGGGAAGGTTTAGGGTCCAGTGAGGGTACGACAACGGTTTAGGGTGAGCGTAAGTGTGAGGGCATGTGTTAGTGTTAGCGTACGGGTTAGGATTAGGGGACGGGTGAGGGGAAGGGTTCGGGCTAGGGTGAGGGTTAGGGGACGGGACGGTTTAGGGTCCGGGTGAGGGTATGACAACGGTTTAGGGTAAGCGTACGTGTGAGGGCACGGGTTAGTGTTAGCCTACGGGTTAGGATTAGGGGACGGGTGAGGGTAATGCTTCGGGGAAGGGTTAGGGTTAGGGTTCGGGCTAAGGTTAGGGTTAGGGGACGGGGACGGTTTAGGGTCCAGGTGAGGGTACGACAACGGTTTAGGGGGAGCGTACGTGTGAGGGCGTGGGTTAGTGTGAGCATACGGGTTAGGATTAGGGGACGGGTGAGGGGAAGGCTTCGGGGAAGGGTTAGGGTTAGGCTTCGGGCTAGGGTTAGGGTTAGGGGACGGGTACGGTTTAGGGTCCAGGTGAGGGTACGACAACGGTTTAGGGGGAGCGTACGTGTGAGGGCGCGGGTTAGTGTGAGCGTACGGGTTAGGATTAGGGGACGGGTGAGTGGAAGGCTTTGGGGAAGGGTTAGGGTTAGGGTTCGGGCTAGGGTTAGGGTTAGGGGACGGGGACGGTTTAGGGTCCAGGTGAGGGTACGACAACGGTTTAGGGGGAGCGTACGTGTGAGGGCGCAGGTTAGTGTGAGCGTACGGGTTACGATTAGGGGACGGGTGAGGGGAAGGCTTCGGGGAAGGGTTAGGGTTAGGGTTCGGACTAGGGTTAGGGTTAGGAGATGGGGAAGGTTTAGGGCCCAGGTGAGGGTACGACAACAGTTGAGGGGGAGCGTAGGTGTGAGGGCGCGGGTTAGTGTGAGCGTACGGGTTAGTATTAGGGGACGGGTGAGGGGAAGGCTTCGGTGAAGGGTTAGGGTTAGGGTTCGGGATAGGGTTAGGGTTAGGGGACGGGGACGGTTTAGGGTCCAGGTGAGGGTACGACAACGGTTTAGAGGGAGCGTACGTGTGAGGGTGCGGGTTAGTGTGAGCGTACGGGTTAGGATTAGGGGACGGGTGAGGGGAAGGCTTCGGGGAAGGGTTAGGGTTAGGGTTAGGGTTCGGGCTAGGGTTAGGGTTAGGGGACGGGGACGGTTTAGAGTCCAGGTGAGGGTATGACAACGGTTTAGGGGGAGCGTACATGTGAGGGCGCGGGTTAGTGTGAGCGAACGGGTTAGGATTAGGGGACGGGTGAGGGGAAGGCTTCGGGGAAGGGTTAGGGTTAGGGTTCGGGCTAGGGTTAGGGTTAGGGGACGGGGACGGTTTAGGGTAAAGGTGAGGGAACGACAACTGTTTAGGGGGAGCGTACGTGTGAGGGCGCGGGTTAGTGTGAGCGTACGGTTTAGGATTAGGGGACGGGTGAGGGGAAGGCTTCGGGGAAGGGTTAGGTTTAGGGTTCGGATTAGGGTTAGGGTCAGGGGATGGGGACGGTTTAGGGTCCAGGTGAGGGTACGACAACGGTTTAGGGGGAGCGTACGTGTGAGGGCGCGGGTTAGTGTGAGCGTACGGGTTAGGATTAGGGGACGGGTGAGGCAAGGCTTCGGGGAAGGGTTAGGGTTATGGTTCGGGCTAGGGTTAGGGTTAGCGGACGGGGACGGTTCTGGGTCCAGGTGAGGGTAAGACAACGGTTTAGGGGGAGCGTAAGTGTGAGGGCGCGGGTTAGTGTGAGCGTACGGGTTAGGATTAGGGGATGGGTGAGGGGAAGGCTTCGGGGAAGGGTTAGGGTTAGGGTTCGGGCTAGGGTTAGGGTTAGGGGACGGGGACGGTTTAGGGTCCAGGTGAGGCTACGACAACGGTTGAGGGGGAGCATACGTGTGAGGACGCAGGTTATTGTGAGCGTACGGGCTAGGATTAGGGGACGCGTGAGGGGAAGGCTTCGGGGAAGGGTTAGGATTAGGGTTCGGGCTAGGGTTAGGGTTAGGGGATGGGGAAGGTTTAGGGTCCAGGTGAGGGTACGACAACAGTTGAGGGGGAGCGTACGTGTGAGGGCGCGGGTTAGTGTGAGCGTACGGGTTAGGATTAGGGGACGGGTGAGGGGAAGGCTTCGGGGAAGGGTTAGGGTTAGGGTTCGGGCTAGGGTTAGGGTTAGGGGACGGGGACGGTTTAGGGTTCAGGTGAGGCTATGAGAACGGTTGAGCGGGAGCGTATTTGTGAGGGCGTGGGTTAGTGTGAGCGTACGCGTTAGGATTAGGGAACGGGTGAGGGGAAGGCTTCGGGGAAGGGTTAGGGTTAGGGTTCGGGCTAGGGTTAGGGTTAGGGGACGGGGACGGTTTAGGGTCCAGGTGAGGGTACGACAACGGTTTAGGGGGAGCATACGTGTGAGGGCACGGGTTCGTGTGAGCGTACGGGTTAGGATTAGGGGACGGGTGAGGGGAAGGCTTCGGGGAAGGGTTAGGGTTAGGGTTCGTGCTAGGGTTAGGGTTAGGGGACGGGGACGGTTTAGGGTCCAGGTGAGGGTACGACAACGGTTTAATGGGAGCGTACGTGTGAGGGCGCGGGTTACTGTGAGCGTATGGGTTAGGTTTAGGGGACGTGTGAGCGGAAGGCTTCGGGGAAGGGTTAGGGTTAGGGTTCGGGCTCGGGTTAGGGTTAGGGGACGGGGACGGTTTAGGGTCCAGGTGAGGGGACGACAACGGTTTAGGGGGAGCGTACGTGTGAGGGCATGGGTTAGTGTTAGCGTACGGTTAGCATTAGGGGACGGGTGAGTGTAAGGCTTCGGGGAAGGCTTAGGGTTAGGGTTCGGGCTAGGGTTAGTGTTAGGGGACGGGGAAGGTTTAGGGTCCAGTGAGGGTACGACAACGGTTTAGGGTGAGCGTAAGTGTGAGGGCATGTGTTAGTGTTAGCGTACGGGTTAGGATTAGGGGACGGGTGAGGGGAAGGGTTCGGGCTAGGGTGAGGGTTAGGGGACGGGACGGTTTAGGGTCCGGGTGAGGGTATGACAACGGTTTAGGGTAAGCGTACGTGTGAGGGCACGGGTTAGTATTAGCCTACGGGTTAGGATTAGGGGACTGTGAGGGTAATGCTTCGGGGAAGGGTTAGGGTTAGGGTTCGGGCTAGGGTTAGGGTTAGGGGACGGGGACGGTTTAGGGTCCGGGTGAGTGTACGACAACGGTTTAGGGTGAGCGTACATGTGAGGGCGCGGGTTAGTGTGAGCGTACGGGTTAGTATTAGGGGACGGGTGAGGGGAAGGCCTCGGGGAAGGGTTAGGTTTAGGGTTCGGATTAGGGTTAGGGTCAGGGGATGGGGACGGTTTAGGGTCCAGGTGAGGGTACGACAACGGTTTAGGGGGAGCGTACGTGTGAGGGCGCGGGTTAGTGTGAGCGTAAGGGTTAGGATTAGGGGACGGGTGAGGCAAGGCTTCGGGGAAGGGTTAGGGTTATGGTTCGGGCTAGGGTTAGGGTTAGGGGACGGGGACGGTTCTGGGTCCAGGTGAGGGTACGACAACGGTTTAGGGGGAGCGTAAGTGTGAGGGTGCGGGTTAGTGTGAGCGTACGGGTTAGGATTAGGGGATGGGTGAGGGGAAGGCTTCGGGGAAGGGTTAGGGTTAGGGTTCGGGCTAGGGTTAGGGTTAGGGGACGGGGACGGTTTAGGGTCCAGCTGAGGGTACGACAACCGTTTAGGGGGAGCGTATGTGTGAGTTCGCGGATTAGTGTGAGCCTACGGGTTAGGATTAGGGGACAGGTGAGGGGAAGGCTTCGGGGAAGTGTTAAGGTTAGGGTTCAGGATAGGGTTAGGATTAGGGGACGGGGACGGTTTAGGGTCCAGGTGAGCCTACGACAACGATTGAGGGGGAGCGTACGTGTGAGGGCACGGGTTAGTGTGAGCATACGGTTTAAGATTAGGGGACGGGTGAGGGGAAGGCTTCGGGGAAGGGTTAGGGTTAGGGTTTGGGCTAGGGTTAGGGTTAGGTGACGGGGACGGTTTAGGGTCCAGGTGAGGCTACGACAACGGTTGAGGGGGAGCATACGTGTGAGGACGCAGGTTATTGTGAGCATACGGGCTAGGATTAGGGGACGCGTGAGGGGAAGGCTTCGGGGAAGGGTTAGGGTTAGGGTTCGGGCTAGGGTTAGGGTTAGGGGACGGGGACGGTTTAGCGTCCAGGTGAGGGTACGACAACGGTTTAGGGGGAGCGTACGTGTGAGGGCGTGGGTTAGTGTGAGCATACGGGTTAGGATTAGGGGACGGGTGAGGGGAAGGCTTCGGGGAAGTGTTAGGGTTAGGCTTCGGGCTAGGGTTAGGGTTAGGGGACGGGTACGGTTTAGGGTCCAGGTGAGGGTACGTCAACGGTTTAGGGGGAGCGTACGTGTGAGGGCGTGGGTTAGTGTGAGCGTACGGGTTAGGATTAGGGGACGGGTGAGTGGAAGGCTTTGGGGAAGGGTTAGGGTTAGGGTTCGGGCTAGGGTTAAGGTTAGGGGACGGGGACGGTTTAGGGTCCAGGTGAGGGTACGACAACGGTTTAGGGGGAGCGTATGTGTGAGGGCGCAGGTTAGTGTGAGCGTACGGGTTACGATTAGGGGAAGGGTGAGGGGAAGGCTTCGGGGAAAGGTTAGGGTTAGGGTTCGGGCTAGGGTTAGGGTTAGGGGACGGGGACGGTTTAGGGTTCAGGTGAGGCTATGAGAACGGTTGAGGGGGAGCGTATTTGTGAGGGCGTGGGTTAGTGTGAGCGTACGCGTTAGGATTAGGGAACGGGTGAGGGGAAGGCTTCGGGGAAGGGTTAGGGTTAGGGTTCGGGCTAGGGTTAGGGTTAGGGGACGGGGACGGTTTAGGGTCCAGGTGAGGGTACGACAACGGTTTAGGGGGAGCATACGTGTGAGGGCACGGATTCGTGTGAGCGTACGGGTTAGGATTAGGGGACGGGTGAGGGGAAGGCTTCGGGGAAGGGTTAGGGTTAGGGTTCGGGCTAGGGTTAGGGTTAGGGGACGGGGACGGTTTAGGTTCCAGGTGATGGTACGACAACGGTTTAGTGGGAGCGTACGTGTGAGGGCGCGGGTTAGTGTGAGCGTATGGGTTAGGTTTAGGGGACGTGTGAGCGGAAGGCTTCGGGCAAGGGTTAGGGTTAGGTTTCGGGCTCGGGTTAGGGTTAGGGGACGGGGACGGTTTAGGGTCCAGGTGAGGGTACGACAACGGGTTAGGGGGAGCGTACGTGTGAGGGCATGGGTTAGTGTTAGCGTACGGTTAGCATTAGGGGACGGGTGAGTGTAAGGCTTCGGGGAAGGCTTAGGGTTAGGGTTCGGGCTAGGGTTAGTGTTAGGGGACGGGGAAGGTTTAGGGTCCAGTGAGGGTACGACAACGGTTTAGGGTGAGCGTAAGTGTGAGGGCATGTGTTAGTGTTAGCGTACGGGTTAGGATTAGGGGACGGGTGAGGGGAAGGGTTTGGGCTAGGGTGAGGGTTAGGGGACGGGACGGTTTAGGGTCCGGGTGAGGGTATGACAACGGTTTAGGATAAGCGTACGTGTGAGGGCACGGGTTAGTATTAGCCTACGGGTTAGGATTAGGGGACGGGTGAGGGTAATGCTTCGGGGAAGGGTTAGGGTTAGGGTTCGGGCTAGGGTTAGGGTTAGGGGACGGGGACGGTTTAGGGTCCGGATGAGTGTACGACAACGGTTTAGGGTGAGCGTACGTGTGAGGGCGCGGGTTAGTGTGAGCGTACGGGTTAGTATTAGGGGACGGGTGAGGGGAAGGCCTCGGGGAAGGGTTAGGTTTAGGGTTCGGATTAGGGTTAGGGTCAGGGGATGGGGACGGTTTAGGGTCCAGGTGAGGGTACGACAACGGTTTAGGGGGAGCGTACGTGTGAGGGCGCGGGTTAGTGTGAGCGTACGGGTTAGGATTAGGGGACGGGTGAGGCAAGGCTTCGGGGAAGGGTTAGGGTTATGGTTCGGGCTAGGGTTAGGGTTAGGGGACGGGGACGGTTCTGGGTCCAGGTGAGGGTACGACAACCGTTTAGGGGGAGTGTATGTGTGAGTTCGCGGATTAGTGTGAGCCTATGGGTTAGGATTAGGGGACAGGTGACGGGAAGGCTTCGGGGAAGTGTTAGGGTTAGGGTTCAGGCTAGGGTTAGGATTAGGGGACGGGGACGGTTTAGGGTCCAGGTGAGCCTACGACAACGATTGAGGGGGAGCGTACGTGTGAGGGCACGGGTTAGTGTGAGCATACGGTTTAAGATTAGGGGACGGGTGAGGGGAAGGCTTCGGGGAAGGGTTAGGGTTAGGGTTTGGGCTAGGGTTAGGGTTAGGTGACGGGGACGGTTTAGGGTCCAGGTGAGGCTACGACAACGGTTGAGGGGGAGCATACGTTTGAGGACGCAGGTTAGTGTGAGCGAACGGGCTAGGATTAGGGGACGCGTGAGGGGAAGGCTTCGGGGAAGGGTTAGGGTTAGGGTTCGGGCTAGGGTTAGGGTTAGGGGAAGGGGACGGTTTAGGGTCCAGGTGAGGGTACGACAACGGTTTAGGGGGAGCGTACGTGTGAGGGCGTGGGTTAGTGTGAGCATACGGGTTAGGATTAGGGGACGGGTGAGGGGAAGGCTTCGGGGAAGGGTTAGGGTTAGGCTTCGGGCTAGGGTTAGGGTTAGGGGACGGGTACGGTTTAGGGTCCAGGTGAGGGTACGACAACGGTTTAGGGGGAGCGTACGTGTGAGGGCGCGGGTTAGTGTGAGCGTACGGGTTACGATTAGGGGACGGGTGAGTGGAAGGCTTTGGGGAAGGGTTAGGGTTAGGGTTCGGGCTAGGGTTAGGGTTAGGGGACGGGGACGGTTTAGGGTCCAGGTGAGGGTACGACAACGGTTTAGGGGGAGCGTACGTGTGAGGGCGCAGGTTAGTGTGAGCGTACGGGTTACGATTAGGGGATGGGTGAGGGGAAGGCTTCGGGGAAGGGTTAGGGTTAGGGTTCGGGCTAGGGTTAGGGTTAGGGGATGGGGAAGGTTTAGGGTCCAGGTGAGGGTACGACAACAGTTGAGGGGGAGCGTACGTGTGAGGGCGCGGGTTAGTGTGAGCGTACGGGTTAGTATTAGGGGACGGGTGAGGGGAAGGCTTCGGGGAAGGGTTAGGGTTAGGGTTCGGGCTAGGGTTAGGGTTAGGGGACGGGGACGGTTTAGGGTCCAGTTGAGGTTACGACAACGGTTTAGGGGGAGCGTACGTGTGAGGGCGGGGGTTAGTGTGAACGTACGGGTTAGGATTAGGGGACGGGTGAGGGGAAGGCTTCGGGGAAGGGTTAGGGTTAGGGTTCGGGCTAGGGTTAGGGTTAGGGGACGGGGACGGTTTAGGGTCCAGGTGAGGGTACGACAACAGTTGAGGGGGAGCGTACGTGTGAAGGCGTGGGTTAGTGTGTGCGTACGGGTTAGGATTAGGGGACGGGTGAGGGGAAGGCTTCGGGGAAGGGTTAGGGTTAGGGTTAGGGCTAGGGTTAGGATTAGGGGATGGGGACGGTTTAGGGTCCAGGTGAGGGTACGACAACGGTTTAGGGGGAGCGTACGTGTGAGGGCGCGGGTTAGTGTGAGCGTCCGGTTTAGGATTAGGGGACGGGTGAGGGGAAGGCTTCGGGGAAGGGTTAGGGTTAGGGTTCGGGCTAGGGTTAGGGTTAGGGGACGGGGACGGTTTAGGGTCCAGGTGAGGGTACGACAACGGTTTAGGGGGAGCGTACGAGTGAGGGCGCGGGTTAGTGTGAGCGTACGGGTTAGGATTAGAGGACGGGTGAGGGGAAGGCTTCGGGGAAGGGTTAGGGTTAGGGTTCGGGCTAGGGTTAGGGTTAGGGGACGGGGACGGTTTAGGGTCCAGGTGAGGGTACGACAACGGTTTAGAAGGAGCGTACGTGTGAGGGCGCGGGTTAGTGTGAGCGTACGGGTTAGGATTAGGGGACGGGTGAGGGGAAGGCTTCGGGGAAGGGTTAGGGTTAGGGTTAGGGTTCAGGCTAGGGTTAGGGTTAGGGGACTGGGACGGTTTAGAGTCAAGGTGAGGGTATGACAACGGTTTAGGGGGAGCGTACATGTGAGGGCGCGGGTTAGTGTGAGCGAACGGGTTAGGATTAGGGGACGGGTGAGGGGAAGGCTTCGGGGAAGGGTTAGGGTTAGGGTTCGGGCTAGGGTTAGGGTTAGGGGACGGGGACGGTTTAGGGTCCAGGTGAGGGTACGACAACGGTTTAGGGGGAGCGTACGTGTGAGGGCGCGGGTTAGTGTGAGCGTACGGGTTAGGATTAAGGGATGGGTGAGGGGAAGGCTTCGGGGAAGGGTTAGGTTTAGGGTTCGGGCTAGGGTTGGGGTTAGGGGAAGGGGACGGTTTAGGGTCCAGGTGAGGGTACGACAATGATTTAGGGGGAGCGTACGTGTGAGGGCGCGGGTTAGTGTGAGAGTACGGGTTACGATTAGGGGACGGGTGAGTGGAAGGCTTTGGGGAAGGGTTAGGGTTAGGGTTCGGGCTAGGGTTAGGGTTAGGGGACGGGGACGGTTTAGGGTCCAGGTGAGGGTACGACAACGGTTTAGGGGGAGCGTACGTGTGAGGGCGCAGGTTAGTGTGAGCGTACGGGTTACGATTAGGGGATGGGTGAGGGGAAGGCTTCGGGGAAGGGTTAGGGTTAGGATTAGGGTTCGGGCTAGGGTTAGGGTTAGGGGATGGGGAAGGTTTAGGGTCCAGGTGAGGGTACGACAACAGTTGAGGGGGAGCGTACGTGTGAGGGCGCGGGTTAGTGTGAGCGTACGGGTTAGTATTAGGGGACGGGTGAGGGGAAGGCTTCGGGGAAGGGTTAGGGTTAGGGTTCGGGCTAGGGTTAGGGTTAGGGGACGGGGACGGTTTAGGGTCCAGTTGAGGTTACGACAACGGTTTAGGGGGAGCGTACATGTGAGGGCGGGGGTTAGTGTGAGCGTACGGGTTAGGATTAGGGGACGGGTGAGGGGAAGGCTTCGGGGAAGGGTTAGGGTTAGGGTTCGGGCTAGAGTCAGGGTTAGGGGACGGGGACGGTTTAGGGTCCAGGTGAGGGTACGACAACAGTTGAGGGGGAGCGTACGTGTGAAGGCGTGGGTTAGTGTGTGCGTACGGGTTAGGATTAGGGGACGGGTGAGGGGAAGGCTTCGGGGAAGGGTTAGGGTTAGGGTTAGGGCTAGGGTTAGGATTAGGGGATGGGGACGGTTTAGGGTCCAGGTGAGGGTACGACAACGGTTTAGGGGGAGCGTACGTGTGAGGGCGCGGGTTAGTGTGAGCGTCCGGTTTAGGATTAGGGGACGGGTGAGGGGAAGGCTTCGGGGAAGGGTTAGGGTTAGGGTTCGGGCTAGGGTTAGGGTTAGGGGACGGGGACGGTTTAGGGTCTAGGTGAGGGTACGACAACGGTTGAGGGGGAGCGTACGTGTGAGGGCACGGGTTAGTGTGAGCGTACGGTTTCGGATTAGGGGACGGGTGAGGGGAAGGCTTCCGGGAAGTGTTAGGATTAGGGTTCGGGCTAGGGTTAGGGTTATTGGACGGGGACTGTTTAGGGTCCAGGTGAGGGTACGACAACGGTTTAGGGGGATCGTACGTGTGAGGGCGCGGGTTAGTGTGAGCGTACGGGTTAGGATTAGGGGACGGGTGAGGGGAAGGCTTCGGGGAAGGGTTAGGGTTAGGTTTCGGGCTAGGGTTAGGGTTAGGGGACGGGGACGGTTTAGGGTCCAGGTGAGGGTACGACAACGGTTTAGGGGGAGCGTACGTGTGAGGGCGCGGGTTAGTGTGAGCGAACGGGTTAGGATTAGAGGACGGGTGAGGGGAAGGCTTCGGGGAAGGGTTAGGGTTAGGGTTCGGGCTAGGGTTAGGGTTAGGGGACGGGGACGGTTTAGGGTCCAGGTGAGGGTACGACAACGCTTTAGAAGGAGCGTACGTGTGAGGGCGCGGGTTAGTGTGAGCGTACGGGTTAGGATTAGGGGACGGGTGAGGGGAAGGCTTCGGGGAAGGGTTAGGGTTAGGGTTAGGGTTCGGGCTAGGGTTAGGGTTAGGGGACGGGGACGGTTTAGAGTCCAGGTGAGGGTATGACAACGGTTTAGGGGGAGCGTACGTGTGAGGGCGCGGGTTAGTGTGAGCGTACGGGTTAGGATTAAGGGATGGGTGAGGGGAAGGCTTCGGGGAAGGGTTAGGGTTAGGGTTCGGGCTAGGGTTGGGGTTAGGGGACGGGTACGGTTTAGGGTCCAGGTGAGGGTACGACAACGGTTTAGGGGGAGCGTACGTGTGAGGGCGCGGGTTAGTGTGAGCGTACGGGTTACGATTAGGGGATGGGTGAGGGGAAGGCTTCGGGGAAGGGTTAGGGTTAGGGTTCGGGCTAGGGTTAGGGTTAGGGGATGGGGAAGGTTTAGGGTCCAGGTGAGGGTACGACAACAGTTGAGGGGGAGCGTACGTGTGAGGGCGCGGGTTAGTGTGAGCGTACGGGTTAGTATTAGGGGACGGGTGAGGGGAAGGCTTCGGGGAAGGGTTAGGGTTAGGGTTCGGGCTAGGGTTAGGGTTAGGGGATGGGGACGGTTTAGGGTCCAGTTGAGGTTACGACAACGGTTTAGGGGGAGCGTACGTGTGAGGGCGGGGGTTAGTGTGAGCGTACGGGTTAGGATTAGGGGACGGGTGAGGGGAAGGCTTCGGGGAAGGGTTAGGGTTAGGGTTCGGGCTAGGGTCAGGGTTAGGGGACGGGGACGGTTTAGGGTCCAGGTGAGGGTACGACAACAGTTGAGGGGGAGCGTACGTGTGAAGGCGTGGGTTAGTGTGTGCGTACGGGTTAGGATTAGGGGACGGGTGAGGGGAAGGCTTCGGGGAAGGGTTAGGGTTAGGGTTAGGGCTAGGGTTAGGATTAGGGGATGGGGACGGTTTAGGGTCCAGGTGAGGGTACGACAACGGTTTAGGGGGAGCGTACGTGTGAGGGCGCGGGTTAGTGTGAGCGTCCGGTTAAGGATTAGGGGACGGGTGAGGGGAAGGCTTCGGGGAAGGGTTAGGGTTAGGGTTCGGGCTAGGGTTAGGGTTAGGGGACGGGGACGGTTTAGGGTCTAGGTGAGGGTACGACAACGGTTGAGGGGGAGCGTACGTGTGAGGGCACGGGTTAGTGTGAGCGTACGGTTTCGGATTAGGGGACGGGTGAGGGGAAGGCTTCCGGGAAGTGTTAGGATTAGGGTTCGGGCTAGGGTTAGGGTTATTGGACGGGGACTGTTTAGGGTCCAGGTGAGGGTACGACAACGGTTTAGGGGGATCGTACGTGTGAGGGCGCGGGTTAGTGTGAGCGTACGGATTAGGATTAGGGGACGGGTGAGGGGAAGGCTTTGGGGAAGGGTTAGGGTTAGGTTTCGGGCTAGGGTTAGGGTTAGGGGACGGGGACGGTTTAGGGTCCAGGTGAGGGTACGACAACGGTTTAGGGGGAGCGTACGTGTGAGGGCGCGGGTTAGTGTGAGCGTACGGGTTAGGATTAGAGGACGGGTGAGGGGAAGGCTTCGGGGAAGTGTTAGGGTTAGGGTTCGGGCTAGGGTTAGGGTTAGGGGACGGGGACGGTTTAGGGTCCAGGTGAGGGTACGACAACGCTTTAGAAGGAGCGTACGTGTGAGGGCGCGGGTTAGTGTGAGCGTACGGGTTAGGATTAGGGGACGGGTGAGGGGAAGGCTTCGGGGAAGGGTTAGGGTTAGGGTTCGGGCTAGGGTTAGGGTTAGGGGACGGGGACGGTTTAGGGTCCAGGTGAGGGTACGACAACTGTTTACGGGGAGCGTACGTGTGAGGGCGCGGGTTAGTGTGAGCGTACGGGTTAGGATTAGGGGACGGGTGAGGGGAAGGCTTCGGGGAAGGGTTAGGGTTAGGGTTAGGCCTAGGGTTAGGGTTAGGGGACGGGGACGGTTTAGGGTCCAGGTGAGGGTACGACAACCGTTTAGGGGGAGCGTACGTGTGAGGGTGCGGGTTAGTGTGAGCGTACGGGTTAGGATTTCGGGACGGGTGAGGGGAAGGCTTCGGGGAAGGGTTAGGGTTAGGGTTCGGGCTAGGGTTAGGGTTAGGGGACGGGGACGGTTTAGGGTCCAGGTGAGGGTACGACAACAGTTTAGGGGGAGCGTACGTGTGAGGGCGCGGGTTAGTGTGAGCGTACGGGTTAGGATTAGGGGACGGGTGAGGGGAAGGCTTCGGGGAAGGGTTAGGGTTAGGGTTCGGGCTAGGGTTAGGGTTAGGATTAGGGGACGGGACGGTTTAGGGTCCAGGTGAGGCTACGATAACGGTTAAGGCAGAGCGTACGTGTGAGGGCGCGGGTTAGTGTGAGCGTACGGGTTAGGATTACGGGACGGGTGAGGGGAAGGCTTCGGGGAAGTGTTAGGGTTAGGGTTCGGGCTAGGGTTAGGGTTAGGGGACTGGGACGGTTTAGGGTCCAGGTGAGGCTACGATAACGGTTGAGGCGGAGCGTTCGTGTGAGGGCGCGGGTTACTGTGAGCGTACGGGTTAGGATTAGGGGACGGGTGAGGGGAATGCTTCGGGGAAGGGTTAAGGTTATGGTTCGGGCTAGGGTTAGGGTTAGGATTAGGGGACGGGACGGTTTAGGGTCCAGGTGAGGCTACGATAACGGTTAAGGCAGAGCGTACGTGTGAGGGCGCGGGTTAGTGTGAGCGTACGGGTTAGGATTAGGGGACGGGTGATGGGAAGGCTTCGGGGAAGGGTTAGGGTTAGGGTTCGGGCTAGGGTTAGGGTTAGGGGACGGGGACGGTTTAGGGTCCAGGTGAGGGTATGACAATAGTTGAGGGGGAGCGTACGTGTGAGGGCGCGGGTTAGTGTGAGCGTACGGGTTAGGATTAGGGGACGGGTGAGGGGAAGGCTTCGGGGAAGGGTTAGGGTTAGGGTTCGGGCTAGGGTTAGGGTTAGGGGACGGGGACGGTTTAGGGTCCAGGTGAGGGTACGACAACGGTTTAGGGGGAGCGTACGTGTGAGGGCGCGGGTTAGTGTGAGCGTACGGGTTAGGATTAGGGGACGGGTGAGGGGAAGGCTTCGGGGAAGGGTTAGGGTTAGGGTTCGGGCTAGGGTTAGGGTTAGGGGACGGGGACGGTTTAGGGTCCAGGTGAGGGTAGAACAACGGTTTAGGGGGAGCGTACGTGTGAGGGCATGGGTTAGTGTTAGCGTACGGTTTAGAATTAGAGGACGGGTGAGTGTAAGGCTTCGGGGAAGGGTTAGGGTTAGGGTTCGGGCTAGGGTTAGGGTTAGGGGACGGGGACGGTTTAGGGTCCAGGTGATGGTACGACAACGGTTTAGGGGGAGCGTACGTGTGAGGGCGTGGGTTAGTGTGAGCGTACAAGTTAGGTTTAGGGGACGGGTGAGGGGAAGGCTTCGGGGAAGGGTTAGGGTTAGGGTTAGGGCTAGGGTTAGGGTTAGGGGACGGGGACGGTTTAGGGTGCAGGTGATGGTACGACAACGATTTAGGGGGAGCGTACGTGTGAGGGCGCGGGTTAGTGTGAGCGTACGGGTTAGGATTAGGGGACAGGTGAGGGGAAGGCTTCAGGGAAGGGTTAGGGTTAGTGTTCGGGCTAGGGTTAGGTTTAGGGGACGGGGACGGTTTAGGGTCCAGCTGAGGGTACGACAACCGTTTAGGGGGAGCGTATGCGTGAGGGCGCGGGTTAGTGTGAGCGTACGGGTTAGGATTAGGGGACGGGTGAGGGGAAGGCTTCGGGGAAGGGTTAGGGTTAGGGTTCGGGCTAGGGTTAGGGTTAGGGGACGGGGACGGTTTAGGGTCCAGGTGAGGCTACGACAACGATTGAGGTGGAGCGTACGTGTGAGGGCGCGGGTTAGTGTGAGCATACGTTTTAGGATTAGGAGACGGGTGAGTGGAAGGCTTCGGGGAAGGGTTAGGGTTAGGGTTCGGGCTAGGGTTAGGGTTAGGTGACGGGGACGGTTTAGGGTCCAGGTGAGGCTACGACAACTGTTGCGGGGGAGCGTACGTGTGAGGACGCATGTTAGTGTGAGCGTACGGGTTTTGATTAGGGGACGCGTGAGGGGAAGGCTTCGGGGAAGAGTTAGGGTTAGGTTTCGGGCTAGGGTTTGGGTTAGGGGTCGGGGACGGTTTAGGGTCCTGGTGAGGGTACGAAAACGGTTTAGGGGGAGTGTACGTGTGAGGGCACAGGTTAGTGTGAGCGTACGGGTTAGGATTAGGGGACGGGTGAGGGGAAGGCTTCGGGGAAGGGTTAGGGTTAGGGTTCGGGCTAGGGTTAGGGTTAGGGGATGGGGTCGGTTTAGGGTCCAGGTGAGGGTACGACAACGGTTTAGGGGGAGCGTACGTGTGAGGGCACGGGTTAGTGTGAGCGTACGGGTTAGGATTAGGGGACGGGTGAGTTGAAGGCCTCGGGGAAGGGTTAGGTTTAGGGTTCGGGCTAGGGTTAGGGTTAGGGGATGGGGACGGTTTAGGGTCCAGGTGAGGGTACGACAACGGTTTAGGGGGAGCATACGTGTGAGGGCGCGGGTTAGTGTGAGCGTACGGGTTAGGATTAGGGGACGGGTGAGGGGAAGGCTTCGGGGAAGGGTTAGGGTTAGGGTTCGGGCTAGGGTTAGGTTTAGGTGACGGGGACGGTTTAGGATCCAGGTGAGGTTACGACAACGGTTGAGGGGGAGCGTACGTGTGAGGACGCAGGTTAGTGTGAGCGTACGGGTTAGGATTAGGGCACGCGTGAGGGGAAGGCTTCGGGGAAGGGTTAGGGTTAGGGTTCGGGCTAGGGTTAGGGTTAGGGGATGGGGACGGTTTAGGGTCCAGGTGAGGGCACGACAACGGTTTAGGGGTAGCGTATGGGTGAGGGTACGGGTTAGTGTGAGCGTACGGGTTAGGATTAGGGGACGGGTGAGGGGAAGGCTTCGGGGAAGGGTTAGGGTTAGGGTTCGGGATAGGGTTAGGGTTAGGGGACGGGGACGGTTTAGGGTCCAGGTGAGGGTACGACAACGGTTTAGGGGGAGCGTACGTGTGAGGGCACGGGTTAGTGTGAGGATACGGGTTAGGATTAGGGGACGGGTGAGGGGAAGGCTTCGGGGAAGTGTTAGGGTTAGGCTTCGGGCTAGGGTTAGGGTTAGGGGACGGGGACGGTTTAGGGTCCAGGTGAGGGTACGACAACGGTTTAGGGGGAGCGTACGTGTGAGGGCGCGGGTTAGTGTGAGCGTACGGGTTAGGATTAGGGGACGGGTGAGGGGAAGACTTCGGGGAAAGTTTAGGGTTAGTGTTCGGGCTAGGGTTAGGGTTAGGGGACGGGGACGGTTTAGGGTCCAGGTGAGGGTACGACAACGGTTTAGGGGGAGCGTACGTGTGACGGCGCGGGTTAGTGTGTGCGTACGGGTTAGGATTAGGGGACGGGTGAGGGGAAGGCTTCGGGGAAGGGTTAGGGTTAGGGTTCGGGCTAGGGTTAGGGTTAGGGGACGGGGACGGTTTAGGGTCCAGGTGAGGGTACGACAACGGTTTAGGGGGAGTGTACGTGGGAGGGCGCGGGTTAGTGTGACCGTACTGGTTAGGATTAGGGGACGGGTGAGGGGAAGGCTTCGGGGAAGGGTTAGGGTTATGCTTCGGGCTAGGGTTAGGGTTAGGGTACGGGGACGGTTTAGGGTCCAGGTGAGGGTACGACAACGGTTTAGTGGGAGCGTACATGTGAGGGCGCGGGTTAGTGTGAGCCTACGGGTTAGGATTAGGGGACGGGTGAGGGGAAGGCTCGGGGAAGGGTTAGGGTTAGTGTTCGGGCTAGGGTTAGGGTTAGGGTTAGGGTTAGGGTTCGGTGTAGGTTTAGGGGACGGGGACGGTTTAGGGTCCAGGTGAGGGTACGACAACGGTTTAGGGGGAGCGTACGTTTGAGGGCGCGGGTTAGTGTGAGAGTACGTGTTAGGATTAGGGGACGGGTGAGGGGAAGGCTTCGGGGAAGTGTTAGGTTTAGGGTTCGGGCTAAGGTTAGGGTTAGGGGATGGGGACGGGGACGTTTTAGAGTCCAGGTGAGGGTACGACAACGGTTTAGGGGGAGCGTACATGTGAGGGCGCGGGTTAGTGTGATTGTACGGGTTAGGATTAGGGGACGGTTGAGGGGAAGGCTTCGGGGAAGGTTTAGGGTTAGGGTTCGGACTAGGGTTAGGGTTTGGGCTAGGGTTAGGGTTAGGGGACAGGGACGGTTTAGGGTCCAAGTGAGGGTACGATAACGGTTTAGGGGGAGCGTACGTGTGAGGGCGCGGGTTAGTGTGAGCGTACGGGTTAGGATTAGGGGACGGGTGAGGGGAAGGCTTGGGGGAAGGGTTAGGGTTAGGGTTCGGGCTAGGGTTAGGGTTAGGGGACGGGGACGGTTTAGGGTCCAGGTGAGGGTACGACAATGATTTAGGGGGAGCGTACGTGTGAGGGCGCGGGTTAGTGTGAGCGTACGGGTTAGCATTAGGGGACGGGTGAGGGGAAGGCTTCGGGGAAGGGTTACGGTTATGGTTCGGGCTAGGGTTAGGTTTAGGGGACGGGGACGGTTTAGGGTCCAGGTGAGGGTACGACAACGGTTTAGGGGGAGCGTACATGTGAGGGTGCGGTTAGTGTGAGCCTACGGGTTAGGATTAGGGGACGGGTGAGGGGAAGGCTTCGGGGAAGGGTTAGGGTTAGGTTTCGGGCTAGGGTTAGGGTTAGGGGACGGGGACGGTTTAGGGTCCAGGTGAGGGTATGACAACGGTTTAGGGGGATCGTACGTGTGAGGGCGCTGGTTAGTGTGAGCATACGGGTTAGGATTAGGGGACGGGTGAGGGGAAGCCTTCGCGGAAGGGTTAGGGTTAGGGTTCGGGCTAGGGTTAGGTTTAGGGGACGGGGACGGTTTAGGGTCCAGGTGAGTGTACGACAACGGTTTAGGGGGAGCGTACGTGTGAGGGCGCGGGTTAGTGTGAGCGTACTGGTTAGGATTAGGGGACGAGTGAGGGGAGGGCTTCGGGGAAGGGTTAGGGTTAGGGTTCGGGCTAGGGTTAGGGTTAGGGGACGGGGACGGTTTAGGGTCCAGGTGAGGGTATGACAATGGTTTAGTGGGAGCGTACGAGTGAGGGCACGGTTTAGTGTGAGCGTACGGGTTAGGATTACGGGACGGGTGAGGGGAAGGCTTCGGGGAAGGGTTAGGGTTAGGGTTCGGGCTAGGGTTAGGGTTAGGGGACGGGGACTGTTTAGGGTCCAGGTGAGGGTACGACAACGGTTTAGGGGGAGCGTACGTGTGAGAGCGTGGGTTAATGTGAGCGTACGGGTTAGGATTAGGAGACGGGTGAGGGGAAGGCTTTGGGGAAGCGTTAGGTTTAGGGTTCGGGCTAGGGTTAGGGTTAGGTGACGGGGACGGTTTAGGGTCCAGGTGAGGGTACGACAACGGTTTAGGGGGAGCGTACGTGTGAGGGCGCGGGTTAGTGTGAGCGTACGGGTTAGGATTAGGGGACGGGTGAGGGGAAGGCTTCGGGGACTGGTTAGGTTTAGTGGACGGGTGAGGGGAAGGCTTCGGGGAAGGGTTAGGGTTAGGGTTCGGGCTAGGGTTAGGGTTAGGGGACGGGGACGGTATAGGGTCCAGGTGAGGGCACGACAACGGTTTAGGGGGAGCGTACATATGAGGCCGCGGGTTAGTGTGAGCGTACGGGTTAGGATTTGGGGACGGGTGAGGGGAAGGCTTCGGGGAACGGTTAGGGTTAGGGTTCGGGCTAGGGTTAGGGGACGGGGACGGTTTAGGGTCCAGGTGAGGGTACGACAACGGTTTAGGGGGAGCGTACGTGTGAGGGCGAGGGTTAATGTGAGCGTACAGGTTAGGATTAGGGGACGGGTGAGGGGAAGGCTTCGGGGAAGGGTTAGGGTTAGGGTTCGGGCTAGGGTTAGGGTTAGGGGACGGGGACGGTTTAGGGTCCAGGTGAGGGTACGACAACGGTTTAGGGGGAGCGTACATGTGAGGGCGCGGGTTATTGTGAGCGTACGGGTTAGGATTTGGGGACGGGTGAGGGGAAGGCTTCGGGGAAGGGTTAGGGTTAGGGTTCGGGCTAGGGTTAGGGTTAGGGGACGGGGACGGTTTAGGGTCCAGGTGAGGGCACGAAAACGGTTTAGGAGGAGCGTACGTGTGAGGGCGCGGGTTAGTGTGAGCGTACGGGTTAGGATTAGGGGACGGGTGAGGGGAAGGCTTCGGGGAAGGGTTAGGGTTAGGGTTCGGGCTAGGCTTAGGGTTAGGGGACGGGGACGGTATAGGGTCCAGGTGAGGGCACGACAACGGTTTAGCGGTAGCGTACATATGAGGGCGCGGGTTAGTGTGAGCGTACGGGTCAGGATTAGGGGACGGGTGAGGGGAAGGATTCGGGGAATGGTTAGGGTTAGGGTTCGGGCTAGGGTTAGGGGACGGGGACGGTTTAGGGTCCAGGTGAGGGTTCGACAACGGTTTAGGGGGAGTGTACGTGTGAGGGCGCGGGTTAGTGTGAGCGTATGGTTTAGGATTAGGGCACGGGTGAGGGGAAGGCTTCGGGGAAGGGTTAGGGTCAGGGTTCGGGCTAGGGTTAGGGGATGGGGACGGGGACCGTTTAAGGTCCAGGTGAGTGTATGACAACGGTTTAGGGGGAGCGTCCGTATGAGGGCGTGGGTTAGTGTGAGCGTACGGGTTAGGTTTAGGGGACGGGTGAGGGGAAGGCTTCGGGGAAGGGTTAGGGTTAGGGTTCGGGCTAGGGTTAGGTTTAGGGGACGGGGACGGTTTAGGGTCCAGGTGAGGGTACGACAACGGTTTAGGGGAAGCGTACGTGTGAAGGCGCGGGTTAGTGTGAGCGTACGGGTTAGGATTAGGGGACGGGTGAGGGGATGGCTTCGGGGAAGGGTTAGGGTTAGGGTTCGGGCTAGGGTTAGGGTTAGGGGACGGGGACGGTTTAGGGTCCAGGTGAGGGTACGACAACGGTTTAGGAGGAGCGTACGTGTGAGGGCGCGGGTTAGTGTGAGCTTAAGGGTTAGGATTAGGGGACGGGTGAGGGGAAGGCTTCGGGGAAGGGTTAGGGTTAGGGTTCGGGCTAGGGTTAGGGTTAGTGGACGGGGACGGGGACGTTTAAGGGTCCAGTTGAGGGTACGACAACGGTTTAGGGGGAGTGTACGTGTGAGGGCGCGGGTTAGTGTGAGCGTACGGTTTAGGATTAGGGGACGGGTGAGGGGAAGGCTTCGGGGAAGGGTTAGGGTTAGGGTTCGGGCTAGGGTTAGGGGAAGGGAACGGGGAAGGTTTAAGGTCCAGGTGAGTGTACGACAACGGTTTAGGGGGAGCGTACGTATGAGGGCGTAGGTTAGTGTGAGCGTACGGGTTAGGTTTAGGGGACGGGTGAGGGGAAGGCTTCGGGGAAGGGTTAGGGTTAGGGTTCGGGCTAGGGTTAGGGTTAGGGGACGGGGACGGTTTAGGGTCCAGGTGAGGGTACGACAACGATTTAGGGGGGAGCGTACGTGTGAGGGCGCAGGTTAGTGTGAGCGTACGGGTTAGGATTAGGGGACGGGTGAGGGGAAGGCTTCGGGGAAGTGTTAAGGTTAGGGTTCGGACTAGGGTTAGGGTTAGGGGACGGGGACGGTTTAGGGTCCAGGTGAGGGTACAACAACGGTTTAGGGGCAGTGTACGTGTGAGGGCGCGGGTTAGTGTGAGCGTACGGGTTAGTATTAGGTGACGGGTGAGGGGAAGGTTTCGGGGAAGGGTTAGGGTTAGGGTTCAGGCTAGGGTTAGCGTTAGGGGACGGGGACGGTTAAGAGTCCAGGTAAGGCTACGAGAACGTTTTAGGGGGAGCGTACGTGTGAGGGCGCGGGTTAGTGTGAGCGTACGGGTTAGGATTAGGGGACGGGTGAGGGGAAGGCTTCGGGGAAGGGTTAGGGTTAGGGTTCGGGCTAGGGTTAGGGTTAGGGGACGGGGACGGTTTAGGGTCCAGGTGAGGGTACGACAACGGTTTAGGGGGAGCGTACGTGTGAGGGCCCGGGTTAGTGTGAGCGTACGGGTTAGGATTAGGGGACGGGTGAGGGGAAGGCTTCGGGGAAGGGTTAGGGTTAGGGTTCGGGCTAGGGTTAGGGTTAGGGGACGGGGACGGTTTAGGTTCCAGGTGAGGGTACGACAACGGTTTAGGTGGAGCGTACGTGTGAGGGCGCGGGTTAGTGTGAGCGTACGGGTTAGGATTAAGGGATGGGTGAGGGAAAGGCTTCGGGGAAGGGTTAGGGTTAGGGTTCGGGCTAGGGTTAGGGTTAGGGGATGGGGACGGTTTAGGGTCCAGGTGAGGGTACGACAACGGTTTAAGGGGAGCGTACGTGTGAGGGCGCGGGTTAGTGTGAGCGTCCGGGTTAGGATTAGGGGACGGGTGAGGGGAAGGCTTCGGGGAAGGGTTAGGGTTAGGGTTCGGGCTAGGGTTAGGGTTAGGGGACGGGGACGGTTTAGGGTCCAGGTGAGGGTACGACAACGGTTTAGGGGGAGCGTACGTGTGAGAGCGCGGGTTAGTGTGAGCTTTCGGGTTAGGATTAGGGGACGAGTGAGGGGAAGGCTTCGGGGAAGGTTTAGGGTTAGGGTTCGGGCTAGGGTTAGGGTTAGGGGACGGGGACGGTTTAGGGTCCAGGTGAGGGTACGACAACGGTTTAGGGGGAGCGTACATGTGAGTTTGCGGGTTAGTGTGAGCCTACGGGTTAGGATTAGGGGACGGGTGAGGGCAAGGCTTTGGGGAATGGTTAGGGTTAGGGTTAGGGGAAGGGGATGGTTTAGGGTCCAGGTGAGGGTACGACAACGGTTTAGTGGGAGCGTACGTGTGAGGGCGTGGGTTAATGTGCGCGTACGGGTTAGGATTAGGAGACGGGTGAGGGGAAGGCTTTGGGGAAGCGTTAGGGTTAGGGTTCGGGCTAGGGTTAGGGTTAGGTGACGGGGACGGTTTAGGGTCTAGGTGAGGGTACGACAACGGTTTAGGGGGAGCGTACGTGTGAGGGCGCAGGTTAGTGTGAGCGTACTGGTTAGGATTAGGGGACGGGTGAGGGGAAGGCTTCGGGGACTGGTTAGGATTAGTGGACGGGAGAGGGGAAGGCTTCGGGGAAGGGTTAGGGTTAGGGTTCGGGCTAGGGTTATGGTTAGGGGACGGGGACGGTTTAGGGTCCAGGTGAGGGTACGACAACGGTTTAGGGGGAGCGTACATGTGAGGGCGCGGGTTATTGTGAGCGTACGGGTTAGGATTTGGGGACGGGTGAGGGGAAGGCTTCGGGGAAGGGTTAGGGTTAGGGTTCGGGCTAGGGTTAGGGTTAGGGGACGGGGACGGTTTAGGGTCCAGGTGAGGGCACGAAAACGGTTTAGGAGGAGCGTACGTGTGAGGGCGCGGGTTAGTGTGAGCGTACGGGTTAGGATTAGGGGACGGGTGAGGGGAAGGCTTCGGGGAAGGGTTAGGGTCAGGGTTCGGGCTAGGGTTAGGGGATGGGGACGGGGACCGTTTAAGGTCCAGGTGAGTGTATGACAACGGTTTAGGGGGAGCGTCCGTATGAGGGCGTGGGTTAGTGTGAGCGTACGGGTCAGGATTAGGGGACGGGTGAGGGGAAGGATTCGGGGAATGGTTAGGGTTAGGGTTCGGGCTAGGGTTAGGGGACGGGGACGGTTTAGGGTCCAGGTGAGGGTTCGACAACGGTTTAGGGGGAGCGTACATGTGAGGGCGCGGGTTATTGTGAGCGTACGGGTTAGGATTTGGGGACGGGTGAGGGGAAGGCTTCGGGGAAGGGTTAGGGTTAGGGTTCGGGCTAGGGTTAGGGTTAGGGGACGGGGACGGTTTAGGGTCCAGGTGAGGGTACGACAACGGTTTAGGGGGAGCGTACATGTGAGGGCGCGGGTTATTGTGAGCGTACGGGTTAGGATTTGGGGACGGGTGAGGGGAAGGCTTCGGGGAAGGGTTAGGGTTAGGGTTCGGGCTAGGGTTAGGGTTAGGGGACGGGGACGGTATAGGGTCCAGGTGAGGGCACGACAACGGTTTAGGGGTAGCGTACATATGAGGGCGCGGGTTAGTGTGAGCGTACGGGTCAGGATTAGGGGACGGGTGAGGGGAAGGATTCGGGGAATGGTTAGGGTTAGGGTTCGGGCTAGGGTTAGGGGACGGGGACGGTTTAGGGTCCAGGTGAGGGTTCGACAACGGTTTAGGGGGAGTGTACGTGTGAGGGCGCGGGTTAGTTTGAGCGTATGGTTTAGGATTAGGGCACGGGTGAGGGGAAGGCTTCGGGGAAGGGTTAGGGTCAGGGTTCGGGCTAGGGTTAGGGGATGGGGACGGGGACCGTTTAAGGTCCAGGTGAGTGTATGACAACGGTTTAGGGGGAGCGTCCGTATGAGGGCGTGGGTTAGTGTGAGCGTACGGGTTAGGTTTAGGGGACGGGTGAGGGGAAGGCTTCGGGGAAGGGTTAGGGTTAGGGTTCGGGCTAGGGTTAGGTTTAGGGGACGGGGACGGTTTAGGGTCCAGGTGAGGGTACGACAACGGTTTAGGGGGGAGCGTACGTGTGAGGGCGCAGGTTAGTGTGAGCGTACGGGTTAGGATTAGGGGACGGGTGAGGGGAAGGCTTCGGGGAAGTGTTAAGGTTAGGGTTCGGACTAGGGTTAGGGTTAGGGGACGGGGACGGTTTAGGGTCCAGGTGAGGGTACAACAACGGTTTAGGGGGAGCGTACGTGTGAGGGCGCGGGTTAGTGTGAGCGTACGGGTTAGTATTAGGTGACGGGTGAGGGGAAGCTTTCGGGGAAGGGTTAGGGTTAGGGTTCAGGCTAGGGTTAGCGTTAGGTGACGGGGAAGGTTTAGGGTCCAGGTGAGGGTACGACAACGTTTTAGGGGGAGCGTACATGTGAGGGCGCGGGTTAGTGTGAGCGTACGGGTTAGGATTAGGGGACGGGTGAGGGGAAGGCTTCGGGGAAGGGTTAGGGTTAGGGTTCGGGCTCGGGTTAGGATTAGGGGACGGGGACGGGTTAGGGGCCAGGTGAGGGTCCGAAAACAGTTGAGGGGGAGCGTACGTGTGAGGGCGCGGGTTAGTGTGAGCGTACGGGTTAGGATTAGGGGACGGGTGAGGGGAAGGCTTCGGGGAACGGTTAGGGTTAGGGTTCGGGCTAGGGTTAGGGTTAGGGGACAGGGACGGTTTAGGGTCCAGGTGAGGGTACGACAACGGATTAGGGGGAGCGTACGTGTGAGGGCACGGGTTAGTGTGAGCGTACGGGTTAGGATTAGGGGACGGGTGAGGGGAAGGCTTCGGGGAAGGGTTAGGGTTAGGGTTCGACCTAGGGTTAGGGTTAGGGGATGGGGATGGTTTAGGGTCCAGGTGAGGGTAAGACAATGGTTTAGGGGGAGCGTACGTGTGAGGTCGCGGTTTAGTGTGAGCGTACGGGTTAGGATTATGGGACGGGTGAGGGGAAGGCTTCGGGGAAGGGTTAGGGTTAGGGTTCGGGCTAGGGTTAGGGTTAGGGGACGGGGACGGTTTACGGTCCAGGTGAGGGTACGACAACGGTTTAGGGGGAGCGTACGTGTGAGGGCGCGGGTTAGTGTGAGCGTACGGGTTAGGATTACGGCACGGGTGAGGGGAAGGCTTCGGGGAAGGGTTAGGGTTAGGGTTCGGGCTAGGGTTAGTGTTAGGGGACGGGGACCGTTTAGGGTCCAGGTGAGGGTACGACAACGGTTTAGGGGGAGCGTACGTGTGAGGGCGCGGGTTAGTGTGAGCGTACGGGTTAGGATTAGGGGACGGGTGAGGGGAAGGTCTCGGGGAAGGGTTAGGGTTAGGGTTCGGGCTAGGGTTAGGATTACGGGACGGGGATGGTTTAGGGTCCAGGTGAGGGTAAGACAACGGTTTACGGGCAGCATACGTGTGAGGGCGCGGGTTAGTGTGAGCATACGGGTTAGGATTAGGGGACGGGTGAGGGGAAGGCTTCGGGGAAGGGTTAGGGTTAGGGTTCGGGCTAGGGTTAGGGTTAGGGGACGGGAACGGTTTACGGTCCAGGTGAGGGTACGACAACGGTTTAGGGGGAGCGTACGTGTGAGGGCGCGGGTTAGTGTGAGCGTACGGGTTAGGATTAGGGGACGGGTGAGTGGAAGACTTTGGGGAACGGTTAGGGTTAGGGTTCGGGCTAGGGTTAGGGTTAGGGGACGGGGACGGTTTAGGGTCCAGGTGAGGGTACGACAACGGTTTAGGGGGAGCGTACGTGTGAGGGCGCGGGTTAGTGTGAGCGTACGGGTTAGGATTAGGGGACGGGTGAGGGGAAGGCTTCGGGGAAGGGTTAGGGTTAGGGTTAGGGTTCGGGCTAGGGTTAGGGTTAGGGGACGGGGACGGTTTAGAGTCCAGGTGAGGGTATGACAACGGTTTAGGGGGAGCGTACATGTGAGGGCGCGGGTTAGTGTGAGCGAACGGGTTAGGATTAGGGGACGGGTGAGGGGAAGGCTTCGGGGAAGGGTTAGGGTTAGGGTTCGGGCTAGGGTTAGGGTTAGGGGACGGGGACGGTTTAGGGTCCAGGTGAGGGTACGACAACGGTTTAGGGGGAGCATACGTGTGAGGGCGCGGGTTAGTGTGAGCGTACGGTTTAGGATTAAGCGATGGGTGAGGGGAAGGCTTCGGGGAAGGGTTAGGGTTAGGGTTCGGGCTAGGGTTGGGGTTAGGGGACGGGGACGGTTTAGGGTCCAGGTGAGGGTACGACAACGATTTAGGGGGAGCGTACGTGTGAGGGCGCGGGTTAGTGTGAGCGTACGGGTTAGGATTAGGGGACGGGTGAGGGGAAGGCTTCGGGGAAGGGTTAGGGTTAGGGTTCGGGCCAGGGTTAGGGTTAGGGGACGGGGACGGTTTAGGGTCCAGCTGAGGGTACGACAACCGTTTAGGGGGAGAGTATGTATGAGGGCGCGGGTTAGTGTGAGCGTACGGGTTAGGATTAGGGGACGGGTGAGGGGAAGGCTTCGGGGAAGGTTTAGGGTTAGGGTTCGGGCTAGGGTTAGGGTTAGGGGACCTGGACGGTTTAGGGTACAGGTGAGGCTACGACAACGATTGAGGGGGAGCGTACCTGTGAGGGCACGTGTTAGTGTGAGCATACGGTTTAGGATTAGGGGACGGGTGAGGGGAAGGCTTCGGGGAAGGGTTAGGGTTAGGGTTCGGGCTAGGGTTAGGGTTAGGGGACGGTGACGGTTTAGGGTCCAGGTGAGGCTACGACAACGGTTGAGGGGGAGCGTACGTGTGAGGAAGCAGGTTAGTGTGAGCGTACGGGTTAGGATTAGGGGACGCGTGAGGGGAAGGCTTCGGGGAAGGGTTAGGGTTTGGGCTAGGGTTAGGGTTAGGGAACGGGGACGGTTTAGGGTCCAGGTGAGGGTACGACAACGGTTTAGGGGGAGCGTACGTGTGCGGGCGCGTGTTAGTGTGAGCGTACGGGTTAGGATTAGGGGACGGGTGAGGGGAAGGCTTCGGGGAAGGGTTAGGGTTAGGGTTCGGGCTAGGGTTAGGGTTAGGGGACGGGGACGGTTTAGGGTCCAGGTGAGGGTACGACAACTGTTTACGGGGAGCGTACGTGTGAGGGCGCGGGTTAGTGTGAGCGTACGGGTTAGGATTAGGGGACGGGTGAGGGGAAGGCTTCGGGGAAGGGTTAGGGTTAGGGTTAGGGCTAGGGTTAGGGTTAGGGGACGGGGACGGTTTAGGGTCCAGGTGAGGGTACGACAACCGTTTAGGGGGAGCGTACGTGTGAGGGTGCGGGTTAGTGTGAGCGTACGGGTTAGGATTTCGGGACGGGTGAGGGGAAGGCTTGGGGAAGGGTTAGGGTTAGGGTTCGGGCTAGGGTTAGGGTTAGGGGACGGGGACGGTTTAGGGTCCAGGTGAGGGTACGACAACGGTTTAGGGGGAGCGTACGAGTGCGCGCGCGTGTTAGTGTGAGCATACGGGTTAGGATTAGGGGACGGGTGAGGGGAAGGCTTCGGGGAAGGGTTATGGTTAGGGTTCGGGCTAGGGTTCGGGTTAGGGGACGGGGACGGTTTAGGGTCCAGGTGAGGGTACGACAACTGTTTAGGGGGAGCGTACGTGTGAGGGCGCGGGTTAGTGTGAGCGTACGGGTTAGGATTAGGGGACGGGTGAGGGGAAGGCTTCGGGGAAGGGTTAGGGTTAGGGTTCGGGCTAGGGTTAGGGTTAGGGGACGGTGACGGTTTAGGGTCCAGGTGAGGGAACGACAACTGTTTAGGGGGAGCGTACGTGTGAGGGCGCGGGTTAGTGTGAGCGTACGGGTTAGGATTAGGGGACGGGTGAGGGGAAGGCTTCGGGGAAGGGTTAGGGTTAGGGTTCGGGCTAGGGTTAGGGTTAGGGGACGGGGACGGTTTAGGGTCCAGGTGAGGGTACGACAACGGTTTAGGGGGAGCGTATGTGTGAGGGCGCAAGTTTGTGTGAGCGTACGGGTTAAGATTAGGGGACGGGTGAGGGGAAGGCTTCGGGGAAGGGTTAGGGTTAGGGTTCGGGCTAGGGTTAGGGTTAGGGGACGGGGACGGTTTAGGGTCCAGGTGAGGCTATGACAACGGTTGAGGCGGAGCGTACTTGTGAGGGCGCGGGTTAGTGTGAGCGTACGGGTTAGGATTAGGGGACGGTTGAGGGGAAGGCTTCGGGGAAGGGTTAGGGTTAGGGTTCGGGCTAGGGTTAGGGTTAGGGGACGGGGACGGTTTAGGGTCCAGTTGAGGGTACGACAACATTTGATGGGGAGCGTACGTGTGACGGCGCGGGTTAGTGTGAGTGTACGGGTTAGGATTAGGGGACGGGTGAGGGGAAGGCTTCGGTTAAGGGTTAGGTTTAGGGTTCGGGCTAGGGTTAGGGTTAGGGGACGGGGACGGTTTAGTGTCCAGGTGAGGGTAGGACAACTGTTTAGGGGGAGCGTACGTGTGAGGGCGCGGGTTAGTGTGAGCGTACGGGTTAGGATTAGGGGACGGGTGAGGGGAAGGCTTCGGGGAGGGTTAGGGTTAGGGTTAGGGCTAGGGTTAGGGTTAGGGGACGGGGACGGTTTAGGGTCCAGGTGAGGGTACGACAACCGTTTAGGGGGAGTGTACGTGTGAGGGTGCGGGTTAGTGTGAGCGTACGGGTTAGGATTTCGGGACGGGTGAGGGGAAGGCTTCGGGGAAGGGTTAGGGTTAGGGTTCGGGCTAGGGTTAGGGTTAGGGGACGGGGACGGTTTAGGGTCCAGGTGAGGGTACGACAACAGTTTAGGGGGAGCGTACGTGTGAGGGCGCAGGTTAGTGTGAGCGTACGGGTTAGGATTAGGGGACGGGTGAGGGGAAGGCTTCGGGGAAGGGTTAGGGTAAGGTTTCGGGCTAGGGTTAGGGTTAGGGGACGGGGACGGTTTAGGGTCCAGGTGAGGGTACGACAACGGTTTAGGGGGAGTGTACGTGTGCGGGCGCGTGTTAGTGTGAGCGTACGGGTTAGGATTAGGGGACGGGTTAGGGGAAGGCTTCGGGGAAGGGTTAGGGTTAGGGTTCGGGCTAGGGTTAGGATTAGGGGAAGGGGACGGTTTAGGGTCCAGGTGAGTGTACGACAACTGTTTACGGGGAGCGTACGTGTGAGGGCGCGGGTTAGTGTGAGCGTACGGGTTAGGATTAGGGGATGGGTGAGGGGAAGGCTTCGGGGAAGGGTTAGGGTTAGGGTTAGGGCTAGGGTTAGGGTTAGGGGACGGGGACGGTTTAGGGTCCAGGTGAGGGTACGACAACCGTTTAGGGGGAGTGTACGTGTGAGGGTGCGGGTTAGTGTGAGCGTACGGGTTAGGATTTCGGGACGGGTGAGGGGAAGGCTTCGGGGAAGGGTTAGGGTTAGGGTTCGGGCTAGGGTTAGGGTTAGGGGACGGGGACGGTTTAGGGTCCAGGTGAGGGTACGACAACAGTTTAGGGGGAGCGTACGTGTGAGGGCGCAGGTTAGTGTGAGCGTACGGGTTAGGATTAGGGGACGGGTGAGGGGAAGGCTTCGGGGAAGGGTTAGGGTAAGGGTTCGGGCTAGGGTTAGGGTTAGGGGACGGGGACGGTTTAGGGTCCAGGTGAGGGTACGACAACGGTTTAGGGGGAGCGTACGAGTGCGGGCGCGTGTTAGTGTGAGCGTACGGGTTAGGATTAGGGGACGGGTGAGGGGAAGGCTTCGGGGAAGGGTTAGGGTTAGGGTTCGGGCTATGGTTAGGGTTAGGAGACGGGGACGGTTTAGGGTCCAGGTGAGGGTACGACAACTGTTTAGGGGGAGCGTACGTGTGAGGGCGCGGGTTAGTTTGAGCGTACGGGTTAGGATTAGGGGACAGGTGAGGGGAAGGCTTCGAGGAAGGGTTAGGGTTAGGGTTCGGGCTAGGGTTAGGGTTAGGGGACGGGGACGGTTTAGGGTCCAGGTGAGGCTATGACAACGGTTGAGGGGGAGCGTACTTGTGAGGGCGCGGGTTAGTGTGAGCGTACGGGTTAGGATTAGGGAACGGGTGAGGGGAAGGCTTCGGGGAAGGGTTAGGGTTAGGGTTCGGGCTAGGGTTAGGGTTAGGGGACGGGGACGGTTTAGGGTCCAGGTGAGGGTACGACAACGGTTTAGGGGGAGCATACGTGTGAGGGCACGGGTTCGTGTGAGCGTACGGGTTAGGATTAGGGGACGGGTGAGGGGAAGGCTTCGGGGAAGGGTTAGGGATAGGGTTCGGGCTAAGGTTAGGGTTAGGGGACGGGGACGGTTTAGGGTCCAGGTGATGGTACGACAACGGTTTAGCGGGAGCGTACGTGTGAGTGCGCGGGTTAGTGTGAGCGTATGGGTTAGGTTTAGGGGACGGGTGAACGGAAGGCTTCGGGCAAGGGTTAGGGTTAGGGATCGGGCTAGGGTTAGGGTTAGGGGACGGGGACGGTTTAGGGTCCAGGTGAGGGTACGACAACGGTTTAGGGGGAGCGTAGGTGTGAGGGCATGGGTTAGTGTTAGCGTACGGTTAGCATTAGGGGACGGGTGAGTGTAAGGCTTCGGGGAAGGCTTAGGTTTAGGGTTCGGGCTAGGGTTAGTGTTAGGGGACGGGGAAGGTTTAGGGTCCAGTGAGGGTACGACAACGGTTTAGGGTGAGCGTAAGTGTGAGGGCATGTGTTAGTGTTAGCGTACGGGTTAGGATTAGGGGACGGGTGAGGGGAAGGGTTCGGGCTAGGGTGAGGGTTAGGGGACGGGACGGTTTAGGGTCCGGGTGAGGGTATGACAACGGTTTAGGGTAAGCGTACGTGTGAGGGCACGGGTTAGTGTTAGCCTACGGGTTAGGATTAGGGGACGGGTGAGGGTAATGCTTCGGGGAAGGGTTAGGGTTAGGGTTCGGGCTAGGGTTAGTTTTAGGGGACGGGGACGGTTTAGGGTCCGGGTGAGTGTACGACAACGGTTTAGGGTGAGCGTACGTGTGAGGGCGCGGGTTAGTGTGAGCGTACGGGTTAGTATTAGGGGACGGGTGAGGGGAAGGCCTCGGGGAAGGGTTAGGTTTAGGGTTCGGATTAGGGTTAGGGTCAGGGGATGGGGACGGTTTAGGGTCCAGGTGAGGGTACGACAACGGTTTAGGGGGAGCGTACGTGTGAGGGCGCGGGTTATTGTGAGCGTACGGGTTAGGATTAGGGGACGGGTGAGGGGAAGGCTTCGGGGAAGGGTTAGGGTTATGGTTCGGGCTAGGGTTAGGGTTAGGGGACGGGGACGGTTCTGGGTTCAGTTGAGGGTACGACAACGGTTTAGGGGGAGCGTAAGTGTGAGGGCGCGGGTTAGTGTGAGCGTACGGGTTAGGATTAGGGGATGGGTGAGGGGAAGGCTTCGGGGAAGGGTTAGGGTTAGGGTTCGGGCTAGGGTTAGGGTTAGGGGACGGGGACGGTTTAGGGTCCAGCTGAGGGTACGACAACCGTTTAGGGGGAGCGTATGTGTGAGTTCGCGGATTAGTGTGAGCCTACGGGTTAGGATTAGGGGACAGGTGAGCGGAAGGCTTCGGGGAAGGGTTAGGGTTAGGGTTCAGGCTAGGGTTAGGATTAGGGGACGGGGACGGTTTAGGGTCCAGGTGAGCCTATGACAACGATTGAGGGGGAGCGTACGTGTGAGGGGGCGGGTTAGTGTGAGCATTCGGTTTAAGATTAGGGGACGGGTGAGGGGAAGGCTTCGGGGAAGGGTTAGGGTTAGGGTTTGGGCTAGGGTTAGGGTTAGGTGACGGGGACGGTTTAGGGTCCAGGTGAGGCTACGACAACGGTTGAGGGGGAGCATACGTGTGAGGACGCAGGTTAGTGTGAGCGTACGGGCTAGGATTAGGGGACGCGTGAGGGGAAGGCTTCGGGGAAGGGTTAGGGTTAGGGTTCGGGCTAGGGTTAGGGTTAGGGGACGGGGACGGTTTAGGGTTCAGGTGAGGGTACGACAACGGTTTAGGGGGAGCGTACGTGTGAGGGCGTGGGTTAGTGTGAGCATACGGGTTAGGATTAGGGGACGGGTGAGGGGAAGGCTTCGGGGAAGGGTTAGGGTTAGGCTTCGGGCTAGGGTTAGGGTTAGGGGACGGGTACGGTTTAGGGTCCAGGTGAGGGTACGACAACGGTTTAGGGGGAGCGTACGTGTGAGGGCGCGGGTTAGTGTGAGCGTACGGGTTAGGATTAGGGGACGGGTGAGTGGAAGGCTTTGGGGAACGGTTAGGGTTAGGGTTCGGGCTAGGGTTAGGGTTAGGGGACGGGGACGGTTTAGGGTCCAGGTGAGGGTACGACAACGGTTTAGGGGGAGCGTACGTGTGAGGGCGCGGGTTAGTGTGAGCGTACGGGTTAGGATTAGGGGACGGGTGAGGGGAAGGCTTCGGGGAAGAGTTAGGGTTAGGGTTAGGGTTCGGGCTAGGGTTAGGGTTAGGGGACGGGGACGGTTTAGAGTCCAGGTGAGGGTATAACAACAGTTTAGGGGGAGCGTACATGTGAGGGCGCGGGTTAGTGTGAGCGAACGGGTTAGGATTAGGGGACGGGTGAGGGGAAGGCTTCGGGGAAGGGTTAGGGTTCGGGCTAGGGTTAGGGTTAGGGGACGGGGACGGTTTAGGGTCCAGGTGAGGGTACGACAACGGTTTAGGGGGAGCGTACGTGTGAGGGCGCGGGTTAGTGTGAGCGTACGGTTTAGGATTAAGGGATGGGTGAGGGGAAGGCTTCGGGGAAGGGTTAGGGTTAGGGTTCGGGCTAGGGTTGGGGTTAGGGGACGGGGACGGTTTAGGGTCCAGGTGAGGGTACGACAACGATTTAGGGGGAGCGTACGTGTGAGGGCGCGGGTTAGTGTGAGCGTACGGGTTAGGATTAGGGGACGAGTGAGGGGAAGGCTTCGGGGAAGGGTTAGGGTTAGGGTTCTTGCTAGGGTTAGGTTTAGGGGACGGGGACGGTTTAGGGTCCAGCTGAGGGTACGACAACCGTTTAGGGGGAGAGTATGTATGAGGGCGCGGGTTAGTGTGAGCGTACGGGTTAGGATTAGGGGACGGGTGAGGGGAAGGCTTCGGGGAAGGTTTAGGGTTAGGGTTCGGGCTAGGGTTAGGGTTAGGGGACCTGGACGGTTTAGGGTACAGGTGAGGCTACGACAACGATTGAGGGGGAGCGTACGTGTGAGGGCGCGTGTTAGTGTGAGCATACGGTTTAGGATTAGGGGACGGGTGAGGGGAAGGCTTCGGGGAAGGGTTAGGGTTAGGTTTCGGGCTAGGGTTAGGGTTAGGGGACGGTGACGGTTTAGGGTCCAGGTGAGGCTACGACAACGGTTGAGGGGGAGCGTACGTGTGAGGAAGCAGGTTAGTGTGAGCGTACGGGTTAGGATTAGGGGACGCGTGAGGGGAAGGCTTCGGGGAAGGGTTAGGTTTAGGGTTCGGGCTAGGGTTAGGGTTAGGGGACGGGGATGGTTTAGGGTCCAGGTGAGGGTACGACAACGGTTTAGGGGCAGCGTACGTGTGAGGGCGCGGGTTAGTGTGAGCGTACGGATTAGTATTAGGGGACGGGTTAGGGGAAGGCTTCGGGGAAGGGTTAGGGTTCGGGCTAGGGTTAGGGTTAGTGGACGGGGACGGTTTAGGGTCCAGGTGAGGGTACGACAACCGTTTAGGGGGAGCGTACGTGTGAGGGTGCGGGTTAGTGTGAGCGTACGGGTTAGGATTTCGGGACGGGTGAGGGGAAGGCTTGGGGAAGGGTTAGGGTTAGGGTTCGGGCTAGGGTTAGGGTTAGGGGACGGGGACGGTTTAGGGTCCAGGTGAGGGTACGACAACGGTTTAGGGGGAGCGTACGAGTGCGGGTGCGTGTTAGTGTGAGCATACGGGTTAGGATTAGGGGACGGGTGAGGGGAAGGCTTCGGGGAAGGGTTAGGGTTAGGGTTCGGGCTAGGGTTAGGGTTAGGGGACGGGGACGGTTTAGGGTCCAGGTGAGGGTACGACAACTGTTTAGGGGGAGCGTACGTGTGACGGCGCGGGTTAGTTTGAGCGTACGGGTTAGGATTAGGGGACGGGTGAGAGAAGGCTTCGGGGAAGGATTAGGGTTAGGGTTCGGGGTAGGGTTAGGGTTAGGGGACGGGGACGGTTTAGGGTCCAGGTGAGGGAACGACAACTGTTTAGGGGGAGCGTACGTGTGAGGGCGCGGGTTAGTGTGAGCGTACGTGTTAGGATTAGGGGACGGGTGAGGGGAAGGCTTCGGGGAAGGGTTAGGTTAGGGTTCGGGCTAGGGTTAGGGTTAGGGGACGAGGACGGTTTAGGGTCCAGGTGAGGGTACGACAACGGTTTAGGGGGAGCGTATGTGTGAGGGCGCAAGTTTGTGTGAGCGTACGGGTTAGGATTAGGGGACGGGTGAGGGGAAGGCTTCGGGGAAGGGTTAGGGTTAGGGTTCGGGCTAGGGTTAGGGTTAGGGGACGGGGACGGTTTAGGGTCCAGGTGAGGGTACGACAACATTTGATGGGGACCGTACGTGTGACGACGCGGGTTAGTGTGAGCGTACGGGTTAGGATTAGGGGACGGGTGAGGGGAAGGCTTCGGGTAAGGGTTAGGTTTAGGGTTCGGGCTAGGGTTAGGTTTAGGGGACGGGGACGGTTTAGTGTCCAGGTGAGGGTAGGACAACTGTTTAGGGGGAGCGTACGTGTGAGGGCGCGGGTTAGTGTGAGCGTACGGGTTAGGATTAGGGGACGGGTGAGGGGAAGGCTTCGGGGAAGGGTTAGGGTAAGGGTTCGGGCTAGGGTTAGGGTTAGGGGACGGGGACGGTTTAGGGTCCAGGTGAGGGTACGACAACGGTTTAGGGGGAGCGTACGTGTGCGGGCGCGTGTTAGTGTGAGCGTACGGGTTAGGATTAGGGGACGGGTGAGGGGAAGGCTTCGGGGAAGGGTTAGGGTTAGGGTTCGGGCTAGGGTTAGGGTTAGGGGACGGGGACGGTTTAGGGTCCAGGTGAGGGTACGACAACGGTTTAGGGGCAGCGTACGTGTGAGGGCGTGGGTTAGTGTGAGCGTACGGATTAGTATTAGGGGACGGGTTAGGGGAAGGCTTCGGGGAAGGGTTAGGGTTCGGGCTAGGGTTAGGGTTAGGGGACGGGGACGGTTTAGGGTCCAGGTGAGGGTACGACAACCGTTTAGGGGGAGCGTACGTGTGAGGGTGCGGGTTAGTGTGAGCGTACGGGTTAGGATTTCGGGACGGGTGAGGGGAAGGCTTGGGGAAGGGTTAGGGTTAGGGTTCGGGCTAGGGTTAGGGTTAGGGGACGGGGACGGTTTAGGGTCCAGGTGAGGGTACGACAACGGTTTAGGGGGAGCGTACGAGTGCGGGCGCGTGTTAGTGTGAGCATACGGGTTAGGATTAGGGGACGGGTGAGGGGAAGGCTTCGGGGAAGGGTTAGGGTTAGGGTTCGGGCTAGGGTTAGGGTTAGGGGACGGGGACGGTTTAGGGTCCAGGTGAGGGTACGACAACTGTTTAGGGGGAGCGTACGTGTGACGGCGCGGGTTAGTTTGAGCGTACGGGTTAGGATTAGGGGACGGGTGAGAGAAGGCTTCGGGGAAGGATTAGGGTTAGGGTTCGGGGTAGGGTTAGGGTTAGGGGACGGGGACGGTTTAGGGTCCAGGTGAGGGAACGACAACTGTTTAGGGGGAGCGTACGTGTGAGGGCGCGGGTTAGTGTGAGCGTACGTGTTAGGATTAGGGGACGGGTGAGGGGAAGGCTTCGGGGAAGGGTTAGGTTAGGGTTCGGGCTAGGGTTAGGGTTAGGGGACGAGGACGGTTTAGGGTCCAGGTGAGGGTACGACAACGGTTTAGCGGGAGCGTATGTGTGAGGGCGCAAGTTTGTGTGAGCGTACGGGTTAGGATTAGGGGACGGGTGAGGGGAAGGCTTCGGGGAAGGGTTAGGGTTAGGGTTCGGGCTAGGGTTAGGGTTAGGGGACGGGGACGGTTTAGGGTCCAGGTGAGGGTACGACAACATTTGATGGGGAGCGTACGTGTGACGACGCGGGTTAGTGTGAGCGTACGGGTTAGGATTAGGGGACGGGTGAGGGGAAGGCTTCGGGTAAGGGTTAGGTTTAGGGTTCGGGCTAGGGTTAGGGTTAGGGGACGGGGACGGTTTAGTGTCCAGGTGAGGGTAGGACAACTGTTTAGGGGGAGCGTACGTGTGAGGGCGCGGGTTAGTGTGAGCGTACGGGTTAGGATTAGGGGACGGGTGAGGGGAAGGCTTCGGGGAAGGGTTAGGGTAAGGGTTCGGGCTAGGGTTAGGGTTAGGGGACGGGGACGGTTTAGGGTCCAGGTGAGGGTACGACAACGGTTTAGGGGGAGCGTACGTGTGCGGGCGCGTGTTAGTGTGAGCGTACGGGTTAGGATTAGGGGACGGGTGAGGGGAAGGCTTCGGGGAAGGGTTAGGGTTAGGGTTCGGGCTAGGGTTAGGGTTAGGGGACGGGGACGGTTTAGGGTCCAGGTGAGGGTACGACAACTGTTTACGGGGAGCGTACGTGTGAGGGCGCGGGTTAGTGTGAGCGTACGGGTTAGGATTAGGGGACGGGTGAGGGGAAGGCTTCGGGGAAGGGTTAGGGTTAGGGTTAGGGCTAGGGTTAGGGTTAGGGGACGGGGACGGTTTAGGGTCCAGGTGAGGGTACGACAACCGTTCAGGGGGAGCGTTCGTGTGAGGGTGCGGGTTAGTGTGAGCGTACGGGTTAGGATTTCGGGACGGGTGAGCGGAAGGCTTCGGGGAAGGGTTAGGGTTAGGGTTCGGGCTAGGATTAGGGTTAGGGGACGGGGACGGTTTAGGGTCCAGGTGAGGGTACGACAACAGTTTAGGGGGAGCGTACGTGTGAGGGCGCAGGTTAGTGTGAGCGTACTGGGTAGGATTAGGGGACGGGTGAGGGGAAGGCTTCGGGGAAGGGTTAGGGTTAGGGTTCGGGCTAGGGTTAGGGTTAGGGGACGGGGACGGTTTAGGGTCCAGGTGAGGGTACGACAACTGTTTAGGGGGAGCGTACGTGTGAGGGCGCGGGTTAGTTTGAGCGTACGGGTTAGGATTAGGGGACGGGTGAGGGGAAGGCTTCGGGGAAGGGTTAGGGTTAGGGTTCGGGCTAGGGTTAGGGTTAGGGGACGGGGACGGTTTAGGGTCCAGGTGAGGGAACGACAACTGTTTAGGGGGAGCGTACGTGTGAGGGCGCGGGTTAGTGTGAGCGTACGGGTTAGGATTAGGGGACGGGTGAGGGGAAGGCTTCGGGGAAGGGTTAGGGTTAGGGTTCGGGCTAGGGTTAGGGTTAGGGGACGGGGACGGTTTAGGGTCCAGGTGAGGGTACGACAACGGTTTAGGGGGAGCGTATGTGTGAGGGCGCAAGTTTGTGTGAGCGTACGGGTTAAGATTAGGGGACGGGTGAGGGGAAGGCTTCGGGGAAGGGTTAGGGTTAGGGTTCGGGCTAGGGTTAGGGTTAGGGGACGGGGACGGTTTAGGGTCCAGGTGAGGCTATGACAACGTTTGAGGGGGAGCTTACTTGTGAGGGCGCGGGTTAGGATGAGCGTACGGGTTAGGATTAGGGGACGGTTGAGGGGAAGGCTTCGGGGAAGGGTTAGAGTTAGGGTTCGGGCTAGGGTTAGGGTTAGGGGACGGGGACGGTTTAGGGTCCAGGTGAGGGTACGACAACATTTGATGGGGAGCGTACGTGTGACGGCGCGGGTTAGTGTGAGCGTACGGGTTAGGATTAGGGGACGGGTGAAGGGAAGGCTTCGGGTAAGGTTTAGGTTTAGGGTTCGGGCTAGGGTTAGGGTTAGGGGACGGGGACGGTTTAGTGTCCAGGTGAGGGTAGGACAACTGTTTAGGGGGAGCGTACGTGTGAGGGCGCGGGTTAGTGTGAGCGTACGGGTTAGGATTAGGGGACGGGTGAGGGGAAGGCTTCGGGGAAGGGTTAGGGTTAGGGTTCGGGCTAGGGTCAGGGTTAGGGGACGGGGACGGTTTAGGGTCCAGGTGAGGGTACGACAACAGTTGAGGGGGAGCGTACTTGTGAAGGCGTGGGTTAGTGTGTGCGTACGGGTTAGGATTAGGGGACGGGTGAGGGGAAGGCTTCGGGGAAGGGTTAGGGTTAGGGTTAGGGCTAGGGTTAGGATTAGGGGATGGGGACGGTTTAGGGTCCAGGTGAGGGTACGACAACGGTTTAGGGGGAGCGTACGTGTGAGGGCGCGGGTTAGTGTGAGCGTCCGGTTTAGGATTAGGGGACGGGTGAGGGGAAGGCTTCGGGGAAGGGTTAGGGTTAGGGTTCGGGCTAGGGTTAGGGTTAGGGGACGGGGACGGTTTAGGGTCTAGGTGAGGGTACGACAACGGTTGAGGGGGAGCGTACGTGTGAGGGCACGGGTTAGTGTGAGCGTACGGTTTCGGATTAGGGGACGGGTGAGGGGAAGGCTTCCGGGAAGTGTTAGGATTAGGGTTCGGGCTAGGGTTAGGGTTATTGGACGGGGACTGTTTAGGGTCCAGGTGAGGGTACGACAACGGTTTACGGGGATCGTACGTGTGAGGGCGCGGGTTAGTGTGAGCGTACGGGTTAGGATTAGGGGACGGGTGAGGGGAAGGCTTCGGGGAAGGGTTAGGGTTAGGGTTCGGGCTAGGGTTAGGGTTAGGGGACGGGGACGGTTTAGTGTCCAGGTGAGGGTACGACAACTGTTTAGGGGGAGCGTACGTGTGAGGGCGTGGGTTAGTTTGAGCGTACGGGTTAGGATTAGGGGACAGGTGAGGGGAAGGCTTCGGGGAAGGATTAGGGTTAGGGTTCGCGGTAGGGTTAGTGTTAGGGGACGGGGACGGTTTAGGGTCCAGGTGAGGGTACGACAACGGTTTAGGGGGAGCGTATGTGTGAGGGCGCAAGTTTGTGTGAGCATACGGGTTAGGATTAGGGGACGGGTGAGGGGAAGGCTTCGGGGAAGGGTTAGGGTTAGGGTTAGGGTTCGGGTTAGGGTTAGGGTTAGGGGACGGGGTCGGTTTAGAGTCCAGGTGAGGGTATGACAACGGTTTAGCGGGAGCGTACATGTTAGGGCGTGGGTTAGTGTGAGCTTACGGGTTACGATTAAGGGATGGGTGAGGGGAAGGCTTCGGGGAAGGGTTAGGGTTAGGGTTAGGGCTAGGGTTAGGGTTAGGGGACGGGGACGGTTTAGGGTCCAGGTGAGGGTACGACAACGATTTAGGGGGAGCGTACGTGTGAGGGCGCGGGTTAGTGTGAGCGTACGGGTTAGGATTAGGGGACGGATGAGGGGAAGGCTTCGGGGAAAGGTTACGGTTAGGGTTCGGGCTAGGGTTAGGGTTAGGGGACGGGGACGGTTTAGGGTCCAGCTGAGGGAACGACAACCGTTTAGTGGGAGCGTATGTGTGAGGGCGTGGGTTAGTGTGAGCGTACGGGTTAGGATTAGGGGACGGGTGAGGGGAAGGCTTCGGGGAAGGTTTAGGGTTAGGGTTCGGGCTAGGGTTAGGGTTGGGGACCTGGACGGTTTAGAGTACAGGTGAGGCTACGACAACAATTGAGGGGGAGCGTATGTGTGAGGGCGCGGGTTAGTGTGAGCATACGGTTTAGGATTAGGGGACGGGTGAGGGGAAGGCTTCGGGGAAGGGTTAGGGTTAGGGTTCGGGCTAGGGTTAGGGTTAGGAGACGGGGACGGTTTAGGGTCCAGGTGAGGCTACGACAACGGTTGAGGGGGAGCGTACGTGTGAGGACGCAGGTTAGTGTGATCGTACGGGTTAGGATTAGGGGACGCGTGAGGGGAAGGCTTCGGGGAAGGGTTAGGGTTAGTGTTCGGGCTAGGGTTAGGGTTAAGGGACGGGGACGGTTTAGGGTCCAGGTGAGGGTACGACAACGGTTTAGGGGGAGCGTACGTGTGAGGGCACGGGTTAGTGTGAGCGTACGGGTTAGGATTAGGGGACGGGTGAGGGGAAGGCTTCGTGGAAGGGTTAGGGTTAGGGTTCGGGCTAGGATTAGGGTTAGGGGACGGGGACGGTTTAGGGTCCAGGTGAGGGTACGACAACGGTTTAGGGGGAGCGTACGTGTGAGGGCACGGGTTAGTGTGAGCATACGGGTTAGGATTAGGGGACGGGTGAGGGGAAGGCTTCGGGGAAGGGTTAGGGTTAGGGTTCGGGCTAGGGTTACGGTTAGGGGACGGGGACGGTTTAGGGTCCAGGTGAGGGTACGACAACGGTTTAGGGGTAGCGTACGTGTGAGGGCGCGGGTTAGTGTGAGCGTACGGGTTAGGATTAGGGGACGGGTGAGGGGAAGGCTTCGGGGAAGGGTTAGGGTTAGGGTTCGGGCTAGGGTTAGGGTTAGGGGACGGGGACGGTTTAGGGTCCAGGTGAGGGTACGACAACAGTTGAGGGGGAGCGTACGTGTGAGGGCGCGGGTTAGTGTGAGCGTACGGGTTAGGATTAGGGGACGGGTGAGGGGAAGGCTTCGGGGAAGGGTTAGGGTTAGGGTTCGGGCTAGGGTTAGGGTTAGGATTAGGGGACGGGACGGTTTAGGGTCCAGGTGAGGCTACGATAACGGTTAAGGCAGAGCGTACGTGTGAGGGCGCGGGTTAGTGTGAGCGTACGGGTTAGGATTACGGGACGGGTGAGGGGAAGGCTTCGGGGAAGTGTTAGGGTTAGGGTTCGGGCTAGGGTTAGGGTTAGGGGACTGGGACGGTTTAGGGTCCAGGTGAGGCTACGATAACGGTTGAGGCGGAGCGTTCGTGTGAGGGCGCGGGTTACTGTGAGCGTACGGGTTAGGATTAGGGGACGGGTGAGGGGAATGCTTCGGGGAAGGGTTAAGGTTATGGTTCGGGCTAGGGTTAGGGTTAGGGAACAGGGACGGTTTAGTGTCCAGGTGAGGGTACGACAACGGTTTAGGGGGAGCGTACATGTGAGGGCGCGGGTTAGTGTGAGCGTACGGGTTAGGATTAGGGGACGGGTGAGGGGAAGGCTTCGGGGAATGGTTAGGGTTAGGGTTCGGGCTAGGGTTAGGGTTAGGGGACGGGGACGGTTTGGGTCCAGGTGAGGGTACGACAACGGTTTAGGGGAGCGTACGTGTGAGGGCGCGGGTTAGTGTGAGCGTACGGGTTAGGATTAGGGGACGGGTGATGGGAAGGCTTCGGGGAAGGGTTAGGGTTAGGGTTCGGGCTAGGGTTAGGGTTAGGGGACGGGGACGGTTTAGGGTCCAGGTGAGGGTATGACAATAGTTGAGGGGGAGCGTACGTGTGAGGGCGCGGGTTAGTGTGAGCGTACGGGTTAGGATTAGGGGACGGGTGAGGGGAAGGCTTCGGGGAAGGATTAGGGTTAGGGTTCGGGCTAGGGTTAGGGTTAGGGGACGGGGACGGTTTAGGGTCCAGCTGAGGGTACGACAACCGTTTAGGGGGAGCGTATGCGTGAGGGCGCGGGTTAGTGTGAGCGTACGGGTTAGGATTAGGGGACGGGTGAGGGGAAGGCTTCGGGGAAGGGTTAGGGTTAGGGTTCGGGCTAGGGTTAGGGTTAGGGGACGGGGACGGTTTAGGGTCCAGGTGAGGCTACGACAACGATTGAGGTGGAGCGTACGTGTGAGGGCGCGGGTTAGTGTGAGCATACGTTTTAGGATTAGGAGACGGGTGAGTGGAAGGCTTCGGGGAAGGGTTAGGGTTAGGGTTCGGGCTAGGGTTAGGGTTAGGTGACGGGGACGGTTTAGGGTCCAGGTGAGGCTACGACAACTGTTGCGGGGGAGCGTACGTGTGAGGACGCATGTTAGTGTGAGCGTACGGGTTTTGATTAGGGGACGCGTGAGGGGAAGGCTTCGGGGAAGGGTTAGGGTTAGGTTTCGGGCTAGGGTTTGGGTTAGGGGTCGGGGACGGTTTAGGGTCCTGGTGAGGGTACGAAAACGGTTTAGGGGGAGTGTACGTGTGAGGGCACAGGTTAGTGTGAGCGTACGGGTTAGGATTAGGGGACGGGTGAGGGGAAGGCTTCGGGGAAGGGTTAGGGTTAGGGTTCGGGCTAGGGTTAGGGTTAGGGGATGGGGTCGGTTTAGGGTCCAGGTGAGGGTACGACAACGGTTTAGGGGGAGCGTACGTGTGAGGGCGCGGGTTAGTGTGAGCGTACGGGTTAGGATTAGGGGACGGGTGAGGGGAAGGCTTCGGGGAAGGGTTAGGGTTAGGGTTCGGGCTAGGGTTAGGGTTAGGGGCCGGGAACGGTTTAGGGTCCAGGTGAGGCTACGATAACGATTGAGGCGGAGCGTACGTGTGAGGGCGCGGATTAGTGTGAGCGTACGGGTTAGGATTAGGGGACGTGTGAGGGGAAGCCTTCGGGGAAGGGTTAGGGTTAGGGTTAGGGTTCGGGCTAGGGTTAGGGTTAGGGGATGGGGACGGTTTAGAGTCCAGGTGAGGGTATGACAACGGTTTAGGGGGAGCGTACATGTGAGGGCGCGGGTTAGTGTGAGCGTACGGGTTAGGATTAGGGGACGGGTGAGGGGAAGGCTTCGGGGAAGGGTTAGGGTTAGGGTTCGGGCTAGGGTTAGGGTTAGGGGACGGGGACGGTTTAGGGTCCAGGTGAGGATACGACAACGGTTTAGGGGGAGCGTACGTGTGAGGGCACGGGTTAGTGTGAGCGTACGGGTTAGGATTAGGGGACGGGTGAGTTGAAGGCCTCGGGGAAGGGTTAGGTTTAGGGTTCGGGCTAGGGTTAGGGTTAGGGGATGGGGACGGTTTAGGGTCCAGGTGAGGGTACGACAACGGTTTAGGGGGAGCATACGTGTGAGGGCGCGGGTTAGTGTGAGCGTACGGGTTAGGATTAGGGGACGGGTGAGGGGAAGGCTTCGGGGAAGGGTTAGGGTTAGGGTTCGGGCTAGGGTTAGGTTTGGTGACGGGGACGGTTTAGGATCCAGGTGAGGTTACGACAACGGTTGAGGGGGAGCGTACGTGTGAGGACGCAGGTTAGTGTGAGCGTACGGGTTAGGATTAGGGGACGCGTGAGGGGAAGGCTTCGGGGAAGGGTTAGGGTTAGGGTTCGGGCTAGGGTTAGGGTTAGGGGATGGGGACGGTTTAGGGTCCAGGTGAGGGCACGACAACGGTTTAGGGGTAGCGTATGGGTGAGGGTACGGGTTAGTGTGAGCGTACGGGTTAGGATTAGGGGACGGGTGAGGGGAAGGCTTCGGGGAAGGGTTAGGGTTAGGGTTCGGGATAGGGTTAGGGTTAGGGGACGGGGACGGTTTAGGGTCCAGGTGAGGGTACGACAACGGTTTAGGGGAAGCGTACGTGTGAGGGCACGGGTTAGTGTGAGGATACGGGTTAGGATTAGGGGACGGGTGAGGGGAAGGCTTCGGGGAAGTGTTAGGGTTAGGCTTCGGGCTAGGGTTAGGGTTAGGGGACGGGGACGGTTTAGGGTCCAGGTGAGGGTACGACAACGGTTTAGGGGGAGCGTACGTGTGAGGGCGCGGGTTAGTGTGAGCGTACGGGTTAGGATTAGGGGACGGGTGAGGGGAAGACTTCGGGGAAAGTTTAGGGTTAGTGTTCGGGCTAGGGTTAGGGTTAGGGGACGGGGACGGTTTAGGGTCCAGGTGAGGGTACGACAACGGTTTAGGGGGAGCGTACGTGTGACGGCGCGGGTTAGTGTGTGCGTACGGGTTAGGATTAGGGGACGGGTGAGGGGAAGGCTTCGGGGAAGGGTTAGGGTTAGGGTTCGGGCTAGGGTTAGGGTTAGGAGACGGGGACGGTTTAGGGTCCAGGTGAGGGTACGACAACGGTTTAGGGGGAGTGTACGTGGGAGGGCGCGGGTTAGTGTGACCGTACTGGTTAGGATTAGGGGACGGGTGAGGGGAAGGCTTCGGGGAAGGGTTAGGGTTATGCTTCGGGCTAGGGTTAGGGTTAGGGTACGGGGACGGTTTAGGGTCCAGGTGAGGGTACGACAACGGTTTAGTTGGAGCGTACATGTGAGGGCGCGGGTTAGTGTGAGCCTACGGGTTAGGATTAGGGGACGGGTGAGGGGAAGGCTCGGGGAAGGGTTAGGGTTAGTGTTCGGGCTAGGGTTAGGGTTAGGGTTAGGGTTAGGGTTCGGTGTAGGTTTAGGGGACGGGGACGGTTTAGGGTCCAGGTGAGGGTACGACAACGGTTTAGGGGGAGCGTACGTTTGAGGGCGCGGGTTAGTGTGAGAGTACGTGTTAGGATTAGGGGACGGGTGAGGGGAAGGCTTCGGGGAAGTGTTAGGTTTAGGGTTCGGGCTAAGGTTAGGGTTAGGGGATGGGGACGGGGACGTTTTAGAGTCCAGGTGAGGGTACGACAACGGTTTAGGGGGAGCGTACATGTGAGGGCGCGGGTTAGTGTGATTGTACGGGTTAGGATTAGGGGACGGTTGAGGGGAAGGCTTCGGGGAAGGTTTAGGGTTAGGGTTCGGACTAGGGTTAGGGTTTGGGCTAGGGTTAGGGTTAGGGGACAGGGACGGTTTAGGGTCCAAGTGAGGGTACGATAACGGTTTAGGGGGAGCGTACGTGTGAGGGCGCGGGTTAGTGTGAGCGTACGGGTTAGGATTAGGGGACGGGTGAGGGGAAGGCTTGGGGGAAGGGTTAGGGTTAGGGTTCGGGCTAGGGTTAGGGTTAGGGGACGGGGACGGTTTAGGGTCCAGGTGAGGGTACGACAATGATTTAGGGGGAGCGTACGTGTGAGGGCGCGGGTTAGTGTGAGCGTACGGGTTAGCATTAGGGGACGGGTGAGGGGAAGGCTTCGGGGAAGGGTTACGGTTATGGTTCGGGCTAGGGTTAGATTTAGGGGACGGGGACGGTTTAGGGTCCAGGTGAGGGTACGACAACGGTTTAGGGGGAGCGTACATGTGAGGGTGCGGTTAGTGTGAGCCTACGGGTTAGGATTAGGGGACGGGTGAGGGGAAGGCTTCGGGGAAGGGTTAGGGTTAGGTTTCGGGCTAGGGTTAGGGTTAGGGGACGGGGACGGTTTAGGGTCCAGGTGAGGGTATGACAACGGTTTAGGGGGATCGTACGTGTGAGGGCGCTGGTTAGTGTGAGCATACGGGTTAGGATTAGGGGACGGGTGAGGGGAAGCCTTCGCGGAAGGGTTAGGGTTAGGGTTCGGGCTAGGGTTAGGTTTAGGGGACGGGGACGGTTTAGGGTCCAGGTGAGTGTACGACAACGGTTTAGGGGGAGCGTACGTGTGAGGGCGCGGGTTAGTGTGAGCGTACGGGTTAGGATTAGGGGACGAGTGAGGGGAGGGCTTCGGGGAAGGATTAGGGTTAGGGTTCGGGCTAGGGTTAGGGTTAGGGGACGGGGACGGTTTAGGGTCCAGGTGAGGGTATGACAACGGTTTAGGGGGAGCGTACGAGTGAGGGCACGGTTTAGTGTGAGCGTACGGGTTAGGATTACGGGACGGGTGACGGGAAGGCTTCGGGGAAGGGTTAGGGTTAGGGTTCGGGCTAGGGTTAGGGTTAGGGGACGGGGACTGTTTAGGGTCCAGGTGAGGGTACGACAACGGTTTAGGGGGAGCGTACGTGTGAGAGCGTGGGTTAATGTGAGCGTACGGGTTAGGATTAGGAGACGGGTGAGGGGAAGGCTTTGGGGAAGCGTTAGGTTTAGGGTTCGGGCTAGGGTTAGGGTTAGGTGACGGGGACGGTTTAGGGTCCAGGTGAGGGTACGACAACGGTTTAGGGGGAGCGTACGTGTGAGGGCGCGGGTTAGTGTGAGCGTACGGGTTAGGATTAGGGGACGGGTGAGGGGAAGGCTTCGGGGACTGGTTAGGTTTAGTGGACGGGTGAGGGGAAGGCTTCGGGGAAGGGTTAGGGTTAGGGTTCGGGCTAGGGTTAGGGTTAGGGGACGGGGACGGTATAGGGTCCAGGTGAGGGCACGACAACGGTTTAGGGGGAGCGTACATATGAGGCCGCGGGTTAGTGTGAGCGTACGGGTTAGGATTTGGGGACGGGTGAGGGGAAGGCTTCGGGGAACGGTTAGGGTTAGGGTTCGGGCTAGGGTTAGGGGACGGGGACGGTTTAGGGTCCAGGTGAGGGTACGACAACGGTTTAGGGGGAGCGTACGTGTGAGGGCGAGGGTTAATGTGAGCGTACAGGTTAGGATTAGGGGACGGGTGAGGGGAAGGCTTTGGGGAAGGGTTAGGGTTAGTGTTCGGGCTAGGGTTAGGGTTAGGGGACGGGGACGGTTTAGGGTCCAGGTGAGGGTACGACAACGGTTTAGGGGAAGCGTACGTGTGAAGGCGCGGGTTAGTGTGAGCGTACGGGTTAGGATTAGGGGACGGGTGAGGGGATGGCTTCGGGGAAGGGTTAGGGTTAGGGTTCGGGCTAGGGTTAGGGTTAGGGGACGGGGACGGTTTAGGGTCCAGGTGAGGGTACGACAACGGTTTAGGAGGAGCGTACGTGTGAGGGCGCGGGTTAGTGTGAGCGTAAGGGTTAGGATTAGGGGACGGGTGAGGGGAAGGCTTCGGGGAAGGGTTAGGGTTAGGGTTCGGGCTAGGGTTAGGGTTAGTGGACGGGGACGGGGACGTTTAAGGGTCCAGTTGAGGGTACGACAACGGTTTAGGGGGAGTGTACGTGTGAGGGCGCGGGTTAGTGTGAGCGTACGGGTTAGGATTAGGGGACGGGTGAGGGGAAGGCTTCGGGGAAGTGTTAAGGTTAGGGTTCGGACTAGGGTTAGGGTTAGGGGACGGGGACGGTTTAGGGTCCAGGTGAGGGTACAACAACGGTTTAGGGGCAGTGTACGTGTGAGGGCGCGGGTTAGTGTGAGCGTACGGGTTAGTATTAGGTGACGGGTGAGGGGAAGGTTTCGGGGAAGGGTTAGGGTTAGGGTTCAGGCTAGGGTTAGCGTTAGGGGACGGGGACGGTTAAGGGTCCAGGTAAGGCTACGAGAACGGTTTAGGGGGAGCGTACGTGTGAGGGCGCGGGTTAGTGTGAGCGTACGGGTTAGGATTAGGGGACGGGTGATGGGAAGGCTTCGGGGAAGGGTTAGGGTTAGGGTTCGGGCTAGGGTTAGGATTAGGGGACGGGGACGGGTTAGGGGCCAGGTGAGGGTACGAAAACAGTTGAGGGGTAGCGTACGTGTGAGGGGGCGGGTTAGTGTGAGCGTACGGGTTAGGATTAGGGGACGCGTGAGGGGAAGGCTTCGGGGAATGGTTAGGGTTAGGGTTCGGGCTAGGGTTATGGTTAGGGGACGGGGACGGTTTAGGGTTCAGGTGAGGGTACGACAACGGATTAGGGAGAGCGTACGTGTGAGGGCGCGGGTTAGTGTGAGCGTACGGGTTAGGATTAGGGGACGGGTGAGGGGAAGGCTTCGGGGAAGGGTTAGGTTTAGGGTTTGGGCTAGGGTTAGGGTTAGGGGACGGGGACGGTTTAGGGTCCAGGTGAGTGTACGACAACGGTAGAGGGGGAGCGTACGTGTGAGGGCGCGGGTTAGTGTGAGCGTACGGGTTAGGATTAGGGTACGGGTGAGGGGAAGGCTTCGGGGAAGGGATAGGGTTAGGGTTCGGTCTAGGGTTAGGGTTAGGGGACGGGGATGGTTTAGGGTCCAGGTGAGGGTATGACAACGGTTTAGGGGGAGCGTACGTGTGAGGGCGCGGGTTAGTGTGAGCGTACGGGTTAGGATTAGGGGACTGGTGAGGGGAAGGCTTCGGGGAAGGTTTAGGGTTAGGGTTCGGGCTAGGGTTAGGATTAGGGCACGGGGACGGTTTAGGGTCCAGGTGAGGGTACGACAACGGTTCAGGGGGAGCGTACGTGTGAGGGCACGGGTTAGTGTGAGCGTACGGGTTAAGATTAGGGGAAGGGTGAGGGGAAGGCTTCGGGGAAGGGTTAGGGTTAGGGTTCTGGCTAGGGTTAGGGTTACGGGCCGGGGACGGTTTAGGGTCCAGGTGAGGGTATGACAACAGTTGAGGGGGGGCGTACGTGTGAGGGCATGGATTAGTGTGAGCGTACGGGTTAGGATTAGGGGACGTGTGAGGGGAAGGCTTCGGGGAAGGGTTAGTGTTAGGGTTCGAGCTAGGGCTAGGGTTAGGAGACGGGGACGGTTTAGGGTCCAGGTGAGGGTATGACAATGGTTTAGGGGGAGCGTACGTGTGAGGGCGCGGGTTAGTGTGAGCGTACGGTTTAGGATTAGGGGATGGGTGAGGGGAAGGCTTCGGGGAAGGGTTAGGGGTTAGGGTTCGGGCTAGGGTTAGGGTTAGGGGACGGGGACGGTTTAGGGACCAGGTGTGGGTACGACAACGGTTTAGGGGGAGCGTACGTGTGAGGGCGCGGGTTAGTGTGAGCGTACGGGTTAGGATTAGGGGACGGGTGAGGGGAAGGCTTCGGGGAAGGGTTAGGGTTAGGGTTCGGGCTAGGGTTAGGGTTAGGGGACGGGGACGGTTTAGGTTCCAGGTGAGGGTACGACAACGGTTTAGGTGGAGCGTACGTGTGAGGGCGCGGGTTAGTGTGAGCGTACGGGTTAGGATTAAGGGATGGGTGAGGGAAAGACTTCGGGGAAGGGTTAGGGTTAGGGTTCGGGCTAGGGTTAGGGTTAGGGGATGGGGACGGTTTAGGGTCCAGGTGAGGGTACGACAACGGTTTAAGGGGAGCGTACGTGTGAGGGCACGGGTTAGTGTGAGCGTCCGGGTTAGGATTAGGGGACGGGTGAGGGGAAGGCTTCGGGGAAGGGTTAGGGTTAGGGTTCGGGCTAGGGTTAGGGTTAGGGGACGGGGACGGTTTAGGGTCCAGGTGAGGGTACGACAACGGTTTAGGGGGAGCGTACGTGTGAGAGCGCGGGTTAGTGTGAGCTTTCGGGTTAGGATTAGGGGACGAGTGAGGGGAAGGCTTCGGGGAAGGTTTAGGGTTAGGGTTCGGGCTTGGGTTAGGGTTAGGGGACGGGGACGGTTTAGGGTTCAGGTGAGGGTACGACAACGGTTTAGGGGGAGCGTACATGTGAGTTTGCGGGTTAGTGTGAGCCTACGGGTTAGGATTAGGGGACGGGTGAGGGCAAGGCTTCGGGGAATGGTTAGGGTTAGGGTTAGGGGAAGGGGATGGTTTAGGGTCCAGGTGAGGGTACGACAACGGTTTAGTGGGAGCGTACGTGTGAGGGCGCGGGTCAGTGTGAGCGTACGGGTTAGGATTAGGGGACGAATGAGGGGAAGGCTTCGGGGAAGGGTTAGGGTTAGGGTTCGGGCTAGGGTTAGGGTTAGGGGACGGGGACGGTTTAGGGTCCAGCTGAGGGTACGACAACGGTTTAGGGGGAGCGTACGTGTGAGGGCGTGGGTTAATGTGCGCGTACGGGTTAGGATTAGGAGACGGGTGAGGGGAAGGCTTTGGGGAAGCGTTAGGGTTAGGGTTCGGGCTAGGGTTAGGGTTAGGGGACGGGGACGGTTTAGGGTCCAGGTGAGGGTATGACAACGGTTTAGGGGGATCGTACGTGTGAGGGCGCTGGTTAGTGTGAGCATACGGGTTAGGATTAGGGGACGGGTGAGGGGAAGCCTTCGCGGAAGGGTTAGGGTTAGGGTTCGGGCTAGGGTTAGGTTTAGGGGACGGGGACGGTTTAGGGTCCAGGTGAGTGTACGACAACGGTTTAGGGGGAGCGTACGTGTGAGGGCGCGGGTTAGTGTGAGCGTACGGGTTAGGATTAGGGGACGAGTGAGGGGAGGGCTTCGGGGAAGGGTTAGGGTTAGGGTTCGGGCTAGGGTTAGGGTTAGGGGACGGGGACGGTTTAGGGTCCAGGTGAGGGTATGACAACGGTTTAGGGGGAGCGTACGAGTGAGGGCACGGTTTAGTGTGAGCGTACGGGTTAGGATTACGGGACGGGTGACGGGAAGGTTTCGGGGAAGGGTTAGGGTTAGGGTTCGGGCTAGGGTTAGGGTTAGGGGACGGGGACTGTTTAGGGTCCAGGTGAGGGTACGACAACGGTTTAGGGGGAGCGTACGTGTGAGAGCGTGGGTTAATGTGAGCGTACGGGTTAGGATTAGGAGACGGGTGAGGGGAAGGCTTTGGGGAAGCGTTAGGTTTAGGGTTCGGGCTAGGGTTAGGGTTAGGTGACGGGGACGGTTTAGGGTCCAGGTGAGGGTACGACAACGGTTTAGGGGGAGCGTACGTGTGAGGGCGCGGGTTAGTGTGAGCGTACGGGTTAGGATTAGGGGACGGGTGAGGGGAAGGCTTCGGGGACTGGTTAGGTTTAGTGGACGGGTGAGGGGAAGGCTTCGGGGAAGGGTTAGGGTTAGGGTTCGGGCTAGGGTTAGGGTTAGGGGACGGGGACGGTATAGGGTCCAGGTGAGGGCACGACAACGGTTTAGGGGGAGCGTACATATGAGGCCGCGGGTTAGTGTGAGCGTACGGGTTAGGATTTGGGGACGGGTGAGGGGAAGGCTTCGGGGAACGGTTAGGGTTAGGGTTCGGGCTAGGGTTAGGGGACGGGGACGGTTTAGGGTCCAGGTGAGGGTACGACAACGGTTTAGGGGAAGCGTACGTGTGAAGGCGCGGGTTAGTGTGAGCGTACGGGTTAGGATTAGGGGACGGGTGAGGGGATGGCTTCGGGGAAGGGTTAGGGTTAGGGTTCGGGCTAGGGTTAGGGTTAGGGGACGGGGACGGTTTAGGGTCCAGGTGAGGGTACGACAACGGTTTAGGGGAAGCGTACGTGTGAAGGCGCGGGTTAGTGTGAGCGTACGGGTTAGGATTAGGGGACGGGTGAGGGGATGGCTTCGGGGAAGGGTTAGGGTTAGGGTTCGGGCTAGGGTTAGGGTTAGGGGACGGGGACGGTTTAGGGTCCAGGTGAGGGTACGACAACGGTTTAGGAGGAGCGTACGTGTGAGGGCGCGGGTTAGTGTGAGCGTAAGGGTTAGGATTAGGGGACGGGTGAGGGGAAGGCTTCGGGGAAGGGTTAGGGTTAGGGTTCGGGCTAGGGTTAGGGTTAGTGGACGGGGACGGGGACGTTTAAGGGTCCAGTTGAGGGTACGACAACGGTTTAGGGGGAGTGTACGTGTGAGGGCGCGGGTTAGTGTGAGCGTACGGTTTAGGATTAGGGGACGGGTGAGGGGAAGGCTTCGGGGAAGGGTTAGGGTTAGGGTTCGGGCTAGGGTTAGGGGAAGGGAACGGGGAAGGTTTAAGGTCCAGGTGAGTGTACGACAACGGTTTAGGGGGAGCGTACGTATGAGGGCGTAGGTTAGTGTGAGCGTACGGGTTAGGTTTAGGGGACGGGTGAGGGGAAGGCTTCGGGGAAGGGTTAGGGTTAGGGTTCGGGCTAGGGTTAGGGTTAGGGGACGGGGACGGTTTAGGGTCCAGGTGAGGGTACGACAACGATTTAGGGGGGAGCGTACGTGTGAGGGCGCAGGTTAGTGTGAGCGTACGGGTTAGGATTAGGGGACGGGTGAGGGGAAGGCTTCGGGGAAGTGTTAAGGTTAGGGTTCGGACTAGGGTTAGGGTTAGGGGACGGGGACGGTTTAGGGTCCAGGTGAGGGTACAACAACGGTTTAGGGGCAGTGTACGTGTGAGGGCGCGGGTTAGTGTGAGCGTACGGGTTAGTATTAGGTGACGGGTGAGGGGAAGGTTTCGGGGAAGGGTTAGGGTTAGGGTTCAGGCTAGGGTTAGCGTTAGGGGACGGGGACGGTTAAGGGTCCAGGTAAGGCTACGAGAACGGTTTAGGGGGAGCGTACGTGTGAGGGCGCGGGTTAGTGTGAGCGTACGGGTTAGGATTAGGGAACGGGTGATGGGAAGGCTTCGGGGAAGGGTTAGGGTTAGGGTTCGGGCTAGGGTTAGGGTTAGGGGACGGGGACGGTTTAGGGTCCAGGTGAGGGTACGACAACGGTTTAGGGGGAGCGTACGTGTGAGGGCCCGGGTTAGTGTGAGCGTACGGGTTAGGATTAGGGGACGGGTGAGGGGAAGGCTTCGGGGAAGGGTTAGGGTTAGGGTTCGGGCTAGGGTTAGGGTTAGGGGACGGGGACGGTTTAGGTTCCAGGTGAGGGTACGACAACGGTTTAGGTGGAGCGTACGTGTGAGGGCGCGGGTTAGTGTGAGCGTACGGGTTAGGATTAAGGGATGGGTGAGGGAAAGCCTTCGGGGAAGGGTTAGGGTTAGGGTTCGGGCTAGGGTTAGGGTTAGGGGATGGGGACGGTTTAGGGTCCAGGTGAGGGTACGACAACGGTTTAAGGGGAGCGTACGTGTGAGGGCGCGGGTTAGTGTGAGCGTCCGGGTTAGGATTAGGGGACGGGTGAGGGGAAGGCTTCGGGGAAGGGTTAGGGTTAGGGTTCGGGCTAGGGTTAGGGTTAGGGGACGGGGACGGTTTAGGGTCCAGGTGAGGGTACGACAACGGTTTAGGGGGAGCGTACGTGTGAGAGCGCGGGTTAGTGTGAGCTTTCGGGTTAGGATTAGGGGACGAGTGAGGGGAAGGCTTCGGGGAAGGTTTAGGGTTAGGGTTCGGGCTAGGGTTATGGTTAGGGGACGGGGACGGTTTAGGGTCCAGGTGAGGGTACGACAACGGTTTAGGGGGAGCGTACATGTGAGTTTGCGGGTTAGTGTGAGCCTACGGGTTAGGATTAGGGGACGGGTGAGGGCAAGGCTTCGGGGAATGGTTAGGGTTAGGGTTAGGGGAAGGGGATGGTTTACGGTCCAGGTGAGGGTACGACAACGGTTTAGTGGGAGCGTACGTGTGAGGGCGCGGGTCAGTGTGAGCGTACGGGTTAGGATTAGGGGACGAGTGAGGGGAAGGCTTCGGGGAAGGGTTAGGGTTACGGTTCGGGCTAGGGTTAGGGTTAGGGGACGGGGACGGTTTAGGGTCCAGCTGAGGGTACGACAACGGTTTAGGGGGAGCGTACGTGTGAGGGCGTGGGTTAATGTGCGCGTACGGGTTAGGATTAGGAGACGGGTGAGGGGAAGGCTTTGGGGAAGCGTTAGGGTTAGGGTTCGGGCTAGGGTTAGGGTTAGGTGACGGGGACGGTTTAGGGTCTAGGTGAGGGTACGACAACGGTTTAGGGGGAGCGTACGTGTGAGGGCGCGGGTTAGTGTGAGCGTACTGGTTAGGATTAGGGGACGGGTGAGGGGAAGGCTTCGGGGACTGGTTAGGATTAGTGGACGGGAGAGGGGAAGGCTTCGGGGAAGGGTTAGGGTTAGGGTTCGGGCTAGGGTTAGGGTTAGGGGACGGGGACGGTTTAGGGTCCAGGTGAGGGTACGACAACGGTTTAGGGGGAGCGTACATGTGAGGGCGCGGGTTATTGTGAGCGTACGGGTTAGGATTTGGGGACGGGTGAGGGGAAGGCTTCGGGGAAGGGTTAGGGTTAGGGTTCGGGCTAGGGTTAGGGTTAGGGGACGGGGACGGTTTAGGGTCCAGTTGAGGGCACGAAAACGGTTTAGGAGGAGCGTACGTGTGAGGGCGCGGGTTAGTGTGAGCGTACGGGTTAGGATTAGGGGACGGGTGAGGGGAAGGCTTCGGGGAAGGGTTAGGGTTAGGGTTCGGGCTAGGCTTAGGGTTAGGGGACGGGGACGGTATAGGGTCCAGGTGAGGGCACGACAACGGTTTAGGGGTAGCGTACATATGAGGGCGCGGGTTAGTGTGAGCGTACGGGTCAGGATTAGGGGACGGGTGAGGGGAAGGATTCGGGGAATGGTTAGGGTTAGGGTTCGGGCTAGGGTTAGGGGACGGGGACGGTTTAGGGTCCAGGTGAGGGTTCGACAACGGTTTAGGGGGAGTGTACGTGTGAGGGCGCGGGTTAGTGTGAGCGTATGGTTTAGGATTAGGGCACGGGTGAGGGGAAGGCTTCGGGGAAGGGTTAGGGTTAGGGTTCGGGCTAGGGTTAGGGGATGGGGACGGGGACGGTTTAAGGTCCAGGTGAGTGTATGACAACGGTTTAGGGGGAGCGTCCGTATGAGGGCGTGGGTTAGTGTGAGCGTACGGGTTAGGTTTAGGGGACGGGTGAGGGGAAGGCTTCGGGGAAGGGTTAGGGTTAGGGTTCGGGCTAGGATTAGGTTTAGGGGACGGGGACGGTTTAGGGTCCAGGTGAGGGTACGACAACGGTTTAGGGGGGAGCGTACGTGTGAGGGCGCAGGTTAGTGTGAGCGTACGGGTTAGGATTAGGGGACGGGTGAGGGGAAGGCTTCGGGGAAGTGTTAAGGTTAGGGTTCGGACTAGGGTTAGGGTTAGGGGACGGGGACGGTTTAGGGTCCAGGTGAGGGTACAACAACGGTTTAGGGGGAGCGTACGTGTGAGGGCGCGGGTTAGTGTGAGCGTACGGGTTAGTATTAGGTGACGGGTGAGGGGAAGCTTTCGGGGAAGGGTTAGGGTTAGGGTTCAGGCTAGGGTTAGCGTTAGGTGACGGGGAAGGTTTAGGGTCCAGGTGAGGGTACGACAATGGTTTAGGGGGAGCGTACATGTGAGGGCGCGGGTTAGTGTGAGCGTACGGGTTAGGATTAGGGGACGGGTGAGGGGAAGGCTTCGGGGAAGGGTTAGGGTTAGGGTTCGGGCTCGGGTTAGGATTAGGGGACGGGGACGGGTTAGGGGCCAGGTGAGGGTCCGAAAACAGTTGAGGGGGAGCGTACGTGTGAGGGCGCGGGTTAGTGTGAGCGTACGGGTTAGGATTAGGGGACGGGTGAGGGGAAGGCTTCGGGGAAAGGTTAGGGTTAGGGTTCGGGCTAGGGTTAGGGTTAGGGGACAGGGACGGTTTAGGGTCCAGGTGAGGGTACGACAACGGATTAGGGGGAGCGTACGTGTGAGGGCACGGGTTAGTGTGAGCGTACGGATTAGGATTAGGGGACGGGTGAGGGGAAGGCTTCGGGGAAGGGTTAGGGTTAGGTTTCGGGCTAGGGTTAGGGTTAGGGGACGGGGACGGTTTAGGGTCCAGGTGAGGGTACGACAACGGTAGAGGGGGAGCATACGTGTGAGGGCGCGGGTTAGTGTGAGCGTACGGGTTAGGATTAGGGGACGGGTGAGGGGAAGGCTTCGGGGAAGGGTTAGGGTTAGGGTTCGACCTAGGGTTAGGGTTAGGGGATGGGGATGGTTTAGGGTCCAGGTGAGGGTACGACAACGGTTTAGGGGGAGCGTACGTGTGAGGGCGCGGGTTAGTGTGAGCGTACGGGTTAGGCTTTAGGGACGGGTGAGGGGAAGGCTTCGGGGAAGGGTTAGTGTTAGGGTTCGGGCTAGTGCTAGGGTTAGGGGACGGGGACGGTTTAGGGTCCAGGTGAGGGTAAGACAATGGTTTAGGGGGAGCGTACGTGTGAGGGCGCGGGTTAGTGTGAGCGTACGGATTAGGATTAGGGGACGGGTGAGGGGAAGGCTTCGGGGAAAGGTTCGGGTTAGGGTTCGGGCTAGGGTTAGGGTTAGGGGACGGGGACGGTTTAGGGTCCAGGTGAGGGTATGACAACGGTTTAGGGGGAGCGTACGTGTGAGGGCGCGGGTTAGTGTGAGCGTACGGGTTAGGATTAGGGGACGGGTGAGGGGAAGGCTTCGGGGAAGGGTTAGGGTTAGGGTTCGGGCTAGGGTTAGGGTTAGGGGACGGGGACGGTTTAGGGTCCAGGTGAGGGTATGACAACGGTTTAGGGGGAGCGTACGTGTGAGGTCGCGGTTTAGTGTGAGCGTACGGGTTAGGATTATGGGACGGGTGAGGGGAAGGCTTCGGGGAAGGGTTAGGGTTAGGGTTCGGGCTAGGGTTAGGGTTAGGGGACGGGGACGGTTTACGGTCCAGGTGAGGGTACGACAACGGTTTAGGGGGAGCGTACGTGTGAGGGCGCGGGTTAGTGTGAGCGTACGGGTTAGGATTACGGCACGGGTGAGGGGAAGGCTTCGGGGAAGGGTTAGGGTTAGGGTTCGGGCTAGGGTTAGTGTTAGGGGACGGGGACCGTTTAGGGTCCAGGTGAGGGTACGACAACGGTTTAGGGGGAGTGTACGTGTTAGGGCGCGGGTTAGTGTGAGCGTACGGGTTAGGATTAGGGGACGGGTGAGGGGAAGGTCTCGGGGAAGGGTTAGGGTTAGGGTTCGGGCGAGGGTTAGGATTACGGGACGGGGATGGTTTAGGGTCCAGGTGAGGGTAAGACAACGGTTTACGGGCAGCATACGTGTGAGGGCGCGGGTTAGTGTGAGCGTACGGGTTAGGATTAGGGGACGGGTGAAGGGAAGGCTTCGGGGAAGGGTTAGGGTTAGGGTAAGGGCTAGGGTTAGGGTTAGGGGACGGGGACGAGGACGTTTTAGGGTCCAGGTGAGGGTACGACCACGGTTTAGGGGGAGCGTACGTGTGAGGGCGCGGGTTAGTGTGAGCGTACGGGTTAGGATTAGGGGACGGTTGAGGGGAAGGCTTCGGGGAAGGTATAGGGTTAGGGTTCGGGCTAGGGTTAGGGTTAGGGGACGGGGACGGTTTAGGGTCCAGGTGAGGGTACGACAACGGTTTAGGGGGAGCGTACGTGTGAGGGCGTGGGTTAGTGTGAGCGTACGGGTTAGGATTAGGGGACGGATGAGGGGAATGCTTCGGGGAAGGGTTAGGGTTAGGGTTCGGGCTAGGGTTAGGGTTAGGGGACGGGGACGGTTTAGGGTCCAGGTGAGGGTACGACATCGGTTTAGGGGGAGCGTACGTGTGAGGGCGCGGGTTAGTGTGAGCGTACGGGTTAGGATTAGGGGACGGGTGAGGGGAAGGTCTCGGGGAAGGGTTAGGGTTAGGGTTCCGGCTAGGGTTAGGGTTACGGCACGGAGATGGTTTAGGGTACAGGTGAGGGTACGACAACGGTTTACGGGCAGCATACGTGTGAGGGCGCGGGTTAGTGTGAGCGTACGGGTTAGGATTAGGGGACTGATGAGGGGAATGCTTTGGGGAAGGGTTAGGGTTAGGGTTCTGGCTAGGGTTAGGGTTAGGGGACGGGGACGGTTTAGGGTCCAGGTGAGGGTACGACAACAATTGAGGGGGAGCGTACGTGTGAGGGCATGGTTTAGTGTGAGCGTACGGGTTAGGATTAGGGGACGGGTGAGGGGAAGGCTTCGGGCAAGTGTTAGTGTTAGGGTTCAGGCTAGGGTTAGGGTTAGGGGACGGGGACGGTATAGGTTCCAGGTGAGGGAACGACAATGGTTTAGGGGGAGCGTACGTGTGAGGGCGCGGGTTAGTGTGAGCGTACGGGTTAGGATTAGGGGACGGGTGAGGGGAAGGCTTCGGGGAAGGGTTAGGGGTTAGGGTTCGGGCTACGGTTAGGGTTAGGGGACGGGGACGGTTTAGGGTCCAGGTGAGGGTACGAAAACGGTTTAGGGGGAGCGTACGTGTGAGGGCGCGGGTTAGTGTGAGCGTACGGGTTAGGATTAGGGGACGGGTGAGGGGAAGGCTTCGGGGAACGGTTAGGGTTAGGGTTCGGGCTAGGGTTAGTGTTAGGGGCCGGGGACGGTTTAGGGTCCAGGTGAGGGTACGAAAACGGTTTAGGGGGAGCGTACGTGCGAGGGCGCGGGTTAGTGTGAGCGTACGGGTTAGGATTAGGGGACAGGTGAGGGGAAGGCTTCGGGGAAGGGTTAGGGGTTAGGGTTCGGGCTAGGGTTAGGGTTAGGGGACGGGGACGGTTTAGGGTCAAGGTGAGGGTACGAAAACGGTTTAGGGGGAGCGTACGTGTGAGGGCGCGGGTTAGTGTGAGCGTACGGATTAGGATTAGGGGACGGGTGAGGGGAAGGCTTCGGGGAAAGGTTAGGGTTAGGGTTCGGGCTAGGGTTAGGGTTAGGGGACGGGGACGGTTTAGGGTCCAGGTGAGTGTATGACAACGGTTTAGGGGGAGCGTACGTGTGAGGGCGCGGGTTAGTGTGAGCATACGGGTTAGGATTAGGGGACGGGTGAGGGGAAGGCTTTGGGGAAGGGTTAGGGTTAGGGTTCGGGCTAGGGTTAGGGTTAGGGGATGGGGACGGTTTAGGGTCCAGGTGAGGGTATGACAACGGTTTAGGGGGAGCGTACGTGGGAGGGCGCGGTTTAGTGTGAGCGTATGGGTTAGGATTATGGGACGGGTGAGGGGAAGGCTTCGGGGAAGGGTTAGGGTTAGGGTTCGGGCTAGGGTTAGGGTTAGGGGACGGGGACGGTTTAGGGTCCACGTGAGGGTACGACAACGGTTTAGGGGGAGCGTACGTGTGAGGGCGCGGGTTAGTGTGAGCTTACGGGTTAGGATTAGGGCACGGGTGAGGGGAAGGCTTCGGGGAAGGGTTAGGGTTAGGGTTCGGGCTAGGGTTAGTGTTAGGGGACGGGGACCGTTTAGGGTCCAGGTGAGGGTACGACAACAGTTGAGGGGGAGCGTACGTGTGAGGGCGCGGGTTAGTGTGAGCTTACGGGTTAGGATTAGGGGACGAGTGAGGGGAAGGCTTCGGGGAAGGGTTAGGTTTAGGGTTCGGGGTAGGGTTAGGGGACGGGGACGGGGACGGTTTAGGGTCCAGGTGAGGGTACGACAACGGATTAGGGGGAGCGTACGTGTGAGGGCGCGGGTTAGTGTGCGCGTACGGGTTAGGATTAGGGGACGAGTGAGGGGAAGGCTTCGGGGAAGGGTTAGGGTTAGGGTTCGGTCTAGGGTTAGGGTTAGGGGACGGGGACGGTTTAGGGTCCAGGTGAGGGTACGACAACGGTTGAGGGGGAGCGTACATGTGAGGGCGCGGGTTAGTGTGAGCGTACGGGTTAGGATTAGGGGACGTTTGAGGGGAAGGCTTCGGGGAAGGGTTAGGGTTAGGGTTCGGGCTAGGGTTAGGGTTAGGGGACGGGGACGGTTTAGACTCCAGTTGAGGGTACGACAACGGTTGAGGGGAAGCGTACGTGTTAGGGCGCGGGTTAGTGTGAGCGTACGGTTTAGGATTAGGGTACGGGTGAGGGGAAGGCTTCGGGGAAGGGTTAGGGTTAGGGTTAGGGTTCGGGCTAGGGTTAGGGTTAGGGGACGGGGACGCTTTAGTGTCCAGGTGAGGATACGACAACGGTTAAGGGGGAGCGTACGTGTGAGGGCGCGGATTAGTGTGAGCGTAAGGGTTAGGATTAGGGGACGGGTGAGGTGAAGGCCTCGGGGAAGGGTTAGGTTTAGGGTTCGGGCTAGGGTTAGGGTTAGGGGATGGGGACGGTTTAGGGTCCAGGTGAGTGTACCACAAAGGTTTAGGGGGAGCATACGTGTGAGGGCGCGGGTTAGTGTGAGCGTACGGGTTAGGATTAGGGGACGGGTGAGGGGAAGGCTTCGGGGAAGGGTTAGGGTTAGGGTTCGGGCTAGGGTTAGGGTTAGGGGACGGGGACGGTTTAGGGTCCAGATGAGGGTACGACAACGGTTTAGGGGGAGCGTACGTGTGAGGGCGCGGGTTAGTGTTAATGTACGGATTAGGATTAGGGGACGGGTGAGGGGAAGGCTTCGGGGAAGGGTTAGGGTTAGGGTTCGGGCTAGGGTTAGGGTTAGGGGACGGGGACGGTTTAGGGTCCAGTTGAGGGTACGACAACGGTTTAGGGGGAGCGTACGTGTGAGGGCGCGGGTTAGTGTGAGCGTACGGGTTAGGATTAGGGGACGGGTGAGGGGAAGGTCTCGGGGAAGGGTTAGGGTTAGGGTTCGGGCTAGGGTTAGATTTACGGGACGGGGATGGTTTAGGGTCCAGGTGAGGGTAAGACAACGGTTTACGGGCAGCATACGTGTGAGGGCGCGGGTTAGTGTGAGCGTACGGGTTAGGATTAGGGGACGGGTGAGGGGAAGGCTTCGGGGAAGGGTTAGGGTTAGGGTAAGGGCTAGGGTTAGGGTTAGGGGACGGGGACGGGGACGTTTTAGGGTCCAGGTGAGGGTATGACAACGGTTTAGGGGGAGCGTACGTGTGAGGGCGCGGGTTAGTGTGAGCGTACGGGTTAGGATTAGGGGACGGTTGAGGGGAAGGCTTCGGGGAAGGTATAGGGTTAGGGTTCGGGCTAGGGTTAGGGTTAGGGGACGGGGACGGTTTAGGGTCCAGGTGAGGGTACGACAACGGTTTAGGGGGAGCGTACGTATGAGGGCGTGGGTTAGTGTGAGCGTACGGGTTAGGATTAGGGGACGGATGAGGGGAATGCTTCGGGGAAGGGTTAGGGTTAGGGTTCGGGCTAGGGTTAGGGTTAGGGGACGGGGACGGTTTAGGGTCCAGGTGAGGGTACGACAACGGTTTAGGGGGAGCGTACGTGTGAGGGCGCGGGTTAGTGTGAGCGTACGGGTTAGGATTAGGGGACGGGTGAGGGGAAGGTCTCGGGGAAGGGTTAGGGTTAGGGTTCGGGCTAGGGTTAGGGTTACGGCACGGAGATGGTTTAGGGTACAGGTGAGGGTACGACAACGGTTTACGGGCAGCATACGTGTGAGGGCGCGGGTTAGTGTGAGCGTACGGGTTAGGATTAGGGGACTGATGAGGGGAATGCTTCGGGGAAGGGTTAGGGTTAGGGTTCTGGCTAGGGTTAGGGTTAGGGGACGGGGACGGTTTAGGGTCCAGGTGAGGGTACGACAACAATTGAGGGGGAGCGTACGTGTGAGGGCGTGGTTTAGTGTGAGCGAAAGGGTTAGGATTAGGGGACGGGTGAGGGGAAGGCTTCAGGGAAGGGTTAGTGTTAGGGTTCGGGCTAGGGTTAGGGTTAGGGGATGGGGACGGTTTAGGGTCCAGGTGAGGGTAGGACAATGGTTTAGGGGGAGCGTACGTGTGAGGGCGCGGGTTAGTGTGAGCGTACGGGTTAGGATTAGGGGATGGGTGAGGGGAAGGCTTCGGGGAAGGGTTAGGGGTTAGGGTTCGGGCTAGGGTTAGGGTTAGGCGACGGGGAAGGTTTAGGGTCCAGGTGAGGGTACGAAAACGGTTTAGGGAGAGCGTACGTGTGAGGGCGCGGTTTAGTGTGAGCGTACGGGTTAGGATTATGGGACGGGTGAGGGGAAGGCTTCGGGGAAGGGTTAGGGTTAGGGTTCGGGCTAGGGTTAGGGTTAGGGGACGGGGACGGTTTAGGGTCCACGTGAGGGTACGACAAAGGTTTAGGGGGAGCGTACGTGTGAGGGCGCGGGTTAGTGTGAGCTTACGGGTTAGGATTAGGGCACGGGTGAGGGGAAGGCTTCGGGGAAGGGTTAGGGTTAGGGTTCGGGCTAGGGTTAGTGTTAGGGGACGGGGACCGTTTAGGGTCCAGGTGAGGGTACGTCAACAGTTGAGGGGGAGCGTACGTGTGAGGGCGCGGGTTAGTGTGAGCTTACGGGTTAGGATTAGGGGACGAGTGAGGGGAAGGCTTCGGGGAAGGGTTAGGTTTAGGGTTCGGGGTAGGGTTAGGGGACGGGGACGGGGACGGTTTAGGGTCCAGGTGAGGGTACGACAACGGTTTAGGGGGAGCGTACGTGTGAGGGCGCGGGTTAGTCTGCGCGTACGGGTTAGGATTAGGGGACGAGTGAGGGGAAGGCTTCGGGGAAGGGTTAGGGTTAGGGTTCGGGCTAGGGTTAGGGTTAGGGGACGGGGACGGTTTAGGGTCCAGGTGAGGGTACGACAACGGTTGAGGGGGAGCGTACATGTGAGGGCGCGGGTTAGTGTGAGCATACGGGTTAGGATTAGGGGACGGGTGAGGGGAAGGCTTCGGGGAAGGGTTAGGGTTAGGGTTCGGGCTAGGGTTAGGGTTAGGGGACGGGGACGGTTTAGAGTCCAGTTGAGGGTACGACAACGGTTGAGGGGGAGCGTACGTGTTAGGGCGCGGGTTAGTGTGAGCGTACGGTTTAGGATTAGGGTACGGGTGAGGGGAAGGCTTCGGGGAAGGGTTAGGGTTAGGGTTAGGGTTCGGGCTAGGGTTAGGGTTAGGGGACGGGGACGCTTTAGTGTCCAGGTGAGGATACGACAACGGTTAAGGGGGAGCGTACGTGTGAGGGCGCGGATTAGTGTGAGCGTAAGGGTTAGGATTAGGGGACGGGTGAGGTGAAGGCCTCGGGGAAGGGTTAGGTTTAGGGTTCGGGCTAGGGTTAGGGTTAGGGGATGGGGACGGTTTAGGGTCCAGGTGAGTGTACCACAAAGGTTTAGGGGGAGCATACGTGTGAGGGCGCGGGTTAGTGTGAGCGTACGGGTTAGGATTAGGGGACGGGTGAGGGGAAGGCTTCGGGGAAGGGTTAGGGTTAGGGTTCGGGCTAGGGTTAGGGTTAGGGGACGGGGACGGTTTAGGGTCCAGATGAGGGTACGACAACGGTTTAGGGGGAGCGTACGTGTGAGGGCGCGGGTTAGTGTTAATGTACGGATTAGGATTAGGGGACGGGTGAGGGGAAGGCTTCGGGGAAGGGTTAGGGTTAGGGTTCGGGCTAGGGTTAGGGTTAGGGGACGGGGACGGTTTAGGGTCCAGTTGAGGGTACGACAACGGTTTAGGGGGAGCGTACGTGTGAGGGCGCGGGTTAGTGTGAGCGTACGGGTTAGGATTAGGGGACGGGTGAGGGGAAGGTCTCGGGGAAGGGTTAGGGTTAGGGTTCGGGCTAGGGTTAGGATTACGGGACGGGGATGGTTTAGGGTCCAGGTGAGGGTAAGACAACGGTTTACGGGCAGCATACGTGTGAGGGCGCGGGTTAGTGTGAGCGTACGGGTTAGGATTAGGGGACGGGTGAGGGGAAGGCTTCGGGGAAGGGTTAGGGTTAGGGTAAGGGCTAGGGTTAGGGTTAGGGGACGGGGACGGGGACGTTTTAGGGTCCAGGTGAGGGTATGACAACGGTTTAGGGGGAGCGTACGTGTGAGGGCGCGGGTTAGTGTGAGCGTACGGGTTAGGATTAGGGGACGGTTGAGGGGAAGGCTTCGGGGAAGGTATAGGGTTAGGGTTCGGGCTAGGGTTAGGGTTAGGGGACGGGGACGGTTTAGGGTCCAGGTGAGGGTACGACAACGGTTTAGGGGGAGCGTACGTATGAGGGCGTGGGTTAGTGTGAGCGTACGGGTTAGGATTAGGGGACGGATGAGGGGAATGCTTCGGGGAAGGGTTAGGGTTAGGGTTCGGGCTAGGGTTAGGGTTAGGGGACGGGGACGGTTTAGGGTCCAGGTGAGGGTACGACAACGGTTTAGGAGGAGCGTACGTGTGAGGGCGCGGGTTAGTGTGAGCGTACGGGTTAGGATTAGGGGACGGGTGAGGGGAAGGTCTCTGGGAAGGGTTAGGGTTAGGGTTCGGGCTAGGGTTAGGGTTACGGCACGGAGATGGTTTAGGGTACAGGTGAGGGTACGACAACGGTTTACGGGCAGCATACGTGTGAGGGCGCGGGTTAGTGTGAGCGTACGGGTTAGGATTAGGGGACTGATGAGGGGAATGCTTCGGGGAAGGGTTAGGGTTAGGGTTCTGGCTAGGGTTAGGGTTAGGGGACGGGGACGGTTTAGGGTCCAGGTGAGGGTACGACAACAATTGAGGGGGAGCGTACGTGTGAGGGCGTGGTTTAGTGTGAGCGAAAGGGTTAGGATTAGGGGACGGGTGAGGGGAAGGCTTCGGGGAAGGGTTAGTGTTAGGGTTCGGGCTAGGGTTAGGGTTAGGGGATGGGGACGGTTTAGGGTCCAGGTGAGGGTACGACAATGGTTTAGGGGGAGCGTACGTGTGAGGGCGCGGGTTAGTGTGAGCGTACGGGTTAGGATTAGGGGATGGGTGAGGGGAAGGCTTCGGGGAAGGGTTAGGGGTTAGGGTTCGGGCTAGGGTTAGGGTTAGGGGACGGGGAAGGTTTAGGGTCTAGGTGAGGGTACGAAAACGGTTTAGGGGGAGCGTACGTGTGAGGGCGCGGTTTAGTGTGAGCGTACGGGTTAGGATTATGGGACGGGTGAGGGGAAGGCTTCGGGGAAGGGTTAGGGTTAGGGTTCGGGCTAGGGTTAGGGTTAGGGGACGGGGACGGTTTAGGGTCCACGTGAGGGTACGACAACGGTTTAGGGGGAGCGTACGTGTGAGGGCGCGGGTTAGTGTGAGCTTACGGGTTAGGATTAGGGCACGGGTGAGGGGAAGGCTTCGGGGAAGGGTTAGGGTTAGGGTTCGGGCTAGGGTTAGTGTTAGGGGACGGGGACCGTTTAGGGTCCAGGTGAGGGTACGACAACAGTTGAGGGGGAGCGTACGTGTGAGGGCGCGGGTTAGTGTGAGCTTACGGGTTAGGATTAGGGGACGAGTGAGGGGAAGGCTTCGGGGAAGGGTTAGGTTTAGGGTTCGGGGTAGGGTTAGGGGACGGGGACGGGGACGGTTTAGGGTCCAGGTGAGGGTACGACAACGGTTTAGGGGGACCGTACGTGTGAGGGCGCGGGTTAGTGTGCGCGTACGGGTTAGGATTAGGGGACGAGTGAGGGGAAGGCTTCGGGGAAGGGTTAGGTTTAGGGTTCGGGCTAGGGTTAGGGTTAGGGGACGGGGACGGTTTAGGGTCCAGGTGAGGGTACGACAACGGTTGAGGGGGAGCGTACATGTGAGGGCGCGGGTTAGTGTGAGCGTACGGGTTAGGATTAGGGGACGGGTGAGGGGAAGGCTTCGGGGAAGGGTTAGGGTTAGGGTTCGGGCTAGGGTTAGGGTTAGGGGACGGGGACGGTTTAGAGTCCAGTTGAGGGTACGACAACGGTTGAGGGGGAGCGTACGTGTTAGTGCACGGGTTATTGTGAGCGTACGGTTTAGGATTAGGGTACGGGTGAGGGGAAGGCTTCGGGGAAGGGTTAGGGTTAGGGTTAGGGTTCGGGCTAGGGTTAGGGTTAGGGGACGGGGACGCTTTAGTGTCCACGTGAGGATACGACAACGGTTAAGGGGGAGCGTACGTGTGAGGGCGCGGATTAGTGTGAGCGTAAGTGTTAGGATTAGGGGACGGGTGAGGTGAAGGCCTCGGGGAAGGGTTAGGTTTAGGGTTCGGGCTAGGGTTAGGGTTAGGGGATTGGGACGGTTTAGGGTCCAGGTGAGTGTACCACAAAGATTTAGGGGGAGCATACGTGTGAGGGCGCGGGTTAGTGTGAGCGTACGGGTTAGGATTAGGGGACGGGTGAGGGGAAGGCTTCGGGGAAGGGTTAGGGTTAGGGTTCGGGCTAGGGTTAGGGTTAGGGGACGGGGACGGTTTAGGGTCCAGATGAGGGTATGACAACGGTTTAGGGGGAGCGTACGTGTGAGGGCGCGGGTTAGTGTTAATGTACGGATTAGGATTAGGGGACGGGTGAGGGGAAGGCTTCGGGGAAGGGTTCGGGTTAGGGTTCGGGCTAGGGTTAGGGTTAGGGGACGGGGACGGTTTAGGGTCCAGTTGAGGGTACGACAACGGTTTAGGGGGAGCGTACGTGTGAGGGCGCGGGTTAGTGTGAGCGTACGGGTTAGGATTAGGGGACGGGTGAGGGGAAGGTCTCGGGGAAGGGTTAGGGTTAGGGTTCGGGCTAGGGTTAGGATTACGGGACGGGGATGGTTTAGGGTCCAGGTGAGGGTAAGACAACGGTTTACGGGCAGCATACGTGTGAGGGCGCGGGTTAGTGTGAGCGTACGGGTTAGGATTAGGGGACGGGTGAGGGGAAGGCTTCGGGGAAGGGTTAGGGTTAGGGTAAGGGCTAGGGTTAGGGTTAGGGGACGGGGACGGGGACGTTTTAGGGTCCAGGTGAGGGTATGACAACGGTTTAGGGGGAGCGTACGTGTGAGGGCGCGGGTTAGTGTGAGCGTACGGGTTAGGATTAGGGGACGGTTGAGGGGAAGGCTTCGGGGAAGGTATAGGGTTAGGGTTCGGGCTAGGGTTAGGGTTAGGGGACGGGGACGGTTTAGGGTCCAGGTGAGGGTACAACAACGGTTTAGGGGGAGCGTACGTATGAGGGCGTGGGTTAGTGTGAGCGTACGGGTTAGGATTAGGGGACGGATGAGGGGAATGCTTCGGGGAAGGGTTAGGGTTAGGGTTCGGGCTAGGGTTAGGGTTAGGGGACGGGGACGGTTTAGGGTCCAGGTGAGGGTACGACAACGGTTTAGGGGGAGCGTACGTGTGAGGGCGCGGGTTAGTGTGAGCGTACGGGTTAGGATTAGGGGACGGGTGAGGGGAAGGTCTCGGGGAAGGGTTAGGGTTAGGGTTCGGGCTAGGGTTAGGGTTACGGCACGGAGATGGTTTAGGGTACAGGTGAGGGTACGACAACGGTTTACGGGCAGCATACGTGTGAGGGCGCGGGTTAGTGTGAGCGTACGGGTTAGGATTAGGGGACTGATGAGGGGAATGCTTCGGGGAAGGGTTAGGGTTAGGGTTCTGGCTAGGGTTAGGGTTAGGGGACGGGGACGGTTTAGGGTCCAGGTGAGGGTACGACAACAATTGAGGGGGAGCGTACGTGTGAGGGCGTGGTTTAGTGTGAGCGAAAGGGTTAGGATTAGGGGACGGGTGAGGGGAAGGCTTCGGGGAAGGGTTAGTGTTAGGGTTCGGGCTAGGGTTAGGGTTAGGGGATGGGGACGGTTTAGGGTCCAGGTGAGGGTACGACAATGGTTTAGGGGGAGCGTACGTGTGAGGGCGCGGGTTAGTGTGAGCGTACGGGTTAGGATTAGGGGATGGGTGAGGGGAAGGCTTCGGGGAAGGGTTAGGGGTTAGGGTTCGGGCTAGGGTTAGGGTTAGGGGACGGGGAAGGTTTAGGGTCCAGGTGAGGGTACGAAAACGGTTTAGGGGGAGCGTACGTGTGAGGGCGCGGGTTAGTGTGAGCGTACGGGTTAGGATTTGGGGACGGGTGAGGGGAAGGCTTCGCGGAAGTGTTAGGGGTTAGGGTTCGGGCTAGGGTTAGGGTTAGGGGACGGGGACGGTTTAGGGTCCAGGTGAGGGTACGAAAACGGTTTAGGGGGAGCGTACGTGTGAGGGCGCGGGTTAGTGTGAGCGTACGGGTTAGGATTAGGGGACGGGTGAGGGGAAGGCTTCGGGGAAAGGTTAGGGTTAGGGTTCGGGCTAGGGTTAGGGTTAGGGGACGGGGACGGTTTAGGGTCCAGGTGAGTGTACGAAATCGGTTTAGGGGGAGCGTACGTGTGAGGGCGCGGGTTAGTGTGAGCGTACGGGTTAGGATTAGGGAACGTGTGAGCGGAAGGCTTCGGGGAAGGGTTAGGGGTTAGGGTTCGGGCTAGGGTTAGGGTTAGGGGACGGGGACGGTTTAGGGTCCAGGTGAGTGTACGAAAACGGTTTAGGGGGAGCGTACGTGTGAGGGCGCGGGTTAGTGTGAGCGTACGGGTTAGGATTAGGGGACGGGTGAGGGGAAGGCTTCGGGGAAAGGTTAGGGTTAGGGTTCGGGCTAGGGTTAGGGTTAGGGGACGGGGACGGTTTAGGGTCCAGGTGAGGGTATGACAACGGTTTAGGGGGAGCGTACGTGTGAGGGCGCGGGTTAGTGTGCGCGTACGGGTTAGGATTAGGGGACGGGTGAGGGGAATGCTTCGGGGAAGGGTTAGGGTTAGGGTTCGGGCTAGGGTTAGGGTTAGGGGACGGGGACGGTTTAGGGTCCAGGTGAAGGTACGACAACAATTGAGGGGGAGCGTATGTGTGAGGGCGTGGTTTAGTGTGAGCGTACGGGTTAGGATTAGGGGACGGGTGAGGGGAAGGCTTCGGGGAAGGGTTAGTGTTAGGGTTCGGGCTAGGGTTAGGGTTAGGGGATGGGGACGGTTTAGGGTCCAGGTGATGGTACGACAATGGTTTAGGGGGAGCGTACGTGTGAGGTCGCGGGTTAGTGTGAGCGTACGGGTTAGGATTAGGGGATGGGTGAGGGGAAGGCTTCGGGGAAGGGTTAGGGGTTAGGGTTCGGGGTAGGGTTAGGGGACGGGGACGGGGAAGGTTTAGGGTCCAGGTGAGGGTACGACAACAGTTTAGGGGGAGCGTACGTGTGAGGGCGCGGGTTAGTGTGCGCGTACGGGTTAGGATTAGGGGACGAGTGAGGGGAAGGCTTCGGGGAAGGGTTAGGGTTAGGGTTCGGGCTAGGGTTAGGGTTAGGGGACGGGGACGGTTTAGGGTCCAGGTGAGGGTACGACAACGGTTTAGGGGGAGCGTACGTGTGAGGGCGCGGGTTAGTGTGAGCATACGGGTTAGGATTAGGGGACGGGTGAGGGGAAGGCTTCGGGGAAGGGTTAGGGGTTAGGGTTCGGGCTAGGGTTAGGGTTAGGGGACGGGGACGGTTTAGGGTCCAGGTGAGTGTACGAAAACGGTTTAGGGGGAGCGTACGTGTGAGGGCGCGGGTTAGTGTGAGCGTACGGGTTAGGATTAGGGGACGGATGAGGGGAATGCTTCGGGGAAGGGTTAGGGTTAGGGTTCGGGCTAGGTTTAGGGTTAGGGGACGAGGACGGTTTAGGGTCCAGGTGAGGGTACGACAACGGTTTAGGGGGATCGTACGTGTGAGGGCGCGGGTTAGTGTGAGCGTACGGGTTAGGATTAGGGGACGGGTGAGGAGAAGGTCTCGGGGAAGGCTTAGGGTTACGGTTCGGGCTAGGGTTAGGGTTACGGGACGGGTATGGTTTAGGGTCCAGGTGAGGGTAAGACAACGGTTTACGGACAGCATATGTGTGAGGGCGCGGGTTAGTGTGAGCGTACGGGTTAGGATTAGGGTACGTGTGAGGGGAAGGCTTCGGGGAAGGGTTAGGGTTAGGGTACGGGCTAGGGTTAGGGTTAGGGGACGGGGACGGGGACGTTTTAGGGTCCAGGTGAGGGTACGACAACGGTTTAACGGGAGCGTACGTGTGAGGGCGCGGGTTAGTGTGAGCGTACGGGTTAGGATTAGGGGACGGTTGAGGGGAAGGCTTCGGGGAAGGTATAGGGTTAGGGTTCGGGCTAGGGTTAGGGTTAGGGGACGGGGACGGTTTAGGGTCCAGGTGAGGGTACGACAACGGTTTAGGGGTAGCGTACGTGTGAGGGCGCGGGTTAGTGTGAGCGTACGGGTTAGGATTAGGGGACGGGTGAGGGGAAGGCTTCGGGGAAGTGTTAGGGTTAGGGTTCGGGCTAGGGTTAGGGTTAGGGGACGGGGATGGTTTAGGGTCCAGGTGAGTGTACGACAACGGTTTAGGGGCAGCATACGTGTGAGGGCGCGGGTTAGTGTGAGCGTACGGGTTAGGATTAGGGGACGGGTGAGGGGAAGGCTTCGGGGAAGTTTTAGGGTTACGGTTAGGGGAAGGGGATGGTTTAGGGTCCAGGTGAGGGTACGACAACGGTTTAGAGGGAGCGTACGTGTGAGGGCGCGGGTTAGTGTGAGCATACGGGTTAGGATTAGGGGACGGGTGAGGGGAAGGCTTCGGGGAAGGGTTAGTGGTTAGGGTTCGGGCTAGGGTTAGGGTTAGGGGACGGGGACGGTTTAGGGTCCAGGTGAGTGTACGAAAACGGTTTAGGGGGAGCGTACGTGTGAGGGCGCGGGTTAGTGTGAGCGTACGGGTTAGGATTAGGGGACGGGTGAGGGGAAGGCTTCGGGGAACGGTTAGGGTTAGGGTTTGGGCTAGGGTTAGGGTTAGGGGACGGGGACGGTTTAGGGTCCAGGTGAGGGTACGATAACGGTTTAGGGGGAGTGTATGTGTGAGGACGCAGGTTAGTGTGAGCGTACGGGTTAGGATTAGGGGACTGCTGAGGGGAAGGCTTCGGGGAAGGGTTAGGGTTAGGGTTCGGGCTAGGGTTAGTGTTAGGGGACGGGGACGGTTTAGGGTCCAGGTGAGTGTACGAAAACAGTTGAGGGGGAGTGTACGTGTGAGGGCGCGGGTTAGTGTGAGCGTACGGGTTAGGATTAGGGGATGGGTGAGGGGAAGGCTTCAGGGAAGGGTTAGGGTTAGGGTTCGGGCTAGGGTTAGAGTTAGGGAACGGGGACGGTTTAGGGTCCAGGTGAGACTACGATAACGGTTGAGGCGGAGCGTACGTGTGAGGGCGCGGGTTAGTGTGAGCGTATGGGTTAGGTTTAGTGGACGGGTGAGGGGAAGGCTTCGGGGAAGGGTTAGGGTTAGGGTTCGGCCTAGGGTTAGGGTTAGGTGACGGGGACGGTTTAGGGTCGAGGTGAGCCTACGACAACGGTTGAGGGGGAGCGTACGTGTGAGGGCGCGGGTTAGTGTGAGCGTACGGGTTAGGATTAGGGGACGGGTTAGGGGAAGGCTTCGGGGAAGGGTTAGGGTTAAGTTACGGGCTAGGGTTAGGGTTAGGGGACGGGGACGGGGACGTTTTAGGGTCCAGGTGAGGGTACGACAACGGTTTAGGGGGAGCGTACGTGTGAGGGAGCGGGTTAGTGTGAGCGTACGGGTTAGGATTAGGGGACGGTTGAGGGGAAGGCTTCGGGAAAGGTATAGGGTTAGGGTTCGGGCTAGGGTTAGGGTTAGGGGACGGGGACGGTTTAGGGTGCAGGTGAGGGTACGACAACGGTTTAGGGGGAGCGTACGTGTGAGGGCGTGGGTTAGTGTGAGCGTACGGGTTAGGATTAGGGGACGGATGAGGGGAATGCTTCGGGGAAGGGTTAGGGTTAGGGTTCGGGCTAGGTTTAGGGTTAGGGGACGGGGACGGTTTAGGGTCCAGGTGAGGGTACGACAACGGTTTAGGGGGAGCGTACGTGTGAGGGCGCGGGTTAGTGTGAGCGTACGGGTTTGGATTAGGGGACGGGTGAGGGGAAGGTCTCGGGGAAGGGTTAGGGTTAGGGTTCGGGCTAGGGTTAGGGTTACGGGACGGGTATGGTTTAGGGTCCAGGTGAGGGTAAGACAACGGTTTACGGACAGCATACGTGTGAGGGTGCGGGTTAGTGTGAGCGTACGGGTTAGGATTAGGGAACGTGTGAGGGGAAGGCTTCGGGGAAGGGTTAGGGTTAGGGTACGGGCTAGGGTTAGGGTTAGGGGACGGGGACGGGGACGTTTTAGGGTCCAGGTGAGGGTACGACAACGGTTTAGGGGGAGCGTACGTGTGAGGGCGCGGGTTAGTGTGAGCGTACGGGTTAGGATTAGGGGACGGTTGAGGGGAAGGCTTCGGGGAAGGTATAGGGTTAGGGTTCGGGCTAGGGTTAGGGTTAGGGGACGGGGACGGTTTAGGGTCCAGGTGAGGGTACGACAACGGTTTAGGGGTAGCGTACGTGTGAGGGCGCGGGTTAGTGTGAGCGTACGGGTTAGGATTAGGGGACGGGTGAGGGGAAGGCTTCGGGGAAGTGTTAGGGTTAGGGTTCGGGCTAGGGTTAGGGTTAGGGGACAGGGATGGTTTAGGGTCCAGGTGAGTGTACGACAACGGTTTAGGGGCAGCATACGTGTGAGGGCGCGGGTTAGTGTGAGCATACGGGTTAGGATTAGGGGACGGGTGAGGGAAAGGCTTCGGGGAAGGGTTAGGGGTTAGGGTTCGGGCTAGGGTTAGGGCTAGAGGACGGGGACGGTTTAGGTTCCAGGTGAGGGTACGACAACGGTTTAGGGGGAGCGTACGTGTGAGGGCGCGGGTTAGTGTGAGAGTACGGGTTAGGATTAGGGGACGGGTGAGGGGAAGGCTTCGGGGAAGTTTTAGGGTTACGGTTAGGGGAAGGGGATGGTTTAGGGTCCAGGTGAGGGTATGACAACGGTTTAGGGGGAGCGTACGTGTGAGGGCGCGGGTTAGTGTGAGCGTACGGTTTAGGATTAGGGGACGGGTGAGGGGAAGGCTTCGGGGAAGGGTTAGGGTTAGGGTTCGGGCTAGGGTTAGGGTTAGGGGACGGGGAAGCTTTAGGGTCCAGGTGAGGGTACGACAACGGTTTAGGAGGAGCGAACGTGTGAGGGCGTGGGTTAGTGTGAGCGTACGTGTTAGGATTAGAGGACGGGTGAGGGGAAGGCTTCGGGGAAGTGTTAGGGTTAGGGTTCGGGCTAGGGTTAGGGTTAGGGGACGGGGACGGTTTAGGGTCCAGGTGAGGGTACGACAACGGTTTAGGAGGAGCGTACGTGTGAGGGCGCGGGTTAGTGTGAGCGTACGGGTTAGGATTAGGGGACGGGTGAGGGGAAGGCTTCGGGGAAGGGTTAGGGTTAGGGTTCGGGCTAGGGTTAGGGTTAGGGGACGGGGACGGGGACGTTTTAGGGTCCAGGTGAGGGTACGACAACAGTTTAGGGGGAGCGTACGTGTGAGGGCGCGGGTTAGTGTGAGCGTACGGGTTAGGATTAGGGGACGAGTGAGGGGAAGGCTTCGGGGAAGGGTTAGGGTTAGGGTTCGGGCTAGGGTTAGGGTTAGGGGACGGGGACGGTTTAGGGTCCAGGTGAGGGCACGACAACGGTTTAGGGGGAGCGTACGTGTGAGGGCGTGGGTTAGTGTGAGCGTAGGGGTTAGGATTAGGGGACGGATGAGGGGAATGCTTCGGGGAAGGGTTAGGGTTAGGGTTCGGGCTAGGGTTAGGGTTACGGGACGGGTATGGTTTAGGGTCCAGGTGAGGGTAAGACAACGGTTTACGGACAGCATACGTGTGAGGGTGCGGGTTAGTGTGAGCGTACGGGTTAGGATTAGGGTACGTGTGAGGGGAAGGCTTCGGGGAAGGGTTAGGGTTAGGGTACGGGCTAGGGTTAGGGTTAGGGGACGGGGACGGGGACGTTTTAGGGTCCAGGTGAGGGTACGACAACGGTTTAGGGGGAGCGTACGTGTGAGGGCGCGGGTTAGTGTGAGCGTACGGGTTAGGATTAGGGGACGGTTGAGGGGAAGGCTTCGGGGAAGGTATAGGGTTAGGGTTCGGGCTAGGATTAGGGTTAGGGGACGGGGACGGTTTAGGGTCCAGGTGAGGGTACGACAACGGTTTAGGGGTAGCGTACGTGTGAGGGCGCGGGTTAGTGTGAGCGTACGGGTTAGGATTAGGGGACGGGTGAGGGGAAGGCTTCGGGGAAGTGTTAGGGTTAGGGTTCGGGCTAGGGTTAGGGTTAGGGGACGGGGATGGTTTAGGGTCCAGGTGAGTGTACGACAACGGTATAGGGGCAGCATACGTGTGAGGGCGCGGGTTAGTGTGAGCATACGGGTTAGGATTAGGGGACGGGTGAGGGGAAGGCTTCGGGGAAGGGTTAGGGGTTAGGGTTCGGGCTAGGGTTAGGGCTAGAGGACGGGGACGGTTTAGGTTCCAGGTGAGGGTACGACAACGGTTTAGGGGGAGCGTACGTGTGAGGGCGCGGGTTAGTGTGAGCGTACGGGTTAGGATTAGGGGACGGGTGAGGGGAAGGCTTCGGGGAAGTTTTAGGGTTACGGTTAGGGGAAGGGGATGGTTTAGGGTCCAGGTGAGGGTACGACAACGGTTTAGGGGGAGCGTACGTGTGAGGGCGCGGGTTAGTGTGAGCGTACGGGTTAGGATTAGGGGACGGTTGAGGGGAAGGCTTCGGGGAAGGTATAGGGTTAGGGTTCGGGCTAGGGTTAGGGTTAGGGGACGGGGACGGTTTAGGGTCCAGGTGAGGGTACGACAACGGTTTAGGGGGAGCGTACGTATGAGGGCGTGGGTTAGTGTGAGCGTACGGGTTAGGATTAGGGGACGGATGAGGGGAATGCTTCGGGGAAGGGTTAGGGTTAGGGTTCGGGCTAGGGTTAGGGTTAGGGGACGGGGACGGTTTAGGGTCCAGGTGAGGGTACGACAACGGTTTAGGAGGAGCGTACGTGTGAGGGCGCGGGTTAGTGTGAGCGTACGGGTTAGGATTAGGGGACGGGTGAGGGGAAGGTCTCTGGGAAGGGTTAGGGTTAGGGTTCGGGCTAGGGTTAGGGTTACGGCACGGAGATGGTTTAGGGTACAGGTGAGGGTACGACAACGGTTTACGGGCAGCATACGTGTGAGGGCGCGGGTTAGTGTGAGCGTACGGGTTAGGATTAGGGGACTGATGAGGGGAATGCTTCGGGGAAGGGTTAGGGTTAGGGTTCTGGCTAGGGTTAGGGTTAGGGGACGGGGACGGTTTAGGGTCCAGGTGAGGGTACGACAACAATTGAGGGGGAGCGTACGTGTGAGGGCGTGGTTTAGTGTGAGCGAAAGGGTTAGGATTAGGGGACGGGTGAGGGGAAGGCTTCGGGGAAGGGTTAGTGTTAGGGTTCGGGCTAGGGTTAGGGTTAGGGGATGGGGACGGTTTAGGGTCCAGGTGAGGGTACGACAATGGTTTAGGGGGAGCGTACGTGTGAGGGCGCGGGTTAGTGTGAGCGTACGGGTTAGGATTAGGGGATGGGTGAGGGGAAGGCTTCGGGGAAGGGTTAGGGGTTAGGGTTCGGGCTAGGGTTAGGGTTAGGGGACGGGGAAGGTTTAGGGTCTAGGTGAGGGTACGAAAACGGTTTAGGGGGAGCGTACGTGTGAGGGCGCGGTTTAGTGTGAGCGTACGGGTTAGGATTATGGGACGGGTGAGGGGAAGGCTTCGGGGAAGGGTTAGGGTTAGGGTTCGGGCTAGGGTTAGGGTTAGGGGACGGGGACGGTTTAGGGTCCACGTGAGGGTACGACAACGGTTTAGGGGGAGCGTACGTGTGAGGGCGCGGGTTAGTGTGAGCTTACGGGTTAGGATTAGGGCACGGGTGAGGGGAAGGCTTCGGGGAAGGGTTAGGGTTAGGGTTCGGGCTAGGGTTAGTGTTAGGGGACGGGGACCGTTTAGGGTCCAGGTGAGGGTACGACAACAGTTGAGGGGGAGCGTACGTGTGAGGGCGCGGGTTAGTGTGAGCTTACGGGTTAGGATTAGGGGACGAGTGAGGGGAAGGCTTCGGGGAAGGGTTAGGTTTAGGGTTCGGGGTAGGGTTAGGGGACGGGGACGGGGACGGTTTAGGGTCCAGGTGAGGGTACGACAACGGTTTAGGGGGACCGTACGTGTGAGGGCGCGGGTTAGTGTGCGCGTACGGGTTAGGATTAGGGGACGAGTGAGGGGAAGGCTTCGGGGAAGGGTTAGGGTTAGGGTTCGGGCTAGGGTTAGGGTTAGGGGACGGGGACGGTATAGGGTCCAGGTGAGGGTACGACAACGGTTGAGGGGGAGCGTACATGTGAGGGCGCGGGTTAGTGTGAGCGTACGGGTTAGGATTAGGGGACGGGTGAGGGGAAGGCTTCGGGGAAGGGTTAGGGTTAGGGTTCGGGCTAGGGTTAGGGTTAGGGGACGGGGACGGTTTAGAGTCCAGTTGAGGGTACGACAACGGTTGAGGGGGAGCGTACGTGTTAGTGCACGGGTTATTGTGAGCGTACGGTTTAGGATTAGGGTACGGGTGAGGGGAAGGCTTCGGGGAAGGGTTAGGGTTAGGGTTAGGGTTCGGGCTAGGGTTAGGGTTAGGGGACGGGGACGCTTTAGTGTCCACGTGAGGATACGACAACGGTTAAGGGGGAGCGTACGTGTGAGGGCGCGGATTAGTGTGAGCGTAAGTGTTAGGATTAGGGGACGGGTGAGGTGAAGGCCTCGGGGAAGGGTTAGGTTTAGGGTTCGGGCTAGGGTTAGGGTTAGGGGATGGGGACGGTTTAGGGTCCAGGTGAGTGTACCACAAAGATTTAGGGGGAGCATACGTGTGAGGGCGCGGGTTAGTGTGAGCGTACGGGTTAGGATTAGGGGACGGGTGAGGGGAAGGCTTCGGGGAAGGGTTAGGGTTAGTGTTCGGGCTAGGGTTAGGGTTAGGGGACGGGGACGGTTTAGGGTCCAGATGAGGGTACGACAACGGTTTAGGGGGAGCGTACGTGTGAGGGCGCGGGTTAGTGTTAATGTACGGATTAGGATTAGGGGACGGGTGAGGGGAAGGCTTCGGGGAAGGGTTCGGGTTAGGGTTCGGGCTAGGGTTAGGGTTAGGGGACGGGGACGGTTTAGGGTCCAGTTGAGGGTACGACAACGGTTTAGGGGGAGCGTACGTGTGAGGGCGCGGGTTAGTGTGAGCGTACGGGTTAGGATTAGGGGACGGGTGAGGGGAAGGTCTCGGGGAAGGGTTAGGGTTAGGGTTCGGGCTAGGGTTAGGATTACGGGACGGGGATGGTTTAGGGTCCAGGTGAGGGTAAGACAACGGTTTACGGGCAGCATACGTGTGAGGGCGCGGGTTAGTGTGAGCGTACGGGTTAGGATTAGGGGACGGGTGAGGGGAAGGCTTCGGGGAAGGGTTAGGGTTAGGGTAAGGGCTAGGGTTAGGGTTAGGGGACGGGGACGGGGACGTTTTAGGGTCCAGGTGAGGGTATGACAACGGTTTAGGGGGAGCGTACGTGTGAGGGCGCGGGTTAGTGTGAGCGTACGGGTTAGGATTAGGGGACGGTTGAGGGGAAGGCTTCGGGGAAGGTATAGGGTTAGGGTTCGGGCTAGGGTTAGGGTTAGGGGACGGGGACGGTTTAGGGTCCAGGTGAGGGTACGACAACGGTTTAGGGGGAGTGTACGTATGAGGGCGTGGGTTAGTGTGAGCGTACGGGTTAGGATTAGGGGACGGATGAGGGGAATGCTTCGGGGAAGGGTTAGGGTTAGGGTTCGGGCTAGGGTTAGGGTTAGGGGACGGGGACGGTTTAGGGTCCAGGTGAGGGTACGACAACGGTTTAGGGGGAGCGTACGTGTGAGGGCGCGGGTTAGTGTGAGCGTACGGGTTAGGATTAGGGGACGGGTGAGGGGAAGGTCTCGGGGAAGGGTTAGGGTTAGGGTTCGGGCTAGGGTTAGGGTTACGGCACGGAGATGGTTTAGGGTACAGGTGAGGGTACGACAACGGTTTACGGGCAGCATACGTGTGAGGGCGCGGGTTAGTGTGAGCGTACGGGTTAGGATTAGGGGACTGATGAGGGGAATGCTTCGGGGAAGGGTTAGGGTTAGGGTTCTGGCTAGGGTTAGGGTTAGGGGACGGGGACGGTTTAGGGTCCAGGTGAGGGTACGACAACAATTGAGGGGGAGCGTACGTGTGAGGGCGTGGTTTAGTGTGAGCGAAAGGGTTAGGATTAGGGGACGGGTGAGGGGAAGGCTTCGGGGAAGGGTTAGTGTTAGGGTTCGGGCTAGGGTTAGGGTTAGGGGATGGGGACGGTTTAGGGTCCAGGTGAGGGTACGACAATGGTTTAGGGGGAGCGTACGTGTGAGGGCGCGGGTTAGTGTGAGCGTACGGGTTAGGATTAGGGGATGGGTGAGGGGAAGGCTTCGGGGAAGGGTTAGGGGTTAGGGTTCGGGCTAGGGTTAGGGTTAGGGGACGGGGAAGGTTTAGGGTCCAGGTGAGGGTACGAAAACGGTTTAGGGGGAGCGTACGTGTGAGGGCGCGGGTTAGTGTGAGCGTACGGGTTAGGATTTGGGGACGGGTGAGGGGAAGGCTTCGCGGAAGTGTTAGGGGTTAGGGTTCGGGCTAGGGTTAGGGTTAGGGGACGGGGACGGTTTAGGGTCCAGGTGAGGGTACGAAAACGGTTTAGGGGGAGCGTACGTGTGAGGGCGCGGGTTAGTGTGAGCGTACGGGTTAGGATTAGGGGACGGGTGAGGGGAAGGCTTCGGGGAAAGGTTAGGGTTAGGGTTCGGGCTAGGGTTAGGGTTAGGGGACGGGGACGGTTTAGGGTCCAGGTGAGTGTACGAAAACGGTTTAGGGGGAGCGTACGTGTGAGGGCGCGGGTTAGTGTGAGCGTACGGGTTAGGATTAGGGAACGTGTGAGCGGAAGGCTTCGGGGAAGGGTTAGGGGTTAGGGTTCGGGCTAGGGTTAGGGTTAGGGGACGGGGACGGTTTAGGGTCCAGGTGAGTGTACGAAAACGGTTTAGGGGGAGCGTACGTGTGAGGGCGCGGGTTAGTGTGAGCGTACGGGTTAGGATTAGGGGACGGGTGAGGGGAAGGCTTCGGGGAAAGGTTAGGGTTAGGGTTCGGGCTAGGGTTAGGGTTAGGGGACGGGGACGGTTTAGGGTCCAGGTGAGGGTATGACAACGGTTTAGGGGGAGCGTACGTGTGAGGGCGCGGGTTAGTGTGCGCGTACGGGTTAGGATTAGGGGACGGGTGAGGGGAATGCTTCGGGGAAGGGTTAGGGTTAGGGTTCGGGCTAGGGTTAGGGTTAGGGGACGGGGACGGTTTAGGGTCCAGGTGAAGGTACGACAACAATTGAGGGGGAGCGTATGTGTGAGGGCGTGGTTTAGTGTGAGCGTACGGGTTAGGATTAGGGGACGGGTGAGGGGAAGGCTTCGGGGAAGGGTTAGTGTTAGGGTTCGGGCTAGGGTTAGGGTTAGGGGATGGGGACGGTTTAGGGTCCAGGTGATGGTACGACAATGGTTTAGGGGGAGCGTACGTGTGAGGTCGCGGGTTAGTGTGAGCGTACGGGTTAGGATTAGGGGATGGGTGAGGGGAAGGCTTCGGGGAAGGGTTAGGGGTTAGGGTTCGGGGTAGGGTTAGGGGACGGGGACGGGGAAGGTTTAGGGTCCAGGTGAGGGTACGACAACAGTTTAGGGGGAGCGTACGTGTGAGGGCGCGGGTTAGTGTGCGCGTACGGGTTAGGATTAGGGGACGAGTGAGGGGAAGGCTTCGGGGAAGGGTTAGGGTTAGGGTTCGGGCTAGGGTTAGGGTTAGGGGACGGGGACGGTTTAGGGTCCAGGTGAGGGTACGACAACGGTTTAGGGGGAGCGTACGTGTGAGGGCGCGGGTTAGTGTGAGCATACGGGTTAGGATTAGGGGACGGGTGAGGGGAAGGCTTCGGGGAAGGGTTAGGGGTTAGGGTTCGGGCTAGGGTTAGGGTTAGGGGACGGGGACGGTTTAGGGTCCAGGTGAGTGTACGAAAACGGTTTAGGGGGAGCGTACGTGTGAGGGCGCGGGTTAGTGTGAGCGTACGGGTTAGGATTAGGGGACGGATGAGGGGAATGCTTCGGGGAAGGGTTAGGGTTAGGGTTCGGGCTAGGTTTAGGGTTAGGGGACGAGGACGGTTTAGGGTCCAGGTGAGGGTACGACAACGGTTTAGGGGGATCGTACGTGTGAGGGCGCGGGTTAGTGTGAGCGTACGGGTTAGGATTAGGGGACGGGTGAGGAGAAGGTCTCGGGGAAGGCTTAGGGTTACGGTTCGGGCTAGGGTTAGGGTTACGGGACGGGTATGGTTTAGGGTCCAGGTGAGGGTAAGACAACGGTTTACGGACAGCATATGTGTGAGGGCGCGGGTTAGTGTGAGCGTACGGGTTAGGATTAGGGTACGTGTGAGGGGAAGGCTTCGGGGAAGGGTTAGGGTTAGGGTACGGGCTAGGGTTAGGGTTAGGGGACGGGGACGGGGACGTTTTAGGGTCCAGGTGAGGGTACGACAACGGTTTAACGGGAGCGTACGTGTGAGGGCGCGGGTTAGTGTGAGCGTACGGGTTAGGATTAGGGGACGGTTGAGGGGAAGGCTTCGGGGAAGGTATAGGGTTAGGGTTCGGGCTAGGGTTAGGGTTAGGGGACGGGGACGGTTTAGGGTCCAGGTGAGGGTACGACAACGGTTTAGGGGTAGCGTACGTGTGAGGGCGCGGGTTAGTGTGAGCGTACGGGTTAGGATTAGGGGACGGGTGAGGGGAAGGCTTCGGGGAAGTGTTAGGGTTAGGGTTCGGGCTAGGGTTAGGGTTAGGGGACGGGGATGGTTTAGGGTCCAGGTGAGTGTACGACAACGGTTTAGGGGCAGCATACGTGTGAGGGCGCGGGTTAGTGTGAGCGTACGGGTTAGGATTAGGGGACGGGTGAGGGGAAGGCTTCGGGGAAGTTTTAGGGTTACGGTTAGGGGAAGGGGATGGTTTAGGGTCCAGGTGAGGGTACGACAACGGTTTAGAGGGAGCGTACGTGTGAGGGCGCGGGTTAGTGTGAGCATACGGGTTAGGATTAGGGGACGGGTGAGGGGAAGGCTTCGGGGAAGGGTTAGTGGTTAGGGTTCGGGCTAGGGTTAGGGTTAGGGGACGGGGACGGTTTAGGGTCCAGGTGAGTGTACGAAAACGGTTTAGGGGGAGCGTACGTGTGAGGGCGCGGGTTAGTGTGAGCGTACGGGTTAGGATTAGGGGACGGGTGAGGGGAAGGCTTCGGGGAACGGTTAGGGTTAGGGTTTGGGCTAGGGTTAGGGTTAGGGGACGGGGACGGTTTAGGGTCCAGGTGAGGGTACGATAACGGTTTAGGGGGAGTGTATGTGTGAGGACGCAGGTTAGTGTGAGCGTACGGGTTAGGATTAGGGGACTGCTGAGGGGAAGGCTTCGGGGAAGGGTTAGGGTTAGGGTTCGGGCTAGGGTTAGTGTTAGGGGACGGGGACGGTTTAGGGTCCAGGTGAGTGTACGAAAACAGTTGAGGGGGAGCGTACGTGTGAGGGCGCGGGTTAGTGTGAGCGTACGGGTTAGGATTAGGGGATGGGTGAGGGGAAGGCTTCAGGGAAGGGTTAGGGTTAGGGTTCGGGCTAGGGTTAGAGTTAGGGAACGGGGACGGTTTAGGGTCCAGGTGAGACTACGATAACGGTTGAGGCGGAGCGTACGTGTGAGGGCGCGGGTTAGTGTGAGCGTATGGGTTAGGTTTAGTGGACGGGTGAGGGGAAGGCTTCGGGGAAGGGTTAGGGTTAGGGTTCGGCCTAGGGTTAGGGTTAGGTGACGGGGACGGTTTAGGGTCGAGGTGAGCCTACGACAACGGTTGAGGGGGAGCGTACGTGTGAGGGCGCGGGTTAGTGTGAGCGTACGGGTTAGGATTAGGGGACGGGTTAGGGGAAGGCTTCGGGGAAGGGTTAGGGTTAAGTTACGGGCTAGGGTTAGGGTTAGGGGACGGGGACGGGGACGTTTTAGGGTCCAGGTGAGGGTACGACAACGGTTTAGGGGGAGCGTACGTGTGAGGGAGCGGGTTAGTGTGAGCGTACGGGTTAGGATTAGGGGACGGTTGAGGGGAAGGCTTCGGGAAAGGTATAGGGTTAGGGTTCGGGCTAGGGTTAGGGTTAGGGGACGGGGACGGTTTAGGGTGCAGGTGAGGGTACGACAACGGTTTAGGGGGAGCGTACGTGTGAGGGCGTGGGTTAGTGTGAGCGTACGGGTTAGGATTAGGGGACGGATGAGGGGAATGCTTCGGGGAAGGGTTAGGGTTAGGGTTCGGGCTAGGTTTAGGGTTAGGGGACGGGGACGGTTTAGGGTCCAGGTGAGGGTACGACAACGGTTTAGGGGGAGCGTACGTGTGAGGGCGCGGGTTAGTGTGAGCGTACGGGTTTGGATTAGGGGACGGGTGAGGGGAAGGTCTCGGGGAAGGGTTAGGGTTAGGGTTCGGGCTAGGGTTAGGGTTACGGGACGGGTATGGTTTAGGGTCCAGGTGAGGGTAAGACAACGGTTTACGGACAGCATACGTGTGAGGGTGCGGGTTAGTGTGAGCGTACGGGTTAGGATTAGGGAACGTGTGAGGGGAAGGCTTCGGGGAAGGGTTAGGGTTAGGGTACGGGCTAGGGTTAGGGTTAGGGGACGGGGACGGGGACGTTTTAGGGTCCAGGTGAGGGTACGACAACGGTTTAGGGGGAGCGTACGTGTGAGGGCGCGGGTTAGTGTGAGCGTACGGGTTAGGATTAGGGGACGGTTGAGGGGAAGGCTTCGGGGAAGGTATAGGGTTAGGGTTCGGGCTAGGGTTAGGGTTAGGGGACGGGGACGGTTTAGGGTCCAGGTGAGGGTACGACAACGGTTTAGGGGTAGCGTACGTGTGAGGGCGCGGGTTAGTGTGAGCGTACGGGTTAGGATTAGGGGACGGGTGAGGGGAAGGCTTCGGGGAAGTGTTAGGGTTAGGGTTCGGGCTAGGGTTAGGGTTAGGGGACAGGGATGGTTTAGGGTCCAGGTGAGTGTACGACAACGGTTTAGGGGCAGCATACGTGTGAGGGCGCGGGTTAGTGTGAGCATACGGGTTAGGATTAGGGGACGGGTGAGGGAAAGGCTTCGGGGAAGGGTTAGGGGTTAGGGTTCGGGCTAGGGTTAGGGCTAGAGGACGGGGACGGTTTAGGTTCCAGGTGAGGGTACGACAACGGTTTAGGGGGAGCGTACGTGTGAGGGCGCGGGTTAGTGTGAGAGTACGGGTTAGGATTAGGGGACGGGTGAGGGGAAGGCTTCGGGGAAGTTTTAGGGTTACGGTTAGGGGAAGGGGATGGTTTAGGGTCCAGGTGAGGGTATGACAACGGTTTAGGGGGAGCGTACGTGTGAGGGCGCGGGTTAGTGTGAGCGTACGGTTTAGGATTAGGGGACGGGTGAGGGGAAGGCTTCGGGGAAGGGTTAGGGTTAGGGTTCGGGCTAGGGTTAGGGTTAGGGGACGGGGAAGCTTTAGGGTCCAGGTGAGGGTACGACAACGGTTTAGGAGGAGCGAACGTGTGAGGGCGTGGGTTAGTGTGAGCGTACGTGTTAGGATTAGAGGACGGGTGAGGGGAAGGCTTCGGGGAAGTGTTAGGGTTAGGGTTCGGGCTAGGGTTAGGGTTAGGGGACGGGGACGGTTTAGGGTCCAGGTGAGGGTACGACAACGGTTTAGGAGGAGCGTACGTGTGAGGGCGCGGGTTAGTGTGAGCGTACGGGTTAGGATTAGGGGACGGGTGAGGGGAAGGCTTCGGGGAAGGTATAGGGTTAGGGTTCGGGCTAGGGTTAGGGTTAGGGGACGGGGACGGTTTAGGGTCCAGGTGAGGGTACGACAACGGTTTAGGGGTAGCGTACGTGTGAGGGCGCGGGTTAGTGTGAGCGTACGGGTTAGGATTAGGGGACGGGTGAGGGGAAGGCTTCGGGGAAGTGTTAGGGTTAGGGTTCGGGCTAGGGTTAGGGTTAGGGGACGGGGATGGTTTAGGGTCCAGGTGAGTGTACGACAACGGTTTAGGGGCAGCATACGTGTGAGGGCGCGGGTTAGTGTGAGCGTACTGGTTAGGATTAGGGGACGGGTGAGGGGAAGGCTTCGGGGAAGTTTTAGGGTTACGGTTAGGGGAAGGGGATGGTTTAGGGTCCAGGTGAGGGTACGACAACGGTTTAGGGGGAGCGTACGTGTGAGGGCGCGGGTTAGTGTGAGCATACGGGTTAGGATTAGGGGACGGGTGAGGGGAAGGCTTCGGGGAAGGGTTAGGGGTTAGGGTTCGGGCTAGGGTTAGGGTTAGGGGACGGGGACGGTTTAGGGTCCAGGTGAGTGTACGAAAACGGTTTAGGGGGAGTGTACGTGTGAGGGCGCGGGTTAGTGTTAGCGTACAGGTTAGGATTAGGGGACGGGTGAGGGGAAGGCTTCGGGGAACGGTTAGGGTTAGGGTTCGGGCTAGGGTTAGGGTTCGGGGACGGGGACGGTTTAGGGTCCAGGTGAGAGTACGATAACGGTTTAGGGGGAGTGTACGTGTGAGGGCGCAGGTTAGTGTGAGCGTACGGGTTAGGATTAGGGGACTGCTGAGAGGAAGGCTTCGGGGAAGGGTTAGGGTTAGGGTTCGGGCTAGGGTTAGTGTTAGGGGACGGGGACGGTTTAGGGTCCAGGTGAGTGTACGAAAACAGTTGAGGGGGAGCGTACGTGTGAGGGCGCGGGTTAGTGTGAGCGTACGGGTTAGGATTAGGGGATGGGTGAGGGGAAGGCTTCAGGGAAGGGTTAGGGTTAGGGTTCGGGCTAGGGTTAGAGTTAGGGAACGGGGACGGTTTAGGGTCCAGGTGAGACTACGATAACGGTTGAGGCGGAGCGTACGTGTGAGGGCGCGGGTTAGTGTGAGCGTACGGGTTAGGTTTAGTGGACGGGTGAGGGGAAGGCTTCGGGGAAGGGTTAGGGTTAGGGTTCGGCCTAGGGTTAGGGTTAGGTGACGGGGACGGTTTAGGGTCGAGTTGAGGCTACGACAACGGTTGAGGGGGAGCGTACGTGTGAGGGCGCGGGTTAGTGTGAGCGTACGGGTTAGGATTAGGGGACGGGTGAGGGGAAGGCTTCGGGGAAGGGTTAGGGTTAAGTTACGGGCTAGGGTTAGGGTTAGGGGACGGGGACGGGGACGTTTTAGGGTCCAGGTGAGGGTACGACAACGGTTTAGGGGGAGCGTACGTGTGAGGGCGCGGGTTAGTGTGAGCGTACGGGTTAGGATTAGGGGACGGTTGAGGGGAAGGCTTCGGGGAAGGTATAGGGTTAGGGTTCGGGCTAGGGTTAGGGTTAGGGGACGGGGACGGTTTAGGGTCCAGGTGAGGGTACGACAACGGTTTAGGGGGAGCGTACGTGTGAGGGCGCGGTTTAGTGTGAGCGTACGGGTTTGGATTAGGGGACGGGTGAGGGGAAGGTCTCGGGGAAGGGTTAGGGTTAGGGTTCGGGCTAGGGTTAGGGTTATGGGACGGGTATGGTTTAGGGTCCAGGTGAGGGTAAGACAACGGTTTACGGACAGCATACGTGTGAGGGTGCGGGTTAGTGTGAGCGTACGGGTTAGGATTAGGGGACGGTTGAGGGGTAGGCTTCGGGGAAGGTATAGGGTTAGGGTTCGGGCTAGGATTAGGGTTAGGGGACGGGGACGGTTTAGGGTCCAGGTGAGGGTACGACAACGGTTTAGGGGTAGCGTACGTGTGAGGGCGCGGGTTAGTGTGAGCGTACGGGTTAGGATTAGGGGACGGGTGAGGGGAAGGCTTCGGGGAAGTGTTAGGGTTAGGGTTCGGGCTAGGGTTAGGGTTAGGGGACGGGGATGGTTTAGGGTCCAGGTGAGTGTACGACAACGGTATAGGGGCAGCATACGTGTGAGGGCGCGGGTTAGTGTGAGCATACGGGTTAGGATTAGGGGACGGGTGAGGGGAAGGCTTCGGGGAAGGGTTAGGGGTTAGGGTTCGGGCTAGGGTTAGGGCTAGAGGACGGGGACGGTTTAGGTTCCAGGTGAGGGTACGACAACGGTTTAGGGGGAGCGTACGTGTGAGGGCGCGGGTTAGTGTGAGCGTACGGGTTAGGATTAGAGGACGGGTGAGGGGAAGGCTTCGGGGAAGTTTTAGGGTTACGGTTAGGGGAAGGGGATGGTTTAGGGTCCAGGTGAGGGTACGACAACGGTTTAGGGGGAGCGTACGTGTGAGGGCGCGGGTTAGTGTGAGCGTACGGTTTAGGATTAGGGGACGGGTGAGGGGAAGGCTTCGGGGAAGGGTTAGGGTTAGGGTTCGGGCTAGGGTTAGGGTTAGGGGACGGGGAAGCTTTAGCGTCCAGGTGAGGGTACGACAACGGTTTAGGAGGAGCGAACGTGTGAGGGCGTGGGTTAGTGTGAACGTACGTGTTAGGATTAGAGGACGGGTGAGGGGAAGGCTTCAGGGAAGTGTTAGGGTTAGGGTTCGGGCTAGGGTTAGGGTTAGGGGACGGGGACGGTTTAGGGTCCAGGTGAGGGTACGACAACGGTTTAGGAGGAGCGTATGTGTGAGGGCGCGGGTTAGTGTGAGCGTACGGGTTAGGATTAGGGGACGGGTGAGGGAAGGCTTCGGGGAAGGGTTAGGGTTAGGGTTCGGGCTAGGGTTAGGGTTAGGGGACGGGGACGGGGACGTTTTAGGGTCCAGGTGAGGGTACGACAACAGTTTAGGGGGAGCGTACGTGTGAGGGCGCGGGTTAGTGTGAGCCTACGGGTTAGGATTAGGGGACGTGTGAGCGGAAGGCTTCGGGGAAGGATTAGGGTTAGGGTTCGGGCTAGGGTTAGGGTTAGGGGACGGGGACGGTTTAGGGTCCAGGTGAGGGTACGACAACGGTGTAGGGGGAGCGTACGTGTGAGGGCGCGGGTTAGTGTGACCGTACGGGTTAGGATTAGGGGACGGATGAGGGGAAGGCTTCGGGGAAGGGTTAGGGTTATGCTTCGGGCTAGGGTTAGGTTTAGGGTACGGGGACGGTTTAGGGTCCAGGTGAGGGTACGACAATGGTTTAGGGGAACGTACATGTGAGGGCGCGGGTTAGTGTGAGCCTACGGGTTAGGATTAGGGCACGGGTGAGGGCAAGGCTTCGGGGAAGGGTTAGAGTTAGGGTTAGGGGAAGGGGATGGTTTAGGGTCCAGGTGAATGTACGACGACGGTTTAGGGGGAGCGTACGTGTGAGGGCGCGGGTTAGTGTGAGCGTACGGGTTAGGATAAGGGGACGTGTGAGGGGAAGGCTTCGGGGAAGGGTTAGGTTTAGGGTTCGGGCTAAGGTTAGGGTTAAGGGACGGGGACGGTTTAGGGTCCAGGTGAGGGTACGACAACGGTTTAGGGGGAGCGTACGTGTGAGGGCGCGGGTTAGTGTGAGCGTACGGGTTAGGATTAGGGGACGGGTGAGGGGAAGGCTTTGGGGAAGGGTTAGTGTTAGGGTTAGGGTTCGGGCTAGGGTTAGGGTTAGGGGACGGGGACGGTTTAGGGTCCAGGTGAGGGTACGACAACGGTTTAGGGGGAGTGTACGTGTGAGGGCGCTGGTTAGTGTCAGCATACGGGTTAGGATTATGGGACGGGTGAGGGGAAGCCTTCGCGGAAGGGTTAGGGTTAGGGTTCGGGCTAGGGTTAGGTTTAGGGGACGGGGAGGGTTTAGGGTTAGGGTTAGGGTTAGGGTTAGCGGACAGGGACGGTTTAGGGTCCAAGTGAGGGTACGACAACGGTTTAGGTGGAGCGTACGTGTGAGGGCGCGGGTTAGTGTGAGCGTACGGGTTAGGATTAGGGGACGGGTGAGGGGAAGGCTTGGGGGAAGGGTTAGGGTTAGGGTTCGGGCTAGGGTTAGGGTTAGGGGACGGGGACGGTTTTGGGTCCAGGTGAGGGTACGACAATGATTTAGGGGGAGCGTACGTGTGAGGGCGTGGGTTAGTGAGAGCGTACGGGTTAGCATTAGGGGACGGGTGAGGGGAAGGCTTCGGGGAAGGCTTAGGGTTATGGTTCGGGCTAGGGTTAGGTTTAGGGGTCGGGGACGGTTTAGGGTCCAGGTGAGGGTACGACAACGGTTTAGGGGGAGCGTACATGTGAGGGTGCGGTTAGTGTGAGCCTACGGGTTAGGATTAGGGGACGGGTGAGGGGAAGGCTTCGGGGAAGGGTTAGGGTTAGTGTTTGGGCTAGGGTTAGGGTTAGGGGATGGGGACAGTTTAGGGTCCAGGTGAGGGTACGACAACGGTTTAGGGGGAGCGTACGTGTGAGGTCGCGGTTTAGTTTGAGCGTACGTGTTAGGATTAGGGGACGGGTGAGGGGAAGGCTTCGGGGAAGTGTTAGGGTTAGGTTTCGGGCTAGGGTTAGGGTTAGGGGACGGGGACTGTTTAGGGTCCAGGTGAGGGTACGACAACGGTTTAGGGGGAGCGTACGTGTGATGGCGCGGGTTAGTGTGAGCGTACGGGTTAGGATTAGGGGACGGGTGCGGGAAGGCTTCGGGGAAGGGTTAGGTTTATGGTTCGGGCTAGGGTTAGGATTAGGGGACGGTGACGGTTTAGGGTCCAGGTGAGGGTACGACAACGGTTTAGGGGGAGCGTACATGTGAGGGCGCGGGTTAGTGTGAGCCTACGGTTTAGGATTAGGGGACGGGTGAGGGGAAGGCTTCGGTGAAGCGTTAGGGTTAGGGCTAGGGTTACGGTTAGCGTACAGGTAAGGTTTAGGGTCCAGGTGAGGGTACGACAACGGTTTAGGGGGAGCGTACGTGTGAGGCCGCGGGTTAGTGTGAGCGTACGGGTTAGGATTAGGGGACGGGTGAGGGGAAGGCTTCGGGGAAGTGTTAGGGATAGGGTTCGGGCTACGGTTAGGGTTAAGGGACGGGGACGGTTTCGGGTCCAGGTGAGGGTACGACCACTGTTTAGGGGGAGCGTACGTGTGAGGGCGCGGGTTAGTGTGAGCGTACGGGTTAGGATTAGGGGACGGGTGAGGGGAAGGCTTCGGGGAAGGGTTAGGGTTAGGGTTCGGGCTAGGGTTAGGGTTAGGGGACGGGGACGGTTTAGGGTCCAGGTGAGGGTACGACAACAGTTTAGGGGGAGCGTACGTGTGAGGGCGCGGGTTAGTGTGAGCGTACGGGTTAGGATTAGGGGACGGGTGAGGGGAAGGCTTCGGGGAAGGGTTAGGGTTAGGGTTCGGGCTAGGGTTAGGGTTAGGGGACGGGGACGGTTTAGGGTCCAGGTGAGGGTACGACAACAGTTGATGAGGAGAGTACTTGTGAGGGCGCGGGTTAGTGTGAGCCTACGGGTTAGGATTAGGGGACGGGTGAGGGGAAGGCTTCGGGGAAGGGTTAGGGATAGGGTTCGGGTTAGGGTTAGGGGACGGGGACGGTTTAGGGTCCAGGTGAGGGTACGACAACGGTTTAGGGAGAGCGTACGTGTAAAGGCGCGGGTTAGTGTGAGCGTACGGGTTAGGATTAGGGGACGGGTGAGGGGAAGGCTTCGGGGAAGTGTTAGGGTTAGGGTTCGGGCTAGGGTTAGGGTTAGGGGACGGGGACGGTTTAGGGTCCAGGTGAGGCTACGACAACGGTTGAGGGGGAGCGTACGTGTGAGGGCGTGGGTTAGTGTGAGCGTACGGGTTAGGATTAGGGGACGGGTGAGGGGAAGGCTTCGGGAAAGTGTTAGGGTTAGGGTTCGGGTTAGGGTTAGGGTTAGGGGACGGGGACGGTTTAGGGTCCAGGTGAGGGTACGAAAACGGGTTAGGGGGAGCGTATGTGTGAGGGCGCGAGTTAGTGTGAGCGTACGGGTTAGGATTAGGGGACGGGTGAGGGGAAGGCTTTGGGGAAGGGTTAGGGTTAGGGTTCGGGCTAGGGTTAGGGTTAGGTGACAGGGACCATTTAGGGTCCTGGTGAGGCTACAACAACGGTTGAGGGGGAGCGTACGTGTGAGGGCGTGGGTTAGTGTGAGGGTACGGGTTAGGATTAGGGGAAGGGTGAGGGGAAGGCTTCGGGAAATTGTTAGGGTTAGGGTTCGGGTTAGGGTTAGGGTTAGGGGACGGCGACGGTTTAGGGTCCAGGTGAGGGTACGACAACGGTTTAGGGGGAGCGTACGTGTGAGGGCACGGGTTAGTGTGAGCGTACGGGTTAGGATTAGGGGACGGGTGAGGGGAAGCCTTCGCGGAAGGGTTAGGGTTAGGGTTCGGGCTAGGGTTAGGTGTAGGGGATGGGGACGGTTTAGGGTCCAGGTGAGGGTACGACAACGGTTTAGGAGGAGCGTACGTTTGAGGGCGCGGGTTAGTGTGAGAGTACGGGTTAGGATTAGGGGACGGGTGAGGGGAAGGCTTCGGGGAAGTGTTAGGGTTAGGGTTCGGGCTAAGGTTAGGGTTAGGGGACGGGGACGGGGACCTTTTACGGTCCAGGTGAGGGTACGACAACGGTTTAGGGGGAGCGTACGTGTGAGGGCGCGGGTTAGTGTGAGCGTACGGGTTAGGATTAGGGGACGGTTGAGGGGAAGGTATCCGGGAAGGGTTAGGGTTAGGGTTCGGACTAGGGTTAGGTTTCGGGCTAGGGTTAGGGTTAGGGGACAGGGACGGTTTAGGGTCCAAGTGAGGGTACGACAACGGTTTAGGGGGAGCGTACGTGTAAGGGCGCGGGTTAGTGTGAGCGTACGGGTTAGGATTAGGGGACGTGTGAGGGGAAGGCTTGGGGGAAGGGTTAGGGTTAGGGTTCGGGCTAGGGTTAGGGTTAGGGGACCGGGACAGTTTAGGGTCCAGGTGAGGGTACGACAATGATTTAGGGGGAGCGTACGTGTGAGGGCGCGGGTTAGTGTGAGCGTACGGGTTACCATTAGGGGACGGGTGAGGGGAAGGCTTCGGGGAAGGGTTAGGGTTATGGTTCAGGCTAGGGTTAGGTTTAGGGGACGGGGACGGTTTAGGGTCCAGGTGAGGGTACGACAACGGTTTAGGGGGAGCGTACATGTGAGGGTGCAGTTACTGTGAGCATACGGGTTAGGATTAGGGGACGGGTGAGGGGAAGGCTTCGGGGAAGGGTTAGGGTTAGGGTTCGGGCTAGGGTTAGGGTTAGGGGACGGGGACGGTTTAGGGTCCAGGTGAGGGTACGACAACAGTTGATGGGGAGCGTACGTGTGAGGGCGCGGGTTAGTGTGAGCCTACGGGTTAGGATTAGGGGACGGGTGAGGGGAAGGCTTCGTGGAAGGGTTAGGGATAGGGTTCGGGTTAGGGTTAGGGGACGGGGACGGTTTAGGGTCCAGGTGAGGCTACGACAATGGTTTAGGGGGAGCGTACGTGTGAGGTCACCGGTTAGTGTGAGCGTACGGGTTAGGATTAGGGGACGGGTGAGGGGAAGGCTTCGGGGAAGGGTTAGGGTTAGGGTTCGGGCTAGGGTTAGGGTTAGGGGACGGGGACGGTTTAGGGTCCAGGTGAGGGTACGACAACGGTTGAGGGGGAGCGTACGTGTGAGGGTGCGGGTTAGTGTGAGCGTACGGGTTAGGATTAGGGGACGGGTGAGGGGAAGGCTTCGGGGAAGGGTTAGGGTAGGGTTCGGGCTAGGGTTAGGGTTAGGGGACGGGGACGTTTTAGGGTCCAGGTGAGGGTACGACAACGGTTTAGGGGGAGCTTACGTGTGAGGGCGCGGGTTAGTGTGAACGTACGGGTTAGGATTAGGGGACGGGTGAGGGGAAGGCTTTGGCGAAGGTTTAGGGTTAGGGTTCGGGCTAGGGTTAGGGTTATTGGACGGGGACGGTTTAGGGTCCAGGTGAGTGTACGACAACGGTTTAGGGGGAGCGTAAGTGTGAGGGCACGGGTTTGTGTGAGCGTACGGGTTAGGATTAGGGGACGGGTGAGCGGACGGCTTCGGGGAAGTGTTAGGGTTAGGGTTCGGACTAGGGTTAGGGTTAGGGGACGGAGACGGTTTTGGGTCCAGGTGAGGGTACGACAACAGTTGAGGGGGAGCGTACGTGTGAGGGCGTGGGTTAGTTTGAGCGTACGGGTTAGGATTAGGGGACGGATGAGGGGAAGGCTTCGGGGAAGGGTTAGGGTTAGGGTTTGGGCTAGGGTTAGGGGACGGGGACGGGGACGGTTTAGGGTCCACGTGAGGGTGCGACAACAGTTGAGGGGGAGCGTACGTGTGAGGGCGCGGGTTAGTGTGAGCGTACGGGTTAGGATTAGGGGACGGGTGAGGGGAAGGCTTCGGGGAAGGGTTAGGGTTAGGGTTCGGGGTAGGGTTAGGGTTAGGGGACCGGGATGGTTTAGGGTCCAGGTGAGGGTACGACAACGGTTTAGGGGGAGCGTACGTGTGACGGCGCGGGTTAGTGTGAGCTTACGGGTTAGGATTAGGGGACGGGTGAGGGGAAGGCTTCGCGGAAGGGTTAGGGTTAGGGTTCGGGCTTCGCGGAAGGGTTAGGGTTAGGGTTCGGGCTAGGGTTAGGGTTAGGGGACGGGGACGGTTTAGGGTCCAGGTGAGGGTATGACAACGGTTTAGGGGGAGCGTACGGGTGAGGGCGCGGGTTAGTGTGAGCGTACGAGTTAGGATTAGGGGACGGGTGAGGGGAAGGCTTCGGGGAAGGGTTAGGGTTAGGGTTCGGGCTAGGGTTAGGGTTAGGCGACGGGGACGGTTTACGGTCCAGGTGAGGGTACGACAACGGTTTAGGGGGAGCGTACGTGTGAGGGCGCGGGTTAGTGTGAGCGTACGGGTTAGGATTAGGGGACGGGTGAGTGGAAGGCTTCGGGGAAGTGTTAGGGTTAGGGTTCGGGCTAGGGTTAGTGTTAGGGGACGGGGACCATTTAGGGTCCAGGTGAGGGTACGACAACAGTTGAGGGGGAGCGTACGTGTGAGGGCGCGGGTTACTGTGAGCTTACGGGTTAGGATTAGGGGACGGGTGAGGGGAAGGCATCGGGGAAGGGTTAAGGTTAGGGATAGGGTTCGGGTTAGGGTTAGGGGACGGGGACGCTTTAGGGTCCAGGTGAGGGTACGACAACGGTTTAGGGGGAGCATACGTGTGAGGGCGCGGGTTAGTGTGAGCGTACGGGTTAGGATTAGGTGTCGGGTGAGGCGAAGGCTTCGAGGAAGGGTTAGGGTTAGGGTTCGGTGTAGGGTTAGGAGACGGTGACGGGGACGGTTTAGGGTCCAGGTGAGGGTACGACAACGGTTTAGGGGGAGCGTACGTGTGAGGGCTCGGGTTAGTGTGAGCGTACGGTTTAGGATTAGGGGACGAGTGAGGGGAAGGCTTCGCGGAAGTGTTAGGGTTATGGTTCGGGCTAGGGTTAGGGTTAGGGAACGGGGACGTTTTAGGGTCCAGGTGAGGGTACGACAACGGTTGAGGGGGAGCGTACGTGTGAGGGCGCGGGTTAGTGTGAGCGTACGGTTTAGGATTAGGGGACGGGTGAGGGGAAGGTTTCGGGGAAGGGTTAGGGTTAGGGTTCGGGCTAGGGTTAGGGTTAGGGGACGGGGACGGTTTAGGGTCCAGGTGAGGGTACGACAACGGTTTAGGGGGAGCATACGTGTGAGGGCGCGGGTTAGTGTGAGCGTACGGGTTAGGATTAGGGGACGGGTGAGGGGAAGGCTTTGGGGAAGTGTTAGGGTTAGGGTTCGGGCTAGGGTTAGGGTTATTGGACGGGGACGGTTTAGGGTCCAGGTGAGGGTACGACAACGGTTTAGGGGGAGCGTACGTGTGAGGGCGCGGGTTAGTGTGAGCGTACGGGTTAGGATTAGGGGACGGGTGAGGGGAAGGCTTGGGGGAAGGGTTAGGGTTAGGGTTCGGGCTAGGGTTAGGGTTAGGGGACGGGGACGGTTTTGGGTCCAGGTCAGGGTACGACAATGATTTAGGGGGAGCGTACGTGTGAGGGCGTGGGTTAGTGAGAGCGTACGGGTTAGCATTAGGGGACGGGTGAGGGGAAGGCTTCGGGGAAGGCTTAGGGTTATGGTTCGGGCTAGGGTTAGGTTTAGGGGACGGGGACGGTTTAGGGTCCAGGTGAGTGTACGACAACGGTTTAGGGGGAGCGTACATGTGAGGGTGCGGTTAGTGTGAGCCTACGGGTTAGGATTAGGGGACGGGTGAGGGGAAGGCTTCGGGGAAGGGTTAGGGTTAGTGTTTGGGCTAGGGTTAGGGTTAGGGGACGGGGACAGTTTAGGGTCCAGGTGAGGGTACGACAACGGTTTAGGGGGAGCGTACGTGTGAGGGCGCGGTTTAGTTTGAGCGTACGTGTTAGGATTAGGGGACGGGTGAGGGAAAGGCTTCGGGGAAGGGTTAGGGTTAGGTTTCGGGCTAGGGTTAGGGTTAGGGGACGGGGACTGTTTAGGGTCCAGGTGAGGGTACGACAACGGTTTAGGGGGAGCGTACGTGTGATGGCGCGGGTTAGTGTGAGCGTACGGGTTAGGATTAGGGGACGGGTGCGGGAAGGCTTCGGGGAAGGGTTAGGTTTATGGTTCGGGCTAGGGTTAGGATTAGGGGACGGTGACGGTTTAGGGTCCAGGTGAGGGTACTACAACGGTTTAGGGGGAGCGTACATTTGAGGGCGCGGGTTAGTGTGAGCCTACGGTTTAGGATTAGGGGACGGGTGAGGGGAAGGCTTCGGTGAAGCGTTAGGGTTAGGGCTAGGGTTAGGGTTAGCGTACAGGGAAGGTTTAGGGTCCAGGTGAGGGTACGACAACGGTTTAGGGGGAGCGTACGTGTGAGGCCGCGGGTTAGTGTGAGCGTACGGGTTAGGATTAGGGGACGGGTGAGGGGAAGGCTTCGGGGAAGGGTTAGGGATAGGGTTCGGGCTACGGTTAGGGTTAAGGGACGGGGACGGTTTCGGGTCCAGGTGAGGGTACGACCACTGTTTAGGGGGAGCGTACGTGTGAGGGCGCGGGTTAGTGTGAGCGTACGGGTTAGGATTAGGGGACGGGTGAGGGGAAGGCTTCGGGGAATGGTTAGGGTTAGGGTTCGGGCTAGGGTTAGGGTTAGGGGACGGGGACGGTTTAGGGTCCAGGTGAGGGTACGACAACAGTTTAGGGGGAGCGTACGTGTGAGGGCGCGGGTTAGTGTGAGCGTACGGGTTAGGATTAGGGGACGGGTGAGGGGAAGGCTTCGGGGAAGGGTTAGGGTTAGGGTTCGGGCTAGGGTTAGGGTTAGGGGACGGGGACGGTTTAGGGTCCAGGTGAGGGTACGACAACAGTTGATGGGGAGAGTACTTGTGAGGGCGCGGGTTAGTGTGAGCCTACGGGTTAGGATTAGGGGACGGGTGAGGGGAAGGCTTCGGGGAAGGGTTAGGGATAGGGTTCGGGTTAGGGTTAGGGGACGGGGACGGTTTAGGGTCCAGGTGAGGGTACGACAACGATTTAAGGAGAGCGTACGTGTAAAGGCGCGGGTTAGTGTGAGCGTACGGGTTAGGATTAGGGGACGGGTGAGGGGAAGGCTTCGGGGAAGTGTTAGGGTTAGGGTTCGGGCTAGGGTTAGGGTTAGGGGACGGGGACGGTTTAGGGTCCAGGTGAGGCTACGACAACGGTTGAGGGGGAGCGTACGTGTGAGGGCGTGGGTTAGTGTGAGCGTACGGGTTAGGATTAGGGGACGGGTGAGGGGAAGGCTTCGGGAAAGTGTTAGGTTTAGGGTTCGGGTTAGGGTTAGGGTTAGGGGACGGGGACGGTTTAGGGTCCAGGTGAGGGTACGAAAACGGGTTAGGGGGAGCGTATGTGTGAGGGCGCGAGTTAGTGTGAGCGTACGGGTTAGGATTAGGGGACGGGTGAGGGGAAGGCTTTGGGGAAGGGTTAGGGTTAGGGTTCGGGCTAGGGTTAGGGTTAGGTGACAGGGACCATTTAGGGTCCTGGTGAGGCTACAACAACGGTTGAGGGGGAGCGTACGTGTGAGGGCGTGGGTTAGTGTGAGGGTACGGGTTAGGATTAGGGGAAGGGTGAGGGGAAGGCTTCGGGAAATTGTTAGGGTTAGGGTTCGGGTTAGGGTTAGGGTTAGGGGACGGCGACGATTTAGGGTCCAGGTGAGGGTACGACAACGGTTTAGGGGGAGCGTACGTGTGAGGGCACGGGTTAGTGTGAGCGTACGGGTTAGGATTAGGGGACGGGTGAGGGGAAGCCTTCGCGGAAGGGTTAGGGTTAGGGTTCGGGCTAGGGTTAGGTTTAGGGGATGGGGACGGTTTAGGGTCCAGGTGAGGGTACGACAACGGTTTAGGAGGAGCGTACGTTTGAGGGCGCGGGTTAGTGTGAGAGTACGGGTTAGGATTAGGGGACGGGTGAGGGGAAGGCTTCGGGGAAGTGTTAGGGTTAGGGTTCGGGCTAAGGTTAGGGTTAGGGGACGGGGACGGGGACCTTTTACGGTCCAGGTGAGGGTACGACAACGGTTTAGGGGGAGCGTACGTGTGAGGGCGCGGGTTAGTGTGAGCGTACGGGTTAGGATTAGGGGACGGTTGAGGGGAAGGTATCCGGGAAGGGTTAGGGTTAGGGTTCGGACTAGGGTTAGGGTTCGGGCTAGGGTTAGGGTTAGGGGACAGGGACGGTTTAGGGTCCAAGTGAGGGTACGACAACGGTTTAGGGGGAGCGTACGTGTGAGGGCGCGGGTTAGTGTGACCGTACGGGTTAGGATTAGGGGACGGGTGAGGGGAAGGCTTGGGGGAAGGGTTAGGGTTAGGGTTCGGGCTAGGGTTAGGGTTAGGGGACCGGGACAGTTTAGGGTCCAGGTGAGGGTACGACAATGATTTAGGGGGAGCGTACGTGTGAGGGCGCGGGTTAGTGTGAGCGTACGGGTTAGCATTAGGGGACGGGTGAGGGGAAGGCTTCGGGGAAGGGTTAGGGTTATGGTTCGGGCTAGGGTTAGGTTTAGGGGACGGGGACGGTTTAGGGTCCAGGTGAGGGTACGACAACGGTTTAGGGGGAGCGTACATGTGAGGGTGCGGTTACTGTGAGCGTACGGGTTAGGATTAGGGGACGGGTGAGGGGAAGGCTTCGGGGAAGGGTTAGGGTTAGTGTTCGGGCTAGGGTTAGGGGTAGGGGACGGGGACAGTTTAGGGTCCAGGTGAGGGTACGACAACGGTTTAGGGTGAGCGTACGTGTGAGGGCGCGGTTTAGTGTGAGCGTACGGGTTAGGATTAGGGGACGGGTGAGGGGAAGGCTTCGGGGAAGGGTTAGTGTTAGGTTTCGGGCTAGGGTTAGGGTTAGGGGACGGGGACGGTTTAGTGTCCAGGTGAGGGTATGACAACGGTTTAGGGGGAGCGTACGTGTGATGGCGCGGGTTAGTGTGAGCGTACGTTTTAGGATTAGGGGACGGGTGAGGGGAAGGCTTCGGGGAAGGGTTAAGGTTATGGTACGGGCTATGGTTAGGATTAGGGGACGGTGACGGTTTAGGGTCCAGGTGAGGGTACGACAACGGTTTAGGGGGAGCGTACATGTGAGGGCTCGGGTTAGTGTGAGCCTACGGTTTAGAATTAGGGGACGGGTGAGGGGAAGGCTTCGGTGAAGGGTTAGGGTTAGGGTTAGGGCTAGGGTTAGGGTTAGCGTACAGGGAAGGTTTAGGGTCCAGGTGAGGGTACGACAACGGTTTAGGGGGAGCGTACGTGTGAGGGCGCGGGTTAGTGTGAGCGTACGGGTTAGGATTAGGGGACAGGTGAGGGGAAGGCTTCGGGGAAGGGTTAGGGATAGGGTTCGGGCTAGGGTTAGGGTTAGGGGACGGGGACGGTTTCGGGTCCAGGTGAGGGTACGACAACTGTTTAGGGGGAGCGTACGTGTGAGGGCGCGGGTTAGTGTGAGTGTACGGGTTAGGATTAGGGGACGGGTGAGGAGAAGGCTTTGGGGAAGAGTTAGGGTTAGGGTTCGGGCTAGGGTTAGGGTTAGGGGACGGGGAAGGTTTCGGATCCAGGTGAGGGTACGACAACGGTTTAGGGGGAGCGTACGTGTGAGGGTGCGGGTTAGTGTGAGCGTACGGTTTAGGATTAGGGGACGGGTGAGGGGAAGGCTTCGGCGAAGGGTTAGTGTTAGGGTTCGGGCTAGGGTTAGGGTTAGGGGACGGGGACGGTTTAGGGTCCAGGTGAGGGTACGACAACGGTTTAGGGGGAGCGTACGTGTGAGGGTGCGGGTTAGTGTGAGCGTACGGGTTATGATTAGGGGACGGGTGAGGGGAAGGCTTCGGGGAAGGGTTGGGGTTAGGGTTCGGGCTAGGGTTAGGGTTAGGGGACCGGGACGGTTTAGGGTCCAGGTGAGGGTACGACAACGGTTTAGGGGGAGCGTACGTGTGAGGGCGTGGGTTAGTGTGAGCGTACGGGTTAGGATTAGGGGACGGGTGAGGGGAAGGCTTCGGGGAAGGGTTAGGGTTAGGGTTCGAGCTAGGGTTAGGGTTAGGGGACGGTGACGGTTTAGGGTCCAGGTGAGGGTACGACAACAGTTGATGGGGAGCGTACGTGTGAGGGCGCGGGTTAGTGTGAGCCTACGGGTTAGGATTAGGGGACGGGTGAGGGGAAGGCTTCGTGGAAGGGTTAGGGATAGGGTTCGGGTTCGGGTTAGGGGACAGGGACGGTTTAGGGTCCAGGTGAGGGTACGACAATGGTTTAGGGGGAGCGTACGTGTGAGGTCACCGGTTAGTGTGAGCGTACGGGTTAGGATTAGGGGACGGGTGAGGGGAAGGCTTCAGGGAAGTGTTAGGGTTAGGGTTCGGGCTAGGGTTAGGGTTAGGGGACGGGGACGGTTTAGGGTCCAGGTGAGGGTACGACAACGGTGTAGCGGGAGCGTACGTGTGAGGGCGCGGGTTAGTGTCAGCCTACGGGTTAGGATTAGGGGACGGGTGAGGGGAAGGCTTCGGGGAAGTGTTAGGATTAGGGTTCGGGTTAGGGTTAGGGTTAGGGGACGGGGACGGTTTAGGGTCCAGGTGAGGGTATGACAACGGTTTAGGGGGAGCGTACGTGTGAGGGCGCGGGTTAGTGTGAGCGTACGGGTTAGGATTAGGGGACGGGTGAGGGGAAGGCTTCGGGGAAGTGTTATGGGTTAGGGTTCGGGCTAGGGTTAGGGTTAGGGGACGGGGACGGTTTAGGGTCCAGGTGAGGGTACGACAACGGTTTAGGGGGAGCGTACGTGTGAGGGCACGGGTTTGTGTGAGCGTACGGGTTAGGATTAGGGGACGGGTGAGCGGACGGCTTCGGGGAAGTGTTAGGGTTAGGGTTCGGACTAGGGTTAGGGTTAGGGGACGGAGACGGTTTTGGGTCCAGGTGAGGGTACGACAACAGTTGAGGGGGAGCGTACGTGTGAGGGCGTGGGTTAGTTTGAGCGTACGGGTTAGGATTAGGGGACGGATGAGGGGAAGGCTTCGGGGAAGGGTTAGGGTTAGGGTTTGGGGTAGGGTTAGGAGACGGGGACGGGGACGGTTTAGGGTCCACGTGAGGGTGCGACAACAGTTGAGGGGGAGCGTACGTGTGAGGGCGCGGGTTAGTGTGAGCGTACGGGTTAGGATTAGGGGACGGGTGAGGGGAAGGCTTCGGGGAAGGGTTAGGGTTAGGGTTCGGGGTAGGGTTAGGGTTAGGGGACCGGGACGGTTTAGGGTCCAGGTGAGGGTACGACAACGGTTTAGGGGGAGCGTACGTGTGACGGCGCGGGTTAGTGTGAGCTTACGGGTTAGGATTAGGGGACGGGTGAGGGGAAGGCTTCGCGGAAGGGTTAGGGTTAGGGTTCGGGCTTCGCGGAAGGGTTAGGGTTAGGGTTCGGGCTAGGGTTAGGGTTAGGGGACAGGGACGGTTTAGGGTCCAGGTGAGGGTATGACAACGGTTTAGGGGGAGCGTACGGGTGAGGGCGCGGGTTAGTGTGAGCGTACGAGTTAGGATTAGGGGACGGGTGAGGGGAAGGCTTCGGGGAAGGGTTAGGGTTAGGGTTCGGGCTAGGGTTAGGGTTAGGCGACGGGGACGGTTTACGGTCCAGGTGAGGGTACGACAACGGTTTAGGGGGAGCGTACGTGTGAGGGCGCGGGTTAGTGTGAGCGTACGGGTTAGGATTAGGGGACGGGTGAGGGGAAGGCTTCGGGGAAGGGTTAGGGTTATGGTTCGGGCTAGGGTTAGTGTTAGGGGACGGGGACCGTTTAGGGTCCAGGTGAGGGTACGACAACAGTTGAGGGGGAGCGTACGTGTGAGGGCGCGGGTTACTGTGAGCTTACGGGTTAGGATTAGGGGACGGGTGAGGGGAAGGCATCGGGGAAGGGTTAAGGTTAGGGATAGGGTTCGGGTTAGGGTTAGGGGACGGGGACGCTTTAGGGTCCAGGTGAGGGTACGACAACGGTTTAGGGGGAGCATACGTGTGAGGGAGCGGGTTAGTGTGAGCGTACGGGTTAGGATTAGGTGTCGGGTGAGGCGAAGGCTTCGAGGAAGGGTTAGGGTTAGGGTTCGGTGTAGGGTTAGGGGACGGTGACGGGGACGGTTTAGGGTCCAGGTGAGGGTACGACAACGGTTTAGGGGGAGCGTACGTGTGAGGGCTCGGGTTAGTGTGAGCGTACGGTTTAGGATTAGGGGACGAGTGAGGGGAAGGCTTCGCGGAAGTGTTAGGGTTATGGTTCGGGCTAGGGTTAGGGTTAGGGAACGGGGACGTTTTAGGGTCCAGGTGAGGGTACGACAACGGTTGAGGGGGAGCGTACGTGTGAGGGCGCGGGTTAGTGTGAGCGTACGGTTTAGGATTAGGGGACGGGTGAGGGGAAGGTTTCGGGGAAGGGTTAGGGTTAGGGTTCGGGCTAGGGTTAGGGTTAGGGGACGGGGACGGTTTAGGGTCCAGGTGAGGGTACGACAACGGTTTAGGGGGAGCATACGTGTGAGGGCGCGGGTTAGTGTGAGCGTACGGGTTAGGATTAGGGGACGGGTGAGGGGAAGGCTTGGGGGAAGGGTTAGGGTTAGGGTTCGGGCTAGGGTTAGGGTTAGGGGACGGGGACGGTTTTGGGTCCAGGTGAGGGTACGACAATGATTTAGGGGGAGCGTACGTGTGAGGGCGTGGGTTAGTGAGAGCGTACGGGTTAGCATTAGGGGACGGGTGAGGGGAAGGCTTCGGGGAAGGCTTAGGGTTATGGTTCGGGCTAGGGTTAGGTTTAGGGGACGGGGACGGTTTAGGGTCCAGGTGAGGGTACGACAACGGTTTAGGGGGAGCGTACATGTGAGGGTGCGGTTAGTGTGAGCCTACGGGTTAGGATTAGGGGACGGGTGAGGGGAAGGCTTCGGGGAAGGGTTAGGGTTAGGTTTCGGGCTAGGGTTAGGGTTAGGGGACGGGGACTGTTTAGGGTCCAGGTGAGGGTACGACAACGGTTTAGGGGGAGCGTACGTGTGATGGCGCGGGTTAGTGTGAGCGTACGGGTTAGGATTAGGGGACGGGTGCGGGAAGGCTTCGGGGAAGGGTTAGGTTTATGGTTCGGGCTAGGGTTAGGATTAGGGGACGGTGACGGTTTAGGGTCCAGGTGAGGGTACGACAACGGTTTAGGGGGAGCGTACATGTGAGGGCGCGGGTTAGTGTGAGCCTACGGTTTAGGATTAGGGGACGGGTGAGGGGAAGGCTTCGGTGAAGCGTTAGGGTTAGGGCTAGGGTTAGGGTTAGCGTACAGGGAAGGTTTAGGGTCCAGGTGAGGGTACGACAACGGTTTAGGGGGAGCGTACGTGTGAGGCCGCGGGTTAGTGTGAGCGTACGGGTTAGGATTAGGGGACGGGTGAGGGGAAGGCTTCGGGGAAGGGTTAGGGATAGGGTTCGGGCTACAGTTAGGGTTAAGGGACGGGGACGGTTTCGGGTCCAGGTGAGGGTACGACCACTGTTTAGGGGGAGCGTACGTGTGAGGGCGCGGGTTAGTGTGAGAGTACGGGTTAGGATTAGGGGACGGGTGAGGGGAAGGCTTCGGGGAATGGTTAGGGTTAGGGTTAGGGCTAGGGTTAGGGTTAGGGGACGGGGACGGTTTAGGGTCCAGGTGAGGGTACGACAACAGTTTAGGGGGAGCGTACGTGTGAGGGCGCGGGTTAGTGTGAGCGTACGGGTTAGGATTAGGGGACGGGTGAGGGGAAGGCTTCGGGGAAGGGTTAGGGTTAGGGTTCGGGCTAGGGTTAGGGTTAGGGGACGGGGACGGTTTAGGGTCCAGGTGAGGGTACGACAACAGTTGATGGGGAGAGTACTTGTGAGGGCGCGGGTTAGTGTGAGCCTACGGGTTAGGATTAGGGGACGGGTGAGGGGAAGGCTTCGGGGAAGGGTTAGGGATAGGGTTCGGGTTAGGGTTAGGGGACGGGGACGGTTTAGGGTCCAGGTGAGGGTACGACAAAGGTTTAGGGAGAGCGTACGTGTAAAGGCGCGGGTTAGTGTGAGCGTACGGGTTAGGATTAGGGGACGGGTGAGGGGAAGGCTTCGGGGAAGTGTTAGGGTTAGGGTTCGGGCTAGGGTTAGGGTTAGGGGACGGGGATGGTTTAGGGTCCAGGTGAGGCTACGACAACGGTTGAGGGGGAGCGTACGTGTGAGGGCGTGGGTTAGTGTGAGCGTACGGGTTAGGATTAGGGGACGGTTGAGGGGAAGGCTTCGGGAAAGTGTTAGGGTTAGGGTTCGGGTTAGGGTTAGGGTTAGGGGACAGGGACGGTTTAGGGTCCAGGTGAGGGTACGAAAACGGGTTAGGGGGAGCGTATGTGTGAGGGCGCGAGTTAGTGTGAGCGTACGGGTTAGGATTAGTGGACGGGTGAGGGGAAGGCTTTGGGGAAGCGTTATGGTTAGGGTTCGGGCTAGGGTTAGGGTTAGGTGACAGGGACCATTTAGGGTCCTGGTGAGGCTACAACAACGGTTGAGGGGGAGCGTACGTGTGAGGGCGTGGGTTACTGTGAGGGTACGGGTTAGGATTAGGGGAAGGGTGAGGTGAAGGCTTCGGGAAATTGTTAGGGTTAGGGTTCGGGTTCGGGTTAGGGTTAGGGGACGGCGACGGTTTAGGGTCCAGGTGAGGGTACGACAACGGTTTAGGGGGAGCGTACGTGTGAGGGCACGGGTTAGTGTGAGCGTACGGGTTAGGATTAGGGGACGGGTGAGGGGAAGCCTTCGCGGAAGGGTTAGGGTTAGGGTTCGGGCTAGGGTTAGGTTTAGGGGATGGGGACGGTTTAGGGTCCAGGTGAGGGTACGACAACGGTTTAGGAGGAGCGTACGTTTGAGGGCGCGGGTTAGTGTGACAGTACGGGTTAGGATTAGGGGACGGGTGAGGGGAAGGCTTCGGGGAAGTGTTAGGGTTAGGGTTCGGGCTAAGGTTAGGGTTAGGGGACGGGGACGGGGACCTTTTACGGTCCAGGTGAGGGTACGACAACGGTTTAGGGGGAGCGTACGTGTGAGGGCGCGGGTTAGTGTCAGCGTATGGGTTAGGATTAGGGGACGGTTGAGGGGAAGGTATCCGGGAAGGGTTAGGGTTAGGGTTCGGACTAGGGTTAGGGTTCGGGCTAGGGTTAGGGTTAGGGGACAGGGACGGTTTAGGGTCCAAGTGAGGGTACGACAACGGTTTAGGGGGAGCGTACGTGTGAGGGCGCGGGTTAGTGTGAGCGTACGGTTTAGGATTAGGGGACGGGTGAGGGGAAGGCTTGGGGGAAGGGTTAGGGTTAGGGTTCGGGCTAGGGTTAGGGTTAGGGGACCGGGACAGTTTAGGGTCCAGGTGAGGGTACGACAATGATTTAGGGGGAGCGTATGTGTGAGGGCGCGGGTTAGTGTGAGCGTACGGGTTAGCATTAGGGGACGGGTGAGGGGAAGGCTTCGGGGAAGGGTTAGGGTTATGGTTCGGGCTAGGGTTAGGTTTAGGGGACGGGGACGGTTTAGGGTCCAGGTGAGGGTACGACAACGGTTTAGGGGGAGCGTACATGTGAGGGTGCGGTTACTGTGAGCGTACGGGTTAGGATTAGGGGACGGGTGAGGGGAAGGCTTCGGGGAAGGGTTAGGGTTAGTGTTCGGGCTAGGGTTAGGGGTAGGGGACGGGGACAGTTTAGGGTCCAGGTGAGGGTACGACAACGGTTTAGGGTGAGCGTACGTGTGAGGGCGCGGTTTAGTGTGTGCGTACGTGTTAGGATTAGGGGACGGGTGAGGGGAAGGCTTCGGGGAAGGGTTAGGGTTAGGTTTCGGGCTAGGGTTAGGGTTAGGGGATGGGGACGGTTTAGGGTCCAGGTGAGGGTATGACAACGGTTTAGGGGGAGCGTACGTGTGATGGCGCGGGTTAGTGTGAGCGTACGTTTTAGGATTAGGGGACGGGTGAGGGGAAGGCTTCGGGGAAGGGTTAAGGTTATGGTACGGGCTAGGGTTAGGATTAGGGGACGGTGACGGTTTAGGGTCCAGGTGAGGGTACGACAACTGTTTAGGGGGAGCGTACATGTGAGGGCTCGGGTTAGTGTGAGCCTACGGTTTAGAATTAGGGGACGGGTGAGGGGAAGGCTTCGGTGAAGGGTTAGGGTTAGGGTTAGGGCTAGGGTTAGGGTTAGCGTACAGGGAAGGTTTAGGGTCCAGGTGAGGGTACGACAACGGTTTAGGGGGAGCGTACGTGTGAGGGCGCGGGTTAGTGTGAGCGTACGGGTTAGGATTAGGGGACAGGTGAGGGGAAGGCTTCGGGGAAGGGTTAGGGATAGGGTTCGGGCTAGGGTTAGGGTTAGGGGACGGGGACGGTTTAGGGTCCAGCTGAGGGTACGACAACGGTTTAGGGGGAGCGTACGTGTGAGGCCCTGGGTTAGTGTGAGCGTACGGGTTAGGATTAGGGGCCGGGTGAGGGGAAGGCTTTGGGGAAGTGTTAGGGTTTGGGTTCAGGCTATGGATAGGGTTAGGGGACGGGGACGGTTTAGGGTCCAGGTGAGGGTACGACAACGGTTCGGGGGAGCGTACGTGTGAGGGCACGGGTTAGTGTGAGCGTACGGGTTAGGATTAGGGGACGGGTGAGGGGAAGGCTTCGGGGAAGTGTTAGGGTTAGGGTTCGGGCTAAGGTTAGGGTTAGGGGACGGGGACGGTTTAGGGTCCAGGTGAGGGTACGACAACAGTTGAGGGGGAGCGTACGTGTGAGGGTATGGGTTAGTTTGAGCGTACGGGTTAGGATTAGGGGAAGGGTGAGGGGAAGGCTTCAGGGAAGGGTTAGGGTTAGGGTTCGGGCTAGGGTTAGGGTTAGGGGACGGGGACGTTTTAGGGTCCAGGTGAGGGTACGACAACGGTTTAGGGGGAGCGTACGTGTGAGGGTGCGGGTTAGTGTGAGCGTACGGTTTAGGATTAGGGGACGGGTGAGGGGAAGGCTTTGGGGAAGGGTTAGGGTTAGGGTTCGGTCTAGGGTTAGGGTTATTGGACGGGGACGATTTAGGGTCCAGGTGAGGGTACGACAACAGTTTAGGGGGAGCGTACGTGTGAAGGCGCGGGTTAGTGTGAGCGTACAGGTTAGGATTAGGGGACGGGTGAGGGGAAGGCTTCGGGGAAGGGTTAGGGTTAGGGTTCGGGCTAAGGTTAGGGTTAGGGGACGGGGACGGTTTAAGGTCCAGGTGAGGGTACGACAACAGTTGAGGGGGAGCGTACGTGTGAGGGCGTGGGTTAGTTTGAGCGTACGGGTTAGGATTAGCGGACGGGTGAGGGGAAGGCTTCGGGGAAGGGTTAGGGTTAGGGTTCGGGCTAGGGTTAGGGTTAGGGGACGGGGACGGTTTAGGGTCCAGGTGAGGGTACGACAACGGTTTATGGATAGCGTACGTGTGAGAGCGCGGGTTAGTGTGAGCGTACGGGTTAGGATTAGGGGACGGGTGAGGGGAAGGCTTCGGGGAAGGGTTAGGGGTTAGGGTTCGGGCTAGGGTTAGGGTTAGGGGACGGGGACGGTTTTGGGTCCAGGTGAGGGTACGACAACAGTTGAGGGGGAGCGTACGTGTGAGGGCGTGGGTTAGTTTGAGCGTACGGGTTAGGATTAGGGGACGGGTGAGGGGAAGGCTTCGGGGAAGGGTTAGGGTTAGGGTTCGGGGTAGGGTTAGGGTTAGGTGACCGGGACGGTTTAGGGTCCAGGTGAGGGTACGACAACGGTTTAGGGGGAGTGTACGTGTGACGGCGCGGGTTAGTGTGAGCTTACGGGTTAGGATTAGGGGACGGGTGAGGGGAAGGCTTCGCGGAAGGGTTAGGGTTAGGGTTCGGGCTTCGCGGAAGGGTTAGGGTTAGGGTTCGGGCTAGGGTTAGGGGTAGGGGACGGGGACGGTTTAGGGTCCAGGTGAGGGTATGACAACGGTTTAGGGGGAGCGTACGGGTGAGGGCGCGGGTTAGTGTGAGCGTACGAGTTAGGATTAGGGGACGGGTGAGGGGAAGGCTTCGGGGAAGGGTTAGGGTTAGGGTTTGGGCTAGGGTTAGGGTTAGGCGACGGGGACGGTTTACGGTCCAGGTGAGGGTACGACAACGGTTTAGGGGGAGCATACGTGTGAGGGCGCGGGTTAGTGTGAGCGTACGGGTTAGGATTAGGGGACGGGTGAGGGGAAGGCTTCGGGGAAGGGTTAGGGTTAGGGTTCGGGCTAGGGTTAGTGTTAGGGGACGGGGACCGTTTAGGGTCCAGGTGAGGGTACGACAACAGTTGAGGGGGAGCGTACGTGTGAGGGCGCGGGTTACTGTGAGCTTACGGTTTAGGATTAGGGGACGGGTGAGGGGAAGGCATCGGGGAAGGGTTAAGGTTAGGGATAGGGTTCGGGTTAGGGTTAGGGGACGGGGACGCTTTAGGGTCCAGGTGAGGGTACGATAACGGTTTAGGGGGAGCATACGTGTGAGGGCGCGGGTTAGTGTGAGCGTACGGGTTAGGATTAGGTGTCGGGTGAGGCGAAGGCTTCGAGGAAGGGTTAGGGTTAGGGTTCGGTGTAGGGTTAGGGGACGGTGACGGGGACGGTTTAGGGTCCAGGTGAGGGTACGACAACGGTTTAGGGGGAGCGTACGTGTGAGGGCTCGGGTTAGTGTGAGCGTACGGTTTAGGACTAGGGGACGAGTGACGGGAAGGCTTCGCGGAAGTGTTAGGGTTATGGTTCGGGCTAGGGTTAGGGTTAGGGAACGGGGACGGTTTAGGGTCCAGGTGAGGGTACGACAACGGTTGAGGGGGAGCGTACGTGTGAGGGCGCGGGTTAGTGTGAGCGTACGGTTTAGGATTAGGGGACGGGTGAGGGGAAGGTTTCGGGGAAGGGTTAGGGTTAGGGTTCGGGCTAGGGTTAGGGTTAGGGGACGGGGACGGTTTAGGGTCCAGGTGAGGGTACGACAACGGTTTAGGGGGAGCATACGTGTGAGGGCGCGGGTTAGTGTGAGCGTACGGGTTAGGATTAGGGGACGGGTGAGGGGAAGGCTTCGGGGAAGGGTTAGGGTTAGGTTTCGGGCTAGGGTTAGGGTTAGGGGACGGGGACGGTTTAGGGTCCAGGTGAGGGTACGACAACGGTTTAGGGGGAGCGTACGTGTGATGGCGCGGGTTAGTGTGAGCGTACGTTTTAGGATTAGGGGACGGGTGAGGGGAAGGCTTCGGGGAAGGGTTAAGGTTATGGTACGGGCTAGGGTTAGGATTAGGGGACGGTGACGGTTTAGGGTCCAGGTGAGGGTACGACAACTGTTTAGGGGGAGCGTACATGTGAGGGCTCGGGTTAGTGTGAGCCTACGGTTTAGAATTAGGGGACGGGTGAGGGGAAGGCTTCGGTGAAGGGTTAGGGTTAGGGTTAGGGCTAGGGTTAGGGTTAGCGTACAGGGAAGGTTTAGGGTCCAGGTGAGGGTACGACAACGGTTTAGGGGGAGCGTACGTGTGAGGGCGCGGGTTAGTGTGAGCGTACGGGTTAGGATTAGGGGACAGGTGAGGGGAAGGCTTCGGGGAAGGGTTAGGGATAGGGTTCGGGCTAGGGTTAGGGTTAGGGGACGGGGACGGTTTAGGGTCCAGCTGAGGGTACGACAACGGTTTAGGGGGAGCGTACGTGTGAGGCCCTGGGTTAGTGTGAGCGTACGGGTTAGGATTAGGGGCCGGGTGAGGGGAAGGCTTTGGGGAAGGGTTAGGGTTTGGGTTCAGGCTATGGATAGGGTTAGGGGACGGGGACGGTTTAGGGTCCAGGTGAGGGTACGACAACGGTTCGGGGGAGCGTACGTGTGAGGGCACGGGTTAGTGTGAGCGTACGGGTTAGGATTAGGGGACGGGTGAGGGGAAGGCTTCGGGGAAGTGTTAGGTTTAGGGTTCGGGCTAAGGTTAGGGTTAGGGGACGGGGACGGTTTAGGGTCCAGGTGAGGGTACGACAACAGTTGAGGGGGAGCGTACGTGTGAGGGTATGGGTTAGTTTGAGCGTACGGGTTAGGATTAGGGGAAGGGTGAGGGGAAGGCTTCAGGGAAGGGTTAGGGTTAGGGTTCGGGCTAGGGTTAGGGTTAGGGGACGGGGACGTTTTAGGGTCCAGGTGAGGGTACGACAACGGTTTAGGGGGAGCGTACGTGTGAGGGTGCGGGTTAGTGTGAGCGTACGGTTTAGGATTAGGGGACGGGTGAGGGGAAGGCTTTGGGGAAGGGTTAGGCTTAGGGTTCGGTCTAGGGTTAGGGTTATTGGACGGGGACGATTTAGGGTCCAGGTGAGGGTACGACAACAGTTTAGGGGGAGCGTACGTGTGAAGGCGCGGGTTAGTGTGAGCGTACAGGTTAGGATTAGGGGACGGGTGAGGGGAAGGCTTCGGGGAAGGGTTAGGGTTAGGGTTCGGGCTAAGGTTAGGGTTAGGGGACGGGGACGGTTTAAGGTCCAGGTGAGGGTACGACAACAGTTGAGGGGGAGCGTACGTGTGAGGGCGTGGGTGAGTTTGAGCGTACGGGTTAGGATTAGCGGACGGGTGAGGGGAAGGCTTCGGGGAAGGGTTAGGGTTAGGGTTCGGGCTAGGGTTAGGGTTAGGGGACGAGGACGGTTTAGGGTCCAGGTGAGGGTACGACAACGGTTTATGGGTAGCGTACGTGTGAGAGCGCGGGTTAGTGTGAGCGTACGGGTTAGGATTAGGGGACGGGTGAGGGGAAGGCTTCGGGGAAGGGTTAGGGGTTAGGGTTCGGGCTAGGGTTAGGGTTAGGGGACGGGGACGGTTTTGGGTCCAGGTGAGGGTACGACAACAGTTGAGGGGGAGCGTACGTGTGAGGGCGTGGGTTAGTTTGAGCGTACGGGTTAGGATTAGGGGACGGATGAGGGGAAGGCTTCGGGGAAGGGTTAGGGTTAGGGTTTGGGCTAGGGTTAGGGGACGGGGACGGGGACGGTTTAGGGTACACGTGAGGGTGCGACAACAGTTGAGGGGGAGCGTACGTGTGAGGGCGCGGGTTAGTGTGAGCGTACGGGTTAGGATTAGGGGACGGGTGAGGGGAAGGCTTCGGGGAAGGGTTAGGGTTAGGGTTCGGGGTAGGGTTAGGGTTAGGTGACCGGGACGGTTTAGGGTCCAGGTGAGGGTACGACAACGGTTTAGGGGGAGTGTACGTGTGACGGCGCGGGTTAGTGTGAGCTTACGGGTTAGGATTAGGGGACGGGTGAGGGGAAGGCTTCGCGGAAGGGTTAGGGTTAGGGTTCGGGCTTCGCGGAAGGGTTAGGGTTAGGGTTCGGGCTAGGGTTAGGGGTAGGGGACGGGGACGGTTTAGGGTCCAGGTGAGGGTATGACAACGGTTTAGGGGGAGCGTACGGGTGAGGGCGCGGGTTAGTGTGAGCGTACGAGTTAGGATTAGGGGACGGGTGAGGGGAAGGCTTCGGGGAAGGGTTAGGGTTAGGGTTTGGGCTAGGGTTAGGGTTAGGCGACGGGGACGGTTTACGGTCCAGGTGAGGGTACGACAACGGTTTAGGGGGAGCATACGTGTGAGGGCGCGGGTTAGTGTGAGCGTACGGGTTAGGATTAGGGGACGGGTGAGGGGAAGGCTTCGGGGAAGGGTTAGGGTTAGGGTTCGGGCTAGGGTTAGTGTTAGGGGACGGGGACCGTTTAGGGTCCAGGTGAGGGTACGACAACTGTTGAGGGGGAGCGTACGTGTGAGGGCGCGGGTTACTGTGAGCTTACGGTTTAGGATTAGGGGACGGGTGAGGGGAAGGCATCGGGGAAGGGTTAAGGTTAGGGATAGGGTTCGGGTTAGGGTTAGGGGACGGGGACGCTTTAGGGTCCAGGTGAGGGTACGACAACGGTTTAGGGGGAGCATACGTGTGAGGGCGCGGGTTAGTGTGAGCGTACGGGTTAGGATTAGGTGTCGGGTGAGGCGAAGGCTTCGAGGAAGGGTTAGGGTTAGGGTTCGGTGTAGGGTTAGGGGACGGTGACGGGGACGGTTTAGGGTCCAGGTGAGGGTACGACAACGGTTTAGGGGGAGCGTACGTGTGAGGGCTCGGGTTAGTGTGAGCGTACGGTTTAGGATTAGGGGACGAGTGACGGGAAGGCTTCGCGGAAGTGTTAGGGTTATGGTTCGGGCTAGGGTTAGGGTTAGGGAACGGGGACGGTTTAGGGTCCAGGTGAGGGTACGACAACGGTTGAGGGGGAGCGTACGTGTGAGGGCGCGGGTTAGTGTGAGCGTACGGTTTAGGATTAGGGGACGGGTGAGGGGAAGGTTTCGGGGAAGGGTTAGGGTTAGGGTTCGGGCTAGGGTTAGGGTTAGGGGACGGGGACGGTTTAGGGTCCAGGTGAGGGTACGACAACGGTTTAGGGGGAGCATACGTGTGAGGGCGCGGGTTAGTGTGAGCGTACGGGTTAGGATTAGGGGACGGGTGAGGGGAAGGCTTTGGGGAAGGGTTAGGGTTAGGGTTCGGGCTAGGGTTAGGGTTATTGGACGGGGACGGTTTAGGGTCCAGGTGAGGGTACGACAACGTTTTAGGGGGAGCATACGTGTGAGGGCGCGGGTTAGTGTGAGCGTACGGGTTAGGATTAGGGGACGGGTGAGGGGAAGGCTTCGGGGAAGGGTTAGGTTTAGGGTTCGGGCTAGGGTTAGGGTTAGGGGACGGGGACGGTTTAGGGTCCAGCTGAGGGTACGACAACGGTTTAGGGGGAGCGTACGTGTGAGGCCCTGGGTTAGTGTGAGCGTACGGGTTAGGATTAGGGGCCGGGTGAGGGGAAGGCTTTGGGGAAGGGTTAGGGTTTGGGTTCAGGCTATGGATACGGTTAGGGGACGGGGACGGTTTAGGGTCCAGGTGAGGGTACGACAACGGTTCGGGGGAGCGTACGTGTGAGGGCACGGGTTAGTGTGAGCGTACGGCTTAGGATTAGGGGACGGGTGAGGGGAAGGCTTCGGGGAAGTGTTAGGGTTAGGGTTCGGGCTAAGGTTAGGGTTAGGGGACGGGGACGGTTTAGGGTCCAGGTGAGGGTACGACAACAGTTGAGGGGGAGCGTACGTGTGAGGGTATGGGTTAGTTTGAGCGTACGGGTTAGGATTAGGGGAAGGGTGAGGGGAAGGCTTCAGGGAAGGGTTAGGGTTAGGGTTCGGGCTAGGGTTAGGGTTAGGGGACGGGGACCTTTTAGGGTCCAGGTGAGGGTACGACAACGGTTTAGGGGGAGCGTACGTGTGAGGGTGCGGGTTAGTGTGAGCGTACGGTTTAGGATTAGGGGACGGGTGAGGGGAAGGCTTTGGGGAAGGGTTAGGGTTAGGGTTCGGTCTAGGGTTAGGGTTATTGGACGGGGACGATTTAGGGTCCAGGTGAGGGTACGACAACAGTTTAGGGGGAGCGTACGTGTGACGGCGCGGGTTAGTGTGAGCGTACGGGTTAGGATTAGGGGACGGGTGAGGGGAAGGCTTCGGGGAAGGGTTAGGGTTAGGGTTCGGGCTAAGGTTAGGGTTAGGGGACGGGGACGGTTTAAGGTCCAGGTGAGGGTACGATAACAGTTGAGGGGGAGCGTACGTGTGAGGGCGTGGGTTAGTTTGAGCGTACGGGTTAGGATTAGCGGACGGGTGAGGGGAAGGCTTCGGGGAAGGGTTAGGGTTAGGGTTCGGGCTAGGGTTAGGGTTAGGGGACGGGGACGGTTTAGGGTCCAGGTGAGGGTACGACAACGGTTTATGGGTAGCGTACGTGTGAGAGCGCGGGTTAGTGTGAGCGTACGGGTTAGGATTAGGGGACGGGTGAGGGGAAGGCTTCGGGGAAGGGTTAGGGGTTAGGGTTCGGGCTAGGGTTAGGGTTAGGGGACGGGGACGGTTTAGGGTCCAGGTGAGGGTACGACAACGGTTTAGGGGGAGCGTATGTGTGAGGGCGCGAGTTAGTGTGAGCGTACGGGTTAGGATTAGGGGACGGGTGAGGGGAAGGCTTCGGGGAAGGGTTAGGGTTAGGGTTCGGGCTAGGGTTAGGGTTAGGGGACGGGGACGGTTTAGGGTCCAGGTGAGGGTACAACAACGGTTTAGGGGGAGCGTACGTGTGAGGGCGCGGGTTAGTGTGAGCGAACGGGTTAGGATTAGGGGACGGGTGAGGGGAAGGCTTCGGGGAAGGGTTAGGGTTAGGGTTCGGGCTAGGGTTAGGGTTAGGGGATGGGGACGGTTTAGGGTCCAGGTGAGGGTACGACAACGGTTTAGGGGGAGCGTACGTGTGAGGACGCGGGTTAGTGTGAGCGTATGTGTTAGGATTAGGGGACGGGTGAGGGGAAGGCTTCGGGGAAGGGTTAGGATTAGGGTTCGGGCTAGAGTTAGGGTTAGGGGATGGGGACGGTTTAGGGTCCAGGTGAGGGTACGACAAAGGTTTAGGGGGAGCGTATGTGTGAGGGCGCGAGTTAGTGTGAGCGTACGGGTTAGGATTAGGGGACGGGTGAGGGGAAGGCTTCGGGGAAGGGTTAGGGTTAGGGTTCGGGCTAGGGTTAGGGTTAGGGGACGGGGACGGTTTAGGGTCCAGGTGAGGCTACGACAACGGTTGAGGGGGAGCGTACGTGTGAGGGCGCAGGTTAGTGTGAGCGTACGGGTTAGGATTAGGGGACGGGTGAGGGGAAGGCTTCGGGGAAGGGATAGGGTTAGGGTTCGGGCTAGGGTTAGGGTTAAGGGACGGGGACGGTTTAGGGTCCAGGTGAGGCTACGACAACGGTTGAGGTGGAGCGAACGTGTGAGGGCGCAGGTTAGTATGAGCGTACGGGTTAGGATTAGGGGACGGGTGAGGGGAAGGCTTCGGGGAAGGGTTAGGGTTAGGGTTCGGGCTAGGGTTAGGGTTAGGGGACGGGGACGGTTTAGGGTCCAGGTGAGGGTACGACAACTGTTTAGGGGGAGCGTACGTGTGAGGGCGCGGGGTAGTGTGAGCGTACGGGTTAGGATTAGGGAACGGGTGAGGGGAAGGCTTCGGGGAAGGGTCAGGGTTAGGGTTCTGGCTAGGGTTAGGGTTAGGCGACGGGGACGGTTTACGGTCCAGGTGAGGGGACGACAACTGTTTAGGGGGAGCGTACGTGTGAGGGCGCGGGTTAGTGTGAGCGTACGGCTTAGGATTAGGGGACGGGTGAGGGGAAGGCTTCGGGGAAGGGTTAGGGTTAGGGTTCGGGCTAGGGTTAGTCTTAGGGGACGGGGACCGTTTAGGGTCCAGGTGAGGGTACGACAACAGTTGAGGGGGAGCGTACGTGTGAGGGCGCGGGTTACTGTGAGCTTACAGGTTAGGATTAGGGGACGGGTGAGGGGAAGGCATCGGGGAAGGGTTAAGGTAAGGGATAGGGTTCGGGTTAGGGTTAGGGGACGGGGACGGTTTAGGGTCCAGGTGAGGGTACGACAACGGTTTAGGGGGAGCATACGTGTGAGGGCGCGGGTTAGTGTGAGCGTACGGGTTAGGATTACTTGTCGGGTGAGGCGAAGGCTTCGAGGAAGGGTTAGGGTTAGGGTTCGGTGTAGGGTTAGGGGACGGTGACGGGGACGGTTTAGGGTCCAGGTGAGGGTACGACAACGGTTTAGGGGGAGCGTACGTGTGAGGGCTCGGGTTAGTGTGAGCGTACGGTTTAGGATTAGGGGACGAGTGAGGGGAAGGCTTCGCGGAAGTGTTAGGGTTATGGTTCGGGCTAGGGTTAGGGTTAGGGGACGGGGACGGTTTAGGGTCCAGGTGAGGGTACGACAACGGTTGAGGGGGAGCGTACGTGTGAGGGCGCGGGTTAGTGTGAGCGTACGGTTTAGGATTAGGGGACGGGTGAGGGGAAGGTTTCGGGGAAGGGTTAGGGTTAGGGTTCGGGCTAGGGTTAGGGTTAGGGGACAGGGACGGTTTAGGGTCCAGGTGAGGGTACGACAACGGTTTAGGGGGAGCATACGTGTGAGGGCGCGGGTTAGTGTGAGCGTACGGGTTAGGATTAGGGGACGGGTGAGGGGAAGGCTTTGGGGAAGTGTTAGGGTTAGGGTTCGGGCTAGGGTTAGGGTTATTGGAGGGGGACGGTTTAGGGTCCAGGTGAGGGTACGACAACGGTTTAGGGGGAGCGTACGTGTGAGGGCCTGGATTAGTGTGAGCGTACGGGTTAGGATTAGGGGACGGGTGAGGGGAAGGCTTCGGGGAAGGGTTAGGTTTAGGGTTCGGGCTAGGGTTAGGGTTAGGGGACGGGGACGGTTTAGGGTCCAGCTGAGGGTACGAGAACGGTTTAGGGGGAGCGTACGTGTGAGGCCCTGGGTTAGTGTGAGCGTACGGGTTAGGATTAGGGGCCGGGTGAGCGGAAGGCTTTGGGGAAGGGTTAGGGTTTGGGTTCAGGCTGTGGATAGGGTTAGGGGACGGGGACGGTTTAGGGTCCAGGTGAGGGTACGACAACGGTTCGGGGGAGCGTACGTGTGAGGGCTCGGGTTAGTGTGAGCGTACGGGTTAGGATTAGCGGACGGGTGAGGGGAAGGCTTCGGGGAAGGGTTAGGGTTAGGGTTGGGGCTAGGGTTAGGGTTAGGGGACGGGGACGGTTTCGGGTCCAGGTGAGGGTACGACAACGGTTTAGGGGGAGCGTACGTGTGAGGGCGCGGGTTAGTGTGAGCGTACGGGTTAGGATTAGGGGACGGGTGAGGGGAAGGCTTCGGGGAAGGGTTAGGGGTTAGGGTTCGGGCTAGGGTTAGGGTTATTGGAGGGGGACGGTTTAGGGTCCAGGTGAGGGTACGACAACGGTTTAGGGGGAGCGTACGTGTGAGGGCCTGGATTAGTGTGAGCGTACGGGTTAGGATTAGGGGACGGGTGAGGGGAAGGCTTCGGGGAAGGGTTAGGTTTAGGGTTCGGGCTAGGGTTAGGGTTAGGGGACGGGGACGGTTTAGGGTCCAGCTGAGGGTACGAGAACGGTTTAGGGGGAGCGTACGTGTGAGGCCCTGGGTTAGTGTGAGCGTACGGGTTAGGATTAGGGGCCGGGTGAGCGGAAGGCTTTGGGGAAGGGTTAGGGTTTGGGTTCAGGCTATGGATAGGGTTAGGGGACGGGGACGGTTTAGGGTCCAGGTGAGGGTACGACAACGGTTCGGGGGAGCGTACGTGTGAGGGCTCGGGTTAGTGTGAGCGTACGGGTTAGGATTAGCGGACGGGTGAGGGGAAGGCTTCGGGGAAGGGTTAGGGTTAGGGTTGGGGCTAGGGTTAGGGTTAGGGGACGGGGACGGTTTCGGGTCCAGGTGAGGGTACGACAACGGTTTAGGGGGAGCGTACGTGTGAGGGCGCGGGTTAGTGTGAGCGTACGGGTTAGGATTAGGGGACGGGTGAGGGGAAGGCTTCGGGGAAGGGTTAGGGGTTAGGGTTCGGGCTAGGGTTAGGGTTAGGGGACGGGGACGTTTTAGGGTCCATGTGAGGGTACGACAACGGTTTAGGGGGAGCGTACGTGTGAGGGTGCGGGTTAGTGTGAGCGTACGGTTTAGGATTAGGGGACGGGTGAGGGGAAGGCTTTGGGGAAGGGTTAGGGTTAGGGTTCGGTCTAGGGTTAGGGTTATTGGACGGGGACGATTTAGAGTCCAGGTGAGGGTACGACAACAGTTTAGGGGGAGCGTACGTGTGACGGCGCGGGTTAGTGTGAGCGTACGGGTTAGGATTAGCGGACGGGAGAGGGGAAGGCTTCGGGGAAGGGTTAGGGTTAGGGTTCGGGCTAGGGTTAGGGTTATGGGACGGGGACGGTTTAGGGTCCAGGTGAGGGTACGACAACGGTTTATGGGTAGCGTACGTGTGAGAGCGCGGGTTAGTGTGAGCGTACGGGTTAGGATTAGGGGACGGGTGAGGGTAAGGCTTCGGGGAAGGGTTAGGGGTTAGGGTTCGGGCTAGGGTTAGGGTTAGGGGACGGGGACGTTTTAGGGTCCAGGTGAGGGTACGACAACGGTTTAGGGGGAGCGTACGTGTGAGGGTGCGGGTTAGTGTGAGCGTACGGTTTAGGATTAGGGGACGGGTGAGGGGAAGGCTTTGGGGAAGGGTTAGGGTTAGGGTTCGGTCTAGGGTTAGGGTTATTGGACGGGGACGATATAGGGTCCAGGTGAGGGTACGACAACAGTTTAGGGGGAGCGTACGTGTGACGGCGCGGGTTAGTGTGAGCGTACGGGTTAGGATTAGGGGACGGGTGAGGGGAAGGCTTCGGGGAAGGGTTAGGGTTAGGGTTCGGGCTAAGGTTAGGGTTAGGGGACGGGGACGGTTTAAGGTCCAGGTGAGGGTACGACAACAGTTGAGGGGGAGCGTACGTGTGAGGGCGTGGGTTAGTTTGAGCGTACGGGTTAGGATTAGCGGACGGGTGAGGGGAAGGCTTCGGGGAAGGGTTAGGGTTAGGGTTCGGGCTAGGGTTAGGGTTAGGGGACGGGGACGGTTTAGGGTCCAGGTGAGGGTACGACAACGGTTTATGGGTAGCGTACGTGTGAGAGCGCGGGTTAGTGTGAGCGTACGGGTTAGGATTAGGGGACGGGTGAGGGTAAGGCTTCGGGGAAGGGTTAGGGGTTAGGGTTCGGGCTAGGGTTAGGGTTAGGGGACGGGGACGGTTTAGGGTCCAGGTGAGGGTACGACAACGGTGTAGGGGGAGCGTACGTGTGAGGGCGCGGGTTAGTGTGAGCGTACGGGTTAGGATTAGGGGACGGGTGAGGGGAAGGCTTCGGGGAAGGGTTAGGGTTAGGGTTCGGGCTAGGGTTAGGGTTAGGGGACGGGGACGGTTTAGGGTCCAGGTGAGGGTACAACAACGGTTTAGGGGGAGCATACATGTGAGGGCGCGGGTTAGTGTGAGCGAACGGGTTAGGATTAGGGGACGGGTGAGGGGAAGGCTTCGGGGAAGGGTTAGGGTTAGGGTTCGGGCTAGGGTTAGGGTGTGGGATGGGGACGGTTTAGGGTCCAGGTGAGGGTACGACAACGGTTTAGGGGGAGCGTACGTGTGAGGGCGCGGGTTAGTGTGAGCGTATGTGTTAGGATTAGGGGACGGGTGAGGGGAAGGCTTCGGGGAAGGGTTAGGATTAGGGTTCGGGCTAGAGTTAGGGTTAGGGGATGGGGATGGTTTAGGGTCCAGGTGAGGGTACGACAACGGTTTAGTTGGAGCGTATGTGTGAGAGCGCGAGTTAGTGTGAGCGTACGGGTTAGGATTAGGGGACGGGTGAGGGGAAGGCTTCGGGGAAGGGTTAGGGTTAGGGTTCGGGCTAGGGTTAGGGTTAGGGGACGGGGACGGTTTAGGGTCCAGGTGAGGCTACGACAACGGTTGAGGGGGAGCGTACGTGTGAGGGCGCAGGTTAGTGTGAGCGTACGGGTTAGGATTAGGGGACGGGTGAGGGGAAGGCTTCGGGGAAGGTATAGGGTTAGGGTTCGGGCTAGGGTTAGGGTTAGGGGACGGGGACGGTTTAGGGTCCAGGTGAGGCTACGACAACGGTTGAGGTGGAGCGAACGTGTGAGGGCGCAGGTTAGTGTGAGCGTACGGGTTAGGATTAGGGGACGGGTGAGGGGAAGGCTTCGGGGAAGTGTTAGGGTTAGGGTTCGGGCTAGGGTTAGGGTTAGGGGACGGGGACGGTTTAGGGTCCAGGTGAGGGTACGACAACTGTTTAGGGGGAGCGTACGTGTGAGGTCACGGGGTAGTGTGAGCGTACGGGTTAGGATTAGGGAACGGGTGAGAGGAAGGCTTCGGGGAAGGGTCAGGGTTAGGGTTCTGGCTAGGGTTAGGGTTAGGGGACGGGGACGGTTTAGGGTCCAGGTGAGGGGACGACAACGGTTTAGGGGGAGCGTATGTTGGAGGGCGCGGGTTAGTGTGAGCGTACGGGTTAGGATTAGGGGACGGGTGAAGCGAAGGCTTCGGCGAAGGGTTAGGGTTAGGGTTCGGGCTAGGGTTAGTGTTAGGTGACGGGGACGGTTTAGGGTCCAGGTGAGGCTACGACAACGATTGAGGGAGAGCGTACGTGTGAGGGCGCGGGTTAGTGTGAGCATACGGGTTAGGATTATGGGACGGGTGAGGGGAAGGCTTCGAGGAAGGGTTAGGGTTAGGGTTCGGGCTAGGGTTAGGGTTAGGGGACGGGGATGGGGACCTTTTAGGGTCCACGTGAGGGTACGACAACGGTTTAGGGGAGCGTACGTGTGAGGGGGCGGGTTAGTGTGAGCGTACGGGTTAGGATTAGGGGACGTGTGAGGGGAAGGCTTGGGGGAAGGGTTAGGGTTAGGGTTCGGGCTAGGGTTAGGGTTAGGGGACGGGGACGGTTTAGGGTCCAGGTGAGGGTACGACAACGGTTTAGGGGGAGCGTATGTGTGAGGGCACGAGTTAGTGTGAGCGTACGGGTTAGGATTAGGGGACGGGTGAGGGGAAGGCTTCGGGGAAGGGTTAGGGTTAGGGTTCGGGCTAGGGTTAGGGTTAGGTGACGGGGACGGTTTAGGGTCCAGGTGAGGCTACGACAACGGTTGAGGGGGAGCGTACGTGTGAGGGCGCGGGTTAGTGTGAGCGTACGGGTTAGGATTAGGGGACGGGTGAGGGGAAGGCTTCGGGGAAGGGTTAGGGTTAGGGTTCGGGTTAGGGTTAGGGGACGGGAACGGTTTAGGGTCCAGGTGAGGGTACGACAACGGTTTAGGGGGAGCGTACATGTGAGGGCGCGGGTTAGTGTGAGCGTACGTGTTAGGATTAGTGGACGGGTGAGGGGAAGGCTTTGGGGAAGGGTTAGGGTTAGGATTCGGGCTAGGGTTAGGGTTAGGGGACGGGGACGGTTTAGGATCCAGGTGAGGGTATGACAACGGTTTAGGTGGAGCGTACGTGTGAGGGCGCGGGTTAGTGTGAGCGTACGGGTTAGGATTAGGGGACGGGTGAGGGGAAGGCTTCGGGGAAGGGTTAGGGTTAGGGTTCGGGCTAGGGTTAGGGTTAGGGGACGGGGACGGTTTACGGTCCAGGTGAGGGTACGACAACGGTTTAGGAGGAGCGTACGTTTGAGGGCGCGGGTTAGTGTGAGAGTACGGGTTAGGATTAGGGGACCGGTGAGGGGAAGGCTTCGGGGAAGTGTTAGAGTTAGGGTTCGGGCCAAGGTTAGGGTTAGGGGACGGGGACGGGGATCTTTTAGGGTCCACGTGAGGGTACGACAACGGTTTAGGGGAGCGTACGTGTGAGGGCGCGGGTTAGTGTGAGCGTACGGGTTAGGATTAGGGGACGTGTGAGGGGAAGGCTTGGGGGAAGGGTTAGGGTTAGGGTTCGGGCTAGGGTTAGGGTTAGGGGACGGGGACGGTTTAGGGTCCAGGTGAGGGTACGACAACGGTTTAGGGGGAGCGTATGTGTGAGGGCGCGAGTTAGTGTGAGCGTACGGGTTAGGATTAGGGGACGGGTGAGGGGAAGGCTTTGGGGAAGGGTTAGGGTTAGGGTTCGGGCTAGGGTTAGGGTTAGGGGATGGGGACGGTTTAGGGTCCAGGTGAGGCTACGGCAACGGTTGAGGGGGAGCGTACGTGTGAGGGCGCAGGTTAGTGTGAACGTACGGGTTAGGATTAGGGGACGGGTGAGGGGAAGGCTTCGGGGAAGGGCTAGGGTTAGGGTTCGGGCTAGGGTTAGGGTTAGGGGACGGGGACGGTTTAGGGTCCAGGTGAGGGTATGACAACGGTTTAGGGGGAGCGTACGTGTGAGGGCGCGGGTTAGTGTGAGCGTACAGGTTAGGATTAGGGGACGGTTGAGGGGAAGGCTTGGGGGAAGGGTTAGGGTTAGGGTTCGGGCTAGGGTTAGGGTTAGGGGACGGGGACGGTTTAGGGTCCAGGTGAGGGTACGACAATGATTTAGGGGGAGCGTACGTGTGAGGGCGCGGGTTAGTGTGAGCGTACGGGTTAGCATTAGGGGACGGGTGAGGGGAAGGCTTCGGGGAAGGGTTAGGGTTATGGTTCGGGCTAGGGTTAGGTTTAGGGGACGGGGACGGTTTAGGGTCCAGGTGAGGGTACGACAACGGTTTAGGGGGAGTGTACATGTGAGGGTGCGGTTAGTGTGAGCCTACGGGTTAGGTTTAGGGTACGGGTGAGGGGAAGGCTTCGGGGAAGGGTTAGGGATAGGGTTCGGGTTAGGGTTAGGGGACGGGGACGGTTTAGGGTCCAGGTGAGGGTACGACAACGGTTTAGGAGGAGCGTACGTTTGAGGGCGCGGGTTAGTGTGAGAGTACGGGTTAGGATTAGGGGACGGGTGAGGGGAAGGCTTCGGGGAAGTGTTAGGGTTAGGGTTCGGGCTAAGGTTAGGGTTAGGGGACGGGGACGGGGACCTTTTACGGTCCAGGTGAGGGTACGACAACGGTTTAGGGGGAGCGTACGTGTGAGGGCGCGGGTTAGTGTGAGCGTACGGGTTAGGATTAGGGGACGGTTGAGGGGAAGGCTTCCGGGAAGGGTTAGGGTTAGGGTTCGGACTAGGGCTGGGTTCGGGCTAGGGTTAGGGTTAGGGGACAGGGACGGTTTAGGGTCCAAGTGAGGGTACGACAACGGTTTAGGGGGAGCGTACGTGTGAGGGATCGGGTTAGTGTGAGCGTACGGTTTAGGATTAGGGGACGAGTGAGGGGAAGGCTTCGCGGAAGAGTTAGGGTTATGGTTCGGGCTAGGGTTAGGGTTAGGGGACGGGGACGGTTTAGGGTCCAGGTGAGGGTACGACAACGGTTGAGCGGGAGCGTACGTGTGAGGGCGCGGGTTAGTGTGAGCGTACGGGTTAGGATTAGGGGACGGGTGAGGGGAAGGCTTTGGGGAAGTGTTAGGGTTAGGGTTCGGGCTAGGGTTAGGGTTATTGGAGGGGGACGGTTTAGGGTCCAGGTGAGGGTACGACAACGGTTTAGGGGGAGCGTACGTGTGAGGGCGTGGATTAGTGTGAGCGTACGGGTTAGGATTAGGGGACGGGTGAGGGGAAGGCTTCGGGGAAGGGTTAGGTTTAGGGTTCGGGCTAGGGTTAGGGTTAGGGGACGGGGACGGTTTAGGGTCCAGCTGAGGGTGCGACAACGGTTTAGGGGGAGCGTACGTGTGAGGCCCTGGGTTAGTGTGAGCGTACGGGTTAGGATTAGGGGCCGGGTGAGCGGAAGGCTTTGGGGAAGGGTTAGGGTTTGGGTTCAGGCTATGGATAGGGTTAGGGGACGGGGACGGTTTAGGGTCCAGGTGAGGGTACGACAACGGTTCGGGGGAGCGTACGTGTGAGGGCTCGGGTTAGTGTGAGCGTACGGGTTAGGATTAGGGGACGGGTGAGGGGAAGGCTTCGGGGCAGTGTTAGGGTTAGGGTTCGGGCTAAGGTTAGGGTTAGGGGACGGGGACGGTTTAGGGTCCAGGTGAGGGTACGACAACAGTTGAGGGGGAGCGTACGTGTGAGGGTATGGGTTAGTTTGAGCGTACGGGTTAGGATTAGCGGACGGGTGAGGGGAAGGCTTCGGGGAAGGGTTAGGGTTAGGGTTGGGGCTAGGGTTAGGGTTAGGGGACGGGGACGGTTTCGGGTCCAGGTGAGGGTACGACAACGGTTTAGGGGGAGCGTACGTGTGAGGGCGTGGGTTAGTGTGAGCGTATGTGTTAGGATTAGGGGACGGGTGAGGGGAAGGCTTCGGGGAAGGGTTAGGATTAGGGTTCGGGCTAGAGTTAGGGTTAGGGGATGGGGATGGTTTAGGGTCCAGGTGAGGGTACGACAACGGTTTAGGGGGAGCGTATGTGTGAGGGCGCGAGTTAGTGTGAGCGTACGGGTTAGGATTAGGGGACGGGTGAGGGGAAGGCTTCGGGGAAGGGTTAGGGTTAGGGTTCGGGCTAGGGTTAGGGTTAGGGGACGGGGACGGTTTAGGGTCCAGGTGAGGCTACGACAACGGTTGAGGGGGAGCGTACGTGTGAGGGCGCAGGTTAGTGTGAGCGTACGGGTTAGGATTAGGGGACGGGTGAGGGGAAGGCTTCGGGGAAGGTATAGGGTTAGGGTTCGGGCTAGGGTTAGGGTTAGGGGACGGGGACGGTTTAGGGTCCAGGTGAGGCTACGACAACGGTTGAGGTGGAGCGAACGTGTGAGGGCGCAGGTTAGTGTGAGCGTACGGGTTAGGATTAGGGGACGGGTGAGGGGAAGGGTTCGGGGAAGGGTTAGGGTTAGGGTTCGGGCTAGGGTTAGGGTTAGGGGACGGGGACGGTTTAGGGTCCAGGTGAGGGTACGACAACTGTTTAGGGGGAGCGTACGTGTGAGGGCGCGGGGTAGTGTGAGCGTACGGGTTAGGATTAGGGAACGGGTGAGAGGAAGGCTTCGGGGAAGGGTCAGGGTTAGGGTTCTGGCTAGGGTTAGGGTTAGGGGACGGGGACGGTTTAGGGTCCAGGTGAGGGGACGACAACGGTTTAGGGGGAGCGTATGTGGGAGGGCGCGGGTTAGTGTGAGCGTACGGGTTAGGATTAGGGGACGGGTGAAGCGAAGGCTTCGGCGAAGGGTTAGGGTTAGGGTTCGGGCTAGGGTTAGTGTTAGGTGACGGGGACGGTTTAGGGTCCAGGTGAGGCTACGACAACGATTGAGGGAGAGCGTACGTGTGAGGGCGCGGGTTAGTGTGAGCATACGGGTTAGGATTATGGGACGGGTGAGGGGAAGGCTTCGAGGAAGGGTTAGGGTTAGGGTTCGGGCTAGGGTTAGGGTTAGGGGACGGGGACGGTTTAGGGTCCAGCTGAGGGTACGACAACGGTTTAGGGGGAGCGTACGTGTGAGGCCCTGGGTTAGTGTGAGCGTACGGGTTAGGATTAGGGCCGGGTGAGCGGAAGGCTTTGGGGAAGTGTTAGGGTTAGGGTTCGGGCTAGGGTTAGGGTTATTGGAGGGGGACGGTTTAGGGTCCAGGTGAGGGTACGACAACGGTTTAGGGGGAGCGTACGTGTGAGGGCCTGGATTAGTGTGAGCGTACGGGTTAGGATTAGGGGACGGGTGAGGGGAAGGCTTCGGGGAAGGGTTAGGTTTAGGGTTCGGGCTAGGGTTAGGGTTAGGGGACGGGGACGGTTTAGGGTCCAGCTGAGGGTACGACAACGGTTTAGGGGGAGCGTACGTGTGAGGCCCTGGGTTAGTGTGAGCGTACGGGTTAGGATTAGGGGCCGGGTGAGCGGAAGGCTTTGGGGAAGGGTTAGGGTTTGGGTTCAGGCTATGGATAGGGTTAGGGGACGGGGACGGTTTAGGGTCCAGGTGAGGGTACGACAACGGTTCGGGGGAGCGTACGTGTGAGGGCTCGGGTTAGTGTGAGCGTACGGGTTAGGATTAGGGGACGGGTGAGGGGAAGGCTTCGGGGCAGTGTTAGGGTTAGGGTTCGGGCTAAGGTTAGGGTTAGGGGACGGGGACGGTTTAGGGTCCAGGTGAGGGCACGACAACAGTTGAGGGGGAGCGTACGTGTGAGGGTATGGGTTAGTTTGAGCGTACGGGTTAGGATTAGCGGACGGGTGAGGGGAAGGCTTCGGGGAAGGGTTAGGGTTAGGGTTGGGGCTAGGGTTAGGGTTAGGGGACGGGGACGGTTTAGGGTCCAGGTGAGGGTACGACAACGGTTTAGGGGGAGCGTACGTGTGAGGGCGCGGGTTAGTGTGAGCGTACTGGTTAGGATTAGGGGACGGGTGAGGGGAAGGCTTCGGGGAAGGGTTAGGGGTTAGGGTTCGGGCTAGGGTTAGGGTTAGGGGACGGGGACGTTTTAGGGTCCATGTGAGGGTACGACAACGGTTTAGGGGGAGCGTACGTGTGAGGGTGCGGGTTAGTGTGAGCGTACGGTTTAGGATTAGGGGACGGGTGAGGGGAAGGCTTTGGGGAAGGGTTAGGGTTAGGGTTCGGTCTAGGGTTAGGGTTATTGGACGGGGACGATTTAGGGTCCAGGTGAGGGTACGACAACAGTTTAGGGGGAGCGTACGTGTGACGGCGCGGGTTAGTGTGAGCGTACGGGTTAGGATTAGGGGACGGGTGAGGGGAAGGCTTCGGGGAAGGGTTAGGGTTAGGGTTCGGGCTAAGGTTAGGGTTAGGGGACGGGGACGGTTTAAGGTCCAGGTGAGGGTACGACAACAGTTGAGGGGGAGCGTACGTGTGAGGGCGTGGGTTAGTTTGAGCGTACGGGTTAGGATTAGCGGACGGGAGAGGGGAAGGCTTCGGGGAAGGGTTAGGGTTAGGGTTCGGGCTAGGGTTAGGGTTATGGGACGGGGACGGTTTAGGGTCCAGGTGAGGGTACGACAACGGTTTATGGGTAGCGTACGTGTGAGAGCGCGGGTTAGTGTGAGCGTACGGGTTAGGATTAGGGGACGGGTGAGGGTAAGGCTTCGGGGAAGGGTTAGGGGTTAGGGTTCGGGCTAGGGTTAGGGTTAGGGGACGGGGACGTTTTAGGGTCCAGGTGAGGGTACGACAACGGTTTAGGGGGAGCGTACGTGTGAGGGTGCGGGTTAGTGTGAGCGTACGGTTTAGGATTAGGGGACGGGTGAGGGGAAGGCTTTGGGGAAGGGTTAGGGTTAGGGTTCGGTCTAGGGTTAGGGTTATTGGACGGGGACGATTTAGGGTCCAGGTGAGGGTACGACAACAGTTTAGGGGGAGCGTACGTGTGACGGCGCGGGTTAGTGTGAGCGTACGGGTTAGGATTAGGGGACGGGTGAGGGGAAGGCTTCGGGGAAGGGTTAGGGTTAGGGTTCGGGCTAAGGTTAGGGTTAGGGGACGGGGACGGTTTAAGGTCCAGGTGAGGGTACGACAACAGTTGAGGGGGAGCGTACGTGTGAGGGCGTGGGTTAGTTTGAGCGTACGGGTTAGGATTAGCGGACGGGTGAGGGGAAGGCTTCGGGGAAGGGTTAGGGTTAGGGTTCGGGCTAGGGTTAGGGTTAGGGGACGGGGACGGTTTAGGGTCCAGGTGAGGGTACGACAACGGTTTATGGGTAGCGTACGTGTGAGAGCGCGGGTTAGTGTGAGCGTACGGGTTAGGATTAGGGGACGGGTGAGGGTAAGGCTTCGGGGAAGGGTTAGGGGTTAGGGTTCGGGCTAGGGTTAGGGTTAGGGGACGGGGACGGTTTAGGGTCCAGGTGAGGGTACGACAACGGTGTAGGGGGAGCGTACGTGTGAGGGCGCGGGTTAGTGTGAGCGTACGGGTTAGGATTAGGGGACGGGTGAGGGGAAGGCTTCGGGGAAGGGTTAGGGTTAGGGTTCGGGCTAGGGTTAGGGTTAGGGGACGGGGACGGTTTAGGGTCCAGGTGAGGGTACAACAACGGTTTAGGGGGAGCATACGTGTGAGGGCGCGGGTTAGTGTGAGCGAACGGGTTAGGATTAGGGGACGGGTGAGGGGAAGGCTTCGGGGAAGGGTTAGGGTTAGGGTTCGGGCTAGGGTTAGGGTGTGGGATGGGGACGGTTTAGGGTCCAGGTGAGGGTACGACAACGGTTTAGGGGGAGCGTACGTGTGAGGGCGCGGGTTAGTGTGAGCGTATGTGTTAGGATTAGGGGACGGGTGAGGGGAAGGCTTCGGGGAAGGGTTAGGATTAGGGTTCGGGCTAGAGTTAGGGTTAGGGGATGGGGATGGTTTAGGGTCCAGGTGAGGGTACGACAACGGTTTAGTTGGAGCGTATGTGTGAGAGCGCGAGTTAGTGTGAGCGTACGGGTTAGGAATAGGGGACGGGTGAGGGGAAGGCTTCGGGGAAGGGTTAGGGTTAGGGTTCGGGCTAGGGTTAGGGTTAGGGGACGGGGACGGTTTAGGGTCCAGGTGAGGCTACGACAACGGTTGAGGGGGAGCGTACGTGTGAGGGCGCAGGTTAGTGTGAGCGTACGGGTTAGGATTAGGGGAAGGGTGAGGGGAAGGCTTCGGGGAAGGTATAGGGTTAGGGTTCGGGCTAGGGTTAGGGTTAGGGGACGGGGACGGTTTAGGGTCCAGGTGAGGCTACGACAACGGTTGAGGTGGAGCGAACGTGTGAGGGCGCAGGTTAGTGTGAGCGTACGGGTTAGGATTAGGGGACGGGTGAGGGGAAGGCTTCGGGGAAGTGTTAGGGTTAGGGTTCGGGCTAGGGTTAGGGTTAGGGGACGGGGACGGTTTAGGGTCCAGGTGAGGGTACGACAACTGTTTAGGGGGAGCGTACGTGTGAGGGCACGGGGTAGTGTGAGCGTACGGGTTAGGATTAGGGAACGGGTGAGAGGAAGGCTTCGGGGAAGGGTCAGGGTTAGGGTTCTGGCTAGGGTTAGGGTTAGGGGACGGGGACGGTTTAGGGTCCAGGTGAGGGGACGACAACGGTTTAGGGGGAGCGTATGTTGGAGGGCTCGGGTTAGTGTGAGCGTACGGGTTAGGATTAGGGGACGGGTGAGGGGAAGGCTTCGGGGAAGTGTTAGGGTTAGGGTTCGGGCTAAGGTTAGGGTTAGGGGACGGGGACGGTTTAGGGTCCAGGTGAGGGTACGACAACAGTTGAGGGGGAGCGTACGTGTGAGGGTATGGGTTAGTTTGAGCGTACGGGTTAGGATTAGCGGACGGGTGAGGGGAAGGCTTCGGGGAAGGGTTAGGGTTAGGGTTGGGGCTAGGGTTAGGGTTAGGGGACGGGGACGGTTTCGGGTCCAGGTGAGGGTACGACAACGGTTTAGGGGGAGCGTACGTGTGAGGGCGTGGGTTAGTGTGAGCGTATGTGTTAGGATTAGGGGACGGGTGAGGGGAAGGCTTCGGGGAAGGGTTAGGATTAGGGTTCGGGCTAGAGTTAGGGTTAGGGGATGGGGATGGTTTAGGGTCCAGGTGAGGGTACGACAACGGTTTAGGGGGAGCGTATGTGTGAGGGCGCGAGTTAGTGTGAGCGTACGGGTTAGGATTAGGGGACGGGTGAGGGGAAGGCTTCGGGGAAGGGTTAGGGTTAGGGTTCGGGCTAGGGTTAGGGTTAGGGGACGGGGACGGTTTAGGGTCCAGGTGAGGCTACGACAACGGTTGAGGGGGAGCGTACGTGTGAGGGCGCAGGTTAGTGTGAGCGTACGGGTTAGGATTAGGGGACGGGTGAGGGGAAGGCTTCGGGGAAGGTATAGGGTTAGGGTTCGGGCTAGGGTTAGGGTTAGGGGACGGGGACGGTTTAGGGTCCAGGTGAGGCTACGACAACGGTTGAGGTGGAGCGAACGTGTGAGGGCGCAGGTTAGTGTGAGCGTACGGGTTAGGATTAGGGGACGGGTGAGGGGAAGGGTTCGGGGAAGGGTTAGGGTTAGGGTTCGGGCTAGGGTTAGGGTTAGGGGACGGGGACGGTTTAGGGTCCAGGTGAGGGTACGACAACTGTTTAGGGGGAGCGTACGTGTGAGGGCGCGGGGTAGTGTGAGCGTACGGGTTAGGATTAGGGAACGGGTGAGAGGAAGGCTTCGGGGAAGGGTCAGGGTTAGGGTTCTGGCTAGGGTTAGGGTTAGGGGACGGGGACGGTTTAGGGTCCAGGTGAGGGGACGACAACGGTTTAGGGGGAGCGTATGTGGGAGGGCGCGGGTTAGTGTGAGCGTACGGGTTAGGATTAGGGGACGGGTGAAGCGAAGGCTTCGGCGAAGGGTTAGGGTTAGGGTTCGGGCTAGGGTTAGTGTTAGGTGACGGGGACGGTTTAGGGTCCAGGTGAGGCTACGACAACGATTGAGGGAGAGCGTACGTGTGAGGGCGCGGGTTAGTGTGAGCATACGAGTTAGGATTATGGGACGGGTGAGGGGAAGGCTTCGAGGAAGGGTTAGGGTTAGGGTTCGGGCTAGGGTTAGGGTTAGGGGACGGGGACGGTTTAGGGTCCAGCTGAGGGTACGACAACGGTTTAGGGGGAGCGTACGTGTGAGGCCCTGGGTTAGTGTGAGCGTACGGGTTAGGATTAGGGGCCGGGTGAGCGGAAGGCTTTGGGGAAGGGTTAGGGTTTGGGTTCAGGCTATGGATAGGGTTAGGGGACGGGGACGGTTTAGGGTCCAGGTGAGGGTACGACAACGGTTCGGGGGAGCGTACGTGTGAGGGCTCGGGTTAGTGTGAGCGTACGGGTTAGGATTAGGGGACGGGTGAGGGGAAGGCTTCGGGGCAGTGTTAGGGTTAGGGTTCGGGCTAAGGTTAGTGTTAGGGGACGGGGACGGTTTAGGGTCCAGGTGAGGGTACGACAACAGTTGAGGGGGAGCGTACGTGTGAGGGTATGGGTTAGTTTGAGCGTACGGGTTAGGATTAGCGGACGGGTGAGGGGAAGGCTTCGGGGAAGGGTTAGGGTTAGGGTTGGGGCTAGGGTTAGGGTTAGGGGACGGGGACGGTTTCGGGTCCAGGTGAGGGTACGACAACGGTTTAGGGGGAGCGTACGTGTGAGGGCGCGGGTTAGTGTGAGCGTACGGGTTAGGATTAGGGGACGGGTGAGGGGAAGGCTTCGGGGAAGGGTTAGGGGTTAGGGTTCGGGCTAGGGTTAGGGTTAGGGGACGGGGACGTTTTAGGGTCCATGTGAGGGTACGACAACGGTTTAGGGGGAGCGTACGTGTGAGGGTGCGGGTTAGTGTGAGCGTACGGTTTAGGATTAGGGGACGGGTGAGGGGAAGGCTTTGGGGAAGGGTTAGGGTTAGGGTTCGGTCTAGGGTTAGGGTTATTGGACGGGGACGATTTAGGGTCCAGGTGAGGGTACGACAACAGTTTAGGGGGAGCGTACGTGTGACGGCGCGGGTTAGTGTGAGCGTACGGGTTAGGATTAGGGGACGGGTGAGGGGAAGGCTTCGGGGAAGGGTTAGGGTTAGGGTTCGGGCTAAGGTTAGGGTTAGGGGACGGGGACGGTTTAAGGTCCAGGTGAGGGTACGACAACAGTTGAGGGGGAGCGTACGTGTGAGGGCGTGGGTTAGTTTGAGCGTACGGGTTAGGATTAGCGGACGGGTGAGGGGAAGGCTTCGGGGAAGGGTTAGGGTTAGGGTTCGGGCTAGGGTTAGGGTTAGGGGACGGGGACGGTTTAGGGTCCAGGTGAGGGTACGACAACGGTTTATGGGTAGCGTACGTGTGAGAGCGCGGGTTAGTGTGAGCGTACGGGTTAGGATTAGGGGACGGGTGAGGGTAAGGCTTCGGGGAAGGGTTAGGGGTTAGGGTTCGGGCTAGGGTTAGGGTTAGGGGACGGGGACGGTTTAGGGTCCAGGTGAGGGTACGACAACGGTGTAGGGGGAGCGTACGTGTGAGGGCGCGGGTTAGTGTGAGCGTACGGGTTAGGATTAGGGGACGGGTGAGGGGAAGGCTTCGGGGAAGGGTTAGGGTTAGGGTTCGGGCTAGGGTTAGGGTTAGGGGACGGGGACGGTTTAGGGTCCAGGTGAGGGTACAACAACGGTTTAGGGGGAGCATACGTGTGAGGGCGCGGGTTAGTGTGAGCGAACGGGTTAGGATTAGGGGACGGGTGAGGGGAAGGCTTCGGGGAAGGGTTAGGGTTAGGGTTCGGGCTAGGGTTAGGGTGTGGGATGGGGACGGTTTAGGGTCCAGGTGAGGGTACGACAACGGTTTAGGGGGAGCGTACGTGTGAGGGCGCGGGTTAGTGTGAGCGTATGTGTTAGGATTAGGGGACGGGTGAGGGGAAGGCTTCGGGGAAGGGTTAGGATTAGGGTTCGGGCTAGAGTTAGGGTTAGGGGATGGGGATGGTTTAGGGTCCAGGTGAGGGTACGACAACGGTTTAGTTGGAGCGTATGTGTGAGAGCGCGAGTTAGTGTGAGCGTACGGGTTAGGAATAGGGGACGGGTGAGGGGAAGGCTTCGGGGAAGGGTTAGGGTTAGGGTTCGGGCTAGGGTTAGGGTTAGGGGACGGGGACGGTTTAGGGTCCAGGTGAGGCTACGACAACGGTTGAGGGGGAGCGTACGTGTGAGGGCGCAGGTTAGTGTGAGCGTACGGGTTAGGATTAGGGGAAGGGTGAGGGGAAGGCTTCGGGGAAGGTATAGGGTTAGGGTTCGGGCTAGGGTTAGGGTTAGGGGACGGGGACGGTTTAGGGTCCAGGTGAGGCTACGACAACGGTTGAGGTGGAGCGAACGTGTGAGGGCGCAGGTTAGTGTGAGCGTACGGGTTAGGATTAGGGGACGGGTGAGGGGAAGGCTTCGGGGAAGTGTTAGGGTTAGGGTTCGGGCTAGGGTTAGGGTTAGGGGACGGGGACGGTTTAGGGTCCAGGTGAGGGTACGACAACTGTTTAGGGGGAGCGTACGTGTGAGGGCACGGGGTAGTGTGAGCGTACGGGTTAGGATTAGGGAACGGGTGAGAGGAAGGCTTCGGGGAAGGGTCAGGGTTAGGGTTCTGGCTAGGGTTAGGGTTAGGGGACGGGGACGGTTTAGGGTCCAGGTGAGGGGACGACAACGGTTTAGGGGGAGCGTATGTTGGAGGGCTCGGGTTAGTGTGAGCGTACGGGTTAGGATTAGGGGACGGGTGAGGGGAAGGCTTCGGGGAAGTGTTAGGGTTAGGGTTCGGGCTAAGGTTAGGGTTAGGGGACGGGGACGGTTTAGGGTCCAGGTGAGGGTACAACAACAGTTGAGGGGGAGCGTACGTGTGAGGGTATGGGTTAGTTTGAGCGTACGGGTTAGGATTAGCGGACGGGTGAGGGGAAGGCTTCGGGGAAGGGTTAGGGTTAGGGTTGGGGCTAGGGTTAGGGTTAGGGGACGGGGACGGTTTCGGGTCCAGGTGAGGGTACGACAACGGTTTAGGGGGAGCGTACGTGTGAGGGCGTGGGTTAGTGTGAGCGTATGTGTTAGGATTAGGGGACGGGTGAGGGGAAGGCTTCGGGGAAGGGTTAGGATTAGGGTTCGGGCTAGAGTTAGGGTTAGGGGATGGGGATGGTTTAGGGTCCAGGTGAGGGTACGACAACGGTTTAGGGGGAGCGTATGTGTGAGGGCGCGAGTTAGTGTGAGCGTACGGGTTAGGATTAGGGGACGGGTGAGGGGAAGGCTTCGGGGAAGGGTTAGGGTTAGGGTTCGGGCTAGGGTTAGGGTTAGGGGACGGGGACGGTTTAGGGTCCAGGTGAGGCTACGACAACGGTTGAGGGGGAGCGTACGTGTGAGGGCGCAGGTTAGTGTGAGCGTACGGGTTAGGATTAGGGGACGGGTGAGGGGAAGGCTTCGGGGAAGGTATAGGGTTAGGGTTCGGGCTAGGGTTAGGGTTAGGGGACGGGGACGGTTTAGGGTCCAGGTGAGGCTACGACAACGGTTGAGGTGGAGCGAACGTGTGAGGGCGCAGGTTAGTGTGAGCGTACGGGTTAGGATTAGGGGACGGGTGAGGGGAAGGGTTCGGGGAAGGGTTAGGGTTAGGGTTCGGGCTAGGGTTAGGGTTAGGGGACGGGGACGGTTTAGGGTCCAGGTGAGGGTACGACAACTGTTTAGGGGGAGCGTACGTGTGAGGGCGCGGGGTAGTGTGAGCGTACGGGTTAGGATTAGGGAACGGGTGAGAGGAAGGCTTCGGGGAAGGGTCAGGGTTAGGGTTCTGGCTAGGGTTAGGGTTAGGGGACGGGGACGGTTTAGGGTCCAGGTGAGGGGACGACAACGGTTTAGGGGGAGCGTATGTGGGAGGGCGCGGGTTAGTGTGAGCGTACGGGTTAGGATTAGGGGACGGGTGAAGCGAAGGCTTCGGCGAAGGGTTAGGGTTAGGGTTCGGGCTAGGGTTAGTGTTAGGTGACGGGGACGGTTTAGGGTCCAGGTGAGGCTACGACAACGATTGAGGGAGAGCGTACGTGTGAGGGCGCGGGTTAGTGTGAGCATACGAGTTAGGATTATGGGACGGGTGAGGGGAAGGCTTCGAGGAAGGGTTAGGGTTAGGGTTCGGGCTAGGGTTAGGGTTAGGGGACGGGGACGGTTTAGGGTCCAGCTGAGGGTACGACAACGGTTTAGGGGGAGCGTACGTGTGAGGCCCTGGGTTAGTGTGAGCGTACGGGTTAGGATTAGGGGCCGGGTGAGCGGAAGGCTTTGGGGAAGGGTTAGGGTTTGGGTTCAGGCTATGGATAGGGTTAGGGGACGGGGACGGTTTAGGGTCCAGGTGAGGGTACGACAACGGTTCGGGGGAGCGTACGTGTGAGGGCTCGGGTTAGTGTGAGCGTACGGGTTAGGATTAGGGGACGGGTGAGGGGAAGGCTTCGGGGCAGTGTTAGGGTTAGGGTTCGGGCTAAGGTTAGTGTTAGGGGACGGGGACGGTTTAGGGTCCAGGTGAGGGTACGACAACAGTTGAGGGGGAGCGTACGTGTGAGGGTATGGGTTAGTTTGAGCGTACGGGTTAGGATTAGCGGACGGGTGAGGGGAAGGCTTCGGGGAAGGGTTAGGGTTAGGGTTGGGGCTAGGGTTAGGGTTAGGGGACGGGGACGGTTTCGGGTCCAGGTGAGGGTACGACAACGGTTTAGGGGGAGCGTACGTGTGAGGGCGCGGGTTAGTGTGAGCGTACGGGTTAGGATTAGGGGACGGGTGAGGGGAAGGCTTCGGGGAAGGGTTAGGGGTTAGGGTTCGGGCTAGGGTTAGGGTTAGGGGACGGGGACGTTTTAGGGTCCATGTGAGGGTACGACAACGGTTTAGGGGGAGCGTACGTGTGAGGGTGCGGGTTAGTGTGAGCGTACGGTTTAGGATTAGGGGACGGGTGAGGGGAAGGCTTCGGGGAAGGGTTAGGGTTAGGGTTCGGGCTAAGGTTAGGGTTAGGGGACGGGGACGGTTTAAGGTCCAGGTGAGGGTACGACAACAGTTGAGGGGGAGCGTACGTGTGAGGGCGTGGGTTAGTTTGAGCGTACGGGTTAGGATTAGCGGACGGGAGAGGGGAAGGCTTCGGGGAAGTGTTAGGGTTAGGGTTCGGGCTAGGGTTAGGGTTAGGTGACGGGGACGGTTTAGGGTCCAGGTGAGGGTACGACAACGGTTTAGGGGGAGCGTACGTGTGAGGGCGCGGGTTAGTGTGAGCGTATGTGTTAGGATTAGGGGACGGGTGAGGGGAAGGCTTCGGGGAAGGGTTAGGATTAGGGTTCGGGCTAGAGTTAGGGTTAGGGGATGGGGATGGTTTAGGGTCCAGGTGAGGGTACGACAACGGTTTAGGGGGAGCGTATGTGTGAGGGCGCGAGTTAGTGTGAGCGTACGGGTTAGGATTAGGGGACGGGTGAGGGGAAGGCTTCGGGGAAGGGTTAGGGTTAGGGTTCGGGCTAGGGTTAGGGTTAGGGGACGGGGACGGTTTAGGGTCCAGGTGAGGCTACGACAACGGTTGAGGGGGAGCGTACGTGGGAGGGCGCAGGTTAGTGTGAGCGTACGGGTTAGGATTAGGGGACGGGTGAGGGGAAGGCTTCGGGGAAGGTATAGGGTTAGGGTTCGGGCTAGGGTTAGGGTTAGGGGACGGGGACGGTTTAGGGTCCAGGTGAGGCTACGACAACGGTTGAGGTGGAGCGAACGTGTGAGGGCGCAGGTTAGTGTGAGCGTACGGGTTAGGATTAGGGGACGGGTGAGGGGAAGGCTTCGGGGAAGGGTTAGGGTTAGGGTTCGGGCTAGGGTTAGGGTTAGGGGACGGGGACGGTTTAGGGTCCAGGTGAGGGTACGACAACTGTTTAGGGGGAGCGTACGTGTGAGGGCGCGGGGTAGTGTGAGCGTACGGGTTAGGATTAGGGAACGGGTGAGAGGAAGGCTTCGGGGAAGGGTCAGGGTTAGGGTTCTGGCTAGGGTTAGGGTTAGGGGACGGGGACGGTTTAGGGTCCAGGTGAGGGTACGACAACTGTTTAGGGGGAGCGTACGTGTGAGGGCGCGGGTTAGTGTGAGCGTACGGGTTAGGATTAGGGGACGGGTGAGGGGAAGGCTTCGGGGAAGGGTTAGGGTTAGGGTTCGGGTTAGGGTTAGGGGACGGGAACGGTTTAGGGTCCAGGTGAGGGTACGACAACGGTTTAGGGGGAGCGTACATGTGAGGGCGCGGGTTAGTGTGAGCGTACGTGTTAGGATTAGTGGACGGGTGAGGGGAAGGCTTTGGGGAAGGGTTAGGGTTAGGGTTCGGGCTAGGGTTAGGGTTAGGGGACGGGGACGGTTTAGGATCCAGGTGAGGGTATGACAACGGTTTAGGTGGAGCGTACGTGTGAGGGCGCGGGTTAGTGTGAGCATACGGGTTAGGATTAGGGGACGGGTGAGGGGAAGGCTTCGGGGAAGGGTTAGGGTTAGGGTTCGGGCTAGGGTTAGGGTTAGGGGACGGGGACGGTTTACGGTCCAGGTGAGGGGACGACAACGGTTTAGGAGGAGCGTACGTTTGAGGGCGCGGGTTAGTGTGAGAGTACGGGTTAGGATTAGGGGACCGGTGAGGGGAAGGCTTCGGGGAAGTGTTAGAGTTAGGGTTCGGGCCAAGGTTAGGGTTAGGGGACGGGGACGGGGATCTTTTAGGGTCCACGTGAGGGTACGACAACGGTTTAGGGGAGCGTACGTGTGAGGGCGCGGGTTAGTGTGAGCGTACGGGTTAGGATTAGGGGACGTGTGAGGGGAAGGCTTGGGGGAAGGGTTAGGGTTAGGGTTCGGGCTAGGGTTAGGGTTAGGGGACGGGGACGGTTTAGGGTCCAGGTGAGGGTACGACAACGGTTTAGGGGGAGCGTATGTGTGAGGGCGCGAGTTAGTGTGAGCGTACGGGTTAGGATTAGGGGACGGGTGAGGGGAAGGCTTTGGGGAAGGGTTAGGGTTAGGGTTCGGGCTAGGGTTAGGGTTATTGGAGGGGGACGGTTTAGGGTCCAGGTGAGGGTACGACAACGGTTTAGGGGGAGCGTACGTGTGAGGGCGTGGGTTAGTTTGAGCATACGGGTTAGGATTAGCGGACGGGAGAGGGGAAGGCTTCGGGGAAGGGTTAGGGTTAGGGTTCGGGCTAGGGTTAGGGTTAGGTGACGGGGACGGTTTAGGGTCCAGGTGAGGGTACGACAACGGTTTAGGGGGAGCGTACGTGTGAGGGCGTGGGTTAGTGTGAGCGTATGTGTTAGGATTAGGGGACGGGTGAGGGGAAGGCTTCGGGGAAGGGTTAGGATTAGGGTTCGGGCTAGAGTTAGGGTTAGGGGATGGGGATGGTTTAGGGTCCAGGTGAGTGTACGACAACGGTTTAGGGGGAGCGTATGTGTGAGGGCGCGAGTTAGTGTGAGCGTACGGGTTAGGATTAGGGGACGGGTGAGGGGAAGGCTTCGGGGAAGGGTTAGGGTTAGGGTTCGGGCTAGGGTTAGGGTTAGGGGACGGGGACGGTTTAGGGTCCAGGTGAGGCTACGACAACGGTTGAGGGGGAGCGTACGTGTGAGGGCGCAGGTTAGTGTGAGCGTACGGGTTAGGATTAGGGGACGGGTGAGGGGAAGGCTTCGGGGAAGGTATAGGGTTAGGGTTCGGGCTAGGGTTAGGGTTAGGGGACGGGGACGGTTTAGGGTCCAGGTGAGGCTACGACAACGGTTGAGGTGGAGCGAACGTGTGAGGGCGCAGGTTAGTGTGAGCGTACGGGTTAGGATTAGGGGACGGGTGAGGGGAAGGGTTCGGGGAAGGGTTAGGGTTAGGGTTCGGGCTAGGGTTAGGGTTAGGGGACGGGGACGGTTTAGGGTCCAGGTGAGGGTACGACAACTGTTTAGGGGGAGCGTACGTGTGAGGGCGCGGGGTAGTGTGAGCGTACGGGTTAGGATTAGGGAACGGGTGAGAGGAAGGCTTCGGGGAAGGGTCAGGGTTAGGGTTCTGGCTAGGGTTAGGGTTAGGGGACGGGGACGGTTTAGGGTCCAGGTGAGGGGACGACAACGGTTTAGGGGGAGCGTATGTGGGAGGGCGCGGGTTAGTGTGAGCGTACGGGTTAGGATTAGGGGACGGGTGAAGCGAAGGCTTCGGCGAAGGGTTAGGGTTAGGGTTCGGGCTAGGGTTAGTGTTAGGTGACGGGGACGGTTTAGGGTCCAGGTGAGGCTACGACAACGATTGAGGGAGAGCGTACGTGTGAGGGCGCGGGTTAGTGTGAGCATACGGGTTAGGATTATGGGACGGGTGAGGGGAAGGCTTCGAGGAAGTGTTAGGGTTAGGGTTCGGGCTAGGGTTAGGGTTAGGGGACGGGGACGGTTTAGGGTCCAGCTGAGGGTACGACAACGGTTTAGGGGGAGCGTACGTGTGAGGCCCTGGGTTAGTGTGAGCGTACGGGTTAGGATTAGGGGCCGGGTGAGCGGAAGGCTTTGGGGAAGGGTTAGGGTTTGGGTTCAGGCTATGGATAGGGTTAGGGGACGGGGACGGTTTAGGGTCCAGGTGAGGGTACGACAACGGTTCGGGGGAGCGTACGTGTGAGGGCTCGGGTTAGTGTGAGCGTACGGGTTAGGATTAGGGGACGGGTGAGGGGAAGGCTTCGGGGCAGTGTTAGGGTTAGGGTTCGGGCTAAGGTTAGGGTTAGGGGACGGGGACGGTTTAGGGTCCAGGTGAGGGTACGACAACAGTTGAGGGGGAGCGTACGTGTGAGGGTATGGGTTAGTTTGAGCGTACGGGTTAGGATTAGCGGACGGGTGAGGGGAAGGCTTCGGGGAAGGGTTAGGGTTAGGGTTGGGGCTAGGGTTAGGGTTAGGGGACGGGGACGGTTTCGGGTCCAGGTGAGGGTACGACAACGGTTTAGGGGGAGCGTACGTGTGAGGGCGCGGGTTAGTGTGAGCGTACGGGTTAGGATTAGGGGACGGGTGAGGGGAAGGCTTCGGGGAAGGGTTAGGGGTTAGGGTTCGGGCTAGGGTTAGGGTTAGGGGACGGGGACGTTTTAGGGTCCATGTGAGGGTACGACAACGGTTTAGGGGGAGCGTACGTGTGAGGGTGCGGGTTAGTGTGAGCGTACGGTTTAGGATTAGGGGACGGGTGAGGGGAAGGCTTTGGGGAAGGGTTAGGGTTAGGGTTCGGTCTAGGGTTAGGGTTATTGGACGGGGACGATTTAGGGTCCAGGTGAGGGTACGACAACAGTTTAGGGGGAGCGTACGTGTGACGGCGCGGGTTAGTGTGAGCGTACGGGTTAGGATTAGGGGACGGGTGAGGGGAAGGCTTCGGGGAAGGGTTAGGGTTAGGGTTCGGGCTAAGGTTAGGGTTAGGGGACGGGGACGGTTTAAGGTCCAGGTGAGGGTACGACAACAGTTGAGGGGGAGCGTACGTGTGAGGGCGTGGGTTAGTTTGAGCGTACGGGTTAGGATTAGCGGACGGGAGAGGGGAAGGCTTCGGGGAAGTGTTAGGGTTAGGGTTCGGGCTAGGGTTAGGGTTAGGTGACGGGGACGGTTTAGGGTCCAGGTGAGGGTACGACAACGGTTTAGGGGGAGCGTACGTGTGAGGGCGCGGGTTAGTGTGAGCGTATGTGTTAGGATTAGGGGACGGGTGAGGGGAAGGCTTCGGGGAAGGGTTAGGATTAGGGTTCGGGCTAGAGTTAGGGTTAGGGGATGGGGATGGTTTAGGGTCCAGGTGAGGGTACGACAACGGTTTAGGGGGAGCGTATGTGTGAGGGCGCGAGTTAGTGTGAGCGTACGGGTTAGGATTAGGGGACGGGTGAGGGGAAGGCTTCGGGGAAGGGTTAGGGTTAGGGTTCGGGCTAGGGTTAGGGTTAGGGGACGGGGACGGTTTAGGGTCCAGGTGAGGCTACGACAACGGTTGAGGGGGAGCGTACGTGTGAGGGCGCAGGTTAGTGTGAGCGTACGGGCTAGGATTAGGGGACGGGTGAGGGGAAGGCTTCGGGGAAGGTATAGGGTTAGGGTTCGGGCTAGGGTTAGGGTTAGGGGACGGGGACGGTTTAGGGTCCAGGTGAGGCTACGACAACGGTTGAGGTGGAGCGAACGTGTGAGGGCGCAGGTTAGTGTGAGCGTACGGGTTAGGATTAGGGGACGGGTGAGGGGAAGGCTTCGGGGAAGGGTTAGGGTTAGGGTTCGGGCTAGGGTTAGGGTTAGGGGACGGGGACGGTTTAGGGTCCAGGTGAGGGTACGACAACTGTTTAGGGGGAGCGTACGTGTGAGGGCGCGGGGTAGTGTGAGCGTACGGGTTAGGATTAGGGAACGGGTGAGAGGAAGGCTTCGGGGAAGGGTCAGGGTTAGGGTTCTGGCTAGGGTTAGGGTTAGGGGACGGGGACGGTTTAGGGTCCAGGTGAGGGGACGACAACGGTTTAGGGGGAGCGTATGTGGGAGGGCGCGGGTTAGTGTGAGCGTACGGGTTAGGATTAGGGGACGGGTGAAGCGAAGGCTTCGGCGAAGGGTTAGGGTTAGGGTTCGGGCTAGGGTTAGTGTTAGGTGACGGGGACGGTTTAGGGTCCAGGTGAGGCTACGACAACGATTGAGGGAGAGCGTACGTGTGAGGGCGCGGGTTAGTGTGAGCATACGGGTTAGGATTATGGGACGGGTGAGGGGAAGGCTTCGAGGAAGGGTTAGGGTTAGGGTTCGGGCTAGGGTTAGGGTTAGGGGACGGGGACGGGGACCTTTTAGGGTCCACGTGAGGGTACGACAACGGTTTAGGGGAGCGTACGTGTGAGGGGGCGGGTTAGTGTGAGCGTACGGGTTAGGATTAGGGGACGTGTGAGGGGAAGGCTTGGGGGAAGGGTTAGGGTTAGGGTTCGGGCTAGGGTTAGGGTTAGGGGACGGGGACGGTTTAGGGTCCAGGTGAGGGTACGACAACGGTTTAGGGGGAGCGTATGTGTGAGGGCACGAGTTAGTGTGAGCGTACGGGTTAGGATTAGGGGACGGGTGAGGGGAAGGCTTCGGGGAAGGGTTAGGGTTAGGGTTCGGGCTAGGGTTAGGGTTAGGTGACGGGGACGGTTTAGGGTCCAGGTGAGGCTACGACAACGGTTGAGGGGGAGCGTACGTGTGAGGGCGCGGGTTAGTGTGAGCGTACGGGTTAGGATTAGGGGACGGGTGAGGGGAAGGCTTCGGGGAAGGGTTAGGGTTAGGGTTCGGGTTAGGGTTAGGGGACGGGAACGGTTTAGGGTCCAGGTGAGGATACGACAACGGTTTAGGGGGAGCGTACATGTGAGGGCGCGGGTTAGTGTGAGCGTACGTGTTAGGATTAGTGGACGGGTGAGGGGAAGGCTTTGGGGAAGGGTTAGGGTTAGGGTTCGGGCTAGGGTTAGGGTTAGGGGACGGGGACGGTTTAGGATCCAGGTGAGGGTATGACAACGGTTTAGGTGGAGCGTACGTGTGAGGGCACGGGTTAGTGTGAGCGTACGGGTTAGGATTAGGGGACGGGTGAGGGGAAGGCTTCGGGGAAGGGCTAGGGTTAGGGTTCGGGCTAGGGTTAGGGTTAGGGAACGGGGACGGTTTAGGGTCCAGGTGAGGGTATGACAACGGTTTAGGGGGAGCGTACGTGTGAGGGCGCGGGTTAGTGTGAGCGTACGGGTTAGGATTAGGGGACGGTTGAGGGGAAGGCTTGGGGGAAGGGTTAGGGTTAGGGTTCGGGCTAGGGTTAGGGTTAGGGGACGGGGACGATTTAGGGTCCAGGTGAGGGTACGACAATGATTTAGGGGGAGCGTACGTGTGAGGGCGCGGGTTAGTGTGAGCGTACGGGTTAGCATTAGGGGACGGGTGAGGGGAAGGCTTCGGGGAAGGGTTAGGGTTATGGTTCGGGCTAGGGTTAGGTTTAGGGGACGGGGACGGTTTAGGGTCCAGGTGAGGGTACGACAACGGTTTAGGGGGAGTGTACATGTGAGGGTGCGGTTAGTGTGAGCCTACGGGTTAGGTTTAGGGTACGGGTGAGGGGAAGGCTTCGGGGAAGGGTTAGGGATAGGGTTCGGGTTAGGGTTAGGGGACGGGGACGGTTTAGGGTCCAGGTGAGGGTACGACAACGGTTTAGGAGGAGCGTACGTTTGAGGGCGCGGGTTAGTGTGAGAGTACGGGTTAGGATTAGGGGACGGGTGAGGGGAAGGCTTCGGGGAAGTGTTAGGGTTAGGGTTCGGGCTAAGGTTAGGGTTAGGGGACGGGGACGGGGACCTTTTACGGTCCAGGTGAGGGTACGACAACGGTTTAGGGGGAGCGTACGTGTGAGGGCGCGGGTTAGTGTGAGCGTACGGGTTAGGATTAGGGGACGGTTGAGGGGAAGGCTTCCGGGAAGGGTTAGGGTTAGGGTTCGGACTAGGGTTAGGGTTCGGGCTAGGGTTAGGGTTAGGGGACGGGGACGGTTTAGGGTCCAGGTGAGGGTACGACAACGGTTTAGGGGGAGCGTATGTGTGAGGGCACGAGTTAGTGTGAGCGTACGGGTTAGGATTAGGGGACGGGTGAGGGGAAGGCTTCGGGGAAGGGTTAGGGTTAGGGTTCGGGCTAGGGTTAGGGTTAGGGGATGGGGACGGTTTAGGGTCCAGGTGAGGCTACGGCAACGGTTGAGGGGGAGCGTACGTGTGAGGGCGCAGGTTAGTGTGAGCGTACGGGTTAGGATTAGGGGACGGGTGAGGGGAAGGCTTCGGGGAAGGGTTAGGGTTAGGGTTCGGGCTAGGGTTAGGGTTAGGGGACGGGGACGGTTTAGGGTCCAGGTGAGGGTATGACAACGGTTTAGGGGGAGCGTACGTGTGAGGGCACGGGTTAGTGTGAGTGTACGGGTTAGGATTAGGGGACGGGTAAGGGGAAGGCTTTGGGGAAGGGTTAGGGTTAGGGTTCGGGCTAGGGTTAGGCTTAGGGGACGGGGACGGTTTAGGATCCAGGTGAGGGTATGACAACGGTTTAGGTGGAGCGTACGTGTGAGGGCGCGGGTTAGTGTGAGCGTACGGGATAGGATTAGGGGACGGGTGAGGGGAAGGCTTCGGGGAAGGGTTAGGGTTAGGGTTCGGGCTAGGGTTAGGGTTAGGGGACGGGGACGGTTTACGGTCCAGGTGAGGTTACGACAACGGTTTAGGAGGAGCGTACGTTTGAGGGCGCGGGTTAGTGTGAGAGTACGGGTTAGGATTAGGGGCCGGGTGAGGGGAAGGCTTCGGGGAAGTGTTAGGGTTAGGGTTCGGGCTAAGGTTAGGGTTAGGGGACGGGGACGGGGACCTTTTAGGGTCCACGTGAGGGTACGACAACGGTTTAGGGGAGCGTACGTGTGAGGGCGCGGGTTAGTGTGAGCGTACGGGTTAGGATTAGGGGACGTGTGAGGGGAAGGCTTGGGGGAAGGGTTAGGGTTAGGGTTCGGGCTAGGGTTAGGGTTAGGGGACGGGGACGGTTTAGGGTCCAGGTGAGGGTACGACAACGGTTTACGGGGAGCGTATGTGTGAGGGCGCGAGTTAGTGTGAGCGTACGGGTTAGGATTAGGGGACGGGTGAGGGGAAGGCTTCGGGGAAGGGTTAGGGTTAGGGTTCAGGCTGGGGTTAGGGTTAGGGGATGGGGACGGTTTAGGGTCCAGGTGAGGCTACGGCAACGGTTGAGGGGGAGCGTACGTGTGAGGGCGCGGGTTAGTGTGAGCGTACGGGTTAGGATTAGGGGACGGGTGAGGGGAAGGCTTCGGGGAAGGGCTAGGGTTAGGGTTCGGGCTAGGGTTAGGGTTAGGGGACGGGGACGGTTTAGGGTCCAGGTGAGGGTATGACAACGGTTTAGGGGGAGCGTACGTGTGAGGGCGCGGGTTAGTGTGAGCGTACGGGTTAGGATTAGGGGACGGTTGAGGGGAAGGCTTGGGGGAAGGGTTAGGGTTAGGGTTCGGGCTAGGGTTAGGGTTAGGGGACGGGGACGGTTTAGGGTCCAGGTGAGGGTACGACAACGGTTTAGGGGGAGCGTATGTGTGAGGGCACGAGTTAGTGTGAGCGTACGGGTTAGGATTAGGGGACGGGTGAGGGGAAGGCTTCGGGGAAGGGTTAGGGTTAGGGTTCGGGCTAGGGTTAGGGTTAGGGGATGGGGACGGTTTAGGGTCCAGGTGAGGCTACGGCAACGGTTGAGGGGAGCGTACGTGTGAGGGCGCAGGTTAGTGTGAGCGTACGGGTTAGGATTAGGGGACGGGTGAGGGGAAGGCTTCGGGGAAGGGTTAGGGTTATGTTTCGGGCTAGGGTTAGGTTTAGGGGACGGGGACGGTTTAGGGTCCAGGTGAGGGTACGACAACGGTTTAGGGGGAGTGTACATGTGAGGGTGCGGTTAGTGTGAGCCTACGGGTTAGGTTTAGGGTACGGGTGAGGGGAAGGCTTCGGGGAAGGGTTAGGGATAGGGTTCGGGTTAGGGTTAGGGGACGGGGACGGTTTAGGGTCCAGGTGAGGGTACGACAACGGTTTAGGAGGAGCGTACGTTTGAGGGCGCGGGTTAGTGTGAGAGTACGGGTTAGGATTAGGGGACGGGTGAGGGGAAGGCTTCGGGGAAGTGTTAGGGTTAGGGTTCGGGCTAAGGTTAGGGTTAGGGGACGGGGACGGGGACCTTTTACGGTCCAGGTGAGGGTACGACAACGGTTTAGGGGGAGCGTACGTGTGAGGGCGCGGGTTAGTGTGAGCGTACGGGTTAGGATTAGGGGACGGTTGAGGGGAAGGCTTCCGGGAAGGGTTAGGGTTAGGGTTCGGACTAGGGTTAGGGTTCGGGCTAGGGTTAGGGTTAGGGGACAGGGACGGTTTAGGGTCCAAGTGAGGGTACGACAACGGTTTAGGGGGAGCGTACGTGTGAGGGATCGGGTTAGTGTGAGCGTACGGTTTAGGATTAGGGGACGAGTGAGGGGAAGGCTTCGCGGAAGAGTTAGGGTTATGGTTCGGGCTAGGGTTAGGGTTAGGGGACGGGGACGGTTTAGGGTCCAGGTGAGGGTACGACAACGGTTGAGGGGGAGCGTACGTGTGAGGGCGCTGGTTAGTGTGAGCGTACGGTTTAGGATTAGGGGACGGGTGAGGGGAAGGTTTCGGGGAAGGGTTAGGGTTAGGGTTCGGGCTAGGGTTAGGGTTAGGTGACGGGGACGATTTCGGGTCCAGGTGAGGGTACGACAACGGTTTAGGGGGAGCGTACGTGTGAGGGTGCGGGTTAGTGTGAGCGTACGGGTTAGGATTAGGGGAAGGGTGAGGGGAAGGCTTCAGGGAAGGGTTAGGGTTAGGGTTCGGGCTAGGGTTAGGGTTAGGGGACGGGGACGTTTTAGGGTCCAGGTGAGGGTACGACAACGGTTTAGGGGGAGCGTACGTGTGAGGGTGCGGGTTAGTGTGAGCGTACGGGTTAGGATTAGGGGACGGGTGAGGGGAAGGCTTCGGGGAAGGGTTAGGGTTAGGGTTCGGGCTAGGGTTAGGGTTAGGGGATGGGGACGGTTTAGGGTCCAGGTGAGGGTACGACAACGGTTTAGGGGGAACGTACGTGTGAGGGCGCGGGTTAGTGTGAGCGTATGTGTTAGGATTAGGGGACGGGTGAGGGGAAGGCTTCGGGGAAGGGTTAGGGTTAGGGTTCGGGCTAGAGTTAGGGTTAGGGGATGGGGACGGTTTAGGGTCCAGGTGAGGGTACGACAACGGTTTAGGGGGAGCGTATGTGTGAGGGCGCTAGTTAGTGTGAGCGTACGGGTTAGGATTAGGGGACGGGTGAGGGGAAGGCTTCGGGGAAGGGGTAGGGTTATGGTTCGGGCTAGGGTTAGGGTTAGGGGACGGGGACGGTTTAGGGTCCAGGTGAGGCTACGACAACGGTTGAGGGGGAGCGTACGTGTGAGGGCGCAGGTTAGTGTGAGCGTACGGGTTAGGATTAGGGGACGGGTGAGGGGAAGGCTTCGGGGAAGGGTTAGGGTTAGGGTTCGGGCTAGGGTTAGGGTTAGGGGACGGGGACGGTTTAGGGTCCAGGTGAGGGTACGACAACTGTTTAGGGGGAGCGTACGTGTGAGGGCGCGGGGTAGTGTGAGCGTACGGGTTAGGATTAGGGAACGGGTGAGGGGAAGGCTTCGGGGAAGGGTCAGGGTTAGGGTTCTGGCTAGGGTTAGGGTTAGGGGACGGGGACGGTTTAGGGTCCAGGTGAGGGGACGACAACGGTTTAGGGGGAGCGTATGTGGGAGGGCGCGGGTTAGTGTGAGCGTACGGGTTAGGATTAGGGGACGGGTGAAGCGAAGGCTTCGGCGAAGGGTTAGGGTTAGGGTTCGGGCTAGGGTTAGAGTTAGGGGACGGGGACGGGGACCTTTTAGGGTCCACGTGAGGGTACGACAACGGTTTAGGGGAGCGTACGTGTGAGGGGGCGGGTTAGTGTGAGCGTACGGGTTAGGATTAGGGGACGTGTGAGGGGAAGGCTTGGGGGAAGGGTTAGGGTTAGGGTTCGGGCTAGGGTTAGGGTTAGGGGACGGGGACGGTTTAGGGTCCAGGTGAGGGTACGACAACGGTTTAGGGGGAGCGTATGTGTGAGGGCACGAGTTAGTGTGAGCGTACGGGTTAGGATTAGGGGACGGGTGAGGGGAAGGCTTCGGGGAAGGGTTAGGGTTAGGGTTCGGGCTAGGGTTAGGGTTAGGGGATGGGGACGGTTTAGGGTCCAGGTGAGGCTACGGCAACGGTTGAGGGGGAGCGTACGTGTGAGGGCGCAGGTTAGTGTGAGCGTACGGGTTAGGATTAGGGGACGGGTGAGGGGAAGGCTTTGGGGAAGGGTTAGGGTTAGGGTTCGGGCTAGGGTTAGGGTTAGGGGACGGGGACGGTTTAGGGTCCAGGTGAGGGTATGACAACGGTTTAGGGGGAGCGTACGTGTGAGGGCACGGGTTAGTGTGAGTGTACGGGTTAGGATTAGGGGACGGGTAAGGGGAAGGCTTTGGGGAAGGGTTAGGGTTAGGGTTCGGGCTAGGGTTAGGGTTAGGGGACGGGGACGGTTTAGGATCCAGGTGAGGGTATGACAACGGTTTAGGTGGAGCGTACGTGTGAGGGCGCGGGTTAGTGTGAGCGTACGGGATAGGATTAGGAGACGGGTGAGGGGAAGGCTTCGGGGAAGGGTTAGGGTTAGGGTTCGGGCTAGGGTTAGGGTTAGGGGACGGGGACGGTTTACGGTCCAGGTGAGGGTACGACAACGGTTTAGGAGGAGCGTACGTTTGAGGGCGCGGGTTAGTGTGAGAGTACGGGTTAGGATTAGGGGACGGGTGAGGGGAAGGCTTCGGGGAAGTGTTAGGGTTAGGGTTCGGGCTAAGGTTAGGGTTAGGGGACGGGGACGGGGACCTTTTAGGGTCCACGTGAGGGTACGACAACGGTTTAGGGGAGCGTACGTGTGAGGGCGCGGGTTAGTGTGAGCGTACGGGTTAGGATTAGGGGACGTGTGAGGGGAAGGCTTGGGGGAAGGGTTAGGGTTAGGGTTCGGGCTAGGGTTAGGGTTAGGGGACGGGGACGGTTTAGGGTCCAGGTGAGGGTACGACAACGGTTTAGGGGGAGCGTATGTGTGAGGGCGCGAGTTAGTGTGAGCGTACGGGTTAGGATTAGGGGACGGGTGAGGGGAAGGCTTCGGGGAAGGGTTAGGGTTAGGGTTCAGGCTGGGGTTAGGGTTAGGGGATGGGGACGGTTTAGGGTCCAGGTGAGGCTACGGCAACGGTTGAGGGGGAGCGTACGTGTGAGGGCGCGGGTTAGTGTGAGCGTACGGGTTAGGATTAGGGGACGGGTGAGGGGAAGGCTTCGGGGAAGGGCTAGGGTTAGGGTTCGGGCTAGGGTTAGGGTTAGGGGACGGGGACGGTTTAGGGTCCAGGTGAGGGTATGACAACGGTTAAGGGGGAGCGTACGTGTGAGGGCGCGGGTTAGTGTGAGCGTACGGGTTAGGATTAGGGGACGGTTGAGGGGAAGGCTTGGGGGAAGGGTTAGGGTTAGGGTTCGGGCTAGGGTTAGGGTTAGGGGACGGGGACGGTTTAGGGTCCAGGTGAGGGTACGACAACGGTTTAGGGGGAGCGTATGTGTGAGGGCACGAGTTAGTGTGAGCGTACGGGTTAGGATTAGGGGACGGGTGAGGGGAAGGCTTCGGGGAAGGGTTAGGGTTAGGGTTCGGGCTAGGGTTAGGGTTAGGGGATGGGGACGGTTTAGGGTCCAGGTGAGGCTACGGCAACGGTTGAGGGGGAGCGTACGTGTGAGGGCGCAGGTTAGTGTGAGCGTACGGGTTAGGATTAGGGGACGGGTGAGGGGAAGGCTTCGGGGAAGGGTTAGGGTTAGAGTTCGGGCTAGGGTTAGGGTTAGGGGACGGGGACGGTTTAGGGTCCAGGTGAGGGTATGACAACGGTTTAGGGGGAGCGTACGTGTGAGGGCACGGGTTAGTGTGAGTGTACGGGTTAGGATTAGGGGACGGTTAAGGGGAAGGCTTCGGGGAAGGGTTAGGGTTAGGGTTCGGGCTAGGGTTAGGGTTAGGGGACGGGGACGGTTTAGGGTCCAGGTGAGGGTACGACAACGGTTTAGGGGGAGCGTACGTGTGAGGGCGCGGGTTAGTGTGAGCGTACGGGTTAGGATTAGGGGACGGGTGAGGGGAAGGCTTCGGGGAAGGGTCAGGGTTAGGGTTCTGGCTAGGGTTAGGGTTAGGGGACGGGGACGGTTTAGGGTCCAGGTGAGGGGACGACAACGGTTGAGGGGGAGCGTATGTGGGAGGGCGCGGGTTAGTTTGAGCGTACGGGTTAGGATTAGGGGACGGGTGAGGCGAAGGCTTCGGCGAAGGGTTAGGGTTAGGGTTCGGGCTAGGGTTAGTGTTAGGTGACGGGGACGGTTTAGGGTCCAGGTGAGGCTACAAAAACGATTGAGGGAGAGCGTACGTGTGAGGGCGTGGGTTAGTGTGAGCATACGGGTTAGGATTATGGGACGGGTGAGGGGAAGGCTTCGGGGAAGGGTTAGGGTTAGGGTTCGGGCTAGGGTTAGGGTTAGGTGACGGGGACGGTTTAGGGTCCAGGTGAGGCTACGACAACGGTTGAGGGGGAGCGTACGTGTGAAAGCGCGGGTTAGTGTGAGCGTACGGGTTAGGATTAGGGGACGGGTGAGGGGAAGGCTTCGGGGAAGGGTTAGGGTTAGGGTTCGGGTTAGGGTTAGGGGACTGGAACGGTTTAGGGTCCAGGTGAGGGTACGACAACGGTTTAGGGGGAGCGTACATGTGAGGGCGCGGGTTAGTGTGAGCGTACGGGTTAGGATTAGGGGACGGGTGAGGGGAAGGCTTTGGGGAAGGGTTAGGTTTAGGGTTCGGGCTAGGGTTAGGGTTAGGGGACGGGGACGGTTTAGGGTCCAGGTGAGGGTATGACAACGGTTCAGGGGGAGCGTACGTGTGAGGGCGCGGGTTAGTGTGAGCGTACGGGTTAGGATTAGGGGACGGGTGAGGGGAAGGCTTCGGGGAAGGGTTAGGGTTAGGGTTCGGGCTAGGGTTAGGGTTAGGGGACTGGGACGGTTTACGGTCCAGGTGAGGGTACGACAACGGTTTAGGAGGAGCGTACGTTTGAGGGCGCGGGTTAGTGTGAGAGTACGGGTTAGGATTAGGGGACGGGTGAGGGGAAGGCTTCGGGGAAGGGTTAGGGTTAGGGTTCGGGCTAGGGTTAGGGTTAGGGGACGGGGACGGTTTAGGGTCCAGGTGAGGGTATGACAACGGTTTAGGGGGAGTGTATGTGTGAGGGCACGGGTTAGTGTGAGCGTACGGGTTAGGATTAGGGGACGGGTAAGGGGAAGGCTTCGGGGAAGGGTTAGGGTTAGGGTTCGGGCTAGGGTTAGGGTTAGGGGACGGGGACGGTTTAGGGTCCAGGTGAGGGTATGACAACGGTTTAGGGGGAGCGTACGTGTGAGGGCACGGGTTAGTGTGAGTGTACGGGTTAGGATTAGGGGACGGGTAAGGGGAAGGCTTTGGGGAAGGGTTAGGGTTAGGGTTCGGGCTAGGGTTAGGGTTAGGGGACGGGGACGGTTTAGGATCCAGGTGAGGGTATGACAACGGTTTAGGTGGAGCGTACGTGTGAGGGCGCGGGTTAGTGTGAGCGTACGGGATAGGATTTGGGGACGGTTGAGGGGAAGGCTTCGGGGAAGGGTTAGGGTTAGGGTTCGGGCTAGGGTTAGGGTTAGGGGTCGGGGACGGTTTACGGTCCAGGTGAGGGTACGACAACGGTTTAGGAGGAGCGTACGTTTGAGGGCGCGGGTTAGTGTGAGAGTACGGGTTAGGATTAGGGGACGGGTGAGGGGAAGGCTTCGGGGAAGTGTTAGGGTTAGGGTTCGGGCTAAGGTTAGGGTTAGGGGACGGGGACGGGGACCTTTTAGGGTCCACGTGAGGGTACGACAACGGTTTAGGGGAGCGTACGTGTGAGGGCGCGGGTTAGTGTGAGCGTACGGGTTAGGATTAGGGGACGTGTGAGGGGAAGGCTTGTGGGAAGGGTTAGGGTTAGGGTTCGGGCTAGGGTTAGGGTTAGGGGACGGGGACGGTTTAGGGTCCAGGTGAGGGTACGACAACGGTTTAGGGGGAGCGTATGTGTGAGGGCGCGAGTTAGTGTGAGCGTACGGGTTAGGATTAGGGGACGGGTGAGGGGAAGGCTTCGGGGAAGGGTTAGGGTTGGGGTTCAGGCTAGGGTTAGGGTTAGGGGATGGGGACGGTTTAGGGTCCAGGTGAGGCTACGGCAACGGTTGAGGGGGAGCGTACGTGTGAGGGCGCAGGTTAGTGTGAGCGTACGGGTTAGGATTAGGGGACGGGTGAGGGGAAGGCTTCGGGGAAGGGCTAGGGTTAGGGTTCGGGCTAGGGTTAGGGTTAGGGGACGGGGACGGTTTAGGGTCCAGGTGAGGGTATGACAACGGTTTAGGGGGAGCGTACGTGTGAGGGCGCGGGTTAGTGTGAGCGTACGGGTTAGGATTAGGGGACGGTTGAGGTGAAGGCTTGGGGGAAGGGTTAGGGTTAGGGTTCGGGCTAGGGTTAGGGTTAGGGGACAGGGACGGTTTAGGATCCAGGTGAGGGTACGACAATGATTTAGGGGGAGCGTACGTGTGAGGGCGCGGGTTAGTGTGAGCGTACGGGTTAGCATTAGGGGACGGGTGAGGGGAAGGCTTCGGGGAAGGGTTAGGGTTATGGTTTGGGCTAGGGTTAGGTTTAGGGGACGGGGACGGTTTAGGGTCCAGGTGAGGCTACGATAACGGTTTACGAGGAGCGTACGTTTGAGGGCGCGGGTTAGTGTGAGAGTACGGGTTAGCATTAGGGTTCGGGTGAGGGGAAGGCTTCGGGGAAGTGTTAGGGTTAGGGTTCGGGCTAAGGTTAGGGTTGGGGACGGGGACGGGGACCTTTTAGGGTCCAGGTGAGGGTACGACAACGGTTTAGGGGGAGCGTACGTGTGAGGGCGCGGGTTAGTGTGAGCGTACGGGTTAGGATTAGGGGACGGTTGAGGGGAAGGCTTCGGGGAAGGTTTAGGGATAGGGTTCGGACTAGGGTTAGGGTTCGGGCTATGGTTAGGGTTAGGGGACAGGGACGGTTTAGGGTCCAAGTGAGTGTACGACAACGGTTTAGGGGGAGCGTACGTGTGAGGGCGCGGGTTAGTGTGAGCGTACGGGTTAGGATTAGGGGACGGTTGAGGGGAAGGCTTGGGGGAAGGGTTAGGGTTAGGGTTCGGGCTAGGGTTAGGGTTAGGGGACGGGGACGGTTTAGGGTCAAGGTGAGGGTACGACAATGATTTAGGGGGAGCGTACGTGTGAGTGCGCGGGTTAGTGTGAGCGTACGGGTTAGCATTAGGGGACGGGTGAGGGGAAGGCTTCGGGGAAGGGTTAGGGTTATGGTTCGGGCTAGGGTTAGGTTTAGGGGACGGGGACGGTTTAGGGTCCAGGTGAGGGTACGACAACGGTTTAGGGGGAGCGTACATGTGAGGGTGCGGTTAGTGTGAGCCTACGGGTTAGGTTTAGGGGACGGGTGAGGGGAAGGCTTCGGGGAAGGGTTAGGGATAGGGTTCGGGTTAGGGTTAGGGGACGGGGACGGTTTAGGGTCCAGGTGAGGGTACGACAACGGTTTAGGGAGAGCGTACGTGTAAGGGCGCGGGTTAGTGTGAGCGTACGGGTTAGGATTAGGGGTCAGGTGAGGGGAAGGCTTTGGGGAAGGGTTAGGGTTAGGGTTCGGGCTAGGGTTAGGTTTAGGTGACAGGGACGGTTTAGGGTCCTGGTGAGGCTACGACAACGGTTGAGGGGGAGCGTACGTGTGAGGGCGTGGGTTAGTGTGAGCGTACGGGTTAGGATTAGGGGACGGGTGAGGGGAAGGCTTCGGGAAAGGGTTAGGGTTAGGGTTCGGGTTAGGGTTAGGGAATGGCGACGGTTTAGGGTCCAGGTGAGGGTACGACAACGGTTTAGGGGGAGCGTACGTGTGATGGCACGGGTTAGTGTGAGCGTACGGGTTAGGATTAGGGGACGGGTGAGGGGAAGCCTTCGCGGAAGGGTTAGGGTTAGGGTTCGGGCTAGGGTTAGGTTTAGGGGACGGGGACGGTTTAGGGTCCAGGTGAGGGTACGACAACGGTTTAGGAGGAGCGTACGTTTGAGGGCGCGGGTTAGTGTGAGAGTACGGGTTAGGATTAGGGGACGGGTGAGGGGAAGGCTTCGGGGAAGTGTTAGGGTTAGGGTTCGGGCTAAGGTTAGGGTTAGGGGACGGGACGGGGACCTTTTACGGTCCAGATGAGGGTACGACAACGGTTTAGGGGGAGCGTACGTGTGAGGGCGCGGGTTAGTGTGAGCGTACGGGTTAGGATTAGGGGACGGTTGAGGGGAAGGCTTCCGGGAAGGGTTAGGGTTAGGGTTCGGACTAGGGTTAGGGTTCTGGCTAGGGTTAGGGTTAGGGGACAGGGACGGTTTAGGGTCCAAGTGAGGGTACGACAACGGTTTAGGGGGAGCGTACGTGTGAGGGCGCGGGTTAGTGTGAGCGTACGGGTTAGGATTAGGGGACGGGTGAGGGGAAGGCTTGGGGGAAGGGTTAGGGTTAGGGTTCGGGCTAGGGTTAGGGTTAGGGGACGGGGACGGTTTAGGGTCCAGGTGAGGGTACGACAATGATTTAGGGGGAGCGTACGTGTGAGGGCGCGGGTTAGTGTGAGCGTACGGGTTAGCATTAGGGGACGGGTGAGGGGAAGGCTTCGGGGAAGGGTTAGGGTTATGGTTCGGGCTAGGGTTAGGTTTAGGGGACGGGGACGGTTTAGGGTCCAGGTGAGGGTACGACAACGGTTTAGGGGGAGCGTACATGTGAGGGTGCGGTTAGTGTGAGCCTACGGGTTAGGATTAGGGGACGGGTGAGGGGAAGGCTTCGGGGAAGGGTTAGGGTTAGGTTTCTGGCTAGGGTTAAGGTTAGGGGACGGGGACGGTTTAGGGTCCAGGTGAGGGTATGACAACGGTTTAGTGGGAGCGTACGTGTGATGGCGCGGGTTAGTGTGAGCGTACGGGTTAGGATTAGGGGACGGGTGAGGGGAAGGCTTCAGGGAAGGGTTAGGGTTATGGTTCGGGCTAGGGTTAGGATTAGGGGACGGTGACGGTTTAGGGTCCAGGTGAGGGTACGACAACGGTTTAGGGGGAGCGTACATGTGAGGGCGTGGGTTAGTGTGAGCCTACGGTTTAGGATTAGGGGACGGGTGAGGGGAAGGCTTCCGGAAAGGGTTAGGGTTAGGGTTCGGGTTAGGGTTAGGGTTAGGGGACGGCGACGGTTTAGGGTCCAGGTGAAGGTACGACAACGGTTTAGGGGGAGCGTACGTGTGAGGGCACGGGTTAGTGTGAGCGTACGGGTTAGGATTAGGGGACGGGTGAGGGGAAGGCTTTGGGGAAGGGTTAGGGTTAGGGTTCGGGCTAGGGTTAGGGTTATTGGACGGGGACGGTTTAGGGTCCAGGTGAGGGTACGACAACGGTTTAGGGGGAGCGTACGTGTGAGGGCACGGGTTAGTGTGAGCGTACGGGTTAGGATTAGGGGACGGGTGAGCGGAAGGCTTCGGGGAAGGGTTAGGGTTAGGGTTCGTGCTAGGGTTAGGGTTAGGGGACGGGGACGGTTTTGGGTCCAGGTGAGGGTACGACAACGGTTTAGGGGGAGCGTACGTGTGAGGGCGCGGGTTAGTGTGATAATACGGGTTAGGATTAGGGGACGGGTGAGGGGAAGGCTTCGGGGAAGGGTTAGGATTAGGGTTCGGGCTAGGGTTAGGGGACGGGGACGGGGACGGTTTAGGGTCCACGTGAGGGTACGACAACAGTTGAGGGGGAGCATACGGGTGAGGGCGTGGGTTAGTGTGAGCGTACGGGTTAGGATTAGGGGACGGGTGAGGGGAAGGTTTCGGGGAAGGGTTAGGGTTAGGGTTCGGGGTAGGGTTAGGGTTAGGGGACGGGGACGGTTTAGGGTCCAGGTGAGGGTACGACAACTGTTTAGGGGGAGCGTACGTGTGAGGGCGCGGGTTAGTGTGAGCGTACGGGTTAGGATTAGGGGACGGGTGAGGGGAAGGCTTGGGGGAAGGGTTAGGGTTAGGGTTCGGGCTAGGGTTAGGGATAGGGGACGGGGACGGTTTAGGGTCCAGGTGAGGGTACGACAATGATTTAGGGGGAGCGTACGTGTGAGGGCGCGGGTTAGTGTGAGCGTACGGTTTAGCATTAGGGGACGGGTGAGGGGAAGGCTTCGGGGAAGGGTTAGGGTTATGGTTCGGGCTAGGGTTAGGTTTAGGGGACGGGGACGGTTTAGGGTCCAGGTGAGGGTACTACAACGGTTTAGGGGGAGCGTACATGTGAGGGTGCGGTTAGTGTGAGCCTTCGGGTTAGGATTAGGGGACGGGTGAGGGGAAGGCTTCGGGGAAGGGTTAGGGTTAGGGTTCGGGCAAGGGTTAGGGTTAGGGGACGGGGACGGTTTAGGGTCCAGGTGAGGGTACGACAACGGTTTAGGGGGAGCGTACGTGTGAGGGCGCGGGTTAGTGTGAGCGTACGGGTTAGGATTAGGGGACGGGTGAGGGGAAGGCTTCGGGGAAGGGTTAGGGTTAGGGTTCGGGCTAGGGTTAGGGTTAGGGGACGGGAACGGTTTAGGGTCCAGCTGAGGGTACGACAACGGTTTAGGGGGAGCGTACGTGTTAGGGCATGGGTTAGTGTGAGCGTACGGGTTAGGATTAGGGGACGGGTGAGGGGAAGGCTTCGGGGAAGGGTTAGGGTTAGGGTTCGGGCTAGGGTTAGGGTTAGGGTACGTGGACGGTTTAGGGTCCAGGTGACGGGACAACAACGGTTTAGGGGGAGCGTACGTGTGAGGGCGCAGGTTAGTGTGAGCGTACGGGTTAGGATTAGGGGACGGGTGAGGGGAAGGATTCGGGGAAGGGTTAGGGTTAGGGTTCGGGCTAGGGTTAGGGTTAGGGGACGGGGACGGTTTAGGGTCCAGGTGAGGGTACGACAACGGTTTAGGGGGATCGTACGTGTGAGGGCGCGGGTTAGTGTGAGCGTATGTGTTAGGATTAGGGGAAGGGTGAGGGGAAGGCTTCGGGGAAGGGTAAGGGTTAGGGTTCGGGCTAGAGTTAGGGTTAGGGGATGGGGACGGTTTAGGGTCCAGGTGAGGGTACGACAACGGTTTAGGGGGAGCGTATGTGTGAGGGCGCGAGTTAGTGTGAGCGTAAGGATTAGGATTAGGGGACGGGTGAGGGGAAGGCTTCGGGGAAGGGTTAGGGTTAGGGTTCGGGCTAGGGTTAGGGTTAGGGGACGGGGACGGTTTAGGGTCCAGGTGAGGCTACGACAACGGTTGAGGAGGAGCGTACGTGTGAGGGCGCAGGTTAGTGTGAGCGTACGGGTTAGGATTAGGGGACGGGTGAGGGGAAGGCTTCGGGGAAGGGTTAGGGTTATGGTTCGGGCTAGGGTTAGGATTAGGGGACGGTGACGCGTTAGGGTCCAGGTGAGGGTACGACAATGGTTTAGGGGAGCGTACATGTGAGGGCGCGGGTTAGTGTGAGCCTACGGTTTAGGATTAGGGCACGGGTGAGGGGAAGGCTTCGGTGAAGGGTTAGGGTTAGGGTTAGGGCTAGGGTTAGGGTTAGCGTACAGGGAAGGTTTAGGGTCCAGGTGAGGGTACGACAACGGTTTAGGGGGAGCGTACGTGTGAGGGCGCGGGTTAGTGTGAGCGTACGGGTTAGGATTAGGGGACGGGTGAGGGGAAGGCTTCGGGTAAGGGTTAGGGATAGGGTTCGGGCTAGGGTTAGGGTTAGGGGACGGGGACGGTTTCGGGTCCAGGTGAGGGTACGACAACGGTTTAGGGGGAGCGTACGTGTGAGGGTGCGGGTTAGTGTGAGCGTACGGTGTAGGATTAGGGGACGGGTGAGGGGAAGGCTTCGGGGAAGTGTTAGGGTTAGGGTTCGGGCTAGGGTTAGGGTTAGGGGACGGGGACGGTTTAGGGTCCAGGTGAGGGTACGACAACGGTTTAGTGGGAGCGTACGTGTGAGGATGCGGGTTAGTGTGAGCGTACGGGTTAGGATTAGGGGACGGGTGAGGGGAAGGCTGCGGGGAAGGGTTAGGGTTAGGGTTCGGGCTAGGGTTAGGGTTAGGGGACGGGGACGGTTTAGGGTCCAGGTGAGGGTACGACAATGGTTTAGGGGGAGCGTACGTGTGAGGGCGCGGGTTAGTGTGAGCGTACGGATTAGGATTAGGGGACGGGTGAGGGGAAGGCTTCGGGGAAGGGTTAGGGTTAGTGTTCGGGCTAGGGTTACCGTTAGGGGACGGGGACGGTTTAGGGTCCAGGTGAGGGTACGACAACAGTTGATGGGGAGCGTACGTGTGAGGGCGCGGGTTAGTGTGAGCCTACGGGTTAGGATTAGGGGACGGGTGAGGGGAAGGCTTCGGGGAAGGGTTAGGGATAGGGTTCGGGTTAGGGTTAGGGGACGGGGACGGTTTAGGGTCCAGGTGAGGGTACGATAATGATTTAGGGGGAGCGTACCTGTGAGGGCACGGGTTAGTGTGAGCGTACGGGTTAGGATTAGGGGACGGGTGATGGGAAGGCTTCGGGGAAGGGTTAGGGTTAGGGTTCGGGCTAGGGTTAGGGTTAGGGGACGGGGACGGTTTAAGGTCCAGGTGAGGGTACGACAACGGTTTAGGGGGAGCGTACGTGTGAGGGCGCGGGTTAGTGTGAGCGTACGGGTCAGGATTAGGGGACGGGTGAGGGGAAGGCTTCGGGGAAGGGTTAGGGTTAGGTTTCGGGCTACGGTTAGGGTTAGAGGACGGGGACGGTTTAGGGTCCAGGTGAGGGTACGACAACGGTTTAGGGGGAGCGTGCGTGTGAGGGCGCGGGTTAGTGTGAGCCTACGGGTTAGGATTAGGGGACGGGTGAGGGGAAGGCTTCGGGGAAGTGTTAGGATTAGGGTTCGGGCTAGGGTTAGGGTTAGGGGACGGGGACGGTTTAGGGTCCAGGTGAGGGTATGACAACGGTTTGCGGGAGCGTACGTGTGAGGGCGCGGGTTAGTGTGAGCGTACGGGTTAGGATTAGGGGACGGGTGAGGGGAAGGCTTCGGGGAAGGGCTAGGGGATAGGGTTCGGTCTAGGGTTAGGGTTAGGGGACGGGGACGGTTTCGGGTCCAGGTGAGGGTACGACAACGGTTGAGGGGGAGCGTACGTGTGAGGGGGTGGGTTAGTGTGAGCGTACGGGTTAGGATTAGGGGACGGGTGAGGGGAAGGCTTCGGGGAAGTGTTAGGGTTAGGGTTCGGGCTAGGGTTAGGGTTAGGGGACGGGGACGTTTTAGCGTCCAGGTAAGGGTGCGACAACGGTTTAGGGGGAGTGTACGTTTGAGCGCACGGGTTAGTGTGAGCGTACGGGTTAGGATTAGGGGACGGGTGAGGGGAAGGCTTTGGGGAAGTGTTAGGGTTAGGGTTCGGGCTAGGGTTAGGGTTATTGGACGGGGACGGTTTAGGGTCCAGGTGAGGGTACGACAACGGTTTAGGGGGAGCGTACGTGTGAGGGCACGGGTTAGTGTGAGCGTACGGTTTAGGATTAGGTGACGGATGAGCGGAAGGCTTCGGGGAAGGGTTAGGGTTAGGGTTCGGGCTAGGGTTAGGGTTAGGGGACGGGGACGGTTTAGGGTCCAGGTGAGGGTACGACAACGGTTTAGGGGGAGCGTACGTGTGAGGGCGCGGGGTAGTGTGAGCGTACGGGTTAGGATTAGGGGACGGGTGAGGGGAAGGCTTCGGGGAAGGGTTACGGTTAGGGTTCGGGCTAGGGTTAGGGTTAGGGGACGGGGACGGTTTAGGGTCCAGGTGAGGGTACGACAACGGTTTAGGGGGAGCGTACGTGTGAGAGCGCGGGTTAGTGTGAGCCCACGGGTTAGGATTAGGGGACGGGTGAGGGGAAGGCTTCGGGGAAGTGTTAGGATTAGGGTTCGGGCTAGGGTTAGGGTTAGGGGACGGGGACGGTTTAGGGTCCAGGTGAGGGTATGACAACGGTTTAGGGGGAGCGTACGTGTGAGGGCGCGGGTTAGTGTGAGCGTACGGTTTAGGATTAGGGGACGGGTGAGTGGAAGGTTTCTGGGAAGGGTTAGGGTTAGGGTTCGGGCAAGGGTTAGGGTTAGGGGACGGGGACGGTTTAGGGTCCAGGTGAGGGTACGACAACGGTTTAGGGGGAGCGTACGTGTGAGGGCGCGGGTTAGTGTGAGCGTACGGGTTGGGATTAGGGGACGGGTGAGGGGAAGGCTTTGGGGAAGGGTTAGGGTTAGGGTTCGGGCTAGGGTTAGGGTTATTGGACGGGGACGGTTTAGGGTCCAGGTGAGGGTACGACAACGATTTAGGGGAGCGTACGTGTGAGGGCGCGGGTTAGTGTGAGCGTACGGGTTAGGATTAGGGGACGGGTGAGGGGAAGGCTTCGGGGAAGGGTTAGGGATAGGGTTCGGGTTAGGGTTAGGGGACGGGGACGGTTTAGGGTCCAGGTGAGGGTACGATAATGATTTAGGGGGAGCGTACCTGTGAGGGCACGGGTTAGTGTGAGCGTACGGGTTAGGATTAGGGGACGGGTGATGGGAAGGCTTCGGGGAAGGGTTAGGGTTAGGGTTCGGGCTAGGGTTAGGGTTAGGGGACGGGGACGGTTTAAGGTCCAGGTGAGGGTACGACAACGGTTTAGGGGGAGCGTACGTGTGAGGGCGCGGGTTAGTGTGAGCGTACGGGTCAGGATTAGGGGACGGGTGAGGGGAAGGCTTCGGGGAAGGGTTAGGGTTAGGTTTCGGGCTACGGTTAGGGTTAGAGGACGGGGACGGTTTAGGGTCCAGGTGAGGGTACGACAACGGTTTAGGGGGAGCGTGCGTGTGAGGGCGCGGGTTAGTGTGAGCCTACGGGTTAGGATTAGGGGACGGGTGAGGGGAAGGCTTCGGGGAAGGGTTAGGGGATAGGGTTCGGTCTAGGGTTAGGGTTAGGGGACGGGGACGGTTTCGGGTCCAGGTGAGGGTACGACAACGGTTGAGGGGGAGCGTACGTGTGAGGGTGCGGGTTAGTGTGAGCGTACGGGTTAGGATTAGGGGACGGGTGAGGGGAAGGCTTCGGGGAAGTGTTAGGGTTAGGGTTCGGGCTAGGGTTAGGGTTAGGGGACGGGGACGTTTTAGCGTCCAGGTGAGGGTGCGACAACGGTTTAGGGGGAGTGTACGTTTGAGCGCACGGGTTAGTGTGAGCGTACGGGTTAGGATTAGGGGACGGGTGAGGGGAAGGCTTTGGGGAAGTGTTAGGGTTAGGGTTCGGGCTAGGGTTAGGGTTATTGGACGGGGACGGTTTAGGGTCCAGGTGAGGGTACGACAACGGTTTAGGGGGAGCGTACGTGTGAGGGCACGGGTTAGTGTGAGCGTACGGTTTAGGATTAGGTGACGGATGAGCGGAAGGCTTCGGGGAAGGGTTAGGGTTAGGGTTCGGGCTAGGGTTAGGGTTAGGGGACGGGGACGGTTTAGGGTCCAGGTGAGGGTACGACAACGGTTTAGGGGGAGCGTACGTGTGAGGGCGCGGGGTAGTGTGAGCGTACGGGTTAGGATTAGGGGACGGGTGAGGGGAAGGCTTCGGGGAAAGGTTACGGTTAGGGTTCGGGCTAGGGTTAGGGTTAGGGGACGGGGACGGTTTAGGGTCCAGGTGAGGGTACGACAACGGTTTAGGGGGAGCGTACGTGTGAGGGCGCGGGTTAGTGTGAGCCCACGGGTTAGGATTAGGGGACGGGTGAGGGGAAGGCTTCGGGGAAGGGTTAGGATTAGGGTTCGGGCTAGGGTTAGGGTTAGGGGACGGGGACGGTTTAGGGTCCAGGTGAGGGTATGACAACGGTTTAGGGGGAGCGTACGTGTGAGGGCGCGGGTTAGTGTGAGCGTACGGTTTAGGATTAGGGGACGGGTGAGGGGAAGGTTTCTGGGAAGGGTTAGGGTTAGGGTTCGGGCAAGGGTTAGGGTTAGGGGACGGGGACGGTTTAGGGTCCAGGTGAGGGTACGACAACGGTTTAGGGGGAGCGTACGTGTGAGGGCGCGGGTTAGTGTGAGCGTACGGGTTGGGATTAGGGGACGGGTGAGGGGAAGGCTTTGGGGAAGGGTTAGGGTTAGGGTTCGGGCTAGGGTTAGGGTTATTGGACGGGGACGGTTTAGGGTCCAGGTGAGGGTACGACAACGATTTAGGGGAGCGTACGTGTGAGGGCGCGGGTTAGTGTGAGCGTACGGGTTAGGATTAGGGGACGGGTGAGGGGAAGGCTTCGGGGAAGGGTTAGGGTTAGGGTTCGGGCTAGGGTTAGGGTTAGGGGACGGGGACGGTTTAGGGTCCAGGTGAGGGTACGACAACGGTTTAGGGGGAGCGTACGTGTGAGGGCACGGGTTAGTGTGAGCGTACGGGTTAGGATTAGGGGACGGGTGAGGGGAAGGCTTCGGGGAAGGGTTAGGGATATGGTTCGGGTTAGGATTAGGGGACGGGGACGGTTTAGGGTCCAGGTGAGGGTACGACAACGGTTTAGGGAGAGCGTACGTGTAAGGGCGCGGGTTAGTGTGAGCGTACGGGTTAGGATTAGGGGACGGGTGAGGGGAATGCTTCGGGGAAGTGTTAGGGTTAGGGTTCGGGCTAGGGTTAGGGTTAGGGGACGGGGACGGTTTAGGGTCCAGATGAGGGTACGAAAACGGGTTAGCGGGAGCGTATGTGTGAGGTCGCGAGTTAGTGTGAGCGTATGCGTTAGGATTAGGGGACAGGTGAGGGGAAGGCTTTGGGGAAGGGTTAGGTTTAGGGTTCGGGCTAGGGTTAGGGTTAGGTGACAGGGACGGTTTAGGGTCCTGGTGAGGCTACAACAACGGTTGAGGGGGAGCGTACGTGTGAGGGCGTGGGTTAGTGTGAGCGTACGGGTTAGGATTAGGGGACGGGTGAGGGGAAGGCTTCAGGAAAGTGTTAGGGTTAGGGTTCGGGTTAGGGTTAGGGTTAGGGGACGGCGACGGTTTAGGGTCCAGGTGAGGGTACGACAACGGTATAGGGGGAGCGTACGTGTGAGGGCGCGGGTTAGTGTGAGCGTACGGGTTAGGATTAGGGGACGGGTGAGGGGAAGGCTTCGGGGAAGGGTTAGGGTTAGGGTTCGGGCTACGGTTAGTGTTAGAGGACGGGGACGGTTTAGGGTCCAGGTGAGGGTACGACAACGGTTTAGGGGGAGCGTACGTGTGAGGGCGTGGGTTAGTGTGAGCCTACGGGTTAGGATTAGGGGACGGGTGAGGGGAAGGCTTCGGGGAAGTGTTAGGATTAGGGTTCGGGCTAGGGTTAGGGTTAGGGGACGGGGACGGTTTAGGGTCCAGGTGAGGGTATGACAACGGTTTGGGGGAGCGTACGTGTGAGGGCGCGGGTTAGTGTGAGCGTACGGGTTAGGATTAGGGGACGGGTGAGGGGAAGGCTTCGGGGAAGGGTTAGGGGTTAGGGTTCGGGCTAGGGTTAGGGTTAGGGGACGGGGACGGTTTCGGGTCCAGGTGAGGGTACGACAACGGTTGAGGGGGAGCGTACGTGTGAGGGTGCGGGTTAGTGTGAGCGTACGTGTTAGGATTAGGGGACGGGTGAGGGGAAGGCTTCGGGGAAGGGTTAGGGTTAGGGTTCGGGCTAGGGTTAGGGTTAGGGGACGGGGACGTTTTAGCGTCCAGGTGAGGGTGCGACAACGGTTTAGGGGGAGCGTACGTGTGAGCGCGCGGGTTAGTGTGAGCGTACGGGTTAGGATTAGGGGACTGGTGAGGGGAAGGCTTTGGGGAAGGGTTAGGGTTAGGGTTCGGGCTAGGGTTAGGTTTATTGGACGGGGACGGTTTAGGGTCCAGGTGAGGGTACGACAACGGTTTATGGAGAGCGTACGTGTAAGGGCGCGGGTTAGTGTGAGCGTACGGGTTAGGATTAGGGGACGGGTGAGGGGAAGGCTTCGGGGAAGTGTTAGGGTTAGGGTTCGGGCTAGGGTTAGGGTTAGGGGACGGGGACGGTTTAGGGTCCAGGTGAGGGTACGACAACGGGTTAGCTGGAGCGTATGTGTGAGGGCGTGGGTTAGTGTGAGCGTACGGGTTAGGATTAGGGGACGGGTGAGGGGAAGGCTTCGTGAAAGTGTTAGGGTTAGGGTTCGGGTTAGGGTTAGGGTTAGGGGACGGCGACGGTTGAGGGTCCAGGTGAGGGTACGACAACGGTTTAGGGGGAGCGTACGTGTGAGGGCACGGGTTAGTGTGAGCGTACGGGTTAGGATTAGGGGACGGGTGAGGGGAAGGCTTCGGGGAAGGGTTAGGGTTAGGGTTCGGGCTAGGGTTAGGGTTAGGGGACGGGGACGGTTTAGGGTCCAGGTGAGGGTACGACAACGGTTTAGGGGGAGCGTACGTGTGAGGGCGTGGGTTAGTGTTAGCGTACGGGTTAGGATTAGGGGACGGGTGAGGGGAAGGCTTCGGGGAAGGGTTAGGGTTAGGGTTCGGGCTAGGGTTAGGGTTAGGGGACGGGGACGGTTTAGGGTCCAGGTGAGGGTACGACAACGGTTTAGGGGGAGCGTAGGTGTGAGGGCGCGGGTTAGTGTGAGCCTACGGGTTAGGATTAGGGGTCGGGTGAGGGGAAGGCTTCGGGGAAGTGTTAGGATTAGGGTTCGGGATAGGGTTAGGGTTAGGGGACGGGGACGGTTCAGGGTCCAGGTGAGGGTATGACAACGGTTTAGGGGGAGCGTACGTGTGAGGGCGCGGGTTAGTGTGAGCGTACGGGTTAGGATTAGGGGACGGGTGAGGGGAAGGCTTCGGGGAAGAGTTAGGGGTTAGGGTTCGGGATAGGGTTAGGGTTAGGGGACGGGGACGGTTTCGGGTCCAGGTGAGGGTACGACAACGGTTTAGGGGGAGCGTACGTGTGAGGGTGCGGGTTAGTGTGAGCGTACGTGTTAGGATTAGGGGACGGGTGAGGGGAAGGCTTCGGGGAAGTGTTAGGGTTAGGGTTCGGGCTAGGGTTAGGGTTAGGGGACGGGGACGTTTTAGCGTCCAGGTGAGGGTACGACAACGGTTTAGGGGGAGCGTACGTGTGAGCGCGCGGGTTAGTGTGAGCGTACGGGTTAGGATTAGGGGACGGGTGAGGGGAAGGCTTTGGGGAAGGGTTAGGGTTAGGGTTCAGGCTAGGGTTAGGGTTATTGGACGGGGACGGTTTAGGGTCCAGGTGAGGGTACGACAACGGTTTAGGGGGAGCGTACGTGTGAGGGCACGGGTTAGTGTGAGCGTACGGGTTAGGATTAGGGGACGGGTGAGCGGAAGGCTTCGGGGAAGGGTTAGGGTTAGGGTTCGGGCTAGGGTTAGGGTTAGGGGACGGGGACGGTTTTGGATCCTGGTGAGGGTACGACAACAGTTGAAGGGGAGCGTACGTGTGAGGGCGTGGGTTAGTGTGAGCGTACGGGTTAGGATTAGGGGACGGGTGAGGGGAAGGCTTCGGGGAAGGGTTAGGGGTTAGGGTTCGGGCTATGGTTAGGGTTAGGGGACGGGGACGGTTTCAGGTCCAGGTGAGGGTACGACAACGGTTGAGGGGGAGCGTACGTGTGAGGGTGCGGGTTAGTGTGAGCGTACGGGTTAGGATTAGGGGACGGGTGAGGGGAAGGCTTCGGGGAAGGGTTAGGGTTAGGGTTCGGGCTAGGGTTAGGGTTAGGGGACGGGGATGTTTTAGCGTCCAGGTGAGGGTACGACAACGGTTTAGGGGGAGCGTACGTGTGAGCGCGCGGGTTAGTGTGAGCGTACGGGTTAGGATTAGGGGACGGGTGAGGGGAAGGCTTCGGGGAAGGGTTAGGGTTAGGGTTCGGGCTAGGGTTAGGGTTAGGGGACGGGGACGGTTTAGGGTCCAGGTGAGGTTACGACAACGGTTTAGGGGGAGCGTACGTGTGAGGGCGCGGGTTAGTGTGAGCGTATGTGTTAGGATTAGGGGACGGGTGAGGGGAAGGCTTCGGGGAAGGGTTAGGGTTAGGGTTCGGGCTAGAGTTAGGGTTAGGGGATGGGGACGGTTTAGGGTCCAGGTGAGGGTACGACAACGGTTGAGGGGGAGCGTACGTGTGAGGGCACGGGTTAGTGTGAGCGTACGTGTTAGGATTAGGGGACGGGTGAGGGGAAGGCTTCGGGGAAGGGTTAGGGTTAGGTTTCGGGCTAGGGTTAGGGTTAGGGGACGGGGACGGTTTAGGGTCCAGGTGAGGGTACGACAACGGTTTAGGGGGAGCGTACGTGTGATGGCGCGGGTTAGTGTGAGCGTACGGGTTAGGATTAGGGGACGTGTGAGGGGAAGGCTTCGGGGAAGGGTTAGGGTTATGGTTCGGGCTAGGGTTAGGATTAGGGGACGGTGACGGTTTAGGGTCCAGGTGAGGGTACGACAACGGTTTAGGGGGAGCGTACATGTGAGGGCGCGGGTTAGTGTGAGCCTACGGTTTAGGATTATGGGACGGGTGAGGGGAAGGCTTCGGTGAAGGGTTAGGGTTAGGGTTAGGGCTAGGGTTAGGGTGAGCGTACAGGGAAGGTTTAGGGTCCAGGTGAGGGTACGACAACGGTTTAGGGGGAGCGTACGTGTGAGGGCGCGGGTTAGTGTGAGCGTACGGGTTAGGATTAGGGGACGGGTGAGGGGAAGGCTTCGGGGAAGAGTTAGGGATAGGGTTCGGGCTAGGGTTAGGGTTAGGGGACGGGGAAGGTTTCGGGTCCAGGTGAGGGTACGACAACTGTTTAGGGGGAGCGTACGTGTGAGGGCGCGGGTTAGTGTGAGCGTACGGGTTAGGATTAGGGGACGGCTGAGGGGAAGGCTTCAGGGAAGGGTTAGGGTTAGGGTTCGGGCTAGGGTTAGGGTTAGGGGACGGGGACGGTTTAGGGTCCAGGTGAGGGTACGACAACGGTTTAGGGGGAGCGTACGTGTGAGGGTGCGGGTTAGTGTGAGCGTACGGGTTAGGATTAGGGGACGGGTGAGGGGAAGGCTGCGGGGAAGGGTTAGGGTTAGGGTTTGGGCTAGGGTTAGGGTTAGGGGACGGGGACGGTTTAGGGTCCAGGTGAGGGTACGAAAACGGTTTAGGGGGAGCGTACGTGTGAGCGCGCGGGTTAGTGTGAGCCTACGGGTTAGGATTAGGGGACGGGTGAGGGGAAGGCTTCGGGGAAGGTTTAGGGTTAGGGTTCGGGCTAGGGTTACGGTTAGGGGACGGGGACGGTTTACGGTCCAGGTGAGGGTACGACAACAGTTGATGGGGAGCGTACGTGTGAGGGCGCGGTTTAGTGTGAGCGTACGGGTTAGGATTAGGGGACGGGTGAGGGGAAGGCTTCGGGGAAGGGTTAGGGATAGGGTTCGGGTTAGGGTTAGGGGACGGGGACGGTTTAGGGTCCAGGTGAGGGTACGACAATGGTTTAGGGGGAGCGTACGTGTGAGGGCACGGGTTAGTGTGAGCGTACGGGTTAGGATTAGGGGACGGGTGAGGGGAAGGCTTCAGGGAAGGGTTAGGGTTAGGGTTCGGGCTAGGGTTAGGGTTAGGGGACGGGGACGGTTTAGGGTCCAGGTGAGGGTACGACAACGGTTTAGGGGGAGCGTACGTGTGAGGGCGCGGGTTAGTGTGAGCGTACGGGTTAGGATTAGGGGACGGGTGAGGGGAAGGCTTCGGGGAAGGGTTAGGGTTAGGGTTCGGGCTACGGTTAGGGTTAGGGGACGGGGACGGTTTAGGGTCCAGGTGAGGGTACGACAACGGTTTAGGGGGAGTGTACGTGTGAGGGCGCGGGTTAGTGTGAGCCTACGGGTTAGGATTAGGGGACGGGTGAGGGGAAGGCTTCGGGGAAGTGTTAGGATTAGGGTTCGGGCTAGGGTTAGGGTTAGGGGACGGGGACGGTTTAGGGTCCAGGTGAGGGTATGACAACGGTTTAGGGGGAGCGTACGTGTGAGGGCGCGGGTTAGTGTGAGCGTACGGGTTAGGATTAGGGGACGGGTGAGGGGAAGGCTTCGGGGAAGGGTTAGGGGTTAGGGTTCGGGCTAGGGTTAAGGTTAGGGGACGGGGACGGTTTCGGGTCCAGGTGAGGGTACGACAACGTTTGAGGTGGAGCGTACGTGTGAGGGTGCGGGTTAGTGTGAGCGTACGGGTTAGGATTAGGGGACGGGTGAGGGGAAGGCTTCGGGGAAGGGTTAGGGTTAGGGTTAGGGGACGGGGACGTTTTAGCGTCCAGGTGAGGGTGCGACAACGATTTAGGGGGAGCGTACGTGTGAGCGCGCGGGTTAGTGTGAGCGTACGGGTTAGGATTAGGGGACGGGTGAGGGGAAGGCTTTGGGGAAGGGTTAGGGTTAGGGTTCGGGCTAGGGTTAGGGTTATTGGACGGGGACGGTTTAGGGTCCAGGTGAGGGTACGACAACGGTTTAGGGGGAGCGTACGTGTGAGGGCCCGGGTTAGTGTGAGCGTACGGTTTAGGATTAGGGGACGGATGAGCAGAAGGCTTCGGGGAAGGGTTAGTGTTAGGGTTCGGGCTAGGGTTAGGGTTAGGGGACGGGGACGGTTTAGGGTCCAGTTGAGGGTACGACAACGGTTTAGGGGGAGCGTACGTGTGAGGGCGCGGGTTAGTGTGAGCGTACGGGTTAGGATTAGGGGACGGGTGAGGGGAAGGCTTCGGGGAAGGGTTACGGTTAGTGTTCGGGCTAGGGTTAGGGTTAGGGGACGGGGACGGTTTAGGGTCCAGGTGAGGGTACGACAACGGTTTAGGGGGAGCGTACGTGTGAGGGCGCGGGTTAGTGTGAGCGTACAGGTTAGGATTAGGGGACGGGTGAGGGGAAGGCTTCGGGGAAGTGTTAGGATTAGGGTTCGGGCTAGGGTTAGGGTTATTGGACGGGGACGGTTTAGGGTCCAGGTGAGGGTACGACAACAGTTTAGGGGGAGCGTACGTGTGAGGGCACGGGTTAGTGTGAGCGTACGGGTTAGGATTAGGGGACGGATGAGCGGAAGGCTTCGGGGAAGGGTTAGGGTTAGGGTTCGGGCTAGGGTTAGGGTTAGGGGACGGGGACGGTTTAGGGTCCAGGTGAGGGTACGACAACAGTTGATGGGGAGCGTACGTGTGAGGGCGCGGGTTAGTGTGAGCCTACGGGTTAGGATTAGGGGACGGGTGAGGGGAAGGCTTCGGGGAAGGGTTAGGGATAGGGTTCGGGTTAGGATTAGGGGACGGGAACGGGGACGGTTTAGGGTCCAGGTGAGGGTACGACAACGGTTTAGGGGGAGCGTACGTGTGAGGGTGCGGGTTAGTGTGACCGTACGTGTTAGGATTAGGGGACGGGTGAGGGGAAGGCTTCGGGGAAGGGTTAGGGTTAGGGTTCGGGCTAGGGTTAGGGTTAGGGGACGGGGACGTTTTAGCGTCCAGGTGAGGGTACGACAACGGTTTAGGGGGAGCGTACGTGTGAGCGCGCGGGTTAGTGTGAGCGTACGGGTTAGGATTAGGGGACGGGTGAGGGGAAGGCTTTGGGGAAGGGTTAGGGTTAGGGTTCAGGCTAGGGTTAGGGTTATTGGACGGGGACGGTTTAGGGTCCAGGTGAGGGTACGACAACGGTTTAGGGGGAGCGTACGTGTGAGGGCACGGGTTAGTGTGAGCGTACGGGTTAGGATTAGGGGACGGGTGAGCGGAAGGCTTCGGGGAAGGGTTAGGGTTAGGGTTCGGGCTAGGGTTAGGGTTAGGGGACGGGGACGGTTTTGGGTCCAGGTGAGGGTACGACAACAGTTGAGGGGGAGCGTACGTGTGAGGGCGTGGGTTAGTGTGAGCGTACGGGTTAGGATTAGGGGACGGGTGAGGGGAAGGCTTCGGGGAAGGGTTAGGGGTTAGGGTTCGGGCTAGGGTTAGGGTTATTGGACGGGGACGGTTTCGGGTCCAGGTGAGGGTACGACAACGGTTTAGGGGGAGCGTACGTGTGAGGGCGCGGGTTAGTGTGAGCGTACGGGTTAGGATTAGGGGACGGGTGAGGGGAAGGCTTCGGGGAAGGGTTAGGGATAGGGTTCGGGCTAGGGTTAGGGTTAGGGGACGGGGAAGGTTTCGGGTCCAGGTGAGGGTACGACAACTGTTTAGGGGGAGCGTACGTGTGAGGGCGCGGGTTAGTGTGAGCGTACGGGTTAGGATTAGGGGACGGGTGAGGGGAAGGCTTCAGGGAAGGGTTAAGGTTAGGGTTCGGGCTAGGGTTAGGGTTAGGGGACGGGGACGGTTTAGGGTCCAGGTGAGGGTACGACAACGGTTTAGGGGGAGCGTACGTGTGAGGGTGCGGGTTAGTGTGAGCGTACGGGTTAGGATTAGGGGACGGGTGAGGGGAAGGCTGCGGGGAAGGGTTAGGGTTAGGGTTCGGGCTAGGGTTAGGGTTAGGGGACGGGGACGGTTTAGGGTCCAGGTGAGGGTACGAAAACGGTTTAGGGGGAGCGTACGTGTGAGCGCGCGGGTTAGTGTGAGCGTACGGGTTAGGATTAGGGGACGGGTGAGGGGAAGGCTTCGGGGAAGGGTTAGGGTTAGGGTTCGGGCTAGGGTTACGGTTAGGGGACGGGGACGGTTTAGGGTCCAGGTGAGGGTACGACAACAGTTGATGGGGAGCGTACGTGTGAGGGCGCGGTTTAGTGTGAGCGTACGGGTTAGGATTAGGGGACGGGTGAGGGGAAGGCTTCGGGGAAGGGTTAGGGATAGGGTTCGGGTTAGGGTTAGGGGACGGGGACGGTTTAGGGTCCAGGTGAGGGTACGACAATGGTTTAGGGGGAGCGTACGTGTGAGGGCACGGGTTAGTGTGAGCGTACGGGTTAGGATTAGGGGACGGGTGAGGGGAAGGCTTCGGGGAAGGGTTAGGGTTAGGGTTCGGGCTAGGGTTAGGGTTAGGGAACGGGGACGGTTTAGGGTCCAGGTGAGGGTACGACAACGGTTTAGGGGGAGCGTACGTGTGAGGGCGCGGATTAGTGTGAGCGTACGGGTTAGGATTAGGGGACGGGTGAGGGGAAGGCTTCGGGGAAGGGTTAGGGTTAGGGTTCGGGCTACGGTTAGGGTTAGGGGACGGGGACGGTTTAGGGTCCAGGTGAGGGTACGATAACGGTTTAGGGGGAGTGTACGTGTGAGGGCGCGGGTTAGTGTGAGCCTACGGGTTAGGATTAGGGGACGGGTGAGGGGAAGGCTTCGGGGAAGTGTTAGGATTAGGGTTCGGGCTAGGGTTAGGGTTAGGGGACGGGGACGGTTTAGGGTCCAGGTGAGGGTATGACAACGGTTTAGGGGGAGCGTACGTGTGAGGGCGCGGGTTAGTGTGAGCGTACGGGTTAGGATTAGGGGACGGGTGAGGGGAAGGCTTCGGGGAAGTGTTAGGAGTAGGGTTCGGGCTTGGGTTAGGGTTAGGGGACGGGGACGGTTTAGGGTCCAGGTGAGGGTATGACAACGGTTTAGGGGGAGCGTACGTGTGAGGGCGCGGGTTAGTGTGAGCGTACGGGTTAGGATTAGGGGACGGGTGAGGGGAAGGCTTCGGGGAAGGGTTAGAGGTTAGGGTTCGGGCTAGGGTTAGGCTTAGGGGACGGGGACGGTTTCGGGTCCAGGTGAGGGTACGACAACGGTTTAGGGGGAGCGTACGTGTGAGGGCACGGGTTAGTGTGAGCGTACGGGTTAGGATTAGGGGACGGATGAGCGGAAGGCTTCGGGGAAGGGTTAGGGTTAGGGTTCGGGCTAGGGTTAGGGTTAGGGGACGGGGACGGTTTAGGGTCCAGGTGAGGGTACGACAACAGTTGATGGGGAGCGTACGTGTGAGGGCGCGGGTTAGTGTGAGCCTACGGGTTAGGATTAGGGGACGGGTGAGGGGAAGGCTTCGGGGAAGGGTTAGGGATAGGGTTCGGGTTAGGGTTAGGGGACGGGGACGGTTTAGGGTCCAGGTGAGGGTACGACAACAGTTTGGGGAGAGCGTACGTGTAAGGGCGCGGGTTAGTGTGAGCGTACGGGTTAGGATTAGGGGATGGGTGAGGGGAAGGCATCGGGTAGGGTTAGGGTTAGGGTTCGGGCTAGGGTTAGGGTTAGGGGACGGGGACGGTTTAGGGTCCAGGTGAGGGTACGAAAACGGGTTAGCGGGAGCGTATGTGTGAGGTCGCGAGTTAGTGTGAGCGTACGGGTTAGGATTAGGGGACGGGTGAGGTGAAGGCTTTGGGGAAGGGTTAGGTTTAGGGTTCGGGCTAGGGTTAGGGTTAGGTGACAGGGACGGTTTAGGGTCCTGGTGAGGCTACGACAACGGTTGAGGGGGAGCGTACGTGTGAGGGCGTGGGTAAGTGTGAGCGTACGGGTTAGGATTAGGGGACGGGTGAGGGGAAGGCTTCGGGGAAGGGTTAGGGTTAGGGTTCGGGCTAGGGGTAGGGTTAGGGGACGGGGACGGTTTAGGGTCCAGGTGAGGGTACGACAACGGTTTTGGGGGAGCGTACGTGTGAGGGCGCGGGTTAGTGTGAGCCTACGGGTTAGGATTAGGGGACGGGTGAGGGGAAGGCTTCGGGGAAGGGTTAGGGTTATGGTTCGGGCTAGGGTTAGGTTTAGGGGACGGGGACGTTTTAGCGTTCAGGTGAGGGTACGACAACGGTTTAGGGGGAGTGTACGTGTGAGCGCGCGGGTTAGTGTGAGCGTACGGGTTAGGATTAGGGGACGGGTGAGGGGAAGGCTTCGGGGAAGGGTTAGGGTTAGGGTTCGGGCTAGGGTTAGGGTTATTGGACGGGGACGGTTTAGGGTCCAGGTGAGGGTACGACAACGGTTTAGGGGGAGCGTATGTGTGAGGGCACGGGTTAGTGTGAGCGTACGGGTTAGGATTAGGGGACGGGTGAGCGGAAGGCTTCGGGGAAGGGTTAGGGTTAGGGTTCGGGCTAGGGTTAGGGTTAGGGCACGGGGACGGTTTTGGGTCCAGGTGAGGGTACGACAACCGTTTAGGGGGAGCGTACGTGTGAGGGCGTGGGTTAGTGTGAGAGTACGGGTTAGGATTAGGGGACGGGTGAGGGGAAGGCTTCGGGGAAGGGTTAGGGTTAGGGTTCGGGCTAGGGTTAGGGTTAGGGGACGGGGACGGTTTCGGGTCCAGGTGAGGGGACGACAACGGTTGAGGGGGAGCGTACGTGTGAGGGCGCGGGTTAGTGTGAGTGTACGGGTTAGGATTAGGGGACGGGTGAGGGGAAGGCTTCGGGGAAGGGTTATGGGTTAGGGTTCTGGCTAGGGTTAGGGTTAGGGGACGGGGAAGGTTTCGGGTCCAGGTGAGGGTATGACAACGGTTGAGGGGGCGCGTACGTGTGAGGGTGCGGGTTAGTGTGAGCGTACGGGTTAGGATTAGGGGACGGGTGAGGGGAAGGCTTCGGGGAAGGGTTAGGGTTAGGGTTCGGGCTAGGGTTAGGGTTAGGGGACGGGGACGTTTTAGGGTCCAGGTGAGGGTACGACAACGGTTTAAGGGGAGCTTAGGTGTGAGGGCGCGGGTTAGTGTGAGCGTACGGGTTAGGATTAGGGGACGGGTGAGGGGAAGGCTTTGGCGAAGGGTTAGGGTTAGGGTTCGGGCTAGGGTTAGGGTTATTGGACGGGGACGGTGTAGGGTCCAGGTGAGGGTACGACAACGGTTTAGGGGGAGCGTACGTGTGAGGGCACGGGTTAGTGTGAGCGTACGGGTTAGGATTAGGGGACGGATGAGCGGAAGGCTTCGGGGAAGGGTTAGGGTTAGGGTTCGGGCTAGGGTTAGGGTTAGGGGACGGAGACGGTTTAGGGTCCAGGTGAGTGTACGACAACGGTTTAGGGGGTGCGTACGTGTGAGGGCGCGGGTTAGTGTGATCCTACGGGTTAGGATTAGGGGACGGGTGAGGGGAAGGCTTCGGGGAAGGGTTAGGATTAGGGTTCGGGCTAGGGTTAGGGGACGGGGACGGGGACGGTTTCGGGTCCAGGTGAGGGTACGACAACGGTTGAGGGGGAGCGTACGTGTGAGGGCGCGGGTTAGTGTGAGCGTACGGGTTAGGATTAGGGGACGGGTGAGGGGAAGGCTTTGGCGAAGGGTTAGGGTTAGGGTTCGGGCTAGGGTTAGGGTTATTGGACGGGGACGGTTTAGGGTCCAGGTGAGGGTACGACAACGGTTTAGGGGGAGCGTACGTGTGAGGGCACGGGTTAGTGTGAGCGTACGGGTTAGGATTAGGGGACGGGTGAGCGGAAGGCTTCGGGGAAGGGTTAGGGTTAGGGTTCGGGCTAGGGTTAGGGTTAGGGGACGGGGACGGTTTAGGGTCCAGGTGAGGGTACGACAACGGTTTAGGGGGAGCGTACGTGTGAGGGCGCGGGTTAGTGTGATCCTACGGGTTAGGATTAGGGGACGGGTGAGGGGAAGGCTTCGGGGAATGGTTAGGATTAGGGTTCGGGCTAGGGTTAGGGGACGGGGACGGGGACGGTTTAGGGTCCACGTGAGGGTACGTCAACAGTTGAGGGGGAGCGTACGTGTCAGGGCGCAGGTTAGTGTGAGCGTACGGGTTAGGATTAGGGGACGGGTGAGGGGAAGGCTTCGGGGCAGGGTTAGGGTTAGGGTTCGGGGTAAGGTTAGGGTTAGGGGACGGGGACGGTTGAGAGTCCAGGTGAGGGTACGACAACGGTTTAGGGGGAGCGTACGTGTGAGGGCGCGGGTTAGTGTGAGCGTACGGGTTAGGATTAGGGGACGGGTTAGGGGAAGGCTTCGGGGATGGGTTAGGGTTAGGGTTCGCGGTAGGGTTAGGGTTAGGGCACGGGGACGGTTTAGGGTCCAGGTGAGGGTACGACAACGGTTTAGGGGGAGCGTACATGTGAGGGTGCGGGTTAGTGTGAGCGTACGGGTTAGGATTAGGGGACGGGTGAGGGGAAGGCTGCGGGGAAGGGTTAGGGTTAGGGTTCGGGCTAGGGTTAGGGTTAGGGGACGGGGACGGTTTAGGGTCCAGGTGAGGGTACGAAAACGGTTTAGGGGGAGCGTACGTGTGAGCGCGCGGGTTAGTGTGAGCGTACGGGTTAGGATTAGGGGACGGGTGAGGGGAAGGCTTCGGGGAAGGGTTAGGGTTAGGGTTCGGGCTAGGGTTACTGTTAGGGGACGGGGACGGTTTAGGGTCCAGGTGAGGGTACGACAACAGTTGATGGGGAGCGTACGTGTGAGGGCGCGGTTTAGTGTGAGCCTACGGGTTAGGATTAGGGGACGGGTGAGGGGAAGGCTTCGGGGAAGGGTTAGGGATAGGGTTCGGGTAAGGGTTAGGGGACGGGGACGGTTTAGGGTCCAGGTGAGGGTACGACAATGGTTTAGGGGGAGCGTACGTGTGAGGGCACGGGTTAGTGTGAGCGTACGGGTTAGGATTAGGGGACGGGTGAGGGGAAGGCTTCGGGGAAGTGTTAGGGTTAGGGTTCGGGCTAGGGTTAGGGTTAGGGGACGGGGACGGTTTAGGGTCCAGGTGAGGGTACGACAACGGTTTAGTGGGAGCGTACGTGTGAGGATGCGGGTTAGTGTGAGCGTACGGGTTAGGATTAGGGGACGGGTGAGGGGAAGGCTGCGGGGAAGGGTTAGGGTTAGGGTTCGGGCTAGGGTTAGGGTTAGGGGACGGGGACGGTTTAGGGTCCAGGTGAGGGTACGACAATGGTTTAGGGGGAGCGTACATGTGAGGGCGCGGGTTAGTGTGAGCGTACGGATTAGGATTAGGGGACGGGTGAGGGGAAGGCTTCGGGGAAGGGTTAGGGTTAGTGTTCGGGCTAGGGTTACCGTTAGGGGACGGGGACGGTTTAGGGTCCAGGTGAGGGTACGACAACAGTTGATGGGGAGCGTACGTGTGAGGGCGCGGGTTAGTGTGAGCCTACGGGTTAGGATTAGGGGACGGGTGAGGGGAAGGCTTCGGGGAAGGGTTAGGGATAGGGTTCGGGTTAGGGTTAGGGGACGGGGACGGTTTAGGGTCCAGGTGAGGGTACGATAATGATTTAGGGGGAGCGTACCTGTGAGGGCACGGGTTAGTGTGAGCGTACGGGTTAGGATTAGGGGACGGGTGAGGGGAAGGCTTCGGGGAAGGGTTAGGGTTAGGTTTCGGGCTACGGTTAGGGTTAGAGGACGGGGACGGTTTAGGGTCCAGGTGAGGGTACGACAACGGTTTAGGGGGAGCGTGCGTGTGAGGGCGCGGGTTAGTGTGAGCCTACGGGTTAGGATTAGGGGACGGGTGAGGGGAAGGCTTCGGGGAAGTGTTAGGATTAGGGTTCGGGCTAGGGTTAGGGTTAGGGGACGGGGACGGTTTAGGGTCCAGGTGAGGGTATGACAACGGTTTGCGGGAGCGTACGTGTGAGGGCGCGGGTTAGTGTGAGCGTACGGGTTAGGATTAGGGGACGGGTGAGGGGAAGGCTTCGGGGAAGGGTTAGGGGATAGGGTTCGGTCTAGGGTTAGGGTTAGGGGACGGGGACGGTTTCGGGTCCAGGTGAGGGTACGACAACGGTTGAGGGGGAGCGTACGTGTGAGGGTGCGGGTTAGTGTGAGCGTACGGGTTAGGATTAGGGGACGGGTGAGGGGAAGGCTTCGGGGAAGTGTTAGGGTTAGGGTTCGGGCTAGGGTTAGGGTTAGGGGACGGGGACGTTTTAGCGTCCAGGTGAGGGTGCGACAACGGTTTAGGGGGAGTGTACGTTTGAGCGCACGGGTTAGTGTGAGCGTACGGGTTAGGATTAGGGGACGGGTGAGGGGAAGGCTTTCGGGAAGTGTTAGGGTTAGGGTTCGGGCTAGGGTTAGGGTTATTGGACGGGGACGGTTTAGGGTCCAGGTGAGGGTACGACAACGGTTTAGGGGGAGCGTACGTGTGAGGGCACGGGTTAGTGTGAGCGTACGGTTTAGGATTAGGTGACGGATGAGCGGAAGGCTTCTGGGAAGGGTTAGGGTTAGGGTTCGGGCTAGGGTTAGGGTTAGGGGACGGGGACGGTTTAGGGTCCAGGTGAGGGTACGACAACGGTTTAGGGGGAGCGTACGTGTGAGGGCGCGGGGTAGTGTGAGCGTACGGGTTAGGATTAGGGGACGGGTGAGGGGAAGGCTTCGGGGAAGGGTTACGGTTAGGGTTCGGGCTAGGGTTAGGGTTAGGGGACGGGGACGGTTTAGGGTCCAGGTGAGGGTACGACAACGGTTTAGGGGGAGCGTACGTGTGAGGGCGCGGGTTAGTGTGAGCCCACGGGTTAGGATTAGGGGACGGGTGAGGGGAAGGCTTCGGGGAAGTGTTAGGATTAGGGTTCGGGCTAGGGTTAGGGTTAGGGGACGGGGACGGTTTAGGGTCCAGGTGAGGGTATGACAACGGTTTAGGGGGAGCGTACGTGTGAGGGCGCGGGTTAGTGTGAGCGTACGGTTTAGGATTAGGGGACGGGTGAGGGGAAGGTTTCTGGGAAGGGTTAGGGTTAGGGTTCGGGCAAGGGTTAGGGTTAGGGGACGGGGACGGTTTAGGGTCCAGGTGAGGGTACGACAACGGTTTAGGGGGAGCGTACGTGTGAGGGCGCGGGTTAGTGTGAGCGTACGGGTTGGGATTAGGGGACGGGTGAGGGGAAGGCTTTGGGGAAGGGTTAGGGTTAGGGTTCGGGCTAGGGTTAGGGTTATTGGACGGGGACGGTTTAGGGTCCAGGTGAGGGTACGACAACGATTTAGGGGAGCGTACGTGTGAGGGCGCGGGTTAGTGTGAGCGTACGGGTTAGGATTAGGGGACGGGTGAGGGGAAGGCTTCGGGGAAGGGTTAGGGTTAGGGTTCGGGCTAGGGTTAGGGTTAGGGGACGGGGACGGTTTAGGGTCCAGGTGAGGGTACGACAACGGTTTAGGGGGAGCGTACGTGTGAGGGCACGGGTTAGTGTGAGCGTACGGGTTAGGATTAGGGGACGGGTGAGGGGAAGGCTTCGGGGAAGGGTTAGGGTTAGGGTTCGGGCTAGGGTTAGGGTTAGGGTACGTGGACGGTTTAGGGTCCAGGTGACGGTACAACAACGGTTTAGGGGGAGCGTACGTGTGAGGGCGCAGGTTAGTGTGAGCGTACGGGTTAGGATTAGGGGACGGGTGAGGGGAAGGATTCGGGGAAGGGTTAGGGATATGGTTCGGGTTAGGATTAGGGGACGGGGACGGTTTAGGGTCCAGGTGAGGGTACGACAACGGTTTAGGGAGAGCGTACGTGTAAGGGCGCGGGTTAGTGTGAGCCTACGGGTTAGGATTAGGGGACGGGTGAGGGGAATGCTTCGGGGAAGTGTTAGGGTTAGGGTTCGGGCTAGGGTTAGGGTTAGGGGACGGGGACGGTTTAGGGTCCAGATGAGGGTACGAAAACGGGTTAGCGGGAGCGTATGTGTGAGGTCGCGAGTTAGTGTGAGCGTATGGGTTAGGATTAGGGGACGGGTGAGGGGAAGGCTTTGGGGAAGGGTTAGGTTTAGGGTTCGGGCTAGGGTTAGGGTTAGGTGACAGGGAAGGTTTAGGGTCCTGGTGAGGCTACAACAACGGTTGACGGGGAGCGTACGTGTGAGGGCGTGGGTTAGTGTGAGCGTACGGGTTAGGATTAGGGGACGGGTGAGGGGAAGGCTTCAGGAAAGTGTTAGGGTTAGGGTTCGGGTTAGGGTTAGGGTTAGGGGACGGCGACGGTTTAGGGTCCAGGTGAGGGTACGACAACGGTTTAGGGGGAGCGTACGTGTGAGGGCGCGGGTTAGTGTGAGCGTACGGGTTAGGATTAGGGGACGGGTGAGGGGAAGGCTTCGGGGAAGGGTTAGGGTTAGGGTTCGGGCTACGGTTAGGGTTAGAGGACGGGGACGGTTTAGGGTCCAGGTGAGGGTACGACAACGGTTTAGGGGGAGCGTACGTGTGAGGGCGTGGGTTAGTGTGAGCCTACGGGTTAGGATTAGGGGACGGGTGAGGGGAAGGCTTCGGGGAAGTGTTAGGATTAGGGTTCGGGCTAGGGTTAGGGTTAGGGGACGGGGACGGTTTAGGGTCCAGGTGAGGGTATGACAACGGTTTGGGGGAGCGTACGTGTGAGGGCGCGGGTTAGTGTGAGCGTACGGGTTAGGATTAGGGGACGGGTGAGGGGAAGGCTTCGGGGAAGGTTTAGGGGTTAGGGTTCGGGCTAGGGTTAGGGTTAGGGGACGGGGACGGTTTCGGGTCCAGGTGAGGGTACGACAACGGTTGAGGGGGAGCGTACGTGTGAGGGTGCGGGTTAGTGTGAGCGTACGTGTTAGGATTAGGGGACGGGTGAGGGGAAGGCTTCGGGGAAGGGTTAGGGTTAGGGTTCGGGCTAGGGTTAGGGTTAGGGGACGGGGACGTTTTAGCGTCCAGGTGAGGGTGCGACAACGGTTTAGGGGGAGCGTACGTGTGAGCGCGCGGGTTAGTGTGAGCGTACGGGTTAGGATTAGGGGACTGGTGAGGGGAAGGCTTTGGGGAAGGGTTAGGGTTAGGGTTCGGGCTAGGGTTAGGTTTATTGGACGGGGACGGTTTAGGGTCCAGGTGAGGGTACGACAACGGTTTATGGAGAGCGTACGTGTAAGGGCGCGGGTTAGTGTGAGCGTACGGGTTAGGATTAGGGGACGGGTGAGGGGAAGGCTTCGGGGAAGTGTTAGGGTTAGGGTTCGGGCTAGGGTTAGGGTTAGGGGACGGGGACGGTTTAGGGTCCAGGTGAGGGTACGACAACGGGTTAGCGGGAGCGTATGTGTGAGGGCGTGGGTTAGTGTGAGCGTACGGGTTAGGATTAGGGGACGGGTGAGGGGAAGGCTTCGTGAAAGTGTTAGGGTTAGGGTTCGGGTTAGGGTTAGGGTTAGGGGACGGCGACGGTTGAGGGTCCAGGTGAGGGTACGACAACGGTTTAGGGGGAGCGTACGTGTGAGGGCACGGGTTAGTGTGAGCGTACGGGTTAGGATTAGGGGACGGGTGAGGGGAAGGCTTCGGGGAAGGGTTAGGGTTAGGGTTCGGGCTAGGGTTAGGGTTAGGGGATGGGGACGGTTTAGGGTCCAGGTGAGGGTACGACAACGGTTTAGGGGGAGCGTACGTGTGAGGGCGTGGGTTAGTGTTAGCGTACGGGTTAGGATTAGGGGACGGGTGAGGGGAAGGCTTCGGGGAAGGGTTAGGGTTAGGGTTCGGGCTAGGGTTAGGGTTAGGGGACGGGGACGGTTTAGGGTCCAGGTGAGGGTACGACAACGGTTTAGGGGGAGCGTACGTGTGAGGGCGCGGGTTAGTGTGAGCCTACGGGTTAGGATTAGGGGACGGGTGAGGGGAAGGCTTCGGGGAAGTGTTAGGATTAGGGTTCGGGATAGGGTTAGGGTTAGGGGACGGGGACGGTTCAGGGTCCAGGTGAGGGTATGACAACGGTTTAGGGGGAGCGTACGTGTGAGGGCGCGGGTTAGTGTGAGCGTACGGGTTAGGATTAGGGGACGGGTGAGGGGAAGGCTTCGGGGAAGAGTTAGGGGTTAGGGTTCGGGATAGGGTTAGGGTTAGGGGACGGGGACGGTTTCGGGTCCAGGTGAGGGTACGACAACGGTTTAGGGGGAGCGTACGTGTGAGGGTGCGGGTTAGTGTGAGCGTACGTGTTAGGATTAGGGGACGGGTGAGGGGAAGGCTTCGGGGAAGTGTTAGGGTTAGGGTTCGGGCTAGGGTTAGGGTTAGGGGACGGGGACGTTTTAGCGTCCAGGTGAGGGTACGACAACGGTTTAGGGGGAGCGTACGTGTGAGCGCGCGGGTTAGTGTGAGCGTACGGGTTAGGATTAGGGGACGGGTGAGGGGAAGGCTTTGGGGAAGGGTTAGGGTTAGGGTTCAGGCTAGGGTTAGGGTTATTGGACGGGGACGGTTTAGGGTCCAGGTGAGGGTACGACAACGGTTTAGGGGGAGCGTACGTGTGAGGGCACGGGTTAGTGTGAGCGTACGGGTTAGGATTAGGGGACGGGTGAGCGGAAGGCTTCGGGGAAGTGTTAGGGTTAGGGTTCGGGCTAGGGTTAGGGTTAGGGGACGGGGACGGTTTTGGGTCCAGGTGAGGGTACGACAACAGTTGAGGGGGAGCGTACGTGTGAGGGCGTGGGTTAGTGTGAGCGTACGGGTTAGGATTAGGGGACGGGTGAGGGGAAGGCTTCGGTGAAGTGTTAGGGTTAGGGTTCGGGCTAGGGTTAGGGTTAGCGTACAGGGAAGGTTTAGGGTCCAGGTGAGGGTACGACAACGGTTTAGGGGGAGCGTACGTGTGAGGGCGCGGGTTAGTGTGAGCGTACGGGTTAGGATTAGGGGACGGGTGAGGGGAAGGCTTCGGGGAAGGGTTAGGGATAGGGTTCGGGCTAGGGTTAGGGTTAGGGGACGGGGAAGGTTTCGGGTCCAGGTGAGGGTACGACAACTGTTTAGGGGGAGCGTACGTGTGAGGGCGCGGGTTAGTGTGAGCGTACGGGTTAGGATTAGGGGACGGGTGAGGGGAAGGCTTCAGGGAAGGGTTAAGGTTAGGGTTCGGGCTAGGGTTAGGGTTAGGGGACGGGGACGGTTTAGGGTCCAGGTGAGGGTACGACAACGGGTTAGCGGGAGCGTATGTGTGAGGGCGTGGGTTAGTGTGAGCGTACGGGTTAGGATTAGGGGACGGGTGAGGGGAAGGCTTCGTGAAAGTGTTAGGGTTAGGGTTCGGGTTAGGGTTAGGGTTAGGGGACGGCGACGGTTGAGGGTCCAGGTGAGGGTACGACAACGGTTTAGGGGGAGCGTACGTGTGAGGGCACGGGTTAGTGTGAGCGTAAGGGTTAGGATTAGGGGACGGGTGAGGGGAAGGCTTCGGGGAAGGGTTAGGGTTAGGGTTCGGGCTAGGGTTAGGGTTAGGGGACGGGGACGGTTTAGGGTCCAGGTGAGGGTACGACAACGGTTTAGGGGGAGCGTACGTGTGAGGGCGTGGGTTAGTGTTAGCGTACGGGTTAGGATTAGGGGACGGGTGAGGGGAAGGCTTCGGGGAAGGGTTAGGGTTAGGGTTCGGGCTAGGGTTAGGGTTAGGGGACGGGGACGGTTTAGGGTCCAGGTGAGGGTACGACAACGGTTTAGGGGGAGCGTACGTGTGAGGGCGCGGGTTAGTGTGAGCCTACGGGTTAGGATTAGGGGACGGGTGAGGGGAAGGCTTCGGGGAAGTGTTAGGATTAGGGTTCGGGATAGGGTTAGGGTTAGGGGACGGGGACGGTTCAGGGTCCAGGTGAGGGTATGACAACGGTTTAGGGGGAGCGTACGTGTGAGGGCGCGGGTTAGTGTGAGCGTACGGGTTAGGATTAGGGGACGGGTGAGGGGAAGGCTTCGGGGAAGAGTTAGGGGTTAGGGTTCGGGATAGGGTTAGGGTTAGGGGACGGGGACGGTTTCGGGTCCAGGTGAGGGTACGACAACGGTTTAGGGGGAGCGTACGTGTGAGGGTGCGGGTTAGTGTGAGCGTACGTGTTAGGATTAGGGGACGGGTGAGGGGAAGGCTTCGGGGAAGTGTTAGGGTTAGGGTTCGGGCTAGGGTTAGGGTTAGGGGACGGGGACGTTTTAGCGTCCAGGTGAGGGTACGACAACGGTTTAGGGGGAGCGTACGTGTGAGCGCGCGGGTTAGTGTGAGCGTACGGGTTAGGATTAGGGGACGGGTGAGGGGAAGGCTTTGGGGAAGGGTTAGGGTTAGGGTTCAGGCTAGGGTTAGGGTTATTGGACGGGGACGGTTTAGGGTCCAGGTGAGGGTACGACAACGGTTTAGGGGGAGCGTACGTGTGAGGGCACGGGTTAGTGTGAGCGTACGGGTTAGGATTAGGGGACGGGTGAGCGGAAGGCTTCGGGGAAGGGTTAGGGTTAGGGTTCGGGCTAGGGTTAGGGTTAGGGGACGGGGACGGTTTTGGATCCAGGTGAGGGTACGACAACAGTTGAGTGGGAGCGTACGTGTGAGGGCGTGGGTTAGTGTGAGCGTACGGGTTAGGATTAGGGGACGGGTGAGGGGAAGGCTTCGGGGAAGGGTTAGGGGTTAGGGTTCGGGCTATGGTTAGGGTTAGGGGACGGGGACGGTTTCAGGTCCAGGTGAGGGTACGACAACGGTTGAGGGGGAGCGTACGTGTGAGGGTGCGGGTTAGTGTGAGCGTACGGGTTAGGATTAGGGGACGGGTGAGGGGAAGGCTTCGGGGAAGGGTTAGGGTTAGGGTTCCGGCTAGGGTTAGGGTTAGGGGACGGCGACGTTTTAGCGTCCAGGTGAGGGTACGACAACGGTTTAGGGGGAGCGTACGTGTGAGCGCGCGGGTTAGTGTGAGCGTACGGGTTAGGATTAGGGGACGGGTGAGGGGAAGGCTTCGGGGAAGGGTTAGGGTTAGGGTTCGGGCTAGGGTTAGGGTTAGGGGACGGGGACGGTTTAGGGTCCAGGTGAGGGTACGACAACGGTTTAGGGGGAGCGTACGTGTGAGGGCGCGGGTTAGTGTGAGCGTATGTGTTAGGATTAGGGGACGGGTGAGGGGAAGGCTTCGGGGAAGGGTTAGGGTTAGTGTTCGGGCTAGAGTTAGGGTTAGGGGATGGGGACGGTTTAGGGTCCAGGTGAGGGTACGACAACGGTTGAGGGGGAGCGTACATGTGAGGGCGCGGGTTAGTGTGAGCCTACGGTTTAGGATTATGGGACGGGTGAGGGGAAGGCTTCGGTGAAGGGTTAGGGTTAGGGTTAGGGCTAGGGTTAGGGTGAGCGTACAGGGAAGGTTTAGGGTCCAGGTGAGGGTACGACAACGGTTTAGGGGGAGCGTACGTGTGAGGGCGCGGGTTAGTGTGAGCGTACGGGTTAGGATTAGGGGACGGGTGAGGGGAAGGCTTCGGGGAAGAGTTAGGGATAGGGTTCGGGCTAGGGTTAGGGTTAGGGGATGGGGAAGGTTTCGGGTCCAGGTGAGGGTACGACAACTGTTTAGGGGGAGCGTACGTGTGAGGGCGCGGGTTAGTGTGAGCGTACGGGTTAGGATTAGGGGACGGCTGAGGGGAAGGATTCAGGGAAGGGTTAGGGTTAGGGTTCGGTCTAGGGTTAGGGTTAGGGGACGGGGACGGTTTAGGGTCCAGGTGAGGGTACGACAACGGTTTAGGGGGAGCGTACGTGTGAGGGTGCGGGTTAGTGTGAGCGTACGGGTTAGGATTAGGGGACGGGTGAGGGGAAGGCTGCGGGGAAGGGTTAGGGTTAGGGTTTGGGCTAGGGTTAGGGTTAGGGGACGGGGACGGTTTAGGGTCCAGGTGAGGGTAAGAAAACGGTTTAGGGGGAGCGTACGTGTGAGCGCGCGGGTTAGTGTGAGCGTACGGGTTAGGATTAGGGGACGGGTGAGGGGAAGGCTTCGGGGAAGGGTTGGGGTTAGGGTTCGGGCTAGGGTTACGGTTAGGGGACGGGGACGGTTTAGGGTCCAGGTGAGGGTACGACAACAGTTGATGGGGAGCGTACGTGTGAGGGCGCGGTTTAGTGTGAGCGTACGGGTTAGGATTAGGGGACGGGTGAGGGGAAGGCTTCGGGGAAGGGTTAGGGATAGGGTTCGGGTTAGGGTTAGGGGACGGGGACGGTTTAGGGTCCAGGTGAGGGTACGACAATGGTTTAGGGGGAGCGTACGTGTGAGGGCACGGGTTAGTGTGAGCGTACGGGTTAGGATTAGGGGACGGGTGAGGGGAAGGCTTCGGGGAAGCGTTAGGGTTAGGGTTCGGGCTAGGGTTAGGGTTAGGGGACGGGGATGGTTTAGGGTCCAGGTGAGGGTACGACAACGGTTTAGGGGGAGCGTACGTGTGAGGGCGCGGGTTAGTGTTAGCGTACGGGTTAGGATTAGGGGACGGGTGAGGGGAAGGCTTCGGGGAAGGGTTAGGGTTAGGGTTCGGGCTACGGTTAGGGTTAGGGGACGGGGACGGTTTAGGGTCCAGGTGAGGGTACGACAACGGTTTAGGGGGAGTGTACGTGTGAGGGCGCGGGTTAGTGTGAGCCTACGGGTTAGGATTAGGGGACGGGTGAGGGGAAGGCTTCGGGGAAGTGTTAGGATTAGGGTTCGGGCTAGGGTTAGGGTTAGGGGACGGGGACGGTTTAGGGTCCAGGTGAGGGTATGACAACGGTTTAGGGGGAGCGTACGTGTGAGGGCGCGGGTTAGTGTGAGCGTACGGGTTAGGATTAGGGGACGGGTGAGGGGAAGGCTTCGGGGAAGGGTTAGGGGTTAGGGTTCGGGCTAGGGTTAAGGTTAGGGGACGGGGACGGTTTCGGGTCCAGGTGAGGGTACGACAACGTTTGAGGTGGAGCGTACGTGTGAGGGTGCGGGTTAGTGTGAGCGTACGGGTTAGGATTAGGGGACGGGTGAGGGGAAGGATTCGGGGAAGGGTTAGGGTTAGGGTTAGGGGACGGGGACGTTTTAGCGTCCAGGTGAGGGTGCGACAACGATTTAGGGGGAGCGTACGTGTGAGCGCGCGGGTTAGTGTGAGCGTACGGGTTAGGATTAGGGGACGGGTGAGGGGAAGGCTTTGGGGAAGGGTTAGGGTTAGGGTTCGGGCTAGGGTTAGGGTTATTGGACGGGGACGGTTTAGGGTCCAGGTGAGGGTACGACAACGGTTTAGGGGGAGCGTACGTGTGAGGGCCCGGGTTAGTGTGAGCGTACGGTTTAGGATTAGGGGACGGATGAGCAGAAGGCTTCAGGGAAGGGTTAGTGTTAGGGTTCGGGCTAGGGTTAGGGTTAGGGGACGGGGACGGTTTAGGGTCCAGTTGAGGGTACGACAACGGTTTAGGGGGAGCGTACGTGTGAGGGCGCGGGTTAGTGTGAGCGTACGGGTTAGGATTAGGGGACGGGTGAGGGGAAGGCTTCGGGGAAGGGTTACGGTTAGTGTTCGGGCTAGGGTTAGGGTTAGGGGACGGGGACGGTTTAGGGTCCAGGTGAGGGTACGACAACGGTTTAGGGGGAGCGTACGTGTGAGGGCGCGGGTTAGTGTGAGCGTACAGGTTAGGATTAGGGGACGGGTGAGGGGAAGGCTTCGGGGAAGTGTTAGGATTAGGGTTCGGGCTAGGGTTAGGGTTATTGGACGGGGACGGTTTAGGGTCCAGGTGAGGGTACGACAACAGTTTAGGGGGAGCGTACGTGTGAGGGCACGGGTTAGTGTGAGCGTACGGGTTAGGATTAGGGGACGGATGAGCGGAAGGCTTCGGGGAAGGGTTAGGGTTAGGGTTCGGGCTAGGGTTAGGGTTAGGGGACGGGGACGGTTTAGGGTCCAGGTGAGGGTACGACAACAGTTGATGGGGAGCGTACGTGTGAGGGCGCGGGTTAGTGTGAGCCTACGGGTTAGGATTAGGGGACGGGTGAGGGGAAGGCTTCGGGGAAGGGTTAGGGATAGGGTTCGGGTTACGATTAGGGGACGGGGACGGGGACGGTTTAGGGTCCAGGTGAGGGTACGACAACGGTTTAGGGGGAGCGTACGTGTGAGGGTGCGGGTTAGTGTGAGCGTACGTGTTAGGATTAGGGGACGGGTGAGGGGAAGGCTTCGGGGAAGGGTTAGGGTTAGGGTTCGGGCTAGGGTTAGGGTTAGGGGACGGGGACGTTTTAGCGTCCAGGTGAGGGTACGACAACGGTTTAGGGGGAGCGTACGTGTGAGCGCGCGGGTTAGTGTGAGCGTACGGGTTAGGATTAGGGGACGGGTGAGGGGAAGGCTTTGGGGAAGGGTTAGGGTTAGGGTTCAGGCTAGGGTTAGGGTTATTGGACGGGGACGGTTTAGGGTCCAGGTGAGGGTACGACAACGGTTTAGGGGGAGCGTACGTGTGAGGGCACGGGTTAGTGTGAGCGTTCGGTTTAGGATTAGGGGACGGGTGAGCGGAAGGCTTCGGGGAAGGGTTAGGGTTAGGGTTCGGGCTAGGGTTAGGGTTAGGGGACGGGGACGGTTTTGGGTCCAGGTGAGGGTACGACAACAGTTGAGGGGGAGCGTACGTGTGAGGGCGTGGGTTAGTGTGAGCGTACGGGTTAGGATTAGGGGACGGGTGAGGGGAAGGCTTCGGGGAAGGGTTAGGGGTTAGGGTTCGGGCTAGGGTTAGGGTTAGGGGACGGGGACGGTTTCGGGTCCAGGTGAGGGTACGACAACGGTTGAAGGGGAGCGTACGTGTGAGGGTGCGGGTTAGTGTGAGCGTACGGGTTAGGATTAGGGGACGGGTGAGGGGAAGGCTTCGGGGAAGGGTTAGGGTTAGGGTTCGGGCTAGGGTTAGGGTTAGGGGACGGGGACGGTTTAGGGTCCAGGTGAGGGTACGACAACGGTTTAGGGGGAGCGTACGTGTGAGGGCGCGGGTTAGTGTGAGCGTATGTGTTAGGATTAGGGGACGGGTGAGGGGAATGCTTCGGGGAAGGGTTAGGGTTAGGGTTCGGGCTAGAGTTAGGGTTAGGGGATGGGGACGGTTTAGGGTCCAGGTGAGGGTACGACAACGGTTTAGGGGGAGCGTATGTGTGAGGGCGCGAGTTAGTGTGAGCGTACGGGTTAGGATTAGGGGACGGGTGAGGGGAAGGCTTCGGGGAAGGGTTAGGGTTAGGGTTCGGGCTAGGGTTAGGGTTAGGGGACGGGGACGGTTTAGGGTCCAGGTGAGGGTACGACAACGGTTTCGGGGGAGCGTACATGTGAGGGCGCGGGTTAGTGTGAGCCTACGGTTTAGGATTATGGGACGGGTGAGGGGAAGGCTTCGGTGAAGGGTTAGGGTTAGGGTTAGGGCTAGGGTTAGGGTTAGCGTACAGGGAAGGTTTAGGGTCCAGGTGAGGGTACGACAACGGTTTAGGGGGAGCGTACGTGTGAGGGCGCGGGTTAGTGTGAGCGTACGGGTTAGGATTAGGGGACGGGTGAGGGGAAGGCTTCGGGGAAGGGTTAGGGATAGGGTTCGGGCTAGGGTTAGGGTTAGGGGACGGGGAAGGTTTCGGGTCCAGGTGAGGGTACGACAACTGTTTAGGGGGAGCGTACGTGTGAGGGCGCGGGTTAGTGTGAGCGTACGGGTTAGGATTAGGGGACGGGTGAGGGGAAGGCTTCAGGGAAGGGTTAAGGTTAGGGTTCGGGCTAGGGTTAGGGTTAGGGGACGGGGACGGTTTAGGGTCCAGGTGAGGGTACGACAACGGTTTAGGGGGAGCGTACGTGTGAGGGTGCGGGTTAGTGTGAGCGTACGGGTTAGGATTAGGGGACGGGTGAGGGGAAGGCTGCGGGGAAGGGTTAGGGTTAGGGTTCGGACTAGGGTTAGGGTTAGGGGACGGGGACGGTTTAGGGTCCAGGTGAGGGTACGAAAACGCTTTAGGGGGAGCGTAGGTGTGAGCGCGCGGGTTAGTGTGAGCGTACGGGTTAGGATTAGGGGACGGGTGAGGGGAAGGCTTCGGGGAAGGGTTAGGGTTAGGGTTCGGGCTAGGGTTACGGTTAGGGGACGGGGACGGTTTAGGGTCCAGGTGAGGGTACGACAACAGTTGATGGGGAGCGTACGTGTGAGGGCGCGGTTTAGTGTGAGCGTACGGGTTAGGATTAGGGGACGGGTGAGGGGAAGGCTTCGGGGAAGGGTTAGGGATAGGGTTCGGGTTAGGGTTAGGGGACGGGGACGGTTTAGGGTCCAGGTGAGGGTACGACAATGGTTTAGGGGGAGCGTACGTGTGAGGGCACGGGTTAGTGTGAGCGTACGGGTTAGGATTAGGGGACGGGTGAGGGGAAGGCTTCGGGGAAGGGTTAGGGTTAGGGTTCGGGCTAGGGTTAGGGTTAGGGGACGGGGACGGTTTAGGGACCAGGTGAGGGTACGACAACGGTTTAGGGGGAGCGTACGTGTGAGGGCGCGGGTTAGTGTGAGCGTACGGGTTAGGATTAGGGGACGGGTGAGGGGAAGGCTTCGGGGAAGGGTTAGGGTTAGGGTTCGGGCTACGGTTAGGGTTAGGGGACGGGGACGGTTTAGGATCCAGGTGAGGGTACGATAACGGTTTAGGGGGAGTGTACGTGTGAGGGCGCGGGTTAGTGTGAGCCTACGGGTTAGGATTAGGGGACGGGTGAGGGGAAGGCTTCGGGGAAGTGTTAGGATTAGGGTTCGGGCTAGGGTTAGGGTTAGGGGACGGGGACGGTTTTGGGTCCAGGTGAGGGTACGACAACAGTTGAGGGGGAGCGTACGTGTGAGGGCGTGGGTTAGTGTGAGCGTACGGGTTAGGATTAGGGGACGGGTGAGGGGAAGGCTTCGGGGAAGGGTTAGGGGTTAGGGTTCGGGCTAGGGTTAGGGTTAGGGGACGGGGACGGTTTCGGGTCCAGGTGAGGGTACGACAACGGTTGAAGGGGAGCGTACGTGTGAGGGTGCGGGTTAGTGTGAGCGTACGGGTTAGGATTAGGGGACGGGTGAGGGGAAGGCTTCGGGGAAGGGTTAGGGTTAGGGTTCGGGCTAGGGTTAGGGTTAGGGGACGGGGACGGTTTAGGGTCCAGGTGAGGGTACGACAACGGTTTAGGGGGAGCGTACGTGTGAGGGCGCGGGTTAGTGTGAGCGTATGTGTTAGGATTAGGGGACGGGTGAGGGGAATGCTTCGGGGAAGGGTTAGGGTTAGGGTTCGGGCTAGAGTTAGGGTTAGGGGATGGGGACGGTTTAGGGTCCAGGTGAGGGTACGACAACGGTTTAGGGGGAGCGTATGTGTGAGGGCGCGAGTTAGTGTGAGCGTACGGGTTAGGATTAGGGGACGGGTGAGGGGAAGGCTTCGGGGAAGGGTTAGGGTTAGGGTTCGGGCTAGGGTTAGGGTTAGGGGACGGGGACGGTTTAGGGTCCAGGTGAGGGTACGACAACGGTTTCGGGGGAGCGTACATGTGAGGGCGCGGGTTAGTGTGAGCCTACGGTTTAGGATTATGGGACGGGTGAGGGGAAGGCTTCGGTGAAGGGTTAGGGTTAGGGTTAGGGCTAGGGTTAGGGTTAGCGTACAGGGAAGGTTTAGGGTCCAGGTGAGGGTACGACAACGGTTTAGGGGGAGCGTACGTGTGAGGGCGCGGGTTAGTGTGAGCGTACGGGTTAGGATTAGGGGACGGGTGAGGGGAAGGCTTCGGGGAAGGGTTAGGGATAGGGTTCGGGCTAGGGTTAGGGTTAGGGGACGGGGAAGGTTTCGGGTCCAGGTGAGGGTACGACAACTGTTTAGGGGGAGCGTACGTGTGAGGGCGCGGGTTAGTGTGAGCGTACGGGTTAGGATTAGGGGACGGGTGAGGGGAAGGCTTCAGGGAAGGGTTAAGGTTAGGGTTCGGGCTAGGGTTAGGGTTAGGGGACGGGGACGGTTTAGGGTCCAGGTGAGGGTACGACAACGGTTTAGGGGGAGCGTACGTGTGAGGGTGCGGGTTAGTGTGAGCGTACGGGTTAGGATTAGGGGACGGGTGAGGGGAAGGCTGCGGGGAAGGGTTAGGGTTAGGGTTCGGACTAGGGTTAGGGTTAGGGGACGGGGACGGTTTAGGGTCCAGGTGAGGGTACGAAAACGCTTTAGGGGGAGCGTAGGTGTGAGCGCGCGGGTTAGTGTGAGCGTACGGGTTAGGATTAGGGGACGGGTGAGGGGAAGGCTTCGGGGAAGGGTTAGGGTTAGGGTTCGGGCTAGGGTTACGGTTAGGGGACGGGGACGGTTTAGGGTCCAGGTGAGGGTACGACAACAGTTGATGGGGAGCGTACGTGTGAGGGCGCGGTTTAGTGTGAGCGTACGGGTTAGGATTAGGGGACGGGTGAGGGGAAGGCTTCGGGGAAGGGTTAGGGATAGGGTTCGGGTTAGGGTTAGGGGACGGGGACGGTTTAGGGTCCAGGTGAGGGTACGACAATGGTTTAGGGGGAGCGTACGTGTGAGGGCACGGGTTAGTGTGAGCGTACGGGTTAGGATTAGGGGACGGGTGAGGGGAAGGCTTCGGGGAAGGGTTAGGGTTAGGGTTCGGGCTAGGGTTAGGGTTAGGGGACGGGGACGGTTTAGGGACCAGGTGAGGGTACGACAACGGTTTAGGGGGAGCGTACGTGTGAGGGCGCGGGTTAGTGTGAGCGTACGGGTTAGGATTAGGGGACGGGTGAGGGGAAGGCTTCGGGGAAGGGTTAGGGTTAGGGTTCGGGCTACGGTTAGGGTTAGGGGACGGGGACGGTTTAGGATCCAGGTGAGGGTACGATAACGGTTTAGGGGGAGTGTACGTGTGAGGGCGCGGGTTAGTGTGAGCCTACGGGTTAGGATTAGGGGACGGGTGAGGGGAAGGCTTCGGGGAAGTGTTAGGATTAGGGTTCGGGCTAGGGTTAGGGTTAGGGGACGGGGACGGTTTAGGGTCCAGGTGAGGGTATGACAACGGTTTAGGGGGAGCGTACGTGTGAGGGCGCGGGTTAGTGTGAGCGTACGGGTTAGGATTAGGGGACGGGTGAGGGGAAGGCTTCGGGGAAGTGTTAGGAGTAGGGTTCGGGCTAGGGTTAGGGTTAGGGGACGGGGACGGTTTAGGGTCCAGGTGAGGGTATGACAACGGTTTAGGGGGAGCGTACGTGTGAGGGCGCGGGTTAGTGTGAGCGTACGGGTTAGGATTAGGGGACGGGTGAGGGGAAGGCTTCGGGGAAGGGTTAGAGGTTAGGGTTCGGGCTAGGGTTAGGCTTAGGGGACGGGGACGGTTTCGGGTCCAGGTGAGGGTACGACAACGGTTTAGGGGGAGCGTACGTGTGAGGGCACGGGTTAGTGTGAGCGTACGGGTTAGGATTAGGGGACGGATGAGCGGAAGGCTTCGGGGAAGGGTTAGGGTTAGGGTTCGGGCTAGGGTTAGGGTTAGGGGACGGGGACGGTTTAGGGTCCAGGTGAGGGTACGACAACAGTTGATGGGGAGCGTACGTGTGAGGGCGCGGGTTAGTGTGAGCCTACGGGTTAGGATTAGGGGACGGGTGAGGGGAAGGCTTCGGGGAAGGGTTAGGGATAGGGTTCGGGTTAGGGTTAGGGGACGGGGACGGTTTAGGGTCCAGGTGAGGGTACGACAACAGTTTGGGGAGAGCGTACGTGTAAGGGCGCGGGTTAGTGTGAGCGTACGGGTTAGGATTAGGGGATGGGTGAGGGGAAGGCATCGGGAAGGGTTAGGGTTAGGGTTCGGGCTAGGGTTAGGGTTAGGGGACGGGGACGGTTTAGGGTCCAGGTGAGGGTACGAAAACGGGTTAGCGGGAGCGTATGTGTGAGGTCGCGAGTTAGTGTGAGCGTACGGGTTAGGATTAGGGGACGGGTGAGGTGAAGGCTTTGGGGAAGGGTTAGGTTTAGGGTTCGGGCTAGGGTTAGGGTTAGGTGACAGGGACGGTTTAGGGTCCTGGTGAGGCTACGACAACGGTTGAGGGGGAGCGTACGTGTGAGGGCGTGGGTAAGTGTGAGCGTACGGGTTAGGATTAGGGGACGGGTGAGGGGAAGGCTTCGGGGAAGGGTTAGGGTTAGGGTTCGGGCTAGGGTTAGGGTTAGGGGACGGGGACGGTTTAGGGTCCAGGTGAGGGTACGACAACGGTTTTGGGGGAGCGTACGTGTGAGGGCGCGGGTTAGTGTGAGCCTACGGGTTAGGATTAGGGGACGGGTGAGGGGAAGGCTTCGGGGAAGGGTTAGGGTTAGGGTTCGGGCTAGGGTTAGGTTTAGGGGACGGGGACGTTTTAGCGTTCAGGTGAGGGTACGACAACGGTTTAGGGGGAGCGTACGTGTGAGCGCGCGGGTTAGTGTGAGCGTACGGGTTAGGATTAGGGGACGGGTGAGGGGAAGGCTTCGGGGAAGGGTTAGGGTTAGGGTTCGGGCTAGGGTTAGGGTTATTGGACGGGGACGGTTTAGGGTCCAGGTGAGGGTACGACAACGGTTTAGGGGGAGCGTATGTGTGAGGGCACGGGTTAGTGTGAGCGTACGGGTTAGGATTAGGGGACGGGTGAGCGGAAGGCTTCGGGGAAGGGTTAGGGTTAGGGTTCGGGCTAGGGTTAGGGTTAGGGCACGGGGACGGTTTTGGGTCCAGGTCAGGGTACGACAACCGTTTAGGGGGAGCGTACGTGTGAGGGCGTGGGTTAGTGTGAGAGTACGGGTTAGGATTAGGGGACGGGTGAGGGGAAGGCTTCGGGGAAGGGTTAGGGTTAGGGTTCGGGCTAGGGTTAGGGTTAGGGGACGGGGACGGTTTCGGGTCCAGGTGAGGGGACGACAACGGTTGAGGGGGAGCGTACGTGTGAGGGCGCGGGTTAGTGTGAGTGTACGGGTTAGGATTAGGGGACGGGTGAGGGGAAGGCTTCGGGGAAGGGTTATGGGTTAGGGTTCTGGCTAGGGTTAGGGTTAGGGGACGGGGAAGGTTTCGGGTCCAGGTGAGGGTATGACAACGGTTGAGGGGGCACGTACGTGTGAGGGTGCGGGTTAGTGTGAGCGTACGGGTTAGGATTAGGGGACGGGTGAGGGGAAGGCTTCGGGGAAGGGTTAGGGTTAGGGTTCGGGCTAGGGTTAGGGTTAGGGGACGGGGACGTTTTAGGGTCCAGGTGAGGGTACGACAACGGTTTAAGGGGAGCTTAGGTGTGAGGGCGCGGGTTAGTGTGAGCGTACGGGTTAGGATTAGGGGACGGGTGAGGGGAAGGCTTTGGCGAAGGGTTAGGGTTAGGGTTCGGGCTAGGGTTAGGGTTATTGGACGGGGACGGTGTAGGGTCCAGGTGAGGGTACGACAACGGTTTAGGGGGAGCGTACATGTGAGGGTGCGGGTTAGTGTGAGCGTACGGGTTAGGATTAGGGGACGGGTGAGGGGAAGGCTGCGGGGAAGGGTTAGGGTTAGGGTTCGGGGTAGGGTTAGGGTTAGGGGACGGGGACGGTTTAGGGTCCAGGTGAGGGTACGAAAACGGTTTAGGGGGAGCGTACGTGTGAGCGCGCGGGTTAGTGTGAGCGTACGGGTTAGGATTAGGGGACGGGTGAGGGGAAGGCTTCGGGGAAGGGTTAGGGTTAGGGTTCGGGCTAGGGTTACTGTTAGGGGACGGGGACGGTTTAGGGTCCAGGTGAGGGTACGACAACAGTTGATGGGGAGCGTACGTGTGAGGGCGCGGTTTAGTGTGAGCCTACGGGTTAGGATTAGGGGACGGGTGAGGGGAAGGCTTCGGGGAAGGGTTAGGGATAGGGTTCGGGTTAGGGTTAGGGGACGGGGACGGTTTAGGGTCCAGGTGAGGGTACGACAATGGTTTAGGGGGAGCGTACGTGTGAGGGCACGGGTTAGTGTGAGCGTACGGGTTAGGATTAGGGGACGGGTGAGGGGAAGGCTTCGGGGAAGGGTTAGGGTTAGGGTTCGGGCTAGGGTTAGGGTTAGGGGACGGGGACGGTTTAGGGTCCAGGTGAGGGTACGACAACGGTTTAGGGGGAGCATACGTGTGAGGGCGCGGGTTAGTGTGAGCGTACGGGTTAGGATTAGGGGACGGGTGAGGGGAAGGCTTCGGGGAAGGGTTAGGGTTAGGGTTCGGGCTACGGTTAGGGTTAGGGGACGGGGACGGTTTAGGGTCCAGGTGAGGGTACGACAACGGTTTAGGGGGAGTGTACGTGTGAGGGCGCGGGTTAGTGTGAGCCTACGGGTTAGGATTAGGGGACGGGTGAGGGGAAGGCTTCGGGGAAGTGTTAGGATTAGGGTTCGGGCTAGGGTTAGGGTTAGGGGATGGGGACGGTTTAGGGTCCAGGTGAGGGTATGACAACGGTTTAGGGGGAGCGTACGTGTGAGGGCGCGGGTTAGTGTGATCCTACGGGTTAGGATTAGGGGACGGGTGAGGGGAAGGCTTTGGGGAAGGGTTAGGATTAGGGTTCGGGCTAGGGTTAGGGGACGGGGACGGGGACGGTTTAGGGTCCACGTGAGGGTACGTCAACAGTTGAGGGGGAGTGTACGTGTCAGGGCGCGGGTTACTGTGAGCGTACGGGTTAGGATTAGGGGACGGGTGAGGGGAAGGCTTCGGGGAAGGGTTAGGGTTAGGGTTCGGGGTAAGGTTAGGGTTAGGGGACGGGGACGGTTGAGAGTCCAGGTGAGGGTACGACAACGGTTTAGGGGGAGCGTACGTGTGAGGGCGCGGGTTAGTGTGAGCGTACGGGTTAGGATTAGGGGACGGGTTAGGGGAAGGCTTCGGGGATGGGTTAGGGTTAGGGTTCGCGGTAGGGTTAGGGTTAGGGCACGGGGACGGTTTAGGGTCCAGGTGAGGGTACGACAACGGTTTAGGGGGAGCGTACATGTGAGGGTGCGGGTTAGTGTGAGCATACGGGTTAGGATTAGGGGACGGGTGAGGGGAAGGCTGCGGGGAAGGGTTAGGGTTAGGGTTCGGGCTAGGGTTAGGGTTAGGGGACGGGGACGGTTTAGGGTCCAGGTGAGGGTACGAAAACGGTTTAGGGGGAGCGTACGTGTGAGCGCGCGGGTTAGTGTGAGCGTACGGGTTAGGATTAGGGGACGGGTGAGGGGAAGGCTTCGGGGAAGGGTTAGGGTTAGGGTTCGGGCTAGGGTTACTGTTAGGGGACGGGGACGGTTTAGGGTCCAGGTGAGGGTACGACAACAGTTGATGGGGAGCGTACGTGTGAGGGCGCGGTTTAGTGTGAGCCTACGGGTTAGGATTAGGGGACGGGTGAGGGGAAGGCTTCGGGGAAGGGTTAGGGATAGGGTTCGGGTTAGGGTTAGGGGACGGGGACGGTTTAAGGTCCAGGTGAGGGTACGACAATGGTTTAGGGGGAGCGTACGTGTGAGGGCACGGGTTAGTGTGAGCGTACGGGTTAGGATTAGGGGACGGGTGAGGGGAAGGCTTCGGGGAAGGGTTAGGGTTAGGGTTCGGGCTAGGGTTAGGGTTAGGGGACGGGGACGGTTTAGGGTCCAGGTGAGGGTACGACAACGGTTTAGGGGGAGCATACGTGTGAGGGCGCGGGTTAGTGTGAGCGTACGGGTTAGGATTAGGGGACGGGTGAGGGGAAGGCTTCGGGGAAGGGTTAGGGTTAGGGTTCGGGCTACGGTTAGGGTTAGGGGACGGGGACGGTTTAGGGTCCAGGTGAGGGTACGACAACGGTTTAGGGGGAGTGTACGTGTGAGGGCGCGGGTTAGTGTGAGCCTACGGGTTAGGATTAGGGGACGGGTGAGGGGAAGGCTTCGGGGAAGTGTTAGGATTAGGGTTCGGGCTAGGGTTAGGGTTAGGGGATGGGGACGGTTTAGGGTCCAGGTGAGGGTATGACAACGGTTTAGGGGGAGCGTACGTGTGAGGGCGCGGGTTAGTGTGAGCGTACGGGTTAGGATTAGGGGACGGGTGAGGGGAAGGCTTCGGGGAAGGGTTAGGGGTTAGGGTTCGGGCTAGGGTTAAGGTTAGGGGACGGGGAAGGTTTCGGGTCCAGGTGAGGGTACGACAACGGTTGAGGTGGAGCGTACGTGTGAGGGTGCGGGTTAGTGTGAGCGTACGGGTTAGGATTAGGGGACGGGTGAGGGGAAGGCTTCGGGGAAGGGTTAGGGTTAGGGTTAGGGGACGGGGACGTTTTAGCGTCCAGGTGAGGGTGCGACAACGGTTTAGGGGGAGCGTACGTGTGAGCGCGCGGGTTAGTGTGAGCGTACGGGTTAGGATTAGGGGACGGGTGAGGGGAAGGCTTTGGGGAAGGGTTAGGGTTAGGGTTCGGGCTAGGGTTAGGGTTATTGGACGGGGCCGGTTTAGGGTCCAGGTGAGGGTACGACAACGGTTTAGGGGGAGCGTACGTGTGACGGCCCGGGTTAGTGTGAGCGTACGGTTTAGGATTAGGGGACGGATGAGCGGAAGGCTTCGGGGAAGTGTTAGGGTTAGGGTTTGGGCTAGGGTTAGGGTTAGGGGACGGGGACGGTTTAGTGTCCAGGTGAGGGTACGACAACGGTTTAGGGGGAGCGTACGTGTGAGGGAGCGGGTTAGTGTGAGCGTACGGGTTAGGTTTAGGGGACGGGTGAGGGGAAGGCTTCGGGGAAGGGTTACGGTTAGTGTTCGGGCTAGGGTTAGGGTTAGGGGACGGGGACGGTTTAGGGTCCAGGTGAGGGTACGACAACGGTTTAGGGGGAGCGTACGTGTGAGGGCGCGGGTTAGTGTGAGCGTACGGGTTAGGATTAGGGGACGGGTGAGGGGAAGGCTTCGGGGAAGTGTTAGGATTAGGGTTCGGGCTAGGGTTAGGGTTAGGGGACGGGGACGGTTTAGGGTCCAGGTGAGGGTATGACAACGGTTTAGGGGGAGCGTACGTGTGAGGGCGCGGGTTAGTGTGAGCGTACGGGTTAGGATTAGGGGACGGGTGAGGGGAAGGCTTCGGGGAAGGGTTAGAGGTTAGGGTTCGGGCTAGGGTTAGGCTTAGGGGACGGGGACGGTTTCGGGTCCAGGTGAGGGTACGACAACGGTTGAGGGGGAGCGTACTTGTGAGGGTGCGGGTTAGTGTGAGCGTACGGGTTAGGATTAGGGGACGGGTGAGGGGAAGGCTTCGGGGAAGGGTTAGGGTTAGGGTTCGGGCTAGGGTTAGGGTTAGGGGACGGGGACGTTTTAGCGTCCAGGTGTGGGTACGACAACGGTTTAGGGGGAGCGTACGTGTGGGCGCGCGGGTTAGTGTGAGCGTACGGGTTAGGATTAGGGGATGGGTGAGGGGAAGGCTTTGGGGAAGGGTTAGGGTTAGGGTTCGGGCTAGGGTTAGGGTTATTGGACGGGGACGGTTTAGGGTCCAGGTGAGGGTACGACAACGGTTTAGGGGGAGCGTACGTGTGAGGGCACGGGTTAGTGTGAGCGTACGGGTTAGGATTAGGGGACGGATGAGCGGAAGGCTTCGGGGAAGTGTTAGGGTTAGGGTTCGGGCTAGGGTTAGGGTTAGGGGACGGGGACGGTTTAGGGTCCAGGTGAGGGTACGACAACAGTTGATGGGGAGCGTACGTGTGAGGGCGCGGGTTAGTGTGAGCCTACGGGTTAGGATTAGGGGACGGGTGAGGGGAAGGCTTCGGGGAAGGGTTAGGGATAGGGTTCGGGTTAGGGTTAGGGGACGGGGACGGTTTAGGGTCCAGGTGAGGGTACGACAACTGTTTGGGGAGAGCGTACGTATAAGGGCGCGGGTTAGTGTGAGCGTACGGGTTAGGATTAGGGGACGGGTGAGGGGAAGGCATCGGGAAGGGTTAGGGTTAGGGTTCGGGCTAGGGTTAGGGTTAGGGGACGGGGACGGTTTAGGGTCCAGGTGAGGGTACGAAAACGGGTTAGCGGGAGCGTATGTGTGAGGTCGCGAGTTAGTGTGAGCGTACGGGTTAGGATTAGGGGACGGGTGAGGGGAAGGCTTTGGGGAAGGGTTAGGTTTAGGGTTCGGGCTAGGGTTAGGGTTAGGTGACAGGGACGGTTTAGGGTCCTGGTGAGGCTACGACAACGGTTGAGGGGGAGCGTACGTGTGAGGGCGTGGGTTAGTGTGAGCGTACGGGTTAGGATTAGGGGACGGGTGAGGGGAAGGCTTCGGGAAAGTGTTAGGGTTAGGGTTCGGGTTAGGGTTAGGGTTAGGGGACGGCGACGGTTTAGGGTCCAGGTGAGGGTACGACAACGGTTTAGGGGGAGCGTACGTGTGAGGGCGTGGGTTAGTGTGAGCGTACGGGTTAGGATTAGGGGACGGGTGAGGGGAAGGCTTCGGGGAAGGGTTAGGGTTAGGGTTCGGGCTAGGGTTAGGGTTAGGGCACGGTGACGGTTTTGGGTCCAGGTGAGGGTACGACAACCGTTTAGGCGGAGCGTACGTGTGAGCGCGTGGGTTAGTGTGAGCGTACGGGTTAGGATTAGGGGACGGGTGAGGGGAAGGCTTCGGGGAAGGTTTAGGGTTAGGGTTCGGGCTAGGGTTAGGGTTATGGGACGGGGACGGTTTAGGGTCCAGGTGAGGGTACGACAGCGGTTTAGGGGGAGCGTACGTGTGAGGGCGCGGGTTAGTGTGAGCCTACGGGTTAGGATTAGGGGACGGTTGAGGGGTAGGCTTCGGGGAAGTGTTAGGATTAGGGTTCGGGCTAGGGTTAGGGTTAGGGGACGGGGACGGTTTCGGGTCCAGGTGAGGGGACGACAACGTTTGAGGGGGAGCGTACGTGTGAGGGCACGGGTTAGTGTGAGCGTACGGGTTAGGATTAGGGGACGGATGAGCGGAAGGCTTCGGGGAAGGGTTAGGGTTAGGGTTCGGGCTAGGGTTAGGGTTAGGGGACGGGGACGGTTTAGGGTCCAGGTGAGGGTACGACAACGGTTTAGGGGGAGCGTACGTGTGAGGGCGCGGGTTAGTGTGATCCTACGGGTTAGGATTAGGGGACGGGTGAGGGGAAGGCTTCGGGGAAGGGTTAGGATTAGGGTTCGGGCTAGGGTTAGGGGACGGGGACGGGGACGGTTTCGGGTCCAGGTGAGGGGACGACAACGGTTGAGGGGGAGCGTACGTGTGAGGGTGCGGGTTAGTGTGAGCGTACGGGTTAGGATTAGGGGACGGGTGAGGGGAAGGCTTCGGGGAAGGGTTATTGGTTAGGGATCGGGTTAGGGTTAGGGTTAGGGGACGGGGACGGTTTCGGGTCCAGGTGAGGGTATGACAACGGTTGAGGGGGCGCGTACGTGTGAGGGTGCGGGTTAGTGTGAGCGTACGGGTTAGGATTAGGGGACGGGTGAGGGGAAGGCTTCGGGGAAGGGTTAGGGTTAGGGTTCGGGCTAGGGTTAGGGTTAGGGGACGGGGACGGTTTTGGGTCCAGGTGAGGGTACGACAACGGTTTAGGGGGAGCGTACGTGTGAGGGCGCGGGTTAGTGTGAGCGTACGGGTTAGGATTTTAGGATTAGGGGACGGGTTAGGGGAAGGCTTCGGGGAAGGGTTAGGGTTAGGGTTCGGGGTAGGGTTAGGGTTAGGGAACGGGGACGGTTTAGGGTCCAGGTGAGTGTATGACAACGGTTTAGGGGGAGCGTACGTGTGAGGGCGCGGGTTATTGTGAGCGTACGGGTTAGGATTAGGGGACGGGTGAGGGGAAGGCTTCGGGGAAGGGTTAGGGTTAGGGTTCGGGCTAGGGTTAGGGTTAGGCGACGGGGACGGTTTACGGTCCAGGTGAGGGTACGACAACGGTTTAGGGGGAGCGTACGTGTGAGGGCGCGGGTTAGTGTGAGCGTACGGGTTAGGATTAGGGGACGAGTGAGGGGAAGGCTTCGCGGAAGGGTTAGGGTTAGGGTTCGGGCTAGGGTTAGGGTTAGGGGACGGGGACGGTTTAGGGTCCAGGTGAGGGTACGACAACGGTTTAGGGGGAGCGTACGTGTGAGGGCGCGGTTTAGTGTGAGCGTACGGGTTAGGATTAGGGGACGTGTGAGGGGAAGGCTTTGGGGAAGGGTTAGGGTTAGGGTTCGGGCTAGGGTTAGTGTTATTGGATGGGGACGGTTTAGGGTCCAGGTGAGGGTACGACAACGGTTTAGGGGGAGCGTACGTGTGAGGGCGCGGGTTAGTGTGAGCGTACGGGTTAGGATTAGGGGACGGGTGAGGGGAAGGCTTCGGGGAAGTGTTAGGGTTAGGGTTCGGGCTAGGGTTAGGGTTAGGGGACGGGGACGGTTTAGGGTCCAGGTGAGGGTACGACAACAGTTGAGGGGGAGCGTACGTGTGAGGGCATGGGTTAGTTTGAGCGTACGGGTTAGGATTAGCGGACGGGTGAGGGGAAGGCTTCGGGGAAGGGTTAGGGTTAGGGTTCGGGCTAGGGTTAGGGTTAGGGGACGGGGACGGTTTAGGGTCCAGGTGAGGGTACGACAACGGTTTAGGGGGAGCGTACGTGTGAGAGCGCGGGTTAGTGTGAGCGTACGGGTTAGGATTAGGGGACGGGTTAGGGGAAGGCTTCGGGGAAGGGTTAGGGTTAGGGTTCGGGCTAGGGTTAGGGTTAGGGGACGGGGACGGTTTAGGGTCCAGGTGAGGGTACGACAACGGTTTAAGGGGAGCGTACGTGTGAGGGCGCGGGTTAGTGTGAGCGTACGGGTTAGGATTAGGGGACGGGTGAGGGGAAGGCTTCGGGGAAGGGTTAGGGTTAGGGTTCGGGCTAGGGTTAGGGTTAGGCGACGGGGACGGTTTACGGTCCAGGTGAGGGTACAACAACGGTTTAGGGGGAGCGTACGTGTGAGGGCGCGGGTTAGTGTGAGCGTACGGGTTAGGATTACGGGACGGGTGAGGGGAAGGCTTCGGGGAAGGGTTAGGGTTAGGGTTCGGGCTAGGGTTAGTGTTAGGGGACGGGGACCGTTTAGGGTCCAGGTGAGGGTACGACAACAGTTGAGGGGGAGCGTACGTGTGAGGGCGCGGGTTAGTGTGAGCTTACGGGTTAGGATTAGGGGACGGGTGAGGGGAAGGCATCGGGGAAGGGTTAGGGTTAGGGTTCGGGCTAGGGTTAGGGTTAGGGGACGGGGACGGTTTAGGGTCCAGGTGAGGGTACGACAACGGTTTAGGGCGAGCATACGTGTGAGGGCGCGGGTTAGTGTGAGCGTACGGGTTAGGATTAGGTGACGGTGAGGCGAAGGCTTCGAGGAAGGGTTAGTGTTAGGGTTCGGTGTAGGGTTAGGGGACGGGGACGATTTAGGGTCCAGGTGAGGGTATGACAAGGGTTTAGGGGGAGCGTACGTGTGAGGGCGCGGGTTAGTGTGAGCGTACGGGTTAGGATTAGGGGACGGGTGAGGGGAAGGCTTCAGGGAAGGGTTAGGATTAGGGTTCGGGCTAGGGTTAGGGGACGGGGACGGGGACGGTTTAGGGTCCACGTGAGGGTACGTCAACATTTGAGGGGGAGTGTACGTGTGAGGGCGCGGGTTAGTGTGAGCGTACGGGTTAGGATTAGGGGACGGGTGAGGGGAAGGCTTCGGGGAAGGGTTAGGGTTAGGGTTCGGGGTAGGGTTAGGGTTAGGGGACGGGGACGGTTTAGAGTCCAGGTGATGGTACGACAACGGTTTAGGGGGAGCGTAAGTGTGAGGGCGCGGGTTAGTGTGAGTGTACGGGTTAGGATAAGGGGACGGGTTAGGGGAAGGCTTCGGGGAAGGGTTAGGGTTAGGGTTCGGGGTAGGGTTAGGGTTAGGGGACGGGGACGGTTTAGGGTCCAGGTGAGGGTACGACAACGGTTCGGGGTAGCGTACGTGTGAGGGCACGGGTTAGTGTGAGCGTACGGGTTAGCATTAGGGGACGGGTGAGGGGAAGGCTTCGGGGAAGTGTTAGGGTTAGGGTTCGGGCTAAGGTTAGGGTTAGGGGACGGGGACGGTTTAGGGTCCAGGTGAGGGTACGACAACAGTTGAGGGGGAGCGTACGTGTGAGGGCATGGGTTAGTTTGAGCGTACGGGTTAGGATTAGCGGACGGGTGAGGGGAAGGCTTCGGGGAAGGGTTAGGGTTAGGGTTCGGGCTAGGGTTAGGGTTAGGGGACGGGGACGGTTTAGGGTACAGGTGAGGGTACGACAACGGTTTAGGGGGAGCGTACGTGTGAGGGCGCGGGTTAGTGTGAGCGTACGGGTTAGGATTAGGGGACGGGTGAGGGGAAGGCTTCGGGGAAGGGTTAGGGGTTAGGGTTCGGGCTAGGGTTAGGCTTAGGGGACGGGGACGGTTTCGGGTCCAGGTGAGGGTACGACAACGGTTGAGGGGGAGCGTACTTGTGAGGGTGCGGGTTAGTGTGAGCGTACGGGTTAGGATTAGGGGACGGGTGAGGGGAAGGCTTCGGGGAAGGGTTAGGGTTAGGGTTCGGGCTAGGGTTAGGGTTAGGGGACGGGGACGTTTTAGCGTCCAGGTGAGGGTACGACAACGGTTTAGGGGGAGCTTACGTGTGTGCGCGCAGGTTAGTGTGAGCGTACGGGTTAGGATTAGGGGATGGGTGAGGGGAAGGCTTTGGGGAAGGGTTAGGGTTAGGGTTCGGGCTAGGGTTAGGGTTAGGGGACGGGGACGGTTTAGGGTCCAGGTGAGGGTACGACAACAGTTGATGGGGAGCGTACGTGTGAGGGCGCGGGTTAGTGTGAGCCTACGGTTTAGGATTAGGGGACGGGTGAGGGGAAGGCTTCGGGGAACGGTTAGGGATAGGGTTCGGGTTAGGGTTAGTGGACGGGGACGGTTTAGGGTCCAGGTGAGGGTATGACAACAGTTTGGGGAGAGCGTACGTTTAAGGGCGCGGGTTAGTGTGAGCTTACGGGTTAGGATTAGGGGACGGGTGAGGGGAAGGCTTCGGGGAAGTGTTAGGGTTAGGGTTCGGGCTAGGGTTAGGGGACGGGGACGGTTTTGGGTCCAGGTGAGGGTACGACAACGGTTTAGGGGGAGCGTACGTGTGAGGGCGCGGGTTAGTGTGAGCGTACGGGTTAGGATTTTAGGATTAGGGGACGGGTTAGGGGAAGGCTTCGGGGAAGTGTTAGGGTTAGGGTTCGGGGTAGGGTTAGGGTTAGGGCACGGGGACGGTTTAGGGTCCAGGTGAGTGTATGACAACGGTTTAGGGGGAGCGTACGTGTGAGGGCGCGGGTTATTGTGAGCGTACGGGTTAGGATTAGGGGACGGGTGAGGGGAAGGCTTCGGGGAAGGGTTAGGGTTAGGGTTCGGGCTAGGGTTAGGGTTAGGGGACGGGGACGGTTTAGGGTCCAGGTGAGGGTACGACAACGGTTTAGGGGGATCGTACGTGTGAGGGCGCGGTTTAGTGTGAGCGTACGGGTTAGGATTAGGGGACGTGTGAGGGGAAGGCTTCGGGGAAGGGTTAGGGTTAGGGTTCGGGCTAGGGTTAGGGTTAGGGGACGGGGACGGTTTTGGGTCCAGGTGAGGGTACGACAACAGTTGAGGGGGAGCGTACGTGTGAGGGCGTGGGTTAGTTTGAGCGTATGGGTTAGGATTAGGAGACGGGTGAGGGGAAGGCTTCGGGGAAGGGTTAGGGTTAGGGTTCGGGCTAGGGTTAGGGGACGGGGACGGTTTAGGGTCCAGGTGAGGGTACGACAACGGTTTAGGGGGAGCGTACGTGTGACGGCGCAGGTTAGTGTGATCCTACGGGTTAGGATTAGGGGACGGGTGAGGGGAAGGCTTCAGGGAAGGGTTAGGATTAGGGTTCGGGCTAGGGTTAGGGGACGGGGACGGGGACGGTTTAGGGTCCACGTGAGGGTACGTCAACATTTGAGGGGGAGTGTACGTGTGAGGGCGCGGGTTAGTGTGAGCGTACGGGTTAGGATTAGGGGACGGGTGAGGGGAAGGCTTCGAGGAAGGGTTAGGGTTAGGGTTCGGTGTAGGGTTAGGGGACGGGGACGGTTTAGGGTCCAGGTGAGGGTATGACAACAGTTTAGGGGGAGCGTATGTGTGAGGGCGCGGGTTAGTGTGAGCCTACGGGTTAGGATTAGGGGACGGGTGAGGGGAAGGCTTCGGGGAAAGGTTAGGGTTAGGGTTCTGGCTAGGGTTAGGGTTAGGCGACGGGGACGGTTTACCGTCCAGGTGAGGGTACAACAACGGTTTAGGGGGAGCGTACGTGTGAGGGCGCGGGTTAGTGTGAGCGTACGGGTTAGGATTAGGGGACGGGTGAGGGGAAGGCTTCGGGGAAGGGTTAGGATTAGGGTTCGGGCTAGGGTTAGTGTTAGGGGACGGGGACCGTTTAGGGTCCAGGTGAGGGTACGACAACGGTTGAGGGGGAGCGTACGTGTGAGGGCGTGGGTTAGTGTGAGCTTACGGGTTAGGATTAGGGGACGGGTGAGGGGAAGGCATCGGGGAAGGGTTCGGGTTAGGGTTCGGGCTAGGGTTAGGGTTAGGGGACGGGGACGGTTTAGGGTCCAGGTGAGGGTACGACAACGGTTTAGGGGGAGCATACGTGTGAGGGCGCGGGTTAGTGTGAGCGTACGGGTTAGGATTAGGTGACGGGTGAGGCGAAGGCTTCGAGGAAGGGTTAGGGTTAGGGTTCGGTGTAGGGTTAGGGGACGGTGACGGGGACGGTTTAGGGTCCAGGTGAGGGTACGACAACGGTTTAGGGGGAGCGTACGTGTGAGGGCTCGGGTTAGTGTGAGCGTACGGGTTAGGATTAGGGGACGAGTGAGGGGAAGGCTTCGCGGAAGGGTTAGGGTTAGGGTTCGGGCTAGGGTTAGGGTTAGGGGACGGGGACGGTTTAGGGTCCAGGTGAGGGTACGACAACGGTTTAGGGGGAGCGTACGTGTGAGGGCGCGGTTTAGTGTGAGCGTACGGGTTAGGATTAGGGGACGTGTGAGGGGAAGGCTTTGGGGAAGGGTTAGGGTTAGGGTTCGGGCTAGGGTTAGTGTTATTGGATGGGGACGGTTTAGGGTCCAGGTGAGGGTACGAAAACGGTTTAGGGGGAGCGTACGTGTGAGGGCGCGGGTTAGTGTGAGCGTACGGGTTAGGATTAGGGGATGGGTGAGGGGAAGGCTTCGGGGAAGTGTTAGGGTTAGGGTTCGGGCTAGGGTTAGGGTTAGGGGACGGGGACGGTTTAGGGTCCAGCTGAGGGTACGTAAACGGTTTAGGGGGAGCGTACGTGTGAGGGCGTGCGTTAGTGTGAGCGTACGGGTTAGGATTAGGGGCCGGGTGAGGGGAAGGCTTCGGGGAAGAGTTAGGGTTTGGGTTCGGGCTAGGGTTAGGGTTAGGGGACGGGGACGGTTTAGGGTCCAGGTGAGGGTACGACAACGGTTCGGGGGAGCGTACGTGTGAGGGCACGGGTTAGTGTGAGCGTACGGGTTAGCATTAGGGGACGGGTGAGGGGAAGGCTTCGGGGAAGTGTTAGGGTTAGGGTTCGGGCTAAGGTTAGGGTTAGGGGACGGGGACGGTTTAGGGTCCAGGTGAGGGTACGACAACAGTTGAGGGGGAGCGTACGTGTGAGGGCATGGGTTAGTTTGAGCGTACGGGTTAGGATTAGCGGACGGGTGAGGGGAAGGCTTCGGGGAAGGGTTAGGGTTAGGGTTCGGGCTAGGGTTAGGGTTAGGGGACGGGGACGGTTTAGGGTCCAGGTGAGGGTACGACAACGGTTTAGGGGGAGCGTACGTGTGAGGGCGCGGGTTAGTGTGAGCGTACGGGTTAGGATTAGGGGACGGGTGAGGGGAAGGCTTCGGGGAAGGGTTAGGGGTTAGGGTTCGGGCTAGGGTTAGGCTTAGGGGACGGGGACGGTTTCGGGTCCAGGTGAGGGTACGACAACGGTTGAGGGGGAGCGTACTTGTTAGGGTGCGGGTTAGTGTGAGCGTACGGGTTAGGATTAGGGGACGGGTGAGGGGAAGGCTTCGGGGAAGGGTTAGGTTTAGGGTTCGGGCTAGGGTTAGGGTTAGGGGACGGGGACGTTTTAGCGTCCAGGTGAGGGTACGACAACGGTTTAGGGGGAGCTTACGTGTGTGCGCGCGGGTTAGTGTGAGCGTACTGGTTAGGATTAGGGGATGGGTGAGGGGAAGGCTTTGGGGAAGGGTTAGGGTTAGGGTTCGGGCTAGGGTTAGGGTTATTGGACGGGGACGGTTTAGGGTCCAGGTGAGGGTATGACAACGGTTTAGGGGGAGCGTACGTGTGAGGGCACGGGTTAGTGTGAGCGTACGGGTTAGGATTAGGGGACGGATGAGCGGAAGGCTTCGGGGAAGGGATAGGGTTAGGGTTCGGGCTAGGGTTAGGGTTAGGGGACGGGGACGGTTTAGGGTCCAGGTGAGGGTACGACAACAGTTGATGGGGAGCGTACGTGTGAGGGCGCGGGTTAGTGTGAGCCTACGGTTTAGGATTAGGGGACGGGTGAGGGGAAGGCTTCGGGGAAGTGTTAGGGTTAGGGTTCGGGCTAGGGTTAGGGTTAGGGGACGGGGACGGTTTAGGGTCCAGGTGAGGGTACGAAAACGGGTTAGCGGGAGCGTATGTGTGAGGTCGCGAGTTAGTGTGAGCGTACGGGTTAGGATTAGGGGACGGGTGAGGGGAAGGCTTTGGGGAAGGGTTAGGTTTAGGGTTCGGGCTAGGGTTAGGGTTAGGTGACAGGGACGGTTTAGGGTCCTGGTGAGGCTACGACAACGGTTGAGGGGGAGCGTACGTGTGAGGGCGCGGGTTAGTGTGAGCCTACGGGTTAGGATTAGGGGACGGGTGAGGGGAAGGCTTCGGGGAAGTGTTAGGATTAGGGTTCGGGCTAGGGTTAGGGTTAGGGGACGGGGACGGTTTAGGGTCCAGGTGAGGGTATGACAACGGTTTAGGGGGAGCGTACGTGTGAGGGCGCGGGTTAGTGTGAGCGTACGGGTTAGGATTAGGGGACGGGTGAGGGGAAGGCTTCGGGGAAGAGTTAGGGGTTAGGGTTCGGGATAGGGTTAGGGTTAGGGGACGGGGACGGTTTCGGGTCCAGGTGAGGGTACGACAACGGTTGAGGGGAGCGTACGTGTGAGGGTGCGGGTTAGTGTGAGCGTACGGGTTAGGATTAGGGGATGGGTGAGGGGAAGGCTTCGGGGAAGGGTTAGGGTTAGGGTTCGGGCTAGGGTTAGGTTTAGGGGACGGGGACGTTTTAGCGTTCAGGTGAGGGTACGACAACGGTTTAGGGGGAGCGTACGTGTGAGCGCGCAGGTTAGTGTGAGCGTACGGGTTAGGATTAGGGGAAGGGTGAGGGGAAGGCTTTGGGGAAGGGTTAGGGTTAGGGTTCGGGCTAGGGTTAGGGTTATTGGGCGGGGAAGGTTTAGGGTCCAGGTGAGGGTATGACAACGGTTTAGGGGGAGCGTACATGTGAGGGCACGGGTTAGTGTGAGCGTACGGGTTAGGATTAGGTGACGGGTGAGTGGAAGGCTTCGGGGAAGGGTTAGGGTTAGGGTTCGGGCTAGGGTTAGGGTTAGGGCACGGGGACGGTTTTAGGTCCATGTGAGGGTACGACAACCGTTTAGCGGGAGCGTACGTGTGAGGGCGTGGGTTAGTGTGAGAGTACGGGTTAGGATTAGGGGACGGGTGAGGGGAAGGCTTCGGGGAAGGGTTAGGGTTAGGGTTCGGGCTAGGGTTATGGTTAGGGGACGGGGACGGTTTAGGGTCCAGGTGAGGGTACGAAAACAGTTTAGGGGGAGCGTACGTGTGAGGGCGCGGGTTAGTGTGAGCGTACGGGTTAGGATTAGGGGACGGGTGAGGGGAAGGCTTCGGGGAAGGGTTATGGGTTAGGGTTCGGGCTAGGGTTAGGGTTAGGGGACGGGGACGGTTTCAGGTCCAGGTGAGGGTACGACAACGGTTGAGGGGGCGCGTACGTGTGAGGGTGCGGGTTAGTGTGAGCGTACGGGTTAGGATTAGGGGACGGGTGAGGGGAAGGCTTCGGGGAAGGGTTAGGGTTAGGGTTCGGGCTAGGGTTAGGGTTAGGGGACGGGGACGTTTTAGGGTCCAGGTGAGGGTACGACAACGGTTTAGGGGGAGCTTACGTGTGAGGGCGCGGGTTAGTGTGAGCGTACGGGTTAGGATTTGGGGACGGGTGAGGGGAAGGCTTTGGCGAAGGGTTAGGGTTAGGGTTCGGGCTAGGGTTAGGGTTATTGGACAGGGACGGTTTAGGGTCCAGGTGAGGGTACGACAACGGTTTAGGGGGAGCGTACGTGTGAGGGCACGGGTTAGTGTGAGCGTACGAGTAAGGATTAGGGGACGGGTGAGCGGAAGGCTTCGGGGAAGGGTTAGGGTTAGGGTTCGGGCTAGGGTTAGGGTTAGGTGACGGGGACGGTTTAGGGTCCAGGTGAGGGTACGACAACGGTTTAGGGGGAGCGTACGTGTGAGGGCGCGGTTTAGTGTGAGCGTACGGGTTAGGATTAGGGGACGGGTGAGGGGAAGGCTTTGGGGAAGGGTTAGGGTTAGGGTTCGGGCTAGGGTTAGTGTTATTGGACGGGGACGGTTTAGGGTCCAGGTGAGGGTACGACAACGGTTTAGGGGGCGCGTACGTGTGAGGGCGCGGGTTAGTGTGAGCGTACGGGTTAGGATTAGGGGACGGGTGAGGGGAAGGCTTCGGGGAAGGGTTAGGGTTAGGGTTCGGGCTAGGGTTAGGGTTAGGGGACGTGGACGGTTTAGGGTCCAGCTGAGGGTACGTTAACGGTTTAGGGGGAGCGTACGTGTGAGGGCGTGGGTTAGTGTGAGCGTACGGGTTAGGATTAGGGGCCGGGTGAGGGGAAGGCTTCGGGGAAGAGTTAGGGTTTGGGTTCGGGCTAGGGTTAGGGTTAGGGGACGGGGACGGTTTAGGGTCCAGGTGAGGGTACGACAACGGTTCGGGGTAGCGTACGTGTGAGGGCACGGGTTAGTGTGAGCGTACGGGTTAGCATTAGGGGACGGGTGAGGGGAAGGCTTCGGGGAAGTGTTAGGGTTAGGGTTCGGGCTAAGGTTAGGGTTAGGGGACGGGGACGGTTTAGGGTCCAGGTGAGGGTACGACAACAGTTGAGGGGGAGCGTACGTGTGAGGGCATGGGTTAGTTTGAGCGTACGGGTTAGGATTAGCGGACGGGTGAGGGGAAGGCTTCGGGGAAGGGTTAGGGTTAGGGTTCGGGCTAGGGTTAGGGTTAGGGGACGGGGACGGTTTAGGGTACAGGTGAGGGTACGACAACGGTTTAGGGGGAGCGTACGTGTGAGGGCGCGGGTTAGTGTGAGCGTACGGGTTAGGATTAGGGGACGGGTGAGGGGAAGGCTTCGGGGAAGGGTTAGGGGTTAGGGTTCGGGCTAGGGTTAGGCTTAGGGGACGGGGACGGTTTCGGGTCCAGGTGAGGGTACGACAACGGTTGAGGGGGAGCGTACTTGTGAGGGTGCGGGTTAGTGTGAGCGTACGGGTTAGGATTAGGGGACGGGTGAGGGGAAGGCTTCGGGGAAGGGTTAGGGTTAGGGTTCGGGCTAGGGTTAGGGTTAGGGGACGGGGACGTTTTAGCGTCCAGGTGAGGGTACGACAACGGTTTAGGGGGAGCTTACGTGTGTGCGCGCGGGTTAGTGTGAGCGTACGGGTTAGGATTAGGGGATGGGTGAGGGGAAGGCTTTGGGGAAGGGTTAGGGTTAGGGTTCGGGCTAGGGTTAGGGTTAGGGGACGGGGACGGTTTAGGGTCCAGGTGAGGGTACGACAACAGTTGATGGGGAGCGTACGTGTGAGGGCGCGGTTTAGTGTGAGCCTACGGGTTAGGATTAGGGGACGGGTGAGGGGAAGGCTTCGGGGAACGGTTAGGGATAGGGTTCGGGTTAGGGTTAGTGGACGGGGACGGTTTAGGGTCCAGGTGAGGGTATGACAACAGTTTGGGGAGAGCGTACGTTTAAGGGCGCGGGTTAGTGTGAGCTTACGGGTTAGGATTAGGGGACGGGTGAGGGGAAGGCTTCGGGGAAGTGTTAGGGTTAGGGTTCGGGCTAGGGTTAGGGTTAGGGGACGGGGACGGTTTAGGGTCCAGGTGAGGGTACGAAAACGGGTTAGCGGGAGCGTATGTGTGAGGTCGCGAGTTAGTGTGAGCGTACGGGTTAGGATTAGGGGACGGGTGAGGGGAAGGCTTTGGGGAAGGGTTAGGTTTAGGGTTCGGGCTAGGGTTAGGGTTAGGTGACAGGGACGGTTTAGGGTCCTGGTGAGGCTACGACAACGGTTGAGGGGGAGCGTACGTGTGAGGGCGCGGGTTAGTGTGAGCCTACGGGTTAGGATTAGGGGACGGGTGAGGGGAAGGCTTCGGGGAAGTGTTAGGATTAGGGTTCGGGCTAGGGTTAGGGTTAGGGGACGGGGACGGTTTAGGGTCCAGGTGAGGGTATGACAACGGTTTAGGGGAAGCGTACGTGTGAGGGCGCGGGTTAGTGTGAGCGTACGGGTTAGGATTAGGGGACGGGTGAGGGGAAGGCTTCGGGGAAGAGTTAGGGGTTAGGGTTCGGGATAGGGTTAGGGTTAGGGGACGGGGACGGTTTCGGGTCCAGGTGAGGGTACGACAACGGTTGAGGGGGAGCGTACGTGTGAGGGCGCGGGTTAGTGTGAGCGTACGGGTTAGGATTAGGGGATGGGTGAGGGGAAGGCTTCGGGGAAGGGTTAGGGTTAGGGTTCGGGCTAGGGTTAGGTTTAGGGGACGGGGACGTTTTAGCGTTCAGGTGAGGGTACGACAACGGTTTAGGGGGAGCGTACGTGTGAGCGCGCGGGTTAGTGTGAGCGTACGGGTTAGGATTAGGGGACGGGTGAGGGGAAGGCTTTGAGGAAGGGTTAGGGTTAGGGTTCGGGCTAGGGATAGGGTTATTGGGCGGGGACGGTTTAGGGTCCAGGTGAGGGTACGACAACGGTTTAGGGGGAGAGTACGTGTGAGGACACGGGTTAGTGTGAGCGTACGGGTTAGGATTAGGGGACGGGTGAGTGGAAGGCTTCGGGGAAGGGTTAGGGTTAGGGTTCGGGCTAGGGTTAGGGTTAGGGCACGGGGACGGTTTTGGGTCCAGGTGAGGGTACGACAACGGTTTAGGGGGAGCGTACGTGTGAGGGCGCGGGTTAGTGTGATCCTACGGGTTAGGATTAGGGGACGGGTGAGGGGAAGGCTTCGGGGAAGGGTTAGGATTAGGGTTCGGGCTAGGGTTAGGGGACGGGGACAGGGACGGTTTAGGGTCCACGTGAGGGTACGTCAACAGTTGAGGGGGAGCGTACGTGTGAGGGCGCTGGTTAGTGTGAGCGTACGGGTTAGGATTAGGGGACGGGTGAGGGGAAGGCTTCGGGGAAGGGTTAGGGTTAGGGTTCGGGGTAGGGTTAGGGTTAGGGGACGGGGACGGTTTAGAGTCCAGGTGATGGTACGACAACGGTTTAGGGGGAGCGTACGTTTGAGGGCGCGGGTTAGTGTGAGCGTACGGGTTAGGATTAGGGGACGGGTTAGGGGAAGGCTTCGGGGATGGGTTAGGGTTAGGGTTCGGGGTAGGGTTAGGGTTAGGGCACGGGGACGGTTTTGGGTCCAGGTGAGGGTACGACAACCGTTGAGGGGGAGCGTACGTGTGAGGGCGTGGGTTAGTGTGAGCGTACGAGTTAGGATTAGGGGACGGGTGAGGAGAAGGCTTCGGGGAAGGGTTAGGGTTAGGGTTCTGGCTAGGGTAATGGTTAGGGGACGGGGACGGTTTAGGGTCCAGGTGAGGGTACGAAAACAGTTTAGGGGGAGCGTACGTGTGAGGGCGCGGGTTAGTGTGAGCGTACGGGTTAGGATTAGGGGACGGGTGATGGGAAGGCTTCGGGGAAGGGTTAGGGTTAGGGTTCGGGCTAGGGTTAGGGTTATGGGACGGGGACGGTTTAGGGTCCAGGTGAGGGTACGACAACGGATTAGGGGGAGCGTACGTGTGAGGGCGCGGGTTAGTGTGAGCCTACGGGTTAGGATTAGGGGACGGGTGAGGGGTAGGCTTCGGGGAAGTGTTAGGATTAGGGTTCGGGCTAGGGTTAGGGTTAGGGGATGGGGACGGTTTCGGGTCCAGGTGAGGGTACGACAACGGTTGAGGGGGAGCGTACGTGTGAGGGCGCGGGTTAGTGTGAGCGTACGGGTTAGGATTAGGGGACGGGTGAGGGGAAGGCTTCGGGGAAGGGTTATGGGTTAGGGTTCGGGCTAGGGTTAGGGTTAGGGGACGGGGACGGTTTCGGGTCCAGGTGAGGGTACGACAACGTTTGAGGGGGAGCGTACGTGTGAGGGTGCGGGTTAGTGTGAGCGTACGGGTTAGGATTAGGGGACGGGTGAGGGGAAGGCTTCGGGGAAGGGTTAGGGTTAGGGTTCGGGCTAGGGTTAGGGTTAGGGGACGGGGACGTTTTAGGGTCCAGGTGAGGGTACAACAACGGTTTAGGGGGAGCTTACGTGTGAGGGCGCGAGTTAGTGTGAGCGTATGGGTTAGGATTAGGGGACGGGTGAGGGGAAGGCTTTGGCGAAGGGTTAGGGTTAGGGTTCGGGCTAGGGTTAGGGTTATTGGACGGGGACGGTTTAGGGTCCAGGTGAGGGTACGACAACGGTTTAGGGGGAGCGTACGTGTGAGGGCACGGGTTAGTGTGAGCGTACGGGTTAGGATTAGGGGACGGGTGAGCGGAAGGCTTCGGGGAAGTGTTAGGGTTATGGTTCGGGCTAGGGTTAGGGTTAGGGGACGGGGACGGTTTTGGGTCCAGGTGAGGGTACGACAACAGTTAGGGTTAGGGTTAGGGTTAGGGTTCGGGCTAGGGTTAGGGTTAGGGGACGGGGACGGTTTAGGGTCCAGGTGAGGGTATGACAACGGTTTAGGGGGAGCGTACGTGTGAGGGCGCGGGTTAGTGTGAGCGTACGGGTTAGGATTAGGGGACGGGTGAGGGGAAGGCTTCGGGGAAGAGTTAGGGGTTAGGATTCGGGATAGGGTTAGGGTTAGGGGACGGGGACGGTTTCGGGTCCAGGTGAGGGTACGACAACGGTTGAGGGGAGCGTACGTGTGAGGGTGCGGGTTAGTGTGAGCGTACGGGTTAGGATTAGGGGATGGGTGAGGGGAAGGCTTCGGGGAAGGGTTAGGGTTAGGGTTCGGGCTAGGGTTAGGTTTAGGGGACGGGGACGTTTTAGCGTTCAGGTGAGGGTACGACAACGGTTTAGGGGGAGCGTACGTGTGAGCGCGCAGGTTAGTGTGAGCGTACGGGTTAGGATTAGGGGACGGGTGAGGGGAAGGCTTTGGGGAAGGGTTAGGGTTAGGGTTCGGGCTAGGGTTAGGGTTATTGGGCGGGGAAGGTTTAGGGTCCAGGTGAGGGTACGACAACGGTTTCGGGGGAGCGTACATGTGAGGGCACGGGTTAGTGTGAGCGTACGGGTTAGGATTAGGTGACGGGTGAGTGGAAGGCTTCGGGGAAGGGTTAGGGTTAGGGTTCGGGCTAGGGTTAGGGTTAGGGCACGGGGACGGTTTTAGGTCCATGTGAGGGTACGACAACCGTTTAGGGGGAGCGTACGTGTGAGGGCGTGGGTTAGTGTGAGAGTACGGGTTAGGATTAGGGGACGGGTGAGGGGAAGGCTTCGGGGAAGGGTTAGGGTTAGGGTTCGGGCTAGGGTTATGGTTAGGGGACGGGGACGGTTTAGGGTCCAGGTGAGGGTACGAAAACAGTTTAGGGGGAGCGTACGTGTGAGGGCGCGGGTTAGTGTGAGCGTACGGGTTAGGATTAGGGGACGGGTGAGGGGAAGGCTTCGGGGAAGGGTTATGGGTTAGGGTTCGGGCTAGGGTTAGGGTTAGGGGACGGGGACGGTTTCAGGTCCAGGTGAGGGTACGACAACGGTTGAGGGGGCGCGTACGTGTGAGGGTGCGGGTTAGTGTGAGCGTACGGGTTAGGATTAGGGGACGGGTGAGGGGAAGGCTTCGGGGAAGGGTTAGGGTTAGGGTTCGGGCTAGGGTTAGGGTTAGGGGACGGGGACGTTTTAGGGTCCAGGTGAGGGTACGACAACGGTTTAGGGGGAGCTTACGTGTGAGGGCGCGGGTTAGTGTGAGCGTACGGGTTAGGATTTGGGGACGGGTGAGGGGAAGGCTTTGGCGAAGGGTTAGGGTTAGGGTTCGGGCTAGGGTTAGGGTTATTGGACAGGGACGGTTTAGGGTCCAGGTGAGGGTACGACAACGGTTTAGGGGGAGCGTACGTGTGAGGGCACGGGTTAGTGTGAGCGTACGAGTAAGGATTAGGGGACGGGTGAGCGGAAGGCTTCGGGGAAGGGTTAGGGTTAGGGTTCGGGCTAGGGTTAGGGTTAGGTGACGGGGACGGTTTAGGGTCCAGGTGAGGGTACGACAACGGTTTAGGGGGAGCGTACGTGTGAGGGCGCGGTTTAGTGTGAGCGTACGGGTTAGGATTAGGGGACGGGTGAGGGGAAGGCTTTGGGGAAGGGTTAGGGTTAGGGTTCGGGCTAGGGTTAGTGTTATTGGACGGGGACGGTTTAGGGTCCAGGTGAGGGTACGACAACGGTTTAGGGGGCGCGTACGTGTGAGGGCGCGGGTTAGTGTGAGCGTACGGGTTAGGATTAGGGGACGGGTGAGGGGAAGGCTTCGGGGAAGGGTTAGGGTTAGGGTTCGGGCTAGGGTTAGGGTTAGGGGACGGGGACGGTTTAGGGTCCAGCTGAGGGTACGTTAACGGTTTAGGGGGAGCGTACGTGTGAGGGCGTGGGTTAGTGTGAGCGTACGGGTTAGGATTAGGGGCCGGGTGAGGGGAAGGCTTCGGGGAAGAGTTAGGGTTTGGGTTCGGGCTAGGGTTAGGGTTAGGGGACGGGGACGGTTTAGGGTCCAGGTGAGGGTACGACAACGGTTCGGGGTAGCGTACGTGTGAGGGCACGGGTTAGTGTGAGCGTACGGGTTAGCATTAGGGGACGGGTGAGGGGAAGGCTTCGGGGAAGTGTTAGGGTTAGGGTTCGGGCTAAGGTTAGGGTTAGGGGACGGGGACGGTTTAGGGTCCAGGTGAGGGTACGACAACAGTTGAGGGGGAGCGTACGTGTGAGGGCATGGGTTAGTTTGAGCGTACGGGTTAGGATTAGCGGACGGGTGAGGGGAAGGCTTCGGGGAAGGGTTAGGGTTAGGGTTCGGGCTAGGGTTAGGGTTAGGGGACGGGGACGGTTTAGGGTACAGGTGAGGGTACGACAACGGTTTAGGGGGAGCGTACGTGTGAGGGTGCGGGTTAGTGTGAGCGTACGGGTTAGGATTAGGGGACGGGTGAGGGGAAGGCTTCGGGGAAGGGTTAGGGGTTAGGGTTCGGGCTAGGGTTAGGCTTAGGGGACGGGGACGGTTTCGGGTCCAGGTGAGGGTACGACAACGGTTGAGGGGGAGCGTACTTGTGAGGGTGCGGGTTAGTGTGAGCGTACGGGTTAGGATTAGGGGACGGGTGAGGGGAAGGCTTCGGGGAAGGGTTAGGGTTAGGGTTCGGGCTAGGGTTAGGGTTAGGGGACGGGGACGTTTTAGCGTCCAGGTGAGGGTACGACAACGGTTTAGGGGGAGCTTACGTGTGTGCGCGCGGGTTAGTGTGAGCGTACGGGTTAGGATTAGGGGATGGGTGAGGGGAAGGCTTTGGGGAAGGGTTAGGGTTAGGGTTCGGGCTAGGGTTAGGGTTAGGGGACGGGGACGGTTTAGGGTCCAGGTGAGGGTACGACAACAGTTGATGGGGAGCGTACGTGTGAGGGCGCGGGTTAGTGTGAGCCTACGGGTTAGGATTAGGGGACGGGTGAGGGGAAGGCTTCGGGGAACGGTTAGGGATAGGGTTCGGGTTAGGGTTAGTGGACGGGGACGGTTTAGGGTCCAGGTGAGGGTATGACAACAGTTTGGCGAGAGCGTACGTTTAAGGGCGCGGGTTAGTGTGAGCTTACGGGTTAGGATTAGGGGACGGGTGAGGGGAAGGCTTCGGGGAAGTGTTAGGGTTAGGGTTCGGGCTAGGGTTAGGGTTAGGGGACGGGGACGGTTTAGGGTCCAGGTGAGGGTACGAAAACGGGTTAGCGGGAGCGTATGTGTGAGGTCGCGAGTTAGTGTGAGCGTACGGGTTAGGATTAGGGGACGGGTGAGGGGAAGGCTTTGGGGAAGGGTTAGGTTTAGGGTTCGGGCTAGGGTTAGGGTTAGGTGACAGGGACGGTTTAGGGTCCTGGTGAGGCTACGACAACGGTTGAGGGGGAGCGTACGTGTGAGGGCGCGGGTTAGTGTGAGCCTACGGGTTAGGATTAGGGGACGGGTGAGGGGAAGGCTTCGGGGAAGTGTTAGGATTAGGGTTCGGGCTAGGGTTAGGGTTAGGGGACGGGGACGGTTTAGGGTCCAGGTGAGGGTATGACAACGGTTTAGGGGAAGCGTACGTGTGAGGGCGCGGGTTAGTGTGAGCGTACGGGTTAGGATTAGGGGACGGGTGAGGGGAAGGCTTCGGGGAAGAGTTAGGGGTTAGGGTTCGGGATAGGGTTAGGGTTAGGGGACGGGGACGGTTTCGGGTCCAGGTGAGGGTACGACAACGGTTGAGGGGGAGCGTACGTGTGAGGGTGCGGGTTAGTGTGAGCGTACGGGTTAGGATTAGGGGATGGGTGAGGGGAAGGCTTCGGGGAAGGGTTAGGGTTAGGGTTCGGGCTAGGGTTAGGTTTAGGGGACGGGGACGTTTTAGCGTTCAGGTGAGGGTACGACAACGGTTTAGGGGGAGCGTACGTGTGAGCGCGCGGGTTAGTGTGAGCGTACGGGTTAGGATTAGGGGACGGGTGAGGGGAAGGCTTTGAGGAAGGGTTAGGGTTAGGGTTCGGGCTAGGGATAGGGTTATTGGGCGGGGACGGTTTAGGGTCCAGGTGAGGGTATGACAACGGTTTAGGGGGAGCGTACGTGTGAGGACACGGGTTAGTGTGAGCGTACGGGTTAGGATTAGGGGACGGGTGAGTGGAAGGCTTCGGGGAAGGGTTAGGGTTAGGGTTCGGGCTAGGGTTAGGGTTAGGGCACGGGGACGGTTTTGGGTCCATGTGAGGGTACGACAACCGTTTAGGGGGAGCGTACGTGTGAGGGCGTGGGTTAGTGTGAGCGTACGGGTTAGGATTAGGGGACGGGTGAGGGGAAGGCTTCGGGGAAGGGTTAGGGTTAGGGTTCGGGCTAGGGTTATGGTTAGGGGGCGGGGACGGTTTAGGGTCCAGGTGAGTGTACGAAAACAGTTTAGGGGGAGCGTACGTGTGAGGGCGCAGGTTAGTGTGAGTGTACGGGTTAGGATTAGGGGACGGGTGAGGGGAAGGCTTCGGGGAAGGGTTAGGGTTAGGGTTCGGGCTAGGGTTAGGGTTATGGGACGGGGACGGTTTAGGGTCCAGGTGAGGGTACGACAGCGGTTTAGGGGGAGCGTACGTGTGAGGGCGCGGGTTAGTGTGAGCCTACGGGTTAGGATTAGGGGACGTGTGAGGGGTAGGCTTCGGGGAAGTGTTAGGATTAGGGTTCGGGCTAGGGTTAGGGTTAGGGGACGGGGACGGTTTCGGGTCCAGGTGAGGGGACGACAACGGTTGAGGGGGAGCGTACGTGTGAGGGCGCGGGTTAGTGTGAGCGTACGGGTTAGGATTAGGGGACGGGTGAGGGGAAGGCTTCGGGGAAGGGTTATGGGTTAGGGTTCGGGCTAGGGTTAGGGTTAGGGGACGGGGACGGTTTCGGGTCCAGGTGAGGGTACGACAACGGTTGAGGGGGCGCGTACGTGTGAGGGTGCGGGTTAGTGTGAGCGTACGGGTTAGGATTAGGGGACGGGTGAGGGGAAGGCTTCGGGGAAGGGTTAGGGTTAGGGTTCGGGCTAGGGTTAGGGTTAGGGGACGGGGACGTTTTAGGGTCCAGGTGAGGGTACGACAACGGTTTAGGGGGAGCTTACGTGTGAGGGCGCGGGTTAGTGTGAGCGTACGGGTTAGGATTAGGGGACGGGTGAGGGGATGGCTTTGGCGAAGGGTTAGGGTTAGGGTTCGGGCTAGGGTTAGGGTTATTGGACAGGGACGGTTTAGGGTCCAGGTGAGGGTACGACAACGGTTTAGGGGGAGCGTACGTGTGAGGGCACGGGTTAGTGTGAGCGTACGGGTAAGGATTAGGGGACGGGTGAGCGGAAGGGTTCGGGGAAGGGTTAGGGTTAGGGTTCGGGCTAGGGTTAGGGTTAGGGGACGGGGACGGTTTAGGGTCCAGGTGAGGGTACGACAACGGTTTAGGGGGAGCGTACGTGTGAGGGCGCGGGTTAGTGTGATCCTACGGGTTAGGATTAGGGGACGGGTGAGGGGAAGGCTTCGGGGAAGGGTTAGGATTAGGGTTCGGGCTAGGGTTAGGGAACGGGGACAGGGACGGTTTAGGGTCCACGTGAGGGTACGTCAACAGTTGAGGGGGAGCGTACGTGTGAGGGCGCGGGTTAGTGTGAGCGTACGGGTTAGGATTAGGGGACGGGTGAGGGGAAGGCTTCGGGGAAGGGTTAGGGTTAGGGTTCGGGGTAGGGTTAGGGTTAGGGGACGGGGACGGTTTAGAGTCCAGGTGATGGTACGACAACGGTTTAGGGGGAGCGTACGTTTGAGGGCGCGGGTTAGTGTGAGCGTACGGGTTAGGATTAGGGGACGGGTTAGGGGAAGGCTTCGGGGATGGGTTAGGGTTAGGGTTCGGGGTAGGGTTAGGGTTAGGGCACGGGGACGGTTTTGGGTCCAGGTGAGGGTACGACAACCGTTGAGGGGGAGCGTACGTGTGAGGGCGTGGGTTAGTGTGAGCGTACGAGTTAGGATTAGGGGACGGGTGAGGAGAAGGCTTCGGGGAAGGGTTAGGGTTAGGGTTCTGGCTAGGGTAATGGTTAGGGGACGGGGACGGTTTAGGGTCCAGGTGAGGGTACGAAAACAGTTTAGGGGGAGCGTACGTGTGAGGGCGCGGGTTAGTGTGAGCGTACGGGTTAGGATTAGGGGACGGGTGATGGGAAGGCTTCGGGGAAGGGTTAGGGTTAGGGTTCGGGCTAGGGTTAGGGTTATGGGACGGGGACGGTTTAGGGTCCAGGTGAGGGTACGACAACGGTTTAGGGGGAGCGCACGTGTGAGGGCGCGGGTTAGTGTGAGCCTACGGGTTAGGATTAGGGGACGGGTGAGGGGTAGGCTTCGGGGAAGTGTTAGGATTAGGGTTCGGGCTAGGGTTAGGGTTAGGGGATGGGGACGGTTTCGGGTCCAGGTGAGGGTACGACAACGGTTGAGGGGGAGCGTACGTGTGAGGGCGCGGGTTAGTGTGAGCGTACGGGTTAGGATTAGGTGACGGGTGAGGCGAAGGCTTCGGGGAAGTGTTAGGGTTAGGGTTCGGGCTAGGGTTAGGGTTAGGGGACGGGGACGGTTTTGGGTCCAGGTGAGGGTACGACAACAGTTGAGGGGGAGCGTACGTGTGAAGGCGTGGGTTAGTTTGAGCGTATGGGTTAGGATTAGGAGACGGGTGAGGGGAAGGCTTCGGGGAAGGGTTAGGGTTAGGGTTCGGGCTAGGGTTAGGGGACGGGGACGGTTTAGGGTCCAGGTGAGGGTACGACAACGGTTTAGGGGGAGCGTACGTGTGACGGCGCGGGTTAGTGTGATCCTACGGGTTAGGATTAGGGGACGGGTGAGGGGAAGGCTTCAGGGAAGGGTTAGGATTAGGGTTCGGGCTAGGGTTAGGGGACGGGGACGGGGACGGTTTAGGGTCCACGTGAGGGTACGTCAACATTTGAGGGGGAGTGTACGTGTGAGGGCGCGGGTTAGTGTGAGCGTACGGGTTAGGATTAGGGGACTGGTGAGGGGAAGGCTTCGGGGAAGGGTTAGGGTTAGGGTTCGGGGTAGGGTTAGGGTTAGGGGACGGGGACGGTTTAGAGTCCAGGTGATGGTACGACAACGGTTTAGGGGGAGCGTAAGTGTGAGGGCGCGGGTTAGTGTGAGCGTACGGGTTAGGATAAGGGGACGGGTTAGGGGAAGGCTTCGGGGAAGGGTTAGGGTTAGGGTTCGGGGTAGGGTTAGGGTTAGGGGACGGGGACGGTTTAGGGTCCAGGTGAGGGTATGACAACGGTTTAGGGGGAGCGTACGTGTGAGGGCGCGGGTTAGTGTGAGCGTACGGGTTAGGATTAGGGGACGGGTGAGGGGAAGGCTTCGGGGAAGGGTTAGGGTTAGGGTTCGGGCTAGGGTTAGGGTTAGGCGACGGGGACGGTTTAGGGTCCAGGTGAGGGTACGACAACGGTTTAGGGGGAGCGTACGTGTGAGGGCGCGGGTTAGTGTGAGCGTACGGGTTAGGATTAGGGGACGGGTTAGGGCATGGCTTCGGGGAAGGGTTAGGGTTAGGGTTCGGGCTAGGGTTAGGGTTAGGGGACGGGGACGGTTTAGGGTCCAGGTGAGGGTACGACAACGGTTTAAGGGGAGCGTACGTGTGAGGGCGCGGGTTAGTGTGAGCGTACGGGTTAGGATTAGGGGACGGGTGAGGGGAAGGCTTCGGGGAAGGGTTAGGGTTAGGGTTCGGGCTAGGGTTAGGGTTAGGCGACGGGGACGGTTTACGGTCCAGGTGAGGGTACAACAACGGTTTAGGGGGAGCGTACGTGTGAGGGCGCGGGTTAGTGTGAGCGTACGGGTTAGGATTAGGGGACGGGTGAGGGGAAGGCTTCGGGGATGGGTTAAGGTTAGGGTTCGGGCTAGGGTTAGTGTTAGGGGACGGGGACCGTTTCGGGTCCAGGTGAGGGTACGACAACAGTTGAGGGGGAGCGTACGTGTGAGGGCGCGGGTTAGTGTGAGCTTACGGGTTAGGATTAGGGGACGGGTGAGGGGAAGGCATCGGGGAAGGGTTAGGGTTAGGGTTCGGGCTAGGGTTAGGGTTAGGGGACGGGGACGGTTTAGGGTCCAGGTGAGGGTACGACAACGGTTTAGGGGGAGCATACGTGTGAGGGCGCGGGATAGTGTGAGCGTACGGGTTAGGATTAGGGGACGGGTGAGGCGAAGGCTTCGAGGAAGGGTTAGGGTTAGGGTTCGGTGTAGGGTTAGGGGACGGGGACGGTTTAGGGTCCAGGTGAGGGTATGACAACAGTTTAGGGGGAGCGTATGTGTGAGGGCGCGGGTTAGTGTGAGCCTACGGGTTAGGATTAGGGGACGGGTGAGGGGAAGGCTTCGGGGAAAGGTTAGGGTTAGGGTTCTGGCTAGGGTTAGGGTTAGGCGACGGGGACGGTTTACCGTCCAGGTGAGGGTACAACAACGGTTTAGGGGGAGCGTACGTGTGAGGGCGCGGGTTAGTGTGAGCGTACGGGTTAGGATTAGGGGACGGGTGACGGGAAGGCTTCGGGGAAGGGTTAGGGTTAGGGTTCGGGCTAGGGTTAGTGTTAGGGGACGGGGACCGTTTAGGGTCCAGGTGAGGGTACGACAACGGTTGAGGGGGAGCGTACGTGTGAGGGCGTGGGTTAGTGTGAGCTTACGGGTTAGGATTAGGGGACGGGTGAGGGGAAGGCATCGGGGAAGGGTTCGGGTTAGGGTTCGGGCTAGGGTTAGGGTTAGGGGACGGGGACGGTTTAGGGTCCAGGTGAGGGTACGACAACGGTTTAGGGGGAGCATACGTGTGAGGGCGCGGGTTAGTGTGAGCGTACGGGTTAGGATTAGGTGACGGGTGAGGCGAAGGCTTCGAGGAAGGGTTAGGGTTAGGGTTCGGTGTAGGGTTAGGGGACGGTGACGGGGACGGTTTAGGGTCCAGGTGAGGGTACGACAACGGTTTAGGGGGAGCGTACGTGTGAGGGCTCAGGTTAGTGTGAGCGTACGGGTTAGGATTAGGGGACGTGTGAGGGGAAGGCTTTGGGGAAGGGTTAGGGTTAGGGTTCGGGCTAGGGTTAGTGTTATTGGATGGGGACGGTTTAGGGTCCAGGTGAGGGTACGACAACGGTTTAGGGGGAGCGTACGTGTGAGGGCGCGGGTTAGTGTGAGCGTACGGGTTAGGATTAGGGGATGGGTGAGGGGAAGGCTTCGGGGAAGTGTTAGGGTTAGGGTTCGGGCTAGGGTTAGGGTTAGGGGACGGGGACGGTTTAGGGTCCAGCTGAGGGTACGTAAACGGTTTAGGGGGAGCGTACGTGTGAGGGCGTGGGTTAGTGTGAGCGTACGGGTTAGGATTAGGGGCCGGGTGAGGGGAAGGCTTCGGGGAAGAGTTAGGGTTTGGGTTCGGGCTAGGGTTAGGGTTAGGGGACGGGGACGGTTTAGGGTCCAGGTGAGGGTACGACAACGGTTCGGGGGAGCGTACGTGTGAGGGCACGGGTTAGTGTGAGCGTACGGGTTAGCATTAGGGGACGGGTGAGGGGAAGGCTTCGGGGAAGTGTTAGGGTTAGGGTTCGGGCTAAGGTTAGGGTTAGGGGACGGGGACGGTTTAGGGTCCAGGTGAGGGTACGACAACAGTTGAGGGGGAGCGTACGTGTGAGGGCATGGGTTAGTTTGAGCGTACGGGTTAGGATTAGCGGACGGGTGAGGGGAAGGCTTCGGGGAAGGGTTAGGGTTAGGGTTCGGGCTAGGGTTAGGGTTAGGGGACGGGGACGGTTTAGGGTCCAGGTGAGGGTACGACAACGGTTTAGGGGGAGCGTACGTGTGAGGGCGCGGGTTAGTGTGAGCGTACGGGTTAGGATTAGGGGACGGGTGAGGGGAAGGCTTCGGGGAAGGGTTAGGGGTTAGGGTTCGGGCTAGGGTTAGGCTTAGGGGACGGGGACGGTTTCGGGTCCAGGTGAGGGTACGACAACGGTTGAGGGGGAGCGTACTTGTTAGGGTGCGGGTTAGTGTGAGCGTACGGGTTAGGATTAGGGGACGGGTGAGGGGAAGGCTTCGGGGAAGGGTTAGGTTTAGGGTTCGGGCTAGGGTTAGGGTTAGGGGACGGGGACGTTTTAGCGTCCAGGTGAGGGTACGACAACGGTTTAGGGGGAGCTTACGTGTGTGCGCGCGGGTTAGTGTGAGCGTACGGGTTAGGATTAGGGGATGGGTGAGGGGAAGGCTTTGGGGAAGGGTTAGGGTTAGGGTTCGGGCTAGGGTTAGGGTTATTGGACGGGGACGGTTTAGGGTCCAGGTGAGGGTATGACAACGGTTTAGGGGGAGCGTACGTGTGAGGGCACGGGTTAGTGTGAGCGTACGGGTTAGGATTAGGGGACGGATGAGCGGAAGGCTTCGGGGAAGGGATAGGGTTAGGGTTCGGGCTAGGGTTAGGGTTAGGGGACGGGGACGGTTTAGGGTCCAGGTGAGGGTACGACAACAGTTGATGGGGAGCGTACGTGTGAGGGCGCGGGTTAGTGTGAGCCTACGGTTTAGGATTAGGGGACGGGTGAGGGGAAGGCTTCGGGGAAGTGTTAGGGTTAGGGTTCGGGCTAGGGTTAGGGTTAGGGGACGGGGACGGTTTAGGGTCCAGGTGAGGGTACGAAAACGGGTTAGCGGGAGCGTATGTGTGAGGTCGCGAGTTAGTGTGAGCGTACGGGTTAGGATTAGGGGACGGGTGAGGGGAAGGCTTTGGGGAAGGGTTAGGGTTAGGGTTCGGGCTAGGGTTAGGGTTATTGGGCGGGGAAGGTTTAGGGTCCAGGTGAGGGTACGACAACGGTTTAGGGGGAGCGTACATGTGAGGGCACGGGTTAGTGTGAGCGTACGGGTTAGGATTAGGTGACGGGTGAGTGGAAGGCTTCGGGGAAGGGTTAGGGTTAGGGTTCGGGCTAGGGTTAGGGTTAGGGCACGGGGACGGTTTTAGGTCCATGTGAGGGTACGACAACCGTTTAGGGGGAGCGTACATGTGAGGGCGTGGGTTAGTGTGAGAGTACGGGTTAGGATTAGGGGACGGGTGAGGGGAAGGCTTCGGGGAAGGGTTAGGGTTAGGGTTCGGGCTAGGGTTATGGTTAGGGGACGGGGACGGTTTAGGGTCCAGGTGAGGGTACGAAAACAGTTTAGGGGGAGCGTACGTGTGAGGGCGCGGGTTAGTGTGAGCGTACGGGTTAGGATTAGGGGACGGGTGAGGGGAAGGCTTCGGGGAAGGGTTATGGGTTAGGGTTCGGGCTAGGGTTAGGGTTAGGGGACGGGGACGGTTTCAGGTCCAGGTGAGGGTACGACAACGGTTGAGGGGGCGCGTACGTGTGAGGGTGCGGGTTAGTGTGAGCGTACGGGTTAGGATTAGGGGACGGGTGAGGGGAAGGCTTCGGGGAAGGGTTAGGGTTAGGGTTCGGGCTAGGGTTAGGGTTAGGGGACGGGGACGTTTTAGGGTCCAGGTGAGGGTACGACAACGGTTTAGGGGGAGCTTACGTGTGAGGGCGCGGGTTAGTGTGAGCGTACGGGTTAGGATTTGGGGACGGGTGAGGGGAAGGCTTTGGCGAAGGGTTAGGGTTAGGGTTCGGGCTAGGGTTAGGGTTATTGGACAGGGACGGTTTAGGGTGCAGGTGAGGGTACGACAACGGTTTAGGGGGAGCGTACGTGTGAGGGCACGGGTTAGTGTGAGCGTACGAGTAAGGATTAGGGGACGGGTGAGCGGAAGGCTTCGGGGAAGGGTTAGGGTTAGGGTTCGGGCTAGGGTTAGGGTTAGGTGACGGGGACGGTTTAGGGTCCAGGTGAGGGTACGACAACGGTTTAGGGGGAGCGTACGTGTGAGGGCGCGGTTTAGTGTGAGCGTACGGGTTAGGATTAGGGGACGGGTGAGGGGAAGGCTTTGGGGAAGGGTTAGGGTTAGGGTTCGGGCTAGGGTTAGTGTTATTGGACGGGGACGGTTTAGGGTCCAGGTGAGGGTACGACAACGGTTTAGGGGGCGCGTACGTGTGAGGGCGCGGGTTAGTGTGAGCGTACGGGTTAGGATTAGGGGACGGGTGAGGGGAAGGCTTCGGGGAAGGGTTAGGGTTAGGGTTCGGGCTAGGGTTAGTGTTAGGGGACGGGGACGGTTTAGGGTCCAGCTGAGGGTACGTTAACGGTTTAGGGGGAGCGTACGTGTGAGGGCGTGGGTTAGTGTGAGCGTACGGGTTAGGATTAGGGGCCGGGTGAGGGGAAGGCTTCGGGGAAGAGTTAGGGTTTGGGTTCGGGCTAGGGTTAGGGTTAGGGGACGGGGACGGTTTAGGGTCCAGGTGAGGGTACGACAACGGTTCGGGGTAGCGTACGTGTGAGGGCACGGGTTAGTGTGAGCGTACGGGTTAGCATTAGGGGACGGGTGAGGGGAAGGCTTCGGGGAAGTGTTAGGGTTAGGGTTCGGGCTAAGGTTAGGGTTAGGGGACGGGGACGGTTTAGGGTCCAGGTGAGGGTACGACAACAGTTGAGGGGGAGCGTACGTGTGAGGGCATGGGTTAGTTTGAGCGTACGGGTTAGGATTAGCGGACGGGTGAGGGGAAGGCTTCGGGGAAGGGTTAGGGTTAGGGTTCGGGCTAGGGTTAGGGTTAGGGGACGGGGACGGTTTAGGGTACAGGTGAGGGTACGACAACGGTTTAGGGGGAGCGTACGTGTGAGGGCGCGGGTTAGTGTGAGCGTACGGGTTAGGATTAGGGGACGGGTGAGGGGAAGGCTTCGGGGAAGGGTTAGGGGTTAGGGTTCGGGCTAGGGTTAGGCTTAGGGGACGGGGACGGTTTCGGGTCCAGGTGAGGGTACGACAACGGTTGAGGGGGAGCGTACTTGTGAGGGTGCGGGTTAGTGTGAGCGTACGGGTTAGGATTAGGGGACGGGTGAGGGGAAGGCTTCGGGGAAGGGTTAGGGTTAGGGTTCGGGCTAGGGTTAGGGTTAGGGGACGGGGACGTTTTAGCGTCCAGGTGAGGGTACGACAACGGTTTAGGGGGAGCTTACGTGTGTGCGCGCGGGTTAGTGTGAGCGTACGGGTTAGGATTAGGGGATGGGTGAGGGGAAGGCTTTGGGGAAGGGTTAGGGTTAGGGTTCGGGCTAGGGTTAGGGTTAGGGGACGGGGACGGTTTAGGGTCCAGGTGAGGGTACGACAACAGTTGATGGGGAGCGTACGTGTGAGGGCGCGGGTTAGTGTGAGCCTACGGGTTAGGATTAGGGGACGGGTGAGGGGAAGGCTTCGGGGAACGGTTAGGGATAGGGTTCGGGTTAGGGTTAGTGGACGGGGACGGTTTAGGGTCCAGGTGAGGGTATGACAACAGTTTGGGGAGAGCGTACGTTTAAGGGCGCGGGTTAGTGTGAGCTTACGGGTTAGGATTAGGGGACGGGTGAGGGGAAGGCTTCGGGGAAGTGTTAGGGTTAGGGTTCGGGCTAGGGTTAGGGTTAGGGGACGGGGACGGTTTAGGGTCCAGGTGAGGGTACGAAAACGGGTTAGCGGGAGCGTATGTGTGAGGTCGCGAGTTAGTGTGAGCGTACGGGTTAGGATTAGGGGACGGGTGAGGGGAAGGCTTTGGGGAAGGGTTAGGTTTAGGGTTCGGGCTAGGGTTAGGGTTAGGTGACAGGGACGGTTTAGGATCCTGGTGAGGCTACGACAACGGTTGAGGGGGAGCGTACGTGTGAGGGCGCGGGTTAGTGTGAGCCTACGGGTTAGGATTAGGGGACGGGTGAGGGGAAGGCTTCGGGGAAGTGTTAGGATTAGGGTTCGGGCTAGGGTTAGGGTTAGGGGACGGGGACGGTTTAGGGTCCAGGTGAGGGTATGACAACGGTTTAGGGGAAGCGTACGTGTGAGGGCGCGGGTTAGTGTGAGCGTACGGGTTAGGATTAGGGGACGGGTGAGGGGAAGGCTTCGGGGAAGAGTTAGGGGTTAGGGTTCGGGATAGGGTTAGGGTTAGGGGACGGGGACGGTTTCGGGTCCAGGTGAGGGTACGACAACGGTTGAGGGGGAGCGTACGTGTGAGGGTGCGGGTTAGTGTGAGCGTACGGGTTAGGATTAGGGGACGGGTGAGGGGAAGGCTTCGGGGAAGGGTTAGGGTTAGGGTTCGGGCTAGGGTTAGGTGTAGGGGACGGGGACGTTTTAGCGTTCAGGTGAGGGTACGACAACGGTTTAGGGGGAGCGTACGTGTGAGCGCGCGGGTTAGTGTGAGCGTACGGGTTAGGATTAGGGGACGGGTGAGGGGAAGGCTTTGAGGAAGGGTTAGGGTTAGGGTTCGGGCTAGGGATAGGGTTATTGGGCGGGGACGGTTTAGGGTCCAGGTGAGGGTACGACAACGGTTTAGGGGGAGCGTACGTGTGAGGACACGGGTTAGTGTGAGCGTACGGGTTAGGATTAGGGGACGGGTGAGTGGAAGGCTTCGGGGAAGGGTTAGGGTTAGGGTTCGGGCTAGGGTTAGGGTTAGGGCACGGGGACGGTTTTGGGTCCATGTGAGGGTACGACAACCGTTTAGGGGGAGCGTACGTGTGAGGGCGTGGGTTAGTGTGAGCGTACGGGTTAGGATTAGGGGACGGGTGAGGGGAAGGCTTCGGGGAAGGGTTAGTGGTAGGGTTCGGGCTAGGGTTATGGTTAGGGGGCGGGGACGGTTTAGGGTCCAGGTGAGTGTACGAAAACAGTTTAGGGGGAGCGTACGTGTGAGGGCGCAGGTTAGTGTGAGTGTACGGGTTAGGATTAGGGGACGGGTGAGGGGAAGGCTTCGGGGAAGGGTTAGGGTTAGGGTTCGGGCTAGGGTTAGGGTTATGGGACGGGGACGGTTTAGGGTCCAGGTGAGGGTACGACAGCGGTTTAGGGGGAGCGTACGTGTGAGGGCGCGGGTTAGTGTGAGCCTACGGGTTAGGATTAGGGGACGTGTGAGGGGTAGGCTTCGGGGAAGTGTTAGGATTAGGGTTCGGGCTAGGGTTAGGGTTAGGGGACGGGGACGGTTTCGGGTCCAGGTGAGGGGACGACAACGGTTGATGGGGAGCGTACGTGTGAGGGCGCGGGTTAGTGTGAGCGTACGGGTTAGGATTAGGGGACGGGTGAGTGGAAGGCTTCGGGGAAGGGTTATGGGTTAGGGTTCGGGCTAGGGTTAGGGTTAGGGGACGGGGACGGTTTCGGGTCCAGGTGAGGGTACGACAACGGTTGAGGGGGCGCGTACGTGTGAGGGTGCGGGTTAGTGTGAGCGTACGGGTTAGGATTAGGGGACGGGTGAGGGGAAGGCTTCGGGGAAGGGTTAGGGTTAGGGTTCGGGCTAGGGTTAGGGTTAGGGGACGGGGACGTTTTAGGGTCCAGGTGAGGGTACGACAACGGTTTAGGGGGAGCTTACGTGTGAGGGCGCGGGTTAGTGTGAGCGTACGGGTTAGGATTAGGGGACGGGTGAGGGGAAGGCTTTGGCGAAGGGTTAGGGTTAGGGTTCGGGCTAGGGTTAGGGTTATTGGACAGGGACGGTTTAGGGTCCAGGTGAGGGTACGACAACGGTTTAGGGGGAGCGTACGTGTGAGGGCACGGGTTAGTGTGAGCGTACGGGTAAGGATTAGGGGACGGGTGAGCGGAAGGGTTCGGGGAAGGGTTAGGGTTAGGGTTCGGGCTAGGGTTAGGGTTAGGGGACGGGGACGGTTTAGGGTCCAGGTGAGGGTACGACAACGGTTTAGGGGGAGCGTACGTGTGAGGGCGCGGGTTAGTGTGATCCTACGGGTTAGGATTAGGGGACGGGTGAGGGGAAGGCTTCGGGGAAGGGTTAGGATTAGGGTTCGGGCTAGGGTTAGGGGACGGGGACAGGGACGGTTTAGGGTCCACGTGAGGGTACGTCAACAGTTGAGGGGGAGCGTACGTGTGAGGGCGCGGGTTAGTGTGAGCGTACGGGTTAGGATTAGGGGACGGGTGAGGGGAAGGCTTCGGGGAAGGGTTAGGGTTAGGGTTCGGGGTAGGGTTAGGGTTAGGGGACGGGGACGGTTTAGAGTCCAGGTGATGGTACGACAACGGTTTAGGGGGAGCGTACGTTTGAGGGCGCGGGTTAGTGTGAGCGTACGGGTTAGGATTAGGGGACGGGTTAGGGGAAGGCTTCGGGGATGGGTTAGGGTTAGGGTTCGGGGTAGGGTTAGGGTTAGGGCACGGGGACGGTTTTGGGTCCAGGTGAGGGTACGACAACCGTTGAGGGGGAGCGTACGTGTGAGGGCGTGGGTTAGTGTGAGCGTACGAGTTAGCATTAGGGGACGGGTGAGGAGAAGGCTTCGGGGAAGGGTTAGGGTTAGGGTTCTGGCTAGGGTAATGGTTAGGGGACGGGGACGGTTTAGGGTCCAGGTGAGGGTACGAAAACAGTTTAGGGGGAGCGTACGTGTGAGGGCGCGGGTTAGTGTGAGCGTACGGGTTAGGATTAGGGGACGGGTGATGGGAAGGCTTCGGGGAAGGGTTAGGGTTAGGGTTCGGGCTAGGGTTAGGGTTATGGGACGGGGACGGTTTAGGGTCCAGGTGAGGGTACGACAACGGTTTAGGGGGAGCGTATGTGTGAGGGCGCGGGTTAGTGTGAGCCTACGGGTTAGGATTAGGGGACGGGTGAGGGGTAGGCTTCGGGGAAGTGTTAGGATTAGGGTTCGGGCTAGGGTTAGGGTTAGGGGATGGGGACGGTTTCGGGTCCAGGTGAGGGTACGACAACGGTTGAGGGGGAGCGTACGTGTGAGGGCGCGGGTTAGTGTGAGCGTACGGGTTAGGATTAGGGGACGGGTGAGGGGAAGGCTTCGGGGAAGGGTTATGGGTTAGGGTTCGGGCTAGGGTTAGGGTTAGGGGACGGGGACGGTTTCGGGTCCAGGTGAGGGTACGACAACGTTTGAGGGGGAGCGTACGTGTGAGGGTGCGGGTTAGTGTGAGCGTACGGGTTAGGATTAGGGGACGGGTGAGGGGAAGGCTTCGGGGAAGGGTTAGGGTTAGGGTTCGGGCTAGGGTTAGGGTTAGGGGACGGGGACGTTTTAGGGTCCAGGTGAGGGTACAACAACGGTTTAGGGGGAGCTTACGTGTGAGGGCGCGAGTTAGTGTGAGCGTACGGGTTAGGATTAGGGGACGGGTGAGGGGAAGGCTTTGGCGAAGGGTTAGGGTTAGGGTTCGGGCTAGGGTTAGGGTTATTGGACGGGGACGGTTTAGGGTCCAGGTGAGGGTACGACAACGGTTTAGGGGGAGCGTACGTGTGAGGGCACGGGTTAGTGTGAGCGTACGGGTTAGGATTAGGGGACGGGTGAGCGGAAGGCTTCGGGGAAGTGTTAGGGTTATGGTTCGGGCTAGGGTTAGGGTTAGGGGACGGGGACGGTTTTGGGTCCAGGTGAGGGTACGACAACAGTTAGGGTTAGGGTTAGGGTTAGGGTTCGGGCTAGGGTTAGGGTTAGGGGACGGGGACGGTTTAGAGTCCAGGTGAGGGTACGACAACGGTTTAGGGGGAGCGTACGTGTGAGGGCGCGGGTTAGTGTGAGCGTACGGGTTAGGATTAGGGGACGGTTTAGGGGAAGGCTTCGGGGAAGGGTTAGGGTTAGGGTTCGGGGTAGGGTTAGGGTTAGGGGATGGGGACGGTTTAGGGTCCAGGTGAGGGTACGACAACGGTTTAGGGGGATCGTACGTGTGAGGGCGCGGGTTAGTGTGAGCGTACGGGTTAGGATTAGGGGACGGGTGAGGGGAAGGCTTCGGGGAAGGGTTAGGGTTAGGGTTCGGGCTAGGGTTAGTGTTAGGGGACGGGGACCGTTTAGGGTCCAGGTGAGGGTACGACAACAGTTGAGGGGGAGCGTACGTGTGAGGGCGCGGGTTAGTGTGAGCTTACGGTTTAGGATTAGGGGACGGGTGAGGGGAAGGCATCGGGGAAGGGTTAGGGTTAGGGTTCGGGCTAGGGTTAGGGTTAGGGGACGGGGACGGTTTAGGGTCCAGGTGAGGGTACGACAACGGTTTAGGAGGAGCATACGTGTGAGGGCGCGGGTTATTGTGAGCGTACGGGTTAGGATTAGGTGACGGGTGAGGCGAAGGCTTCGAGGAAGGGTTAGGGTTAGGGTTCGGTGTAGGGTTAGGGGACGGGGACGGTTTAGGGTCCAGGTGAGGGTATGACAAGGGTTTAGGGGGAGCGTACGTGTGAGGGCGCGGGTCAGTGTGAGCGTACGAGTTAGGATTAGGGGACGGGTGAGGGGAAGGCTTCGGGGAAGGGTTAGGGTTAGGGTTCGGGCTAGGGTTAGGGTTAGGCGACGGGGACGGTTTACGGTCCAGGTGAGGGTACAACAACGGTTTAGGGGGAGCTTACGTGTGAGGGCGCGGGTTAGTGTGAGCGTACGGGTTAGGATTAGGGGACGGGTGAGGGGAAGGCTTTGGCGAAGGGTTAGGGTTAGGGTTCGGGTTAGGGTTAGGGTTATTGGACGGGGACGGTTTAGGGTCCAGGTGAGGGTACGACAACGGTTTAGGGGGAGCGTACGTGTGAGGGCACGGGTTAGTGTGAGCGTACGGGTTACGATTAGGGGACGGGTGAGCGGAAGGCTTCGGGGAAGTGTTAGGGTTAGGGTTCGGGCTAGGGTTAGGGTTAGGGGACGGGGACGGTTTTGGGTCCAGGTGAGGGTACGACAACAGTTGAGGGGGAGCGTACGTGTGAGGGCGTGGGTTAGTTTGAGCGTACGGGTTAGGATTAGGGGACGGGTGAGGGGAAGGCTTCGGGAAAGGGTTAGGGTTAGGGTTCGGGCTAGGGTTAGGGTTAGGGGACGGGGACGGTTTAGGGTCCAGGTGAGGGTACGACAACGATTTAGGGGGAGCGTACGTGTGAGGGCGCGGGTTAGTGTGATCCTACGGGTTAGGATTAGGGGACGGGTGAGGGGAAGGCTTCAGGGAAGGGTTAGGATTAGGGTTCGGGCTAGGGTTAGGGGACGGGAACGGGGACGGTTTAGGGTCCTCGTGAGGGTACGTCAACAGTTGACGGGGAGCGTACGTGTGAGGGCGCGGGTTAGTGTGAGCGTACGGGTTAGGATTAGGGGACGGGTGAGTGGAAGGCTTCGGGGAAGGGTTAGGGTTAGGGTTCGGGCTAGGGTTAGGGTTAGGGCACGGGGACGGTTTTGGGTCCATGTGAGGGTACGACAACCGTTTAGGGGGAGCGTACGTGTGAGGGCGTGGGTTAGTGTGAGCGTACGGGTTAGGATTAGGGGACGGGTGAGGGGAAGGCTTCGGGGAAGGGTTAGGGTTAGGGTTCGGGCTAGGGTTATGGTTAGGGGGCGGGGACGGTTTAGGGTCCAGGTGAGTGTACGAAAACAGTTTAGGGGGAGCGTACGTGTGAGGGCGCAGGTTAGTGTGAGTGTACGGGTTAGGATTAGGGGACGGGTGAGGGGAAGGCTTCGGGGAAGGGTTAGGGTTAGGGTTCGGGCTAGGGTTAGGGTTATGGGACGGGGACGGTTTAGGGTCCAGGTGAGGGTACGACAGCGGTTTAGGGGGAGCGTACGTGTGAGGGCGCGGGTTAGTGTGAGCCTACGGGTTAGGATTAGGGGACGTGTGAGGGGTAGGCTTCGGGGAAGTGTTAGGATTAGGGTTCGGGCTAGGGTTAGGGTTAGGGGACGGGGACGGTTTCGGGTCCAGGTGAGGGGACGACAACGGTTGATGGGGAGCGTACGTGTGAGGGCGCGGGTTAGTGTGAGCGTACGGGTTAGGATTAGGGGACGGGTGAGGGGAAGGCTTCGGGGAAGGGTTATGGGTTAGGGTTCGGGCTAGGGTTAGGGTTAGGGGACGGGGACGGTTTCGGGTCCAGGTGAGGGTACGACAACGGTTGAGGGGGCGCGTACGTGTGAGGGTGCGGGTTAGTGTGAGCGTACGGGTTAGGATTAGGGGACGGGTGAGGGGAAGGCTTCGGGGAAGGGTTAGGGTTAGGGTTCGGGCTAGGGTTAGGGTTAGGGGACGGGGACGTTTTAGGGTCCAGGTGAGGGTACGACAACGGTTTAGGGGGAGCTTACGTGTGAGGGCGCGGGTTAGTGTGAGCGTACGGGTTAGGATTAGGGGACGGGTGAGGGGAAGGCTTTGGCGAAGGGTTAGGGTTAGGGTTCGGGCTAGGGTTAGGGTTATTGGACAGGGACGGTTTAGGGTCCAGGTGAGGGTACGACAACGGTTTAGGGGGAGCGTACGTGTGAGGGCACGGGTTAGTGTGAGCGTACGGGAAAGGATTAGGGGACGGGTGAGCGGAAGGGTTCGGGGAAGGGTTAGGGTTAGGGTTCGGGCTAGGGTTAGGGTTAGGGGACGGGGACGGTTTAGGGTCCAGGTGAGGGTACGACAACGGTTTAGGGGGAGCGTACGTGTGAGGGCGCGGGTTAGTGTGATCCTACGGGTTAGGATTAGGGGACGGGTGAGGGGAAGGCTTCGGGGAAGGGTTAGGATTAGGGTTCGGGCTAGGGTTAGGGGACGGGGACAGGGACGGTTTAGGGTCCACGTGAGGGTACGTCAACAGTTGAGGGGGAGCGTACGTGTGAGGGCGCGGGTTAGTGTGAGCGTACGGGTTAGGATTAGGGGACGGGTGAGGGGAAGGCTTCGGGGAAGGGTTAGGGTTAGGGTTCGGGGTAGGGTTAGGGTTAGGGGACGGGGACGGTTTAGAGTCCAGGTGATGGTACGACAACGGTTTAGGGGGAGCGTACGTTTGAGGGCGCGGGTTAGTGTGAGCGTACGGGTTAGGATTAGGGGACGGGTTAGGGGAAGGCTTCGGGGATGGGTTAGGGTTAGGGTTCGGGGTAGGGTTAGGGTTAGGGCACGGGGACGGTTTTGGGTCCAGGTGAGGGTACGACAACCGTTGAGGGGGAGCGTACGTGTGAGGGCGTGGGTTAGTGTGAGCGTACGAGTTAGGATTAGGGGACGGGTGAGGAGAAGGCTTCGGGGAAGGGTTAGGGTTAGGGTTCTGGCTAGGGTAATGGTTAGGGGACGGGGACGGTTTAGGGTCCAGGTGAGGGTACGAAAACAGTTTAGGGGGAGCGTACGTGTGAGGGCGCGGGTTAGTGTGAGCGTACGGGTTAGGATTAGGGGACGGGTGATGGGAAGGCTTCGGGGAAGGGTTAGGGTTAGGGTTCGGGCTAGGGTTAGGGTTATGGGACGGGGACGGTTTAGGGTCCAGGTGAGGGTACGACAACGGTTTAGGGGGAGCGTACGTGTGAGGGCGCGGGTTAGTGTGAGCCTACGGGTTAGGATTAGGGGACGGGTGAGGGGTAGGCTTCGGGGAAGTGTTAGGATTAGGGTTCGGGCTAGGGTTAGGGTTAGGGGATGGGGACGGTTTCGGGTCCAGGTGAGGGTACGACAACGGTTGAGGGGGAGCGTACGTGTGAGGGCGCGGGTTAGTGTGAGCGTACGGGTTAGGATTAGGGGACGGGTGAGGGGAAGGCTTCGGGGAAGGGTTATGGGTTAGGGTTCGGGCTAGGGTTAGGGTTAGGGGACGGGGACGGTTTCGGGTCCAGGTGAGGGTACGACAACGTTTGAGGGGGAGCGTACGTGTGAGGGTGCGGGTTAGTGTGAGCGTACGGGTTAGGATTAGGGGACGGGTGAGGGGAAGGCTTCGGGGAAGGGTTAGGGTTAGGGTTCGGGCTAGGGTTAGGGTTAGGGGACGGGGACGTTTTAGGGTCCAGGTGAGGGTACAACAACGGTTTAGGGGGAGCTTACGTGTGAGGGCGCGAGTTAGTGTGAGCGTACGGGTTAGGATTAGGGGACGGGTGAGGGGAAGGCTTTGGCGAAGGGTTAGGGTTAGGGTTCGGGCTAGGGTTAGGGTTATTGGACGGGGACGGTTTAGGGTCCAGGTGAGGGTACGACAACGGTTTAGGGGGAGCGTACGTGTGAGGGCACGGGTTAGTGTGAGCGTACGGGTTAGGATTAGGGGACGGGTGAGCGGAAGGCTTCGGGGAAGTGTTAGGGTTATGGTTCGGGCTAGGGTTAGGGTTAGGGGACGGGGACGGTTTTGGGTCCAGGTGAGGGTACGACAACAGTTAGGGTTAGGGTTAGGGTTAGGGTTCGGGCTAGGGTTAGGGTTAGGGGACGGGGACGGTTTAGAGTCCAGGTGAGGGTACGACAACGGTTTAGGGGGAGCGTACGTGTGAGGGCGCGGGTTAGTGTGAGCGTACGGGTTAGGATTAGGGGACGGTTTAGGGGAAGGCTTCGGGGAAGGGTTAGGGTTAGGGTTCGGGGTAGGGTTAGGGTTAGGGGATGGGGACGGTTTAGGGTCCAGGTGAGGGTACGACAACGGTTTAGGGGGATCGTACGTGTGAGGGCGCGGGTTAGTGTGAGCGTACGGGTTAGGATTAGGGGACGGGTGAGGGGAAGGCTTCGGGGAAGGGTTAGGGTTAGGGTTCGGGCTAGGGTTAGTGTTAGGGGACGGGGACCGTTTAGGGTCCAGGTGAGGGTACGACAACAGTTGAGGGGGAGCGTACGTGTGAGGGCGCGGGTTAGTGTGAGCTTACGGTTTAGGATTAGGGGACGGGTGAGGGGAAGGCATCGGGGAAGGGTTAGGGTTAGGGTTCGGGCTAGGGTTAGGGTTAGG